>NC_136059.1:194602702-195226202 GCF_964261635.1 Lissotriton helveticus
GAACTGCCCAGAACCTGAGGGAATGTTACTTCGGATGGACATTTGTGATGACGTAGTGTCCCTCCTCGAGCCATACATAACTTCAGACGAAAATAAGACTTTTTAAAAGAAATTGTAAAATTGTTGCAAGATAACCTAGCGCCGAGTGGAAGAAGAAAAAAAAATGGTAGGGGTTTCCTTTTAGCGGATGGAGAAGGGCTAGGGTTGTCTAATTTTCTACTGGACTTTGAACTGTTTTGCGGAAACAAATTGTCAAGCTTCCAAGTGTTCAAAAGAGAGACATTGCAAGAGAGAAAGGCTTTGTTTGAAAAGAGGAAGTTGATGCGGGAAGAACGTCCAAAGCGACACTGTTTGAGAACATGGAGGCTGGCAACCCGAACCGCAGGGCAAAATGTATAGTTGTTACACTTTTAGGAGTAGTGGTTTCTCTTATAATTTTAGTGGTAACTGTTTCATTCCTAGTGGGACACGAGAGGGATGAAACTGCAGTCAAGGAGGTCAAGGGAGTGTCAACACCGAAAACTACCATTATTAAGGAAAAGGGAAACATCAATGATAAAGACAAAGCGTTGTTAGATGCAGAAATAAAAAGGCTACATACAGATGAGTCACAGGGAAATTACAAGTCAAATGCTTATTCTAAATTGCTTTATGAATATGTTGATGCCATGGAAGTGAAGGATTGTTACGTTTGTATGCAATTACCAGCTTCGGTAGAGGAGGGTATCAGATACCATCATCTTCCGTTGACATATGGAATCACGTGCAGTTTATTGTTGAGCATATTTTATGGACGAGAAGGATTTGAGTATTATTTCTCGAATTTCGACTCGACATTGCCAGAGGTCCCGAATTTCAAGCATTTGAACAAGTGGGACTATTACAAAAGCGAAGACAGATTACACAAATGGTTTATTCCATAGAAAACGTTAGATACTTCACATGCTCGAAGAAACAATCTGACTTGTCAAATATCAGAAGTTGAGAAAAAGTTTATAGGACAGGTAGATACTAGATACAGGAGGCAGAAGATTTTGAAGGCATCAGGACAATGGGAAACAGATTGGACCAAGGAGGAAAGGGCACATCAAAGAAAAGGTAGTATTGGTCCAATTGCTTTGGATAAGGAGAAACGGGGGAAACTGTGCATTCACAGGAGTTACTCTTATTATGAAAACTTTTATGTAGGTCAAGTCAATTGTGAACATGCCTTTCAATTGGAGTACTATTCTAAGGACTTTTTGAAAGGGATGCAAGCAATACCAAATGTATATTTTGTATGTGGAAGAAATGCCTATGTGAAGTTACCAGATAATTGGTACGGATCATGCTATCTGGCTGTTGTCTTCCCTAAAATATATCATGTTGAGAATTTAGACACGCCAAAGAAAGAAATACCAACTAGATGGAAGCGAGGGCTGGGTGCAGCAGAGGTAGTTGGAGATGTACTAGGCGCTGCATTCCCTATCTTAGGACTGATATTGACTGACATTAAGATCAGGAGGTTAGCTACAGTCATGGATAGGCTATCTGCCAGCACTGCAAGATCCTTGATGCTGATAGAAGGGGAGATGCAATCGATTAGGGCAATGGTTCTTCAGAACCGACTTGCTTTAGACGTTTTGTTAGCAAAAGAGGGAGGAGTCTGTAAGGCTTTGAAGGTCCAGGAATGCTGCACTTACATTCCAGACAATTCAAAACCTCTAGAGAAGTATATACAAAACATCACTGCCATACACTACGAAATTGAGGACCTGGCAAAGGTAAATGTGTGGGAGAAAGTAGGTCATGGAATGGGTAAAGTTGGAAGTTGGTTTGCCAACTTAGGAAAGGGTATCGTTTGGTACATACTGAAACCCATCATCATAATTGTGATTTGCGTAATCACTTTGTGGGGATTGGTGCGTTTGTATCAATGTTATAGAGCAAATAGGTTGCAGAGAGCTATGAGGAAACAGGAAGAAGAGTTGACAGCGATGCAGGACACTCAATATAAGAGTCTGAAAGCATTGGAGAGTATGAAAAGAGGTGGCACAGCCATGACTTCACTTTGAAGGGTTCTACATTTTTAGTGTCTTGGTGATGATGACCCCTGAAGGTCATCAAAGGGGGGGACTGAGAGAGCACAAATTTGGGAAAAAAATGTATAAGTGTACCATATTTACAAGCACGTAGTTAGTTAAACATGTTTTGCACACGAGTGTTTTATATCTAGGAGTGAAATATACCGAGTGTTTTATATTCAGTAGCGAAATGCATAGAATGTTAAGTAGAGTAACTATAATTATAACAGGTGTGAGATTAATGTAGAAATGTTGGAATAAATGTGAAAACCTTATGTTCTCATGTTAAAAGAATCATGTCCGAATTAAATGTAACTTTGAAATCCAGTATAATGTGTAGGCCTTAGGGCAATTCACAGCAAACCTAAACGTGCTGCTAAAATAATGTGAGATAAGGTTGACGTGGTTCTTCCAAATGTATTATTGAACTTAGGGTTAAAAGTATATGCTTTATAGATATGTTATTTTAGAAACGTATGCTAGTTAAGAATGTTTGCTGTTTAAATCAAGTTAATGTTTTAAGAGTGCAGGGACCTGCTTCATGTAAATCAAGTAGGCCTGAAAAGATAATGTCATGTCGTTTGAACCGCCATGTGCTCGTTAAGGAAGAAGTCGAGAGGTGTCCAGTACAGAGCTTTGGAGTGTGTTTTACGACCTAAAGATATGGTGGAGTCTGGAATTTGAGGCCCACTGCAGGACGAGCTGTATGCAGGTGCGAGGGTCCTAATCAGCTCGAATGAAAGGGACTTTGTTCAGTGGCGCCTTGCGCAGGCCTGTAGGAGTTTCCAGGAATTTAGGGGGTATCGGCACATTGGAGAAGAAGCCTGGGAACCAAGGTCAACTTTAACGAGGGTCTTTAAGAGTACCATCATGGAGTTTGCCGCGCACAGAGATACCACGTGAGGGGCGTCCCAAGGGGCGTTTCTGTTGGAAATGTGATTTGGTATTAGGGAAAGAGACCCGGGAGGAGAAGAGAGCAGATGATTTTGGGAGCCTAAGGAAGCGGATGGGTAGGCAGATAGGCTGATCAGGAGAGACCCATTATCAGAGAAGAGACAAAGAGAAGTGCGTGATCTTCTTAGGAAGTCACCACGGCTGACACCTAGAGGGTAAAGATCTTGCTAAGTAGGGATGTCACTTAGTATAGTGTAGGGACAGACTAACCTTAATTTTTCTTTTCTGTAATGACTTTGAGGGTGCAACTTATATCCATTTTGACAACCCTTATGGTTTTCGAGATTGTACTTATTATTCTGTTTTTCAGACTTAGACTACTCAAGAAGTTCATGTTTATAGTGATACCAATTTATCTTTTGAATCTCATTTTGAGAAGTTTGTATCTTCAGTTATCTTTGACTTTATATTAAACCTTTAAAACTTAATCCTGGTCAGTGGTCATTTAGAGTGGTGAAAGTTCTTAATTGTTTGACTTATTGTAAGATTACCTTTTACTCAATGACAGGTACCAACGATTCAGTCGACTTAGTTTGGGATTTGATAAGGTAACTAGTAACCAGTAATCCCGCGTTAGCACTACTTTAGCATCTCGCAGCCCTGCTGCGCGGGATACGGCCAGGCCAAGGGCAGGCCTGTCCACGCCCGTCAGAGCCCAGAGGAGGCTGGGCTGGGTCAACTCTTGTTGCCATGCCATCCCAACTAACTGCACCCAACTATGGGGAAGACGAAGCACTTGCCAGCTGCCACAAAGGGGAAGTCTCCCGATAAGACTAATCCCTCAATCTTACATTATATTAATGGTGCAATTACATCACTAAATAAGGAGATTCCCATCGTGGAAGAAAAAAAGGATTGTAGCGCATGGGTCTTGTCGCAGGATACCCCCACAGTCTGCGCCACTGGGCTCCATACTTGCAGCTCTGGTCCGTAACTATCGAGGCTCCAAGTGAGTTAACCAACAAGGGCACAAGTGGGCCGGTTGAACTCCAACATTGTCTCTTCTGATTTGGCTCTGCTCCCGCCCTCAAAGCGCATGAAGACCCCTGGGCTATGTGCCAATCTGTCCAAAACAGCATTGGGGGACATTACAACTGCACCGGCATCATCGCCTAACTTAAAGTCAAACTTGATGGGGGGTGAAGTCAAGATCAAAGTATGGGCGGGCAATGCAGGAAGAAATTACGTCGATTTCTGATGCTATTCATGCCCTAGAAGTCGGAGCGAAGTCTGCCCTTGCTTCGCTGGGAGAAAAGCTTACACATGTCGAAACAGTATCTGTTAGCTGCCTAGATCGCATAAAATCTCTTGTTAACACTAATTAAAATGAGAATGCTAACTCGAATGTTAATTCTGTTTTGCCCTCAGAAAATGTTATCCTATCTTCATCCAATCTCACTACACGTCGTAGTGAGACTCTGATGCCAACCAAAGGTAACCATCAGATGACTGCCTCACGTAGCATGCCCCCGTTCCATCATCCACTTTATGCAGTAACTCAGAGGTGGTAGTGCCTAGATTTGTCGATGCCCCCGGTTTTCTTGATCTTCATCCGAAAGCCACACCTTATACCATGATACTAGCTATTGCACTGCCCCTCACACCTGCATCTGTAGAGTCCTGGGGGTGTCTAAGCAATAACGCTCTGGACTAGTTGAGTACCAGAACAGTGTTAGGCAGGTCGTTTTTCAATAACATCAAGATGGTGAGAGGAGTAGGTTGGGTTGGTAGAAGTACAAAAAAATTCCCAGGGGATTGCGTGGTATTAAGTTTAAAGTCACTAAGCCTACTGGAGGCAATCCTACAATGAATGTGTGAACCTACGGTGATACCTCAACATATCACTGTTTACCTCTTGGTTCTTCTATCGCCCTCCGCTTTTACATACCCGTCCCCATTGCAACTTCCAAATTTTCTGCTGCGTTATGTCAGAACACTCGTTTTCCTATTTTTCTCCAGAATCACTTCTCCCCATTAGAGAAACTTGAGGGTGTTAATTCACTCATCTTAAAGCCTAGCTATGCATCTCCGGTGGCAAGTGCAGACTGCTGTTTCTATCCTTAGTACCACATCTAGTACTTCCTTGTCCACTCAGGGGCTTTGGATTCTACAGACAACTCTGGTATTGGCATATGTTTTTGGAACGTTGCAGGTCTACGCAGCAAAAGTAGTACTCCAGACTGGTTGACTTTTGTTTCCTACTTTTTCATCTTATGTGTGAAAGTCTTAGGCAGTTGAACCAATCCACGCAAATGGTTATAAAACCTTCCACTCAATATCCCTTAGTGATAACTACCCCAAGAGCATATGTTTTAATTTAAATGCAAAACTAACACGCATACTAAGTTACAACGTACAAGTTGAAAATGTTGAAGTTGCTTCAAATATTGGTCTTTCCCTACGCTGGTTGAAGGTTAGGCTGATACATTTTTTGAATAAACTAATTGTGAAACATAGGGAAGACTTGAATATCTGTGTGGCTGAGGAAATTGATCATAAAACTGTTGTGAATGCCTTTGTTAATATCTTTAGGGGGATAAAGGTCTTTTTGCTAGAGGGGGACTCCTGGGTGAAACAACATAAGCGGGGTGGTTCGACTCTTGTTGTTCCAAAGCGCATAAGAACATTAAAGCCGCACTTCCTAAAGTTCCTAGGTGTGTTAATGAAGCATAGTCGCATAGGCAAGAATATAGAATGGCTCTAAAGGACAAAGGACGTCCCATAGGCAAGAATATAGAATAGCTCTAAAGGACAGAAAGGACGTCCCAAAGGCTGAAACCTGGGAGGCATTAATCGCTGCCAGTACAGACAGTGATTGCACTGCCTTTTGGTGTATTATAAATTCCCCTCTTTTGAGAGATGATGTAGCTCTACGTTTGGAGATATGCATAAATGAAGCCAATTGGGTGACACATTTTGCTAAATACAGTCTTATATAGAAAGGATGAGACCCCATCGACTGGTTTCAAGAGACCAACTCTGGCTCGATGTATTTATTAACAAATTGGGACCATTTTTGGTTAGAGGGTGCAAGGACCTCCCTCAAATTGGCCAGCGTTCGGTCCCAGCCCTCCTCTACATGGACGATGCCGTGCTCATGGCTCGTACCACTAGCGTGGTTTAACGCCTTAACTGCGGCCGTTATTTCGGCGCAGTGCGGGCGTTCTAAAAGGTGGGCGGGCCGCGTCGGGCGTTGGATGACGGCAGCACTAGCGAGGTAGTGCTGCCGTCGGCAGCACGCAACGGGTTAATTACCAATTTGGATAAAACTATTGTTATGAAGTTTGGGAAGGAGACTGAGGTACCAGGATTTATTTATTAATAATACCAAGTTAAATTGCACTTAGTTTTTCTTATCTCGGAGTCATGTTTTCACAAAGTGGGTCATGGAAGGTGGCAGTTAAAGCCAGGAAACTACATTTTTTAAAGCAACTGCTTCCATGACCAATTTTGCGCATAAACTCGGCAACACACCGATCAACGAAATACTGATATACAAGGCCAAATGTGTCACAACTGCACTTTATGGGGCTGAGCTTTGGGTTTCCTGTGACATTAATTCTCTCCAGATGGTGGAGCGCTCCGTCTTTAGACATCTATTATCAGAGCTGTTCATCCCAAATTTGCCATTCAGAGTTGGGCATGCCTTTTTAGCTGTAATATCACGTCGCCGCCCCATTTTATTATGGCTCAAAGTTTGGACTAATGAGGACACAATTCTGAATCCCAAGGTGATCGAGGACTGCCTTAAAGTGTCTGCATTTCTCTGTATTCCCTGCTTTAAATATGTTAAAAAGATCTGAAGTCACCTGGGGGCACCCGGAATTCTCTGAATGCTCCAAGACATTGCGAACTGTGTCAAGGGAAGCCCTGGTCAAGATGTGTCTCGTGTTGTTCGAGGAAGCCAGGCTCTCGATTTTGACCACATTTTCCTTGCAACCTTGCCTAAAGTATGTGCATAATACTCAACATAAGTTTGTACTGGTTCGCTTTAGGTTGGATACCGTCCACCGCTTAGCAACATTTCCTACCCCAAACAATTGGTCAAACTTTTTGCCCCATTGCCCCTGTGATAGCACCACTACACAAAGCACTTTGCAAATTTTATTTTTCTGAAAAATCTTTAAGGATTTAAGGAAATGTTATATTAAACCATTTTAAGCAAACTGGATTTTAAGCAATGTCGCCCTGCCTTTTGTATCTGCAAATGTTACCCTCCTTACTGATTTCCTCTTCGGTTGCAACATACTTTTGCTAAGTCATTCAATTTAGGAAAAAAAATGGTTTTATATATTGAAATTAGGTTGGATTATAATGTCCTGCTCTCTTGCTGTAATATATGTGTGTGTAAAGCCTGGTATTTTAGGGAAAAACTGTTTTTACAGATCTATTTTATGATGGCTCAAAATGTGTATATTGCAGTTTTATGTTGTTTTATGGTATATGTATACTTTTATGATTTCTGCTGGAATGGAATAAAGTTGATTTGATGTGAGTCAGAAGAAGTAATAAAAGTGGTGATAACCACACCGCAATCAATCATCTAATCCAGTTGCGTCTCACATACTACATCCATGTGGCGTCTTGAAGAGGAAAGCCTTACAAGTGCAATGTTAAGAAAACCCTGGCATTTGATATGTCAGAAAAGCAAAATATAGGAGCAAGAGGGGAAAAATGGATGCATAGATTTCAATATTATGTGCAAGCGACTTGTAAAAGATTTAGTGGTGAACAAGCACAAGATATTTTCTTAAACCTTGTAGGAGATGATATCTAAGAATTACCAGTGACAAATCTGGCCGAACAGACAGAAACATGCAAGGTCGTAATAAAGTGCCTGAAAAAAACTATTTGTCCCACAAAGAAACTTAGATTGTAAAAAGATGTATGTTTAACATAGCATACCAAAGGGAAGACAGAACGATAGATGATTTTGTTAAACGTCTGTGTTAATTAGTAAGATATTTAAACTTCCAGGTTTGTCAATGGGGAGGCAATAAGGTTACAGAATATGGAAGGATGTCCCTTGAAAGAAATGCGGATTCAGCAACAAAAGCTCTGCAGCTTTCTAGAACAGAAGACAGAGCGGAAGCACGTGCAGTATGGAAGCACTTGCAAAGTGGAAACGGGAAGGAGCAACATTGCAGAAGTGCAGCAAGTGAAACTAGCGAAAAAGAAAACTCCAGATATATATTGGAGAATTTGGCAGGACAGTAAATTGGATAGTAAAGTGTGTTACAAATGTGAGATGACATTTCCGCACCAAGCAGTATGCCCTGCCCAAGGACAACAATGGCAGAAGCGCAGAAAATGTAATCATGTTGCATCTGTCTGCAAAGCCAAAGGAACTGCAGAAAATCTAGAAACAATGCAATGTATGACAAGAGTAGTAAATGCAGCAGACAAATAGGCTATTTAGAAGTAGTAAATACTAAAGAGATATCTCCTGTTAGAAAACATACAGAGCACCTGAAATGATTGAGGAGAAAAGTGAAGAGAAAATAAAATTTGTGGCCTGAAACAAGATAAAGAAAATAGCTTAAGTGCAGCTAAGAGCCGGAGAGCACCCAACATTTGTGCTGGATAGTGGCGCAACCTTCAACATTATGTGTGCAACAGAATTTAACAAAAACGTAAATAAACCTTTGCTAGCCAACATTAATATAGTCCAATGGGGAGCTTGCAGTCCTTTGGAAAATGTAGGCCAATTTGAAGAAGTCCTAACATATGGAAGTGTCATCACCAGAAGAGATAAATGTGCCAAAGGTTGAAGCTTCAGCACCTTGTTTACTGAGCAATGTGAACGGTAGGCTGTGACCTATAGAATTACAGATGATCATCAAATAACTCAACGATTCACAGTACTCCCCCCCACCCCCTCAGAGCTTGGAAAGTATAGATTATCAAAAATAACTCTTCACATAAAAGAAGCAGTGCAACCAAACATCAAACTCATAGTGCCAAAACATCTCCAACAAAGGGTGGAGGAAGAAATTCATAACTTGCTGGTGCAGGATATTATAGAACTAGTGACTGGGCCAATCCATAGAGTGGCCCCAATTGTGGACCGGGAGATATGGGAACCCTGGGTTGCATATTTTTATTAGACAAGTAGCTCCACGGTGCTTATTTTGTGGATTTAATATGCAACTGAAAATAATAAAAAAGGATTATAAAAATACTAAACCCCAGAGACGATTATGATAGAAAAGGCCACAAAATAAGACCAACTATGCAACAGGTGATTAAAAACATTTGAACTAATAAATAGAAACATGTTAGCTCTGTGACAAGATATCAAAAGGGAGCAAATATTGATGAGATGCTAAAGTTCAAACAGATACAAGAAGAGCTAATAGTGACTGTAATGCATTGTTGCTGAGAGGAAAAAGGACTGTATTACCACAAATGTTACGGAAATGGAATGTTGATATTGCTCATGAAAGTCATCTAGGCATTGTGTCGACCAAAGAGCAATTGATGGGAAACGTGTAGTTTCCAAGTTTAGATTCTTTGCTCGATCATGCAGTACAATCTTGGCAATTTTGTCAAGCTGTTGGAAAACTGCTAAATTGTGAATGTCAAAACCTCCCAAAAATGTGTGATCCTCAGTAACTATTGAACTATGGACTGGCCGAATTGAACTAAGCCTGTGTGTCGTTACTGATGGATATTCTCGAGTCACTGTAGCCCGACAAGTGTTGTGTACTTCTACTGCAGCAGTAGTTCCAGTTCTTGATAAAGTATTTGCATAGCTGGGAAGATCCCGGTCACTAAAAACAGACATAAGACTACCATTTAACCTACCAGAGTTTCAACAGTTTTTACAATGTCTAAGAACTATCATAGAAGCATCACTCCATTGTGGCTTGAGCAGATGGGACTGCAGATAGGTTCATGGCCACAGTAGTAAGAGCTAGTCAAAAAGTAAAGTTGTTGCCCAAAACTTTATATTAGGCAATGTATTTGGATTCTCAGAGTTGATGTTCGCGTGGATAATCCATACCCGACTACCTCAGTTCATAGAAAAGAGTTAATTTGAAGATGAAACCATTCATGAGAAGGGTGGCCTAGCTTAACAGAGAATGAAAGAATATGCCAATGCTTGTTGCCATGCAAGAGACTGCCGAATCAGGCTAGGTGAGTGGGTTATAGCGAGATGGCCAAAGCTAAGGAAAATCGATGCTCCCTTCAAAAACCCTCCACTGCAAGCCGTCCTGGTTTAAGGTATTCTGGCACCTGCCTCAGGCTCAGACAAGAAATGTCTTCTTTCAAGCAGTTGTAGGGGCGAAATAATTCTTCAAAATCCAGTCCAATCGCAGTGTGTGGAGACCAAATGGAAGGATTGAAAGAATGTGAATAAGAGAGGTCATTTGAGTGCAAAGTTCTGTTACATCTGATGTTAACCACAAAGGTGCAAGTGATCAGGGCGTGACTAGCCACAGGCTTTCATTAGAGTATAGTAGAGAGTTTGTTTATGATCAAGATGTTTGAGGGATGCTGATTTGCAGGTTCTCGAGGATTAAAAGGAAGCCACAGCAACTAATTGAACACGTGATTGTGTCAGTAGGATTGTGGTTTTAATACATTCTACACGTCTTCTTTCTTATCTTTCTCTTTTCTTTTTCTCTGCTTTCTGTTTCTTGCCACTATTTTGTGTGTTTGATAAATAGATACGTTTTTCAAGAAAAGAAGGGTAAGATGCTGTAGTCAACACTCTTTGGTTAGAAGTACAGTGATGATTGAGTGACATAGGTTAGAATGATTTGGTTTAGTTGTAAATGCAGGTAAAGTTATGGCCAGAGAAGGTAAGCTGCGCAGCAGAAACATTATGTAGTTCATGGTTAGCCTGGTGGCGAATGTGAGATGCTCCGAAACAATTGGGGAGAAAATCTATTTGCTCTTCAGAAAGACCACATCACAGATGTGAGTGACCAGTAGAACTGGGGAGGTTTTAGGCCATTCTCATTATAGAGAAACTGCGAGTTGCTATGTTTGTTTAATCTTTTTTTTGTTATGTGAAGTTACAAAATAAGTGTGTAGTGCAACCAAAACTAATTTGGCATTACAGACCCAATTGTGGTTTTTTAGATAAAACTGTGAATGAATGCTCTGTTGCCTGGAAATAATTGGGCAGTTTGGTTTTCCAGCATTCTGGATGTTTCATAAGGAGTTATCTTTAGAGTCTTGCTTCTGCATTAAAATATTTTTTTATGACAAGAGGGAATAATAAGGACCTTACTAAGTTTTTTCCTCTGCTATTTTTATTTGCTATTCATATTAATAGTCAATTTTGGGGGTGGGTAAATGAGTCTGATCTAAGGGGTTAATTTAGAGTTCGGAGCACAGACTTTACTCCTTTAAGGCGATGGAGTAACATACTCCATTGTTCTAAATCTCGTAAGTTAAAGATGTCCGCCGCCTTATTTATTTATTTTATTTTGAAGGTCTTATAGAGTGCGAACAAGATCCTTGCGGATATCAGGGCGCTTTACATAAAATCAGGATAATTATACAAACGGATAAATGCAGGTAAGTAACATCTTAGTAGATATCTTACTTTGACAGGACTCCCTGTTATGGTGGTTCCTGTCAATGCACTGAAAGTGTGCCATGTGGCTCTGTCACTATGACAGTGCCGCATGGCACAATTACAATATCTTTTTTTACATTTTATTTTCAAAAACAAAATCCCAAAGCAGTATGCCATTTTTTAAATAAAAAAAAAGCAATGACCCCCTCGCCACGGGAGTTTTTCCCCATGGCGTGGGCGGGTCATTAAAATGTTTTTACTTTTGCTTACCTCTACGTTTTGGATGGTGGTGTGTGAAAGTAAAAACTGCCCATTTGTCCGTCCACCCTAAATAGGGCAGTAGACCGATGGCCAAACTTCTAACGAGTAGTATCCGCCGCTGACATACTTAAACTGTGCCCGACTCTAAATAGGGTGAGAGAAACTTCAGTTTGGTTGAGGGGTATTCTGTTGCAATTGTGGTTAAGTACCCTCTCGGCCAACCTCTAAATCAGGCCCTAAGTGTTTACACCTCCTTAACAAGTCAGCCTTTTAAATCTGTCTTGCTCTTTATGTTACCTACATTTCATTCTCTTCTTACCTCACAGTAATTAATTGTAATGAGTGCATCTGGAGACAGTAGACTGATCTGCTAACTTCTTGAGCCCAGCACTTCAATGAGGGTCATAGGAGAGAAGTTGTACATGGGAGGGTTAGCCTATTGGATTACATCTCGCACGACCTCAACCATTGGGCCTCCTTCCTCCCGCAATGAATGAATGATGATGACAACGACTAGACGGCTTCAGATATTACTTGTAGAGCCCTAACCTGCGGGATTTCACGGAAGTGAGTGTTGGATACCTAAGTGTAACCTTTCAAAGCACTTTCTACAACTCTCCAGCTTCGCCCTTGCTTGTCATTGGTTGGCTTCATTGTCATTCTTATTTACTTGCTCTTATTGGTGAACTGTCATAGACTTCCTTCCCCTTTCTGTGTTTGTCTCTCCCCTGGAGCCTGTACACATTACTTGTGTCCTTCTACTGCTAATGTTTGTAGGTACTATTTTTTCTTTGCGTTTAAGCCGTCTGCCAGAGTGAGTCCTTTTCAGCTGACTCCCTTATATACTACTACCCCCCCCCCACCCCCGCACTCCCCACCTCCCTCACCCTCTGCTGTCTGACTACTTGCAGGGTATGCAGGGGAGCGTTGAAAAAGGACTTGAATTATGATGCCCCATTGCCCCAATATGTAGCCATTAAAAGGAAATTGATGACTGTTCCAAAGAAATTAACAATTGTTCACAGAAGAGACCATCTTACTTTGCCAAGCATTTCATTTGGCATTTGTCGAGGATACAGCCTTCTATTAGTATGGCACTAAATCTCTTTACAAAAGTCCTGTGTTGACTTTTTCAAAACTGTTCCAATGTTTCCCTCACACCCAAGGGTTTAATATGTTTTGTGTTCAGATCAACCTGTATGAATAGGTATTATATGCATGCCGTGATAGGAGGGAGCATTCATGGACGTTTGCCTATTCTGTCTGTTTAAAGCAGTGAGGGACTGGCCTGCCATGCACTCTGGAACTGACAGATTGCCCAGGTTGGAGGGACCAGTGTGTGGGCTGATATATTTTAATTTTGGTTCCGTCACGGCCCATGGGACCAGGAAACCGACCCGCACACTGGCCCTTCCAAGCTGGCCCATCTGGCAGTGTCCGAGTGCCCGACAAGCCAGTCCATCATTGACTTAAAGGGGCCAGCAGGTGAGTGATGTCACAATAGGTCTGAAAACATTAGCAGACTTCATCAAACAAAATAACATTCTGGAATGCCTGCTGATGGTGATTATTAGAGATGCAAGACGTTGTAAGAATAAATGTCTTTCTTTGCACTGGATGGTCTTTTTTTAGCAGGTGGGTACATTTAGTATAAGCCGGTAGTCAAGTAGTATTTAGATCAAAGTTGACAGGCAGTCAAAGGTGATGTGTTGCTGGAAGATGGTCAGGCATTCATAGAAAAGCTGGGCACCTCATTGGCACCGAAAGGGAACTAAGATATAGATCATAGAGTATGTATATTTACTTCATGGATTATGAAAATTAGGATAATAAAAATGAACAATGCATGTGTTACGTTGTGTAAAAAAAATGTATATAGAAAGCAGGTAGAATATATCTATACTACTATTATAAAGAGAGAGCTGGAACCTTTGAGGCGGGTAATCTCAGTAACCACAGCACCAATCACAACACCCAATACAGCATTGGAAAGGGCAGTTGCAGCAGAAGGACATAGGCTATGCAGACGCCCACCATATACATTTAAAAGGTAAAATAACCGTGCCAGCAAAGTAGTCCCTTGTGGGCGTGGGTGGGGCGCGGCCTGACGACAAAAAAACAAAGCGTTCTGTAAACGTTTGCGTTGTGCTGTGGGCGTGTGCTGGTGGCGTGGCAAACACTGGGGGCGTGACATGGAGCAAAAGCCTTCAATGGGCGTATGCGCCTAACAAACGCTGGGGGGCGTGTGCTGGGGGCGTGACATGGAGCAAAAGCCTTCAATGGGCGTATGCGTTAAGTGCGAGGCGCGCACAATTGCCGTTACGTTCCGCACGTCATGTCATGTGTGTCGTACATACAAAATATTAGGGCGCCGGGGCCACACGCGAATGAGCGTGCCTGCGGGGACAATTACTGGAAATCGCGCCACATTCTAAAATTAGGATACCAATCAAGCACCTGACCGTATGCGTTCAATGGGCGTCTGCGTTTACATGAAGGCCTGGTAAGTAACCCTTCGCTCTACTCCCTTGGGGGACTGCCCATTGTCTCACACATACTGGGGCCGAATGCAGTGTGTGCCATAGCCTGGGTGCGTCTGAAACACACTGGGGGACGGAGAACGTCGGAGTGGGTCCTAAACAAATAATAAGACATATATATATATATATATTGGGTCGGGACCAAAATCTGGCATGCTTCACGGCACTTCATTACCTCCAGGGATGGATAGTGTCCGGTACCCGCCTCTCTAACAGGTCGATCAGAGCAGTTGAGGTATTTTGCCTCTATCTGGGTATTTTGCTTCGTGCACTTTGACCCCTGCTCATTCCTATTCCTGTGCGGGGGGCTGAGGCGGTACGAGGGGACTCAAGGAGAGACTTTATTGACTCAGGACTTTTGTGGAGGGTCTTGGTATTCTGCTTTATTTCTGATCCGCTGCTGTTATTTTAACCAGCACACTCCCCTCACTTCACCGACCCGAGCTGCTTTGAACATTAAGCTTCCTGGGAGTTGTAGTCCGAACAATTTTGTAACGCCTTGCAACAGGTGAGCAGGATTGCTTTTGGGGGAGGAGCGGACCAACGTCATCTACTGAAGAGGCAGCAAGGCGAACACTTACCATGACTTTCCTTTCTTGTGTTGGGCGCTGAAGAAGGCGCAATGCCGATAAGCATCCGCTGCCACGAGAATCGTTCTGAGGAAATAAAAGCCTTTCCAACCAGTTCTCCTCTGGGCTTCTGCTTCTTTTTCGGAGGGAGACTGTGGTTGATATAGATATATATATATATACTACGAAGCAAGTACCAGTCCAGTATATATACCTGGATAAGGTATATTGATGACTTGTTTGTCTTGTGGGAAGGAGACCAAAACTGTTTGTCGGAATTCCTAAAGGATCTAAACCACAATGACCAAACTTTAACATTTACATCATCGAGCAGCAAAATCAGAGTAACCTATCTGGATGTGGAAGTTTTTGTTAAAAACCAACAATTCTGTACTAAAATTCATAGGAAACCTACCGCCACTAACAGTGTTCTTCACGCCAGTAGCAGACACCCTGAACATTTAAAGTTGAGCATCCCATATGGAGAGATGCTCCGCGTAAAAAGAAACTGCTCTGAAGATGAGGACATAGAACAAACTATTGAAGACACTGGCTTAAGATTCTTGGCAAGAGGATACCCTGTGGAGATTGTAGAAGAAACAAAAATGGAAATCAAAGGAAGATCTCGCTCCACATTACTGGAAACATCGGAGAAGGTGGACAATGAAGAAACAACTCGCATCATCATGGATTTTAATTCAGAAGATCGAAGTTTGAAAAAAATCATAAAGAAAAACTGGAAAATCCTGATGTTAGACAACTCATTGAAAAAAACGCTTCCACCAACTCCCCAAATAACATACAGAAAGACAGCTTCACTGGGTGATATCCTCACACAAAGTCATCTATCCACCATAAATCCAAATAATGAGATAGGCAAAAAAGCATGGCTAACAACACCTGGCTTTTGGAAATGCTCAAAATGTAAAGCCTGCGAGCACGGTAAAAGCACTCTCTCATATCAGTTGCAAAACGGAAACAAAGAGAAAATTACTGATCACATAACGTGTGAATCCACATTTGTAGTTTACGTCCTGCAATGCCCATGCCATAAACTATACATTGGAAGTACAATCAATAAATTGAAACTACGTATTTTACAACACTTAAGGGCAATCAAAAATCAAGATCTTGCGTATCCAATGGCCAAGCACTTTCTGGAAAAACACTCCAGTAACAATCAAGAACTCAAATTCTTTGGTGCAAAATTGATAAAACCAAATGAAAGAGGAGGAGATAGAACTTTGGATTTAAGAAGAGCAGAATCGAGGTTCATTTTGGCACTGGGTACAGAGAATTCTTTTGGACATAACTTGGATGCGGAACTACATGTGCATCTGTAATTTTTGGGATATTACGTGCAGAAAATGACGATAGGAACATTACACAAGTGGATAAAATCAAAACATGATGTTAGGGTAAAGCATATAGAAGGATTGAATGAAGCTGATAGATTTACTCTTTGACTTTATGTCATAAAACAATCTTGATTTTTTTTTTAAACCTGATACTCCCTGTGCTTGCCTCATGAAAGTCTACTTTAGTTTGATTAGAGCTCAGAGAGTGTAATACTTTGTCCTTCCTTCGCTTTTTTACATATGCAGATAGGAGGGTTATATTTTGTATGAGAAAGGATATAGGTTTGGTCGAAGAAAGGAATGCGTTTTTGCACACAAGAGCTAATTTGCACATAAAATGTTTACATATGATAGTATATACGATCTCTTGCACAAAGCACATGGCACTTTAATAGTAAATTTGCTGATTGACCGAATGTTTTAGATAACTGTTATCCTTTTTCTCATATTCCCTACCTTCCACCCCATCTTTTCCTGGTCCTAGTATGAATTTTACTGTAAGGTCTTAGGATTATTATTGGGAATGTTCTGCACATGATACCCATATGTTCGAGGCATGTGGGCTGCTAAATTCATATCTGATGCATAGATCGCCGCCTAGTGTTGGGTCCGGATGATTGCACATTGTTGTCCTGGAAGAGTCTTCGAAGTATCACGAGATAGGTGGCTCCTCCCCTGGACTACAGTGCGCATGGGCATCGACTCCATCCCCAGATAGTTTTTTTCCGCCATTGGATTCGGATGTGGTTTCGACGTCTCCGTGTCGGAACCGATAAACTTTCATCTTAAGGCCAAAAGGCCTTCGTTACCTGTGTCGGTATTGTTTGCGTACGGTCTCGAGCGTCGTCCGGCTCTCTAAGCCGGATATCTCCGGAGTCGAGTAACTCCTCGAACATCGAGGCCTTCTCGTCGCAGCAAGACCCGACGAACTTAACATGGAGCGGAGCCCGTTCAAGTTCTGCCCCGTCTGTGGATCCAAATATCCACACATCGATGTGCATCCGGTCTGTAATAAATGCCTTTCGCCGGACCACAACAAGGAAAACTGCATGGCCTGCTCCAAGTTCAGGTCCAAGAAGACGCTCAAGCTTTGGCGCGCGGTGCGCCTTGAGGCCCAGCGAGCGAGCCCGGCACCTGACAACATATTTGGCGACCCCGAGGAGGAAGGCGATAGCCATCATCTCCAGATTTCGCCACCGTCGACGGAGGTCCTAACCGATCCAGAGGAATACATCGGAGGTCAGGCCCCAGACCTTGAATACGTCGAGGAGGTAGGGGACGACGAAGAAGTTTATGGGACCGTGGAAGATAGCTCAGAGGAGGAGCTATGCCTCGAGGTCTACGTTATTGAGGCTCAGGTCACGGGATCGCCACTCGGCCTTACCCACGACCATGCACCGCTCTCCCCGGCCCCGCCTTCTGGCCCGGCCACGGACATTCAAGCGGAGCCGCCATTGCCCGTATCGAAACCGAAACCTTCGGATCCTACGGGGCACAAGATGGCCGACGTTCAGTCGAAAACGAAACCGAAACCTACGGACTCGACAAAACCTAAGATGGCCGACGTCCTACAAAAATTAACAAAGCCTGCTCCTTCATCGACTCCGTCGCCCTCCGGCCCACAAAAGTCGAAGAAGGCTGTTGAGTCGACAGCGCCGCAGAAGGTGCACAAAGAACCCTCCTCCAAGAAGGCCGTCCACCAGCCGTCGACCACGGTTGCTCCGGCGCGGACACCTAAACCTCTTGAGACGCCTTCGGGCGCTGCTACGGACCCGTCCGGTAAACGCACGGCCGACCCAAAGCCGACTAAAGGCCACGACCCAAAGGCCGCTGGCTCAACGCATCGGCACAAGGATGCGGGATCTGCAGCATCAGCGCCAAAGCCTTCAACGGAGCCCCGAAGCATTGCGGCTGAAGATTCGTCGACGCCAATACCGTCGACACCACACAACCCCGACGCCACCGAAGATCGGCCGTCGGTTCCGAAACCCTCTGCCTCCTTTACGAAGCAGGTTACTGACTCCCTTAAACGTATAAAGGAAAAGGCATTGTCGTCCACGGCTTCCACGCCATCGGCTTCGAAATCGGTGGACACACCTCAGAAGTCCTCAAGCAAGCTTCTTTACACTCTGCCACCAAAGGTGGCCCCAAAGGCCTTCGCAACCACGTCGGTGCCAAAACCGTCGGATCCGTCCACACCAAAAGGCCTCTCGGATCCATTTCTTGCCTCTGAGGAGCAATCTGCGCATTGCATCGATGCCCACACAGGGAAATTGACCCTTTATAAAAGGAAAATCACTTCCCAACCACTGGAATCGTATGTTATTCCACTGAAGAAGAAGAGGCCGGCACAAGACATTCCTTTACTTGTTGAGCCTATTCTGCCACCACCGAGAAGGAGTCCATCGCCTTCCCCAAACCAATCAGGAGGGGATGATGACCAACAGGACCAATACAATTTCCCAGTGGACAATGACCCTGATGTTCAGCAGGACTCATATGGCGACGCTGGGGACCAAAGTGGGCATCAGGTGGTACATGATCCACAAGGCTTTGGGGCACGTACATCTTCAACGGAGGATTCTGCTGTATTTAATGCTTTACTCGAACGGGCAGCAGCAAATCATAATGTGGACATGCATGCTGACCCGGTAGAGGAAGACTTTTTATTTGACACTTTCTCAGTCTCGGAGAGAACAGTTAAAATACTTCCTATGCTTAAAGGTGTCCTTAAACATGCCCCAGAGATCTTTAAGGAACCTACCAGGGCAAAGGTGGTGAACCCACGTATCGAGAAAAAATACAGGCCAGCACGTGGAGATCCTGCATATATTCGAGGACAGTTGCCCCTGGACTCGTTGGTGGTCGCAAATGCCCGCAAGAGGGCAAACTCCCAAACAACGGGTGAAGCTCCTCCCCCAGACAAGGAGTCGAAAGTGCTTGAGGCATCGGGCAAGAGGGTGGCAGCGCAGGCTGCCAATGTATGGCGTATCGCAAACACGCAGGCACTATTGGCACGATACGATAGGGCGCATTACGACACCCTAGAACAGCTCCTTCAACACCTACCTGATGAGTTTAAAGAAGCAGCCGAAACTCTCATACAAGAGGGAAAGCTTATCTCCAACGCTGCAATAAAGTGTGCACTTGATGTGGCAGATACAGCGGCTAGGGGGATTAACACTAGCGTCATGTTGAGGCGACAAGCTTGGCTTCGCATATCTGGATTTAAGCCTGACATCCAAACTACAATCCTCAACCAGCCCGTCAATCCTGACACCCTGTTTGGTCCAGATGTAGACACCACCCTTGAAAAAATTAAAAAGGACAACGAGACTGCTAAGTCCATGGGGGCGCTTCAGTCTCAACAATTCAGGGGAAACACTTTTCGTCGCTCAGGAGCACGTGGTGTTACCAGAGGACAATTGGGTCAACAGACACAATACGCGAGCGGTGGTGCACAATCCTCGTACCCCAAGCAGGGTAGAGGGGGTTACAGAGGTAACAGTGCCAAGGGCAGAGGCAGAGGAAACAACAACTCCCGCTCCTCTGCCACCAACAAACAGTGACTCTCTGTCACTGCCCCCCGACCATACCACTCCGGTCGGGGGGAGACTCCAGCAGTTCCTGCCAGTCTGGACGTCCATCACCACGGACAGGTGGGTGAGAAAACTTATCCAGTACGGTTACTGTTTGGAGTTGATATCCACTCCTCCCAACATTCCCCCAAGACACCGTCCTATGTCGGCAGAGCACTTGCACTCTTGCAGCAGGAAGTACTGGTGATGTTGCAAAAAGGCGCAATCGAGCTCGTGCCAGTGGAAGAGGAAGGCACGGGGGTCTATTCCCTGTACTTCCTCATCCCAAAGAAGGACGGATCCCTCAGACCAATTCTGGATCTACGCCCCCTCAACATGTACATACTGTCAGAACACTTCCACATGCTGACACTGCAACAAATCCTTCCCCTGCTCAATCAAGGGGACTTCCTAGCAACCTTGGACCTCAAGGATGCTTATTTCCACATACCACTCCACCCATCCCACAGAAAATACCTCAGGTTTACCATTCTAAACAGGCACTATCAGTTCAAAGTCCTGCCCTTCGGGGTAACTACTGCCCCCAGAGTGTTTACAAAGTGTCTGGCGACAGTGGCGGCGCACCTCAGGAGACAGAACATACATGTCTACCCGTACCTAGACGACTGGCTTGTTCAAGCAAAGTCGGAACAACAGTGCGCCACGGACATGTCCCACACTATTCAGCTCGTTCACAGCCTGGGGTTCTCGCTACACTACCCGAAGTCGCACCTTCAACCAGCCCATGTGAGGCAGTATCTGGGCGCGACAATAAACACCCTGACTGCTATGGCTCAGCCAAACCCAGTCAGAATCGACAGCATTCAGTCGCTGTGCCAAAAATTCAGACCACAACACTCCCTCCCAGCGAGAGTGTTCATGCAGTTGATAGGCATGATGGCCTCCTGCATCTTCATAGACCCGCACGCGAGGTTGCACATGCGCCTGCTCCAAGAATGCTTGGCAAATCAGTGGACACAGGCTCAGGGACAACTGACAGACCTAGTGTTGGTGACCGGTCGGGCATACAACTCTCTGCATTGGTGGAATCCACACAACCTTTGCAAGGGCCGACCGTTCCAAGAGCCAGTGCCACAGATAATCCTAACAACGGACGCATCTCTCCAAGGGTGGGGAGCCCATGTGCTCCACTACACTGTGCAGGGACTGTGGTCCACCCAGCAGCAGACGTTGCACATCAACTACCTGGAATTGATGGCAATCTTCATGGCGTTGAAGTCCTTCCAAGTACATTTGTGCAACAAAGTCGTGTTGATCCGGACGGACAACATGACAGCCATGTACTACATCCAAAAGCAGGGAGGTACGCACTCTCCACAGCTGTCTCGTCTGGCTCAGAGCATGTGGAAGTGGGCCATTCAGAGGAACATCTTCCTCATGGCAGAACACCTCCCGGGAAAGGACAATCAGATGGCGGATCTGCTAAGCAGATACAGCCATCAAATGCACGAGTGGGAGTTACATCCATCAGTACTCCACCCGTACTTCCAGCAGTGGGGTCATCCACAGATAGACCTGTTTGCCACAAGGGAAAATGCAAAATGCCAAAGCTTTGCCGCCAGGTTCCCTCACCCAGAATCGCAAGGGAATGCGATATGGATGAACTGGTCAGGCAAATTTGCGTACGCTTTTCCCCCAGCGCCTCTCATTCCGCTGGTGGCAAGAAAGCTAAAGCAACACTCGATGACTCTCATCCTGGTTGCTCCAATATGGGCACGCCAACCATGGTACACCACGTTTCTAGAACTTTCCGTGGTACCGCATCAAAGGCTGCATCTCACATCCCGGCTCTTGACGCAGAACCATGGCGACATTCAGCACCCAGATCCGCAAGAGCTCAATCTGGCGATCTGGCTCCTGAAGTCTTAGAATTTGGCTACCTCAACCTGCCTCCGGAATGCATGGACATCATCCGGGAGGCACGTAAGCCCACTACCCGAGCTTGCTATGCAGCTAAATGGAAGCGGTTTGTCATGTACTGTGCAGACAACAAGATCAACCCGCTAGATGCATCCATTCCTAACATCATCTGCTATTTGTTACATCTTTACAAATGCAATCTAGCATACGCTTCCATTCGGATACATTTATCCGCCATAGCGGCTTATCTCCAGAATAGGCAACACCTCTCTGTTTTCAGAGTGCCTGCCATTAAAGCCTTCCTAGAAGGACTAAAGCGAGTCATTCCTCCAAGAACACCACCAGCTCCAGTGTGGAACCTCAATGTGGTCCTCACTAGGCTGATGGGCCCACCTTTTGAGCCGCTGCACTCCTGCGAGATTCAGTTTCTCACATGGAAAGTGGCTTTTCTCATTGCTATTACTTCGCTCAGACGTGTTAGTGAGCTGCAAGCGCTCACAATCCAAGAGCCCTTCATACAAATACATTCCAACAGGGTAGTGCTTCGCACTAACCCCAAATTCCTTCCTAAAGTGGTGTCACAGTTTCATCTCAACCAAACTATTGACCTGCCTGCATTCTTCCAAAACCCACAAACAGTAGCAGAAAGAATGCTTCATACATTAGACGTTAGGAGGGCGCTAATGTACTACATTGACAGAACACAACACTTTAGACAGACACAACAACTTTTTGTTGCCTTCTCAGCACAGCACAAAGGCAACCCCATTTCCAAAGCAGGAATAGCCAGATGGATTGTTAAGTGCATTCAAATCTGTTATCAAAAGGCTAAACACACTTTACAATACCCCCAAGGGCGCACTCCACACGCAAATTGGGGGCCTCCATGGCTTTCCTGGGGAACATTCCCTTAGAAGACATTTGTAGAGCAGCCACATGGTCTACACCACACACATTTACCAAACATTACTGTGTGGATGTGCATTCAAAACAGCAAGCAGCTGTAGGACAGGCTGTTCTCAAGACACTTTTTCAAGCTTCTGCAGCTGGCACGGGCAACCGCCGTTAATGGAGGGACTGCTATGTATTCTATGCATCAGATATGAATTTAGCAGCCCACATGCCTCGAACTGAATATGCTACTTACCAGTATGCATCTGTTCTTGGCATGTAGGGCTGCTAACATTCATATCGCCCGCCCTCCTCCCCGGTGCCCGTAGCGGCTGCAGATACTCTCTCTATATTCATCATTAGCATGGACATCCTTTACACTGTTTCACTCCATCTCTGCCACAATGGCTAAAAACAATCTGGGGATGGAGTCGATGCCCATGCGCACTGTAGTCCAGGGGAGGAGCCACCTATCTCGTGATACTTCGAAGACTCTTCCAGGACAACAATGTGCAATCATCCGGACCCAACACTAGGCGGCGATCTATGCATCAGATATGAATGTTAGCAGCCCTACATGCCAAGAACAGATGCATACTGGTAAGTAGCATATTCATTCCGTTTTTTGCAACTTTAAATCTATATTTTAAAACAAGATTTTAAGATAAGAGTGACAATGCTTAAATGAAATACATAATTGCCTCTCTTAAGATAGGGTACTTTACCGATATGCTCTCTTGCCTGTAAATGTGTGCACAGAAATGGATGCTTGAAATGGCCACTGAAAAATAATAGATTAAACAGGGTTAACAGTCTAGTCTGTTTTTAAATGAAATGAAGAAGTGACTTTTGCACTTGTCACTTTAAATGGACCGTTTGGACTGCGGGACTCTATGGTCCAGTTGAAGGCAATCGCCGAAACGCGTTGACCGTCCTCCTTGTCTGCACGATGGTGTTATGTAAATAAAATGTCAAACTATATATATATATATATATATATATATATATATATATATATATATATCCATGCTTGTATGCAAAGTGTCTTTATCCATCTATCTATAGAGATAACGCAGGAATAAAGGAGGCGGTGTAAAAACTAGACCGGGGTGGGAAATGTATATACCATATTAGAACATTGGAATGTTGGGAGCTCCATTTGAAAACAATGGAGTGCTCTGGGCTTATAATGGCTAGTATAAGCCTGGAGCTCCAACATTCCAATGTTTCTTTGTTTTGAAAACAATGGAGAGCTCCGGGCTTATAATGGCTGGTATAAGCCTGGAGCTCCAACATTCCAATGTTTCTTTGTTCGCAGGTCTGGCTGTGAACAAAGGCTTCAGGGAGCCTGAGGGGATTCCAATGCCCTCGCTCTCCCTTAAGGCTTTGTTCTTTTTTGTTAAAACATTCTGCCCTCTGGTGGCAGAATGTTCTAATAGCCTTATAGCCCGCAATAGAGGGCTATACCGGCTATTAAAGTCCCTCTCCCTTGTTAAAGGCACTTGCCTTCGGCTCGGTCCTTTAACGCTGGAGAGGGCCTTTAATAGCCGGTATAGCCCTCTATGGTGGGCTATAAGGCTATAGTAAAGAGGACTAGTGGTACTGACACAGGGAGCCTGTACAGACTAAACCTCAGGAAGCCAGTACTAGGTATTGAATTAGAGGTCTGTATAGAGTGCAGTATTCTAATCAGGCTTCACCAGTAGACAAGCCGAAGCTTTAAGATCTTGACAACAGTAGCCTGATTGTGCACCCACAGTCTGCAGAGCCGTTAGACTATGGCTTAGTGTTGTAATACAAAGACCATTAGCCAATGTGTATAATCTATAGATGGTTTATTTAAGCTTAGTTACAAGGTGAGTTCTAGGAAAGTAGGTAGATGATAACAGATAACCCCACCAGGAGCAGCCTCCCTGCTGGTCAGCCTGCATGCTCCAAATGACTCTCAGTACATCACGAGGCACCTATGCATTCTGTGACATCACCAAGCATTCAGCATTCCACTACATCACCAAGCACTCCAGCACTGCAGTGAGAAAGAATAAATACCAACACTCACCACAGATACAAACCAATATAAATTTCTGAATGATAGCCCCTGCGGGCACCGGCTCCACAGTACAGTGCAAAGCAGCTACCACAATCACGCACACGGTTGACAGTTCACCTGCTGCAATGATGATTTACTGGCCAGACTTGCAATAATCTGTAAATGATAAGCTGACAGTTTCTGATACTTCCGTGCAGTTCGTTGATCCTGTAACATGCTCCACCACTGTCATTATCGCTTCTCAATATGTCGACTGCACTTACAGCTCCAACTGGCAGGTAGTTTCACATGAGAACTGTTGAGCCAATATTCATTTAAGACAACAGGAAGGAAAGAAGATCAAATGGTTCTCCCTCCTCTTTTAATGTACGGTAATACCGAGTTATTAAATAACTTTAACGATAAAAGTGCAGTTGCAGTCTTGGCACACAGGAAAAGATACTTGCCTACAATAGTTCATGAAATCCATTAATGGCAATAAGCTCAAACGCCCCAGGCTGCATGCTGTCCAGGTGATGAGGGGCAATGGTGGGCACTGGTGGGCCTGATCATGGTGTTGCTTATCCTTCAGGTTTGTTTGCTTAGTTCCAATCTCTCCAGTAGGTTCCTTCATTCCAGTATCTTTAGCAGGTTCCTAACATTACATAGTCCACAACACAACGCCAAAATGTTGTAATGCAAAATCCATTAGCCAAGGTGTATATTCTGTAGATCTATTTAAGCTTAGTTGCAAGGTGGGTTCCAGTTAAGTAGGTAGATGATAACAGCCCCACCAGGAACAGCCTCCCTGCTGCTCAGCCTGCACACTCCAACTGACACTGAGCACATCACCAGGCTCCCAGGCATTCCATGAGATCACCTAGCATTCAGCATTCCACTACATCACCAAGCACTCCAGCACTCATCCTAGCTGAGTAGTAGGGAAGGTGAGCCAAGGAAACACTTAGGCTCCTGAACCGGGCAGAGTGACTCTGAAAGTAGTCAGCAGGTATATGTTAGTCACTGGAAGATGTGGATGGTGCAGAGGCAAAAGTGTTGGTTAAAAAGCAATCCTTTCATCTCGTTGTGTGAGAGAGTTAATGGAAGGGTGGCTAAAAGGTGGGTAGCAGTCCAAACTTTTGGTGCACAGCCAGAGGAAGATTTTTTTCAAGGATGATTTTTTTCTTTAAATGTATAAGAGCTACAAAGATTATAGGACTTCCCAAAAAAACTGTCATAGACTCCTGCCCGTGGTGAGTCAGAGTGGAGTAGTTTGTGTTCTAAACCCTGATCAATCCTATTCCAGAAATGAGTCCGGCTACAGCATAGAGAGTGGCTTTGAGAGGGGCAAGAGGAATATCCTCACTTCCTAAGAGAACTGAAATACCGTACTTCAGTCTGGGGAAATGCAAGGCTCCTACCACATCAGCAGTAGTTGGGATTCTTGGCGGTTCTCAGGAATTTGGGTATTTTTGATATATTTGTGTAGGTTGAGATGACTTTTTCGAATGAATCCAAGAGATTTGGAGCTTTCTATGCTCATTGGGGCACATTTCAAGATGTTCATAGAGTCTAGCCAGTTCAGAACCACGAAAGAGGAGTAGTAAGATGAGATAAGCAGGAATCCGCTTGTTACCTTTAAATTTGAGATGGCGAGAAGTCATCCAGGATTGGTTGTCATTTAAAGTCTAAGTGAGGTCGAAGATATCGTCAAGGGAAGGCACGTTTAAATAAAGTTGGGCGAGCATTTTTATGTTGGTGCTGTAATTTGTAAGAGTCTCTTATTATGTCACCAAGAGACTGGGTATATAAATTAAAGATCACAGGATTGAAGTATGGAGTTTTTGGGGCATGTGGAACAATCCTTTGACGTAAAGGAGTGGGGTTCCTAACTTTATTTGTTGCTCTTGATATGTAAGGTATGTTGGCTGGATTCAGAGTCGATCCAAGAGAAACAATGAGTGATGCTTTAATCATTTTTTGGCTAAGCATTTTTGTTGAGCCAAGTTAAAGAGGTGGTAGAATGCAAACATATTGGTGATGTGTGATAGGTTTCCATTCATACTGCTCAGGGCTGGTATGACTACCTCCAAACAAAAGTGCTTGTATAAAGAGGATATTTCGAAGTCCTAAATTTACAAAGTGGTCTTCTGAAACCTTTCTTTTAACCATTCCAGGAGCAAAAGAGAGATTTGTATAAAAAGGGGAGGGTGCCAGTGGTACGCTGAAGTATGGCCATCAAATTTGAAGGATTTAGGCTACAGGTGGAGATAACTTTCAAGCCTGGAACTTTTAGCATCAATATCTGGTAATTGAGTTGGTAAAAAAATGACGCCAAAGTTTGAACAATTAAATGCCACTTTTTCTATGGCTTTCTAAAATGTTTCCTTCTACACTTCGAGTTGCTCAACTTTCCTAACTTGGCTGCCTTTTTTCTCAGGGGATCAAGGCTTTACACAGTCATCAGAAACTGCAATTGAACCAGTGCTGATTGAGAAGCGCAGTCGGGACCAATAGAGAAACGGTAAGAGTTTGACAGAAAGGTCATTCATATGGGGCCAGGGTTGGCAGCATTCTTTCTCTCTTTCTTTCTCTCTTTCTTTCTCTCTTTCTTTTCAGGAACATCCACTGAAGAGAATGTTACATAAAAATGCACATATTGGTTTAACCAATACTCATTTATTTACATTTATGGTTGAGCATTTTCATATAGGAAGCTGAGATAGGTTAAGCAAAATTGGGGAATTACTAAAAGGTGGAAGTAATTCCTCGCAGAAGAAAATTAGATCAAAAGACTGGTCTCTCGCTGTGACTTAAATATTGAGCACACCCTCTATGCGGTGAGAAGGTGGCGGGGAAGTAGCAATTTGTTGGGATGGTAGATAGGCATTTTGGAAATGGAAGTCGAAAGTAACTGGTTGAAGAGTTTGTATATTCCAAATAGATGAAAGGCAACCAGGGAGTAATTGGCCATGCCAGCAACCAAACTTCAGCGTAATGAGTTATTCATACCCTACGTAAGTGACCCATTGTAGGGCTTTAGGCCTAGTGGGTCTTTTTTTTTTATCTCTGCAGGGTTTTAAATGAGGCAACGGTAAGATGTTGGTAGAAAGTCAGGGAAGCATTAAGCCAGTGTCCACTGATAGGTTCTTTCAAGGAAGCACACGTTACAACATTACTTATACTTGAATAAAGCAATAACAATTCGTTGGTTAGGCAGGGACTCTGCAATCATTTCATTGACAGCCCATACAATAATACTTTGTAGAGGTGTTGGGAAGAAGTGAACTAGATGTGTGTAACACATGTTGGCCGAATTTAAAACTAAAGGAAGATATCATTTTGCAGGCTAGTTGTTATAGGTTTAGTCCAAGTAAAAATAAACTTTTTAATGTTCACTTCCCTCAAAATATACTTTCAGTGGATGTATAACGCTGTTGTTGAGGGACACCGCAGGAGAGTCCACCTGAAACTTCTGTTCTTTACTAGCTAGGGTCCCCTTGCAAGATCTTTATAGAAGCAGATTTATAGTCAAAAGATGTTTAAGCACATTAGCACAGTATGTTCACTCCTAGCACCCTCAGAATGAGAAAAAAGTGGATGTGGCCTAATATTTTATATATAAGTATATTTACATACTATTCTCTTAGGAGTAGAAAAAACAAAGTGCACTCGGAGCACATGTATTAATTGTAAACTAAGCTTTTATTTCTTTCATACAATATGCAGTAAAATCCCAAAGCTGACATGTTTCTATCATTCGGTTATGGTCACCAGCCTGCTCCTCTCTGCCAAAGTTCAAACAGCTTTCATTGTATGGCTTCTATCATATGTTTACTACTCAGCCACACACAATATGCAGGAGGTCTTTTGTTGTCCTTTGATGGGTTATGCCATGATAGTCTTACAGTTTTGTATATTTGGTTTAGAGTAATCCACTTATTTATGTGTTGTGATTTGAGCATTTATATCCCAATTCTCAAACTCATTTATTGCAATCCTACGTTATTCCTGATTTGTGCTTCATTTATGTACCAAACTATGGGTTGATTTTCATCAGATGTTTACGGAGGTTCATCATACCTGGGCAAAGTTATTATTCAAGGTGTTCATGAAGTTCTTCATCCAAATTATGACCTGGTAGTACATTTGTACTTAATTAGTTACTATATCTTGATTTCAATTGTCTAATCTTTGTCACTTTGCCCCTTTCTATTTGCTAGGACAATCTCAAAGTATACTAATGATGTTGGGTCTCTGTTATGACCTCTCTTTTTTATTGGCTTGCCACAGGATAACTGTAAACTTTGTGTTTTATAGCTTCAATATATTCTTGAATTCTTTCCTGAAAGGGACAGCGAGTGCTGCTGACATACCTCAGTCCACAGGGACATAAATCATATAAACAACAAAAGTGATTTTGCTTGGTATTTTTCTTTGATTGTCAGCATTAAAATGTTATGGGCTTAGTCGTCCCTATCATAAAGGAAAAGGTAATGTGATATGTAATCTCATCTGTTAGATGATTTACATTAGTAATTGCATCAGTTTCATTAAGGGTGAGGGGATGAGCATTGCTTTTGGTGGGCAAATTAAGATTTGCGTGGCAGTTGCGCATGTTATGGATTGTGCTTTGAACCATAACTTGCGAACATCGGTGTTTTTTTGTTGTTGTTTTTTTTAACACGTTGTGAATATATTTCTGGCTGTCCAGACCACATAACAGCCAGTCACACAGGCCAAGGAAAGATGTAAAGCAAAAGTGTGTTTGGGATGAGGGGGTGATGGGTGTTCACCCCCTCCCCCCACTTTCCTGGCATGGCCACACACTTAAAACACAGGAACTGGCAGAGTGTCTTTTACATGCACGTCGTGCTCAAGGGTAGAGGGTTTTGTTTTCTTTCCTTCCTGGCATTGTCTAAGGGTGTGAGAGGGTAACTTCAGTCCAAATCCAAGGGCAGCATGGCATTTTTGATTATCCCGGGACAGCTGACTGCTGCCCCAGTGCCATTGCATCCTCCATTGCTGAATTACAAGTGTGTTCTGTCCCATTCCCCCTTCTGTCCACTGGGGTAAATGGAATTTAAAATAAAAGAAAAGGTGGATTTGCAGCTGGCTTCCCTCTTCGGGGTGCCTGGGTGTGGCAGCACAGCTTACAGCAGTCCAAGCATTCTATCCACATTTAGCAAAAAGATCACACCGAGCTGAAGCTGCCCTGGTCCTCTGCTGCATGCAGCATTTCAATTCTTTCTTGGTTCTCACCAACGGGCAAGATCGGGAGCAGGCAAAGAGACACCCCTTGCTCTTGAGTACGGCCATGGGGGGAAGGAGAGTTAAATCTATCCACCTCTTCTGGACAAGGCAGAGAACAAAGTGGCACATACCAACCGGAGTCTTTGGAGGGTAGGGGTAGCTAGATTTCATCCCCGCCTTTTGGCAAGGTGGGGGCTGAAAGGGACTAATGGGCATTCCAGTGTGCACGATGGGGGTGGATCGGGGCGGGGCCTAGAAGCGCCTCCCTAAGATGGCTGTGTCTGTGGTCCCAGTGGCTCTTTGTCAGGATGCCTTGCCCTTTGCCTTCAGTAAGTAGGGATGGAACTAACGGGCTGCTCCTGCGGTGGCCTGTCTGGGGGTTAGTCTAAGACTCTGTCTCCTTTTTTACATTTAGATTTTACACAATTCTAATTGTATACATGGATCTTTCTGCTACCGCACTGTGACCCTTGGTGTGGCAGCTTCTCTTCTGGTATATCAGGGGACCATGCACATCGTTAGTTCACTTTTTGGAATAGACAATATACTTTTATAATTAGGATTAACTATAGAAAGTGTTATAATCAATGGACCCTGTTGCCTTTACTCCCTACCTATAAAAATTATATCCTAGATAGCTTGTCTTCAAATACAATTTTAGCCGGAGAATCAGGCGGGTATTTTCCATACAAGGGTCCAAACCGAAACTGCAGAGTGATTGGCAGTAGTCGTTTACATGGCTGGTGACGGTGGCTTTCTGTTTTTAAAACTTGTTGGCCAGTATCAATTTCTAAACCATTCCCGCTAACTCATTTAGAAATGGCAGGCAGTACTAATATTGGACTAATGCCGGTCTTTTAATTGGAAAAGAAGCTGATAAAAAAAGAATCAAGTGCTGGCTGGCCAGCAGTAACATTAACTGCGTTAATATCTTTATTATCGTTGCCTATTGTGGTGTCGGAGAGGATTATTGAGTTGTTGGCCCACATCAGTAGTAATCGATGAGCCTTCTCAAACGTCCCTTTGTCAACTAATCGTGTTAAATAGCTTTCATTTAAAAACATCGACCTCCGCTTCCTTGGAAAGTTAGATAAACAGCCACTGGCAATGCCAAAAGGTCTGGCTTATGAATGAAACTGCCTTTCATTTCATTGATGGACTTAGCCACTCAATAAGTCATCATACATGCACTCTATCACTAATCTTTTCACTCACTCAGCCATCAACTGACTCCTTCTTGCATTTGTGCTCTGACAGTATCACAAAACATACGCTAACTTTACAACATATGCAAAATAAACCAAAAGAATACAAGTAGAAAAAAGAAAACATGCTGTCATCTAAACATGGTATTTAAAACACAGAGAACCGGGGGTCTAAAGAGAAGCCAAATCAATAGGCTCAAAAGGCTAGGACTCCTTACCAAATGAGTCAGGATACAAGTTCCTATGCAGCCTATAAACAGGGAAACAACAGTAGACAGAAACAAAGACACAAGTGATTGTTGGTGAGACTCATAAAAAAGTCAATGGATTCCCATCAAAGTGTTGTAATGATCAATTATCTCATTTGGTCATCCAAGAACTGGGATGGTATGTCTCTTTTTAAAATATTTATTTTCACTTTTGCATAGTCCCAGCAAACACTGCTTGCCCAATTTTCCTCCAGCACAGCACAGACAAGGCAAGAAGTGTGACAGCCATGCCTGTGGCCACCCCTGCAGCAACTGGGAGCCAGGTGAGCAGCAAAGGCGCAGAGGTTGGAAGAGGTGATGACCTTATCTTCTGGTCCACAATAGGCTTTCCCCGCAGAATTAACGGTCCAGGAGAAATTACTAAATTCATTGGCTTGTCTTCAACCAGACGCAAAAACCTTTTCTGTCTTCCTCTAGGTGGAGGGCACAGTGGGGTACACTGCTCTGCAGCAGTAGGATGGCAGACAGAGGCCGCGCAGAAAAAGTAGACCTGGTCTCCATGGCTCAAAGGAGATGTAAAATCCACGAATGTGAACGCAGCTGCAGTGAAGCGACTGTAGTGTGATGGAAATTGTATTGAGGTGTCCAAAGATACAGTGGTTGATGGGAGATTGTCTCTAGAAAAGGGGCACCCATCTACAAGTATTGGCCATTGAGGCTCCTGACGAGGGTTGGATGTCGGACCTGCCCAGCACTGATCCAGGACCAACCGCAAGCTTGGGTCTGTCCGCTGAAGGAGCCGGACCTCCACAAAGATCAGATCCCGCAGGACCTTCACGATGGGGTACTCTTCCTCAGTGTAGTAAGCACTATACAGAGCATCTTTGGCAATCCTCATCTCCAAACGAAGAGGCCCAGATTCAAAGATGTTCTGGGGTGGAGGTAAAGGGAGGACCTCGGCCACCGCCTGAAGGGAGTCACTGGTGGTATAGCTGCAGCGGACAGTTAACGTGAATGCAGTGTCCCTCGTGATAGACCCATTCTCAGAGTGTTGTACATCAATGGCAGACTTCAGCGTATTCTCATACACAATGCGATCACTTAGCATCTGGACAATGGTGCCACACTGGTGTAGAGGGAAACGGAACAAACGAAAGGATGCAGTCGCGACCTTTGGCTGGCAGGCAGCACCTCCATCTGCAAAGTGGGCTGTATCCAAGCGGATAGACTGGCTCACAAAATTGCGAGAAATGACCACAACAAAGAAACCATCAGGAGTACATAGAACTGTGGCTTTATTGCCATAGTGGTATGTCTCTTGATCATTGAGACTCTTTCCATTCCCAATGTATCGGTATAAAATGGGTCCAGCCCACAATCACTTTCTGACCATGAGAAATGAAACTATATGGGAACACGTGCAGTGCAAAAGCAAAAAAGGAGTGGTGAATGAAATAGGGTAAAGAGACAGAAAAGGGATTTTTTTATTTGAATATTGACTCTTCCCCTAATTAAAACCAAGAACAGTGCAAAAAGGCAGTTTCAACAAATAACTGCGGACGGGCCGACATGTTTCAGCCGACAGGGAAAGAGATCCCACGGCTTTCTTCAGGGCCTCTGCTCTAAAAAATCTTGCTACTGCATAAAGTGATAAAAATCATTTACAACAAAGGATATAAGTGAACAAATCAATTTCAATAAAGGATATAGGTAAACCAATCAATCCATGTTTCTATTCCTCCGTGTCAAATAGTGTGTCTCACATCTACAAAACAAACATAATGAGTTCTACGTTAATGTTTAACTGTGTTTCACAATCAGGCGTAAGCTTATTCTGAATTATAGATTCTTTTACTCACCCAGTTTAACCGGGGCAGGCATATGCTTGCAGTAACGAAACTAAACACAGCAGCGGGTGTCCGTCTTGCACAGGTATTGTTAACTGTCTATCGTTCTATTAATGTTCCAGCATGGCTGTCACGTTTAAAACCAACGTATTGGTCACCTTGAATTAGTGAAACAATGATACACTATGTACAAAAGCATTCCAAAATGGTCTCTTGATTTAGAGGAAGTGCCCACATGGAATGTGGCACACTTCAGATGAAATAAGTGGCAAACAAGAAGAACCATTATCATTGCCAGGAGCACTGTACTGTTCTCTTAAACATGCAAAATAAAGGAGAAGCAAAGTAAAGAAGAACATTTTAAGTTAAAGGACTGACCAACCAGCCCTGACACAGAGGCACACTCATTTTCAGGTGGATGTGTACAAGTCATCAGAAAATGCTGTCATTCACAGTGCAAGAGAGACTACGACTGATGTTGTCTGAACCATTACCCTGCTGTAATATGCTGTCATGGATTGTAGTAGAGCATAAATGATACTCAGTCAGACCAGTGGCAGAACAGAGCTGACCTAAAGGCTATTATGTATCTATGTTGGTATATATTTATAAATATAAACAGCTAAGCTAGATTCAATAAAGATTTCTTATAGTGCACATTTTCTACCCCTAGGGCTTGTCAGTGGCAGTAACCAACACAAAAATCTTTCCCTACAAAGGTAATCTGTGACAATTCATGTAACAAAATACCAAGCTGTATGCTTTAATACAGAGAAATAACAATCCACCCTTAAGTGCCTTTATTTTCACCTACGCTTTCACAGTCAATATAAAAGTCCTACTGCATTTATCATAACTTTTCATAATAAACAGAGCAGACCTGTGGCATCGAAAATCATTTTTCCCACTGATCCAATTTGTGTCTCTAGCTGATATCACCGGCTTGTCATTATAACCTACTGAGGCCTCCTGTACTGAACTTAAGCTTTCCGACAAGCAAACAATCAGGCATATAATCATAAAATTACATAGCATACAAATTTACAGGTGGATAAGCAGAATACTGTCTCTCTAAAGACGGCCTAATAAGGATTCTGACAGTTCATCTTCCATACCCACAGTTTGTCAGAGTGAGTAGACAGCACATAAACCCTTTCCTAATACAGTAATCTCTGAGATTCCATGTAACAGAATACCTATCTGTAGGCTTTAATGCAGAGTAATAAAAAACTGACAAGATAGTTTATGACTCTATTGAAGTCTTCGTAGACCAGTTCAGTTTTTATTAAATTGCCTTTTTTAATGCTGGTGAGCCGATGCAGGCAGATCATTCTCTCAACAGAAATAATTTCCTCTCTTGTAACCAAACTGCAACCTCTAAACAACCGTAGCCAATAAATAACTTTGTTTAGAAAGGTTCCCCATTTCTTTTTACTGCTTGTTGCTCGCCTTCAAGAGAAACAGTTTTATCATACCTACCGGTCAGTTGACTGATTTCTTTTGTGGTGGACAGCTCCCCTGCATTCACTCAGTTCATGAGCTATGGCCTGTGTTAAATGCTACCAGCCTTTATGCATTCCCGAACCATTGTAGGAAGGTGGTTATATTAAATAATTCGCTGAGCCGCAGGTAAGTTGCAACTGTGTTTATTTGTATGGAGCGCCGGGACAGCGCGCTTTCTCTCGGACCGGCTCGGCGCCTCACAAAATGGCTGCCTTCCGGTTCCGGTCTATCCCCTTCCGGTTACGGCCCTCGCGGTGCGAAAGCTAAACCGCCACTACATATCTCCCCCCTTTTAAACATTAACAAATTTAACATAAGTGGCACAAATAGTCTTACTAGATGTTCATGGCAAAGTTCTCAAACTTCTTAGGTATTCTCACAATGCGTCCCACTCGTGTTCTCACACCTTCTGTTTCCTTGCAGCCTCTCGGGGTCCTCGGGAATGTGTTCTGCTCACGCCTGTCGCTCATCTCACTACCTGTTCCATCCTGTCTCTCTTTGTTCCTTTCCTCCTCTTGTCCTTCCACTGGAAAATCACCTCCATTGGTTCCTTCCTCTCCAGCTCCACAATCTCCGTTCCCTGTCTTCTCCACTTGCTCTTCCTTCCTTCCAACTTGCTCTTGTACCCCCCTTCTGACTTCATTTCTCTGTGCTCCTTCTTCCATTCTAATCTCACCTTCTGTATCCCATTTTAGGATCTTGTTGCACTTCGCCATTCTGTCTTGCGACCACACCTTTCCATCGCTCAACAGCGCAGATCTGGTATACGGTTCCAGGACTTGAAGGGGTCGTGTGAATTTGCTTTCTCCCTTCCTTTTTAATGTGGCTACTTTCACCCTCACCCAGTCTCCCTTTTCCAGAGACACTGCGTGCACATTACGTCTCTTGTTGTAATGCTCTGTGTATGTCTCTTGTGCTCTCTCAAGATTTCTTTTCACAATTGCAGGGGACCATCTGCTTTGCACTACCATCTGTCTCCACGCTACATTGTCCTTTGTAAACGGCTCTCTTCCCCTCAAAATTTTAAACTGACTGTAGCCTGTACTTCCAGGTGTGATGCGGTACGCCCACAGCATTTTGGGTAGTTCTTTCTCCCAATCCTGCCCATCACTTATGGCTGCTTGGATTGTCCCCATTATGACACGGTTGAACCGCTCGGCCAGTCCATTTCCTGCTGGATGGTATATGGGAGTGTGTTTAACTTCAATCCCATTCCTAGACATGAACGCTTCCCATTTGGCTGGGATAAACTGTGGCCCATTGTCACACATGATGATCTTGGGGATTCCTTCCTTCACAAAGATCGCATTGAGGAACGCCAGTACCACTTCCGTGTCTACAGATTCTCTCACTTCCACCTCGGGACACTTAGAGTACCTGTCCACCAACACTATGGCATATTTCTGCACCCCCTCGCTGTTCAAAATGGGACCTATTATGTCTATGGACACCATTTCCCAAGGGCTGCTGGGTACAGGAAACTGACCCATTTGTGGTCTCACCAGGATCTGTGTTTTGTCTGCTTTGGCACACGAGTCGCACTCCCTCACGTACCTCTCCACCTGGGCATCAATTGCAGGCCACCAATACGCTTGTCTTACCAAGGCCTTCGTTCTCGTTATCCCTTGGTGTCCTTCATGTAAAATCGCCAACAGGTGTCCTACCAGGCCTGGGGGGGGGAACGACTTTGTCTCCTCTCATGAGGAATATGGGGTTTTCTCCCAGGGAAAGTTCTTCCCTTACTTCCCAGTATTTCTTTAATTTCTCATCTAGGTGTCTTTTCTCAGGCCACCCATGTGTCACGTATCCTTTTATGGCTTCCAGGTCTTCATCTTGTTTGTATGCCTCGGCCCACTCCTGTTCACTTATCACCTGCTCCACATCTTGCATGGTGGCTACCATGTACCCCTCCCATCCCGGGGTGTCTTGTTCTTCCGCCTTCTCTTTGGCAGCCGCTCTGCTCAAAAAGTCTGCAACTTTGTTCCTGGGTCCTGGCAGGTACTCCACCTCATACACATAGTCCAAGAGCCTCAATGTCATCTTCGCTATCCTTGGGGTGGCATGCGCATGACCACTTGAGGTCAGTACTTTTATCAAAGGTTTGTGGTCTGTGCGAACCAAGAACATGGCTCCCCATAGGAACTGTCTGAAACGTTCCATTGCCCATACCATCGCCAGCATTTCTTTCTCAATGACACTGAACTTTTCTTCATTCGGTGCCAACGTTCTGGAAGCGAAACAGATGGTGGATACTTCCCCCACGGTCTGACCTTTGCATCAACACCGCTCCTAGGCCACGGTCGCTGGCATCCGTAGTGAGGATGGACTTGGCTTCCTGGTCAAAGCCCTTGAGAGGTATGGCTTCACTCATTTCCTTCTTCAAGGCCTCAAATTCCTTTTGTTCCTCTCCGCTCCACTTGAATCCGTTTCTCTCTTTTAATAGTTGACGCATGTGGTGTGTCTTGGTAGCGAAATTTGGGATGAGTTTACTATAGAATTCCGCCATGCCGAAGAACGACCTGACATCTTCCTTCTTCTCTGCGGCCGGCGCTTTCCTTATCGCTTCCATGTTTTCTCTCTTTGGTTCAATTCCCTTCTCGCTTATTTCATGCCCCGGGTATGTCACTGATGGCCTCCCAAACTTGCATTTCGCCCACTCGGCGGTTAGGCCATTGTTTTGTAACACTCTTAGAACGGTGTGTACTTTCTCATTGTGCTCTGGCTTCGACTTCCCCATTATAAGAATGTCATCTTGGAAGTACTGAACTCCCTCCACATTTCTAAAAAGTTGGTGCATTAGTTTTTGAAACACCCCGCTGCTGATGCCAATCCGAATGGCATTCTCACGAATGTATAACTCCCAAAGGGTGTAATGAAGGACGTGAGGTGGTTGCATTTGAGGTGGAGTGTCACTTGATGGTATGCCGAGGACAGGTCTACTGTTGAAAACCACTTTATTCCTTTTGTCCTCGCAAGCATTTCGTTGATGCGGGGAAGGGGGAATTTGTCAACGAGAATGTTTTTGTTTAGTTCCCTGAGGTCTACACATAGCCTCACTCTGCCGTTGGGCTTTTGCGCTACCACTAAGGGCGACAACCACTCTGCACTTTCAATTGCTTCAATTACACCTCCCTTCACCAATCTGTCCAATTCTTCTTGCACTGCCTCTCTGCAACGAAAAGGGATGTTTCGGACCTTGTGGCACACGGGCGTGGCTCCTTCCTTCAGTCGTATCATGTGCTTGAATTTGGCCAACTCTCCAATCCTCCCACTGAACACTTGGGGGTATTCTCTTTTCCACGCTTCTTCTCCTTGTCCTTCTTCCGTGTCCATCAACAACACTTTCTCTATTCCTCCAGGATTCAGTTGGATCCCTAGTGCACCTTGATCTTTCCACCCCAGCACCGAGGGTCCTTTTTCCGCCACATACAGTTTGCAATTCGCTCGCCGCCCTCTAAATTCGAATGGTAACGGGCAGTACCCCAACATGGGTATTCTTTGTCCCGTGTAGGTGACTGGTCTCAGATCCATTGGCCTTAGTTCTTCCTTTATTTCTCTCAAGAACTTCTCTTCCCACACTTTTCTCTGTACTATCGTGATGGGAGCTCCGGAGTCTGCTACTATTTCGACCTTCACGCCTCCTATGCTCATGTTCAGTATTGGTTTGCTGGACCCCTTGCAGTCCACGTCCAGGATTTGGTCGTCTATGTATAAGACCTCCTCCAAGTACTCTTCTTCAGCTTGTCTCTTCTTCCTCTGGAGTGCCTTGGTCTATGTATTTGACTGCCGCCCCTCTGGGCTTCCGCCTGCACACTTTTTCAATATGTCCAAACACATTACAGAACGCACATCTCGCTCTAAATGCTGGACACACTTTGTTGTTTCCTAAGTGTGAGGCGCTTCCACACCTGTAGCAACTGGTCCGTCTCTCTCCACTCGCCTCCTACGGAGCGCTCGCGTTCTGCTGGCCTCGCTTGGTGTATTGTAACCTAGGTGGTCCTTGTTGCTTGGTTTTGTCTCCCTTGTTGTGCACCATCACTCTGCACACTGTTTGTGTGCTACCTGCTTCTTTTCTGGCTGCTTGCGCACATCTTTTAGATATCTCCGCTTTCTTGACCAAGGCCCAAACTTCTTTGAGAGGTGCGTCGCCATTCACCCACAGCTTCTCTTGCACTGTCGTGTTGGACGTATGCATGATAATTTGATCCCTTACCAGATCGTCGTGCAGGTTTCCGAATTTGCAGGTTAGGGCTAGTTTTTGTAGCGCCGCGACGTATTCATCTATGGTCTCTCCATTTTCCTGCTTCCTCTGGAAGAAATTGCTCCGATCTATGGCCACACATACCACTGGTCTGTAGTGTGTGTCCAAGTCCTCAATCGCATGCCGGAACACATCTGTGTCTGTCGGATCTCTCGTGGCTTTTACCAAATTGTCAAACACCCTTAAGCCCTCTGGTCCCAGATTGTGCAGGAGATGTTTTCTTCCTCCCCGGGCTGGTGTATTCTGCGTCACTCTCTTCCTCCAAAGCTTCCAAGTAATTCAGGAAGTATCTCTTCCAGTCCTCCCACGGCATCGTGGGTTCTCCCCTCTTTGGGAGGAAGGGCATCATGTTTGTGAGGGAAGTGGACAGTGTCGCCATTTTCTCATTTCCCCTCAGGGCCTCCTGGGCGGGAACGGTGCGGTTGGGTGGGCTGCCTGGTGCTTGCCTTGCGTCCGTGTCGTCCCCCTGGACTTGTCCGCTATTTGCGCCTCCTGCAGCACCCCTGGCATCCAGGGTTGCTTGCTGACCCGCATTGTCCCTGGTGCTAGGCTCCTCACCTTGTGCTAGCTGATCCGCCAGCTTTTCGCGGTGGTGGTGGTGGCAGTAGTTCCTGTGGGTCCGCAAGCCCCTTCCCTCCTTCACTTCGCCTTGGGTGGGGCTCCGATGCTGTCCCCTCTGGTGCCTTTTTACCAGTAGAGTGCTGTCCCCCCAGGTTCTGTCTTAATCCCAGGTGTGACCACCCCTGTGTATACTGGTGGCTCCTTGCTGTGCCTGCACGGCTGATTTGCAGCAGTCCCTCCTGCTCTTCGGCCTCCTGCGTCGCTCTCCGCCCTCTGCCGCGCTCCGAATGTGTCTTGCTGTACCCTGTGGTGGCTCGCTCACCTTCCGAATCAATTGATTCATGTATTTCACGTTTCAGGGCTCTGTTCGGCGTGTGCACGTTTTCGACCATATTTTTTTTTCGTTTTTCACACCGCCGCGACCCGCTTCGTCGCCATTGTAGGAAGGTGGTTATATTTAAATAATTCGCTAAGCCGCAGGTAAGTTGCAACTGTGTTTATTTGTACGGAGCGCCGGAACAGCGTGCTTTCTCTCGGCTCGGCGCCTCACAAAATGGCCGCCTTCCAGTTCCGGTCTATCCCCTTCCGGTTCCGGCCCTCGCGGTGCGAAAGCTAAACCGTCACTACAACCATCTTTCACTGCTTCTTCGGCAATTTCAGTTCTTTGCTCCCACTTAATTTTAGCACTCTGGCTACATCCCACAGGTCCACCCATGCCACCCCACTTATAATGACTTTCCATGCAGCCACATACCCAATAGGTTTCTTCCTAATAAATGTGTGGTTACTCTCCAGACATTGTCTTTATCTCTTTGATTTTATAATTTCTAATGACCAAGGCATAAGGTTTTAATGGAAACACGGCTAACTGATAGCTCAGCCCCCATATAGCCCACACTGTCCCACCTGGATATTTGGTAATGTGCTAAGACTGGAGGTGGACTTGCTATAGACTTTCAGATTTTCACAAAAGTGTACATTGATTCCATTCACTTTCTAGCAGGGGAATGCTTCTATTTACCCTAAAACTCATACCCACATGCTCTCTTGGACCCGCTTGTTTATCTACCTTCAGGTCACAGGGCCAATTTTACTGCCACTGTTGGTGACTTCCTGGCAGCATTTATCTTAAGACAAGTGAAGACTCTTCTTCTAAAGATGCCACCAGTCTCTCGCTATTTCAAATTGGCAAAGCACCTACTCATTCAGCTGGACCTCCACCTAAGCTAATCTTCACTAACTTTCATGCCCCGAAAGTCCTTCCTCAATTTCCCCCTCACGTGGACGGATAAGTACTCAGTTTCTTTTTCTACATTAATAAACATGCATCGACCCCTCACCTGCTCCTCCATAGATCCCTCGCCTGCTACTTCATACCTTCTTCGACTAAAATGACCTATATCAAAATTGGCCCATCCAATCTTAGGTCCTGATTTAGTGTTTGGGGGAACGGTAAAGCATTACAAATGTGACCGATTTCCTGTCCGCCTTATTACATGTGTATTATATCCTAATGCACTTGTAAAAAGGCAGGTGGGAAGTCCTTCACATTTGTGACTGAGTATGCGTCCCGTCTGCATTACTCTGAAGCAAGCGCTTAGTTCCTTTCTTTCGGCTAATCGCTTACCCCTGAAATTGCCAGGATACCAATAGGAATACTTACACAGCTGCTTTCAATGCTCTTTGTTGGAAAATTACTGCTATTAATTCCTTGGCACTTCTTACATAACGTTGTCTTCCACAATTCTCCCGAACAGCACTATGCTATGCAAAGGAGGTATGTGAGATAAAATGCCACTGGAAATCTTTAGCGAGATCTTGGAGACAGTCTTACGATCCTCAAGCTAAAGCCACCTACCGTAAACCACTAAAAAATACCAGCTCCTCATTTGTTCTACACAAATTTCTTATTTTGCTAATAAAATTGAATCGGTCAACAATGATCCCAAAGAAATCTTCTCCATTGTGAAAAGTTCCTCCAACCATCCGGTTACCCTAATGGAATCATACTAACTCAAACTCTACACTGGCTTATCCTCTCTCTTCGAGGAAAACATGAAGAAAATACAATCTAGCTTTCATCCATCCACTGCATACGTTTTCTGACCTTATCTTATCAGACTATCTACTCGTTCCACACTCTCTCACTTAGAGCCACTTGGCCGCCTTCATAAGTGCCTACGGCTTTGACATAATGTTGCATGCGCATGACACTCAAATTATTGTCTCAGTATCCAATGACCTGGCCTTAACCCAAGAAAAAAATCAGTATTTGCAGGTCAGATGATGGATGAAATCTAACTCCCTTAAACTAAACAGAGAAAAAAATGAAATCACATGTGGAAAAAATACCTCTTTCTGGTCGCCAGCTTGGTGGCAAACAGCAGCTTGGTGGTCAACAGAACTTGGCCCACCTCCTTCAAACACACCTTCAGCTGAAAAGTGGGTATGTTTTATCAATCTCAAACTTTCTTTTGCACTCACATTTGACCTACTACAGCAATCTGTTTGTAAAATTAATCCTTTCCTCTCTTTGTCAGCACGGTCAACAGTAATTCAAACAGACGTCCTCTCACGCCTTTGCGTCATCTGATGACATCTCATTACTGTGACAACTCTCTATCTCGGCCTCCCATCCCATACTATTTGGAGACTCCAGACTGTTTAAAATTCAACTACATGGGTATTACCAAACTTCCCTCCACATATCTCAGTTGGCAACTACCTCATCATCTACACTGGTCGCCTGTCTTGAAACTTATCCACTGTAAGTTTCTCTGCATAGTAAATAGATCCCTGAACCTGTCAGGTCCTGCTTATTTCCGATCAAAGTTTCAATGTTATTACCCATCACGCCCCTTACATTCTTCAAATGGTGCTTAATTAGGGTTCCTCTATCCCATCTTCGCTGTACAGGAGGCTGATCCTTTTCTTACTTGGCTGGAAAACTCTGGAAAACCATGCCGCATAACCATGACAGCATCTCCAACCATCCTATTTGCCTACTTCGCTTACCTGTTTCCCCAGTTCAAGGATGCTGTCTTTGGGTATTTGTTGCACATTACAAATATCATAAAAAAATACAAATCAATCACATTAGGGGCAGCCTTTCTGGTTTCATCAGTCACAGAACATATAATGTTACTAATAGTGGACTCGCATCCACGAATCCTAACTAACTTGGCCTCCTCTTTAATCTTCAGTTAAGTATGCACCTTATTTTGTAATCTATTTGTGCATCCCTTCGATGAAACTCACTTGTGGAGCAAAAAGCACACTTCCGTTATTAAAGCCCTATGAACGATTCCACCAGATGTAAGAACTCATTGATTTCAGGCAGAGTGGCTGAGGTATTATTTGTTGTTTTCTGTTTGTGATCAGAAAGTATAGAAAAAGCCTGTGAGGGCATTTTATCTAACTAACAGCCATGGTTCATTAAAAAGGAACATAAACCAAAAAAAAGCTTGAAATCTAAAGCACCCAAGAGTAGGGCCTGTTATGCGTTACAGAGAGACCCTCCTTCAGCCAGGATTTAGCCCTTTGCACGTTGGCCTGTAGCGGGTTTAACGGACAAACCCCACCCCAAGTAGAAATTCATTGTGAGAGCTAGAACCCCTGCAGTTACCATAAGATCCTATCTGAATGAACTCCAGAGAACACTCAAAAGATGGTCAGCCTTCAGAGCAGCATGAGTCCGGTGATTTCCGTGAGGGCTGGGTGAAAAGTTGAGAGTAGCAACCAGGCCTACAATTGGTTTTATCGCCAAGTTCCATTACCAGCCAGAATTGAGGTTGAGAGCTAGAGCGCAATGTGTCCTGATCCTTTCAGATACCTAGACTTGCTTTGCGAGTGAGCCGCAGGCAGGTTTTTACCACCATATCCACAGGATGCAGAATTAGCGGCCAGCGGGCAGCAAAGTTCTAGTGATCCCACTGACCCGGGATGAAAGGGAGTAAGAGGAAGCGTTATGGAGCAGGTGGACCTTACAACCAAGTTACAACATTTTAAACAGCGGCTAGTGGTCCACCGTTCTGGCCTTTCTCTAGTGTGGCAGCGTAAAAACCACAAGTTAAAAATAAAAAAAAAACAAATCAGAAGTGATTGTTGGGCTTATTCATTTAAGCCTAAGAGACTCTTGAGTGTTTCATTCTTGATTCTGAACCAGGAGTTCTTTTTGGTGCATTAGCCAGACTCTTGCTACAGTAAATATTTTAATACGTGGTTTCCAGTCAGGTCAAAAGAAAAGTCATGAGTGACACCCAGCTCTCATTTAGGGATTGTTGCTGGATTCTGCTCAAGCTCTTTCTCGTGTGCGGTCAGCTAATAAATGTTTCATCTGATCCACTGATTTTAAATTGACCACAAGAACGCTTTCTTAGTTCATTCACTTACGTTCCTACTGCCAGCAGTTTTTCACCACTTATTGTTGGAGAAACTGACTAACATGGTTGATTAATTAATGTGGTTTTTAGGGTTTAATAAACTAATGTCTCGTGTTTATTTAATGGTGGCGAAAATCCACATTAACGTTCATTGTTTTTAGGTCTCGCCTGTCGATGCGCATGCGCATCGAGCAAGGCGAGAGTATTGCGAGTTATCCACTCTTTATCTGCACTGCAAGGAATCGTGGCGATTCCTTGCAGTGCCCGTGACTTTTAAGGTCAATGCGCATGCGCATTAAGCTTATGCGCATGCGCATTGACCTTAAAAGTCACGGGCGCGTGCATGTCCGTCTTCCCGCCGTCTCGCATTTCCCCTGTCGCACTTCTCCTCCCCCCTCCCCTCTCTTCCCTCCAGCTTGTTTTTTGTTTATTTGACCCGCTCCGCCCCCTCCCCTTCCCGCCGTGTCGCATTTCTCCTCCCCCCTCCCCTCTCTTCCCTCCGGCTTTTTTTTTGTTTATTTTACCCGCCGTGTCGCCGTGTCTCCGATCCTTTCGCTCTCCTCCCCCCTCCCCTCTCTTCCCTCCGGCTTCTTTTTTGTTTATTTTTTCTCCTTAAAACGGGCACCAGGAATAATTTAATTAATCTGTCATATGGATGGGTTTGATTTTTGTTACAGAAGCAGGGGTTTGCCAAAAATTAGCCAGTTATTTACTTTCACCTAGCATCATAAAATTCACGCGTTTTTCAAACAGTCAACGTTTTCCTCCCACACTTACCTGTATGGTGGAATATTTTCTCGCAGCTGGCTGTGTTGTTTTGTCATCTTTTTTTTTTTTTCAATTAAACCGTATACACGTCATGCTTCCTATATTTTTTTTTTGCCACTTTGAAAATGAGGTCATTCCGATGCGCTTGAGCGACATGAGTGACAAATTAGTGTACTCGCGCACAAAAAAACGCATGTTTGCGACACCCCAAAAAAATCTCCTGCAACATTTTTAAAATGCAGGAAAGTGTTTTTGCGTTGAGAAAAATAGCTTGGGCAATATTAATAGTTTCGGTAAAGTACACGTTTTCCGGCGAACGCTTAAACGCACAGAACTTTTTATCTTTTTACCTATTTAAGACTTTTTGCCAAAACGCCACAAGCTTCCCAAAATAACGCACCCCTAGCCCGTGGCATCAGTCGAGGCGGAGAGTGAAATAGCAACTTGTGTTTTGGAAGAGGTGTAAACTGGCTTGTTTACAGTGTGCTGTGTATGTAACATGTTTGGACAACGCACTGTAGAAAACAACAATTGGCAATCCAAATTCTATATCACAATACATGTTACATATATCCAGACATAACGGCCAATCTACACAGGTCTTTAAATAGCCAAATCACAGACCACCAGACTTGCATCAGCGCTAACAAAGCACGTTGGTCTATAGAGGCCAGGACCTTTCATTCAAACAGAAATGCAGCTGCAACACTTGAAATATGCGAAATGACTCACGAGTCCCTTCAAAATACGGGTTTCATCATCATAAGTAGAACCCCTCGAATCACTACTCGGATTTACCATGGGCAGAGCCACTAGGATTATGCGGCAATGCAGGACTGAATCCAGCAGCGTGGTTATATACCTAATGTGCAAGAAGGTAAAATGTTGTGACATTTTGCAGCACATTCTCTGGCAGTATTATTTTGATCTAAGTTAGAACATGTTTTCTTTTTTTAGTTACCAATAATATGTTACGTTATGTGGCAAGTGTGGTCAATCCAAACCTACCATCTCACACGGTGCCCCAGTGTGTCACATGATTTCTGCTCCCTTCGCACAGTCACTGGGTGAGAAACAGAGAATATTCAGTTGCAGAGAAAACCCTCACTCACCCTCACCCACCCTCACCCTCACCCACCCTCACCCTCACCCACCCTCACCCACCCTCACCCTCCCTCACCCTCCCTCACTCACCCTCACTCACCCTCACTCACTCTCACTCACCCTCACTCACCCTCACCCTCCCTCACCCTCCCTCACCCTTCCTCACTCACCCTCACTCACCCTCACTCACCCTCACTCACCCTCACTCACCCTCACCCACCCTCACCCTCACTCACCCTCACTCACCCTCACTCTCACTCACCCTCACTCACCCTCACCCACCCTCACCCTCACCCACCCTCACCCTCACTCACCCTCACTCACCCTCACTCTCACTCACTCTCACTCTCACTCACCCTCACTCTCACTCACCCTCACTCTCTCTCACTCTCACTCACCCTCACTCTCACTCACCCTCACTCACTCACCCACCCTCACCCACCCTCACTCACCCTCACTCTCACTCACCCTCACTCTCACTCACCCTCACTCTCACTCACTCTCACTCACCCTCACTCACCCTCACTCACCCTCACTCACCCTCACTCACCCTCACTCACCATCACTCACCCACCCTCACCCTCACCCACCCTCACCCTCACCCACCCTCACCCTCACCCACCCTCACTCACCCTCACCCACCCTCACTCTCACTCACCCTCACTCTCACTCACCCTCACCCTCACTCACCCTCACCCACCCTCACTCACCCTCACTCACTCTCACTCACCCTCACCCTCACTCACCCTCACTCACCCTCACCCACCCTCACCCACCCTCACCCTCACTCACCCTCACTCACCCTCACCCTCACCCACCCTCACCCTCACCCTCACCCACCCTCACCCTCACTCACTCTCACCCTCACCCTCACTCACCCTCACTCACCCTCACTCACCCTCACTCTCACTCACCCTCACTCTCACTCACCCTCACTCTCACTCACCCTCACTCACTCACCCACCCTCACTCACCCTCACCCTCACTCACCTTCACCCTCACTCACCCTCAACCCCTCACCCTCAACCCCTCACCCTCCCTCACCCTCACCCACCCTCACCCACCCTCACCCTCCCTCACCCTCCCTCACTCACCCTCACTCACCCTCACTCACTCTCACTCACCCTCACTCACCCTCACCCTCCCTCACCCTCCCTCACCCTCCCTCACTCACCCTCACTCACCCTCACTCACCCTCACTCACCCTCACTCACCCTCACCCACCCTCACCCTCACTCACCCTCACTCACCCTCACTCTCACTCACCCTCACTCACCCTCACCCACCCTCACCCTCACCCACCCTCACCCACCCTCACCCTCACTCACCCTCACTCACCCTCACTCTCACTCTCACTCACCCTCACTCTCACTCACCCTCACTCTCTCTCACTCTCACTCACCCTCACTCTCACTCACCCTCACTCACTCACCCACCCTCACCCACCCTCACTCACCCTCACTCTCACTCACCCTCACTCTCACTCACCCTCACTCTCACTCACTCTCACTCACCCTCACTCACCCTCACTCACCCTCACTCACCCTCACTCACCCTCACTCACCCTCACCCACCCTCACCCACCCTCACCCTCACTCACCCTCACTCACCCACCCTCACCCTCACCCACCCTCACCCTCACCCACCCTCACCCTCACCCACCCTCACCCTCACCCACCCTCACCCTCACTCACCCTCACCCACCCTCACTCTCACTCACCCTCACTCTCACTCACCCTCACCCTCACTCACCTTCACCCTCACTCACCCTCAACCCCTCACCCTCAACCCCTCACCCTCAACCCCTCACCCTCAACCCCTCACCCTCACCCACCCTCACCCTCCCTCACCCTCACTCACTCTCACTCACCCTCACTCACCCTCACCCTCCCTCACTCACCCTCACTCACCCTCACTCACCCTCACTCACCCTCACTCACCCTCACTCACCCTCACTCTCCCTCACTCTCCCTCACTCACCCTCACTCACCCTCACTCACTCACTCTCACTCACCCTCACTCTCACTCACCCTCACTCTCACTCACCCTCACTCTCACTCACCCTCACTCTCACTCACCCTCACTCTCTCACCCTCACTCACCCTCACTCACCCTCACTCACCCTCACTCACCCTCACTCACCCTCACTCACCCTCACTCTCACTCACTCTCACTCACCCTCACTCTCACTCACCCTCACTCTCACTCACCCTCACTCTCACTCACCCTCACCCTCACTCACCCTCACTCACCCTCAACGCCTCACCCTCACCCGCACTCACCCTCATTCTCACTCACCTTCACTCACCCTTAATACCTCACCAACACTCACCCTCAATGCCTCGCCCTCCCTCACCCTCAGCCTCACTCACTCTTACTCACCCTCACCCACCATCACGCTCATCCTCACTCACCCTCACTTACCCTCACTAACCCTCAGTCACACTCAGTCACCCTCAGTCACCCTCACTCAACCCCTCACCCTCACTCACACTCACTCAACCTCTCACTCAACACCTCACTCTCACTCACCCTCAACACCTCACTCACCCTCAATTTCACTCACCCTCAATTTCACTCACCCTCAATTTCACTCACCCTCACTCATCCTCAACACTTCCCCCACCCTCACTAGCCCTCAACACCTCACACACACACCCTCAACACTTCTCCTTCAACTCCTCACTCACCCTCACTCTCACTCAACACTTCAACACCTCAGCCTCAGCCTCACCCTCAACACCTCACTCACCCACAACACCTCATTCTCACTCACCCTCACCCTCACTCACCCTCACTCACCCTCACTCACCCTCACCCTCACTCACCCTCACTCACCCTCACTCACCCTCACTCACCCTCACTCACCCTCACTCACCCTCACACAGTGCAATAGTTCTCAGACCATTTCAGTTAGAGCTTTTAGAAATGTTTATGGCTTTTTTTATTTGTAATACTTTCGCATTGGCTACAGGAAACAAAAATGCTAAACATTTACAAAAAAACCCATAAACAATTCTAAAAGCACTAACTCTAATGGTGCGAGACCTATTGCATTTCCAATGCTTGTTTATTTTGCTTCTGAATGTGGAAGGCTTCGAGGTGATATTTTTATTTTCCCATATTTGAGGGAACATCCTTTGCTGCAAACTTTCCCCAACAATATGGATTCTTAAATGTTCATTTGGTAAATGTTTGATAATGAGTTGAGATCTATTGTAACCTCTTTAACTATAAAGATGATTTTAAGGAACTTAATTTGCATTTGTATGTTCTTAGCTGTGTCATTGAAAAATCCAGATCTAGTCTGCTGTGCGCAGGAAAAAAAATCATTATTAATCAACTCTCTTCTTGTGGCCGCAGGGTTAGGTTGTGGTGCAGTTAAGAAATCCTCAGAGACTCTTCGTGTTACAAGAGACCTTTCCTGTTCCTCTTAGAACCAGTCTGTTGTCGAACAGCTGTGGAAAGAGGAAATGTCTGGACAGGCATGCATGCCTGGTGCAAACGTTTACTTTTTAAAATAATCTTGTGGAGTGCTTATGCACCAGACTAGAGTTGTGGCACTTTACATATAACTCATTTGCACACATTACATTAAAACATTTAGAAAATATTGCATTGCAGAGATATACATCAAAAGAATGTTATATTGATATTTAATAAATATATGAAGGAACGTATAAAATACATGACATATTACTACACCGGCTGCAAGTTTTTGAAGAGGGCAGGCATGAGTTCTGGAAAAGTTGAGTTTTTAAGTGTTTTCTCATTGTAACAAGGAGTTGGTCTTGTTCTGATGTCGAGACGCAGCGAGTTCCAAGTGGCAGCATGGTGGTTACAGTGAAAGAGTGCTTCTTTGCGAAACGAGGTTCTGAATCTTGTTACCGTCAGGTTGTATGGAGTCGCTACTTTTGAGGCCTTTTAGACCATTAGATAAAGTAGAGAGCAGCTCTGATAGATATGTGGGGGAGGGGCTGTTCTGGGGATTACTTTGCACTTGGGGCAGCATCGTTTTGTATTACATGTTGGGGTGTGAGAAAAATGATAAGGGCTAGTTGGTGGCCTTGCTAGCAAGCGCCCTTTCCCAAACAATTGTTGCACAGGTAAAGGTTATTTTGCAGTGCTGTTTTTGGGCGGAATCTTGCTAATTGGTGCTCTAAGAGTGAGCTGAGCATGTCTTTTCCCAGACTCAAGGTCTGGTCAGCCGTATGACAACTGAGAAAAACAAAACGTGATTTATTGGTGAAATAGGTCATTTAACTAATATCATCCAAGACTGATACCACTCTCAGCTAGTTATTGAGTGGGGTGCAGTCCAAGTGACCGGGATGAAGCCGCTGACCCGGTTCCACCTGTGTCAAGTTCTATCTGGGAGTTACAATACCCCCCCCCACCTACACCCAACTATATTGCTATTGTAAAACAGACCCTTCAAATTTGGAATGAAATCGTTTGTTAGTTGATGTGTTGTTCATGGAACTGTTTCGGTGGAAGGATGCATACCTGTTGGAGTTGTTTTTTGGTGATAAGACTCTACCATTTTTGTCCTGTTAAATGCCTCGCACGGAATGCCTGGTTTTGAGGCAGGTAGGAATATGTATAAAGCATAAGCAGATCTTGGTCAAAATATAAATTATTTATTAGTGGTACTAAAAAAATATTAGGAATTGTAATTTTTTTAAATAATTGCACCCTGTTTAAAATCCTGATCCTCTGAATTAATTCGGTGAGCAGCTTTTGAGAGAATTTTTGTTTCTCTTATAGTTTTCTCATGCACATTGTGGTTAATGTTGCGACAACTGAAATAGGACACATTTTCTATACATCCACATAAATTGTCCTAATCCATGTGAGAAAATAGTATTTCTGTTTTGAGAAAACCCCGTAGTTCCAGCAACAGCAGCGGTTGATTCTCTAGTGTTATACTACAGCCTCACTACAGAGTTTAAATGAACTAAAGTGTGTTACATTTCATATTCACGACAAATGTCAGGCACGCTGAACGCCATGTTGCTGGAATAGGAAACGATTGAAAGCATTTCCTATGGAGGAGAGTGCAGTAAATGACAAGAACGTGGGGTGAATATTGTCATGTGGCTAGTGCTCCAGATGTTATAATCTGAAATGTCTTCCTCATTCATGCGAGAAAACAAGTCTGGCATCCTGAATGAACATCCGGAAGCAGTGTCAGTCTGTTAGTTGATTCCCCAGTGCTCTGCTGTAGGATCACTACCGTGCTAATGACATATTTGAATATCCCAGGTCGCTAGAATTGGGACTAATGAATTTAAAGTCTTTCCTATGGAGCAGCCGGCAGTATATTACCATTGAAGGGTTAATGGTTCTAAAGCTGTCTTCTCAAGCACTTCATCCCCAGTGTGTGCACATTGTGTGCGCCAGGCGAGCCATCTAGTTCTCTGTTCGAGTTCTGTGATCTGTAGACAGCTGTTGGAGAAGGCAGCATAGCGCCGCGTGGATTGATATTGCAATAAAGCTCGTCTCAGGCACTAGTTATGAATCTTCCGGGCAGATATCGACCTCGTAGAAATACATCAAAAGGCAGCATTTTGGTAGTGTACAGCTGTCTGACATCAATTAATCTTAGTACCTGCAGATTTATCCTGTACACAACAGTGGCGGCTGGTTAGTTTTGGTGGGAGCGGTGTAGACAGGACACACAAACACACATACACACTCAAAGCCATGCATTTGCACGCACGCATGCACACACACACACACACATCTATTCACAAGCCACATTCATACATACACGCACGTAGGCACCCAACATTAATTATAAAAAACACACACACTTACCGGCAGCTCTGCCTCAGAGGCCCCAGAGGTCCCAGGAGGCTTGGAACTGCTGCTTTCCCTCATTGGCTGACCTAGGGTCCACTCTGTGATGAAGTGTCACTGATTGACACCCAACCCTGGGTGCTTCAGGGCTTAACCCCTCCTATGCTCATGACGAGCTGAGCTCGTCATGAGCCACGGTTCTCGTGTGCTCATGACGAGCTGAGCTCGTCATGACCGTTAGAACGCTCAGGTGCGGGGCTAATTCCCCTCCTGCGCTGAGCGTTCTAAAGAACGGGTGTGGTCATGACGAGCTCTCGTCATGAGCACCGGGGCGATGTGCGTGCCCCCCCCCCTCCCCTTCCCCCAGCACAGTGGGGGGAATCGGCTGCGCAGTCAAGGGGTTAATCTGAAACGCCCAGGTGCAAGGCAATCAGTGACTCTCCCCCTCGTCACTGAGGGGAGGGCCTTAGGGACCTTAGCTGAGCTGAGGAGGTCACGCCTACAGGAGCTGTGACTTCCTCAGCCCAGCAAAGTTCAGCTCAGGCAGCCAGGGGCCTGCGCATTTAGCGCATGTCTGGCTCCTGCCTGCCTGATCTGAAAATGAACAGTGTCTGTCAGGCAGCCCCAATGGACCGGCCGCAGCTGGTACACAAGCAGAGTATGTGCTCTTCCACACATGAACAGATCTTGCCTCGTGGCAAACCAGTGCAAGAATGGCACTTTCCTGCACATGTGCACTATGTGTGCTATATAAATGCCGTCTGATTAATTGATTGAGTGCAGCAAAGTGCCATTCTTGCACAGGTCACATGCTGTCCATTGACTTTCATAGGAGCCACTGGTTTGCCACTAGGCAGGATCACTATACTGTTCATGTGTGGAAGAGCACACACTCTGCTTGTGTACAGGATAAATCTGCATTGCACAGTGTAGGTGCCATCCACTTCTGCCATTGCCCACTGGGATGAAGGGACCTCTCTTATGCAGGGAAGCCTGGCAATGATCAGTGGTCAAAACAGTATCTAAAGCAATCACTGCTGGAGAGAAGATAGGGAGCAGAGAAGAGCAGCATGGTTCAGCCATTTGTTTACTGCAGTACACCATACCCATTGACCCACACCATACACTACTACATCATTATGTTAGGATGAAGTAACCATCTTAGGAGTTGTTCTGTTTTTTATCGGTGAGCAGCACTGCAGCAGTTGATGGTTGTGGCGCCTAAGCAGGAGGCAATGGGTTAGGTACAGGGCTGGTTTCTTCTGGGCCTGCGGTTGGGTTATAATAATTCATTTAACAACACGTGGGTGCCATTATAGTTTAGTACATGTGAAATCTGGTGCTTAGCTGCAGCATAAGTAATAAAGTGAATAATGTACTTTATTTTTAGTTTACAAAAAGGGAGTCTGAAATTATTTCCTTCCATTATTCATAATTCAAGGAGGGCTTTGGCAGGCTATAGCCGTAGTCTGCTGTCGGTTGTGCTAGGCACTGACTCTCTGGGCTCTTGCTTCGCAGAGGGCTTGTCTTGAGCACACCATGTGTGCACCAGCATTCTCTGTGCTCCCATTTTTGCAGCTTCCTAGGTGATGTCACATAGCATGTGCCTTGGAGGACCAGCCAGAGGGCTGCAGTCAGCCTAATGTGGAAATATAAGTGTGAGTTGGTTGGATAATTATCCTAATGGGGGGGGGGCGTGGCCTGCAGCATGCCGAGCTAGACGTGCAGCCTGGGAGCTCCCGGCCTACTACAACACGATCCGCCTTAAAAATAGAGACCACTTTCATGTAAGCGCCTGTAAACGAGCACCTAGCGCACCTGAAACTGTAGCGCGACCCCGGGGGACTCGCCAGTGACTCTGGAGCAGCGAATACGAAGTTTAGATCGCCGGCCGGGAAGGGCGCCGAGGAGGCAAGATGGCGGCGCCGGCGTAATATCGGCAACGGAGCTGGTGAGAGGTGCGTGGAGGGCCCCACCGCAACGAGAAGAGGGGCGCTGAACCCCACGAGGCACTGGGAGACACTCAGGGAGTTCGTCGGCCGGACCCCCGGCCGAAGACGGTACCGGCGCCCGGCAATACTTTACCAAGATGGCGGCGTGATCTGGAGCCGGTGACCGGGAGTCACGAGAAGGACTACGGAGCCACAGCGAGCCACAGACCAGGAGGGGGGAGTGGACCCCGCTGTGGAGACGTCCGGACGGACACACATTGAAGGAGTGAGACCCCCGGCGCCCAGATACCCTGCACCAAGATGGCGACCACAGATGTCGGCGGCGGTCAGTAATCACCCGGTAAGGCTCGCCGGTGCCGAAGAGGGAGGCGTGGACCAGCGGAGACCCCGCGCAGCGACAGGGGAGACCGCAGAAAGAGAAATTCACCACAAAACGGCGGGCGCCCGGCCACCCTTTCCTAACATGGCGGCGCAGTGAGGGGTGACGGCGAGATCACGAAGACCTCACAGGGACAGACCTGGGAACCTGAGGTGGAGTAGTGAGACGTCCCACCTGAGGAGCAATTGGACCTAGTGGGAGCGGGGGACCCGGCCGATATAAATAAGCCTGGAACACGACGACTGCACCAAGATGGCGGCACCAGCTGCAAGCAGGGCGAGGGAGGTGAGAGACGAGACTCCCCGACCGGTGGGATTCGAATGGCCACCCACTGGAGAGAGAGAACCAGGGCCTGAAACCAGGTGCAGCACATGCTTGAGACCTACGCCGGACCGACAAAAGTGACACCACCATAGCCTCGGCGCGGGAGAGACACTGACCCTGACCCCCCCTATGTGAGTGCAACGGGAATAAAGACGGCAGGAGGCTGGAACCCGGCGTACCCAGGTGCGGGGAGGGTGATATCTGCCTACTATACAACCCTGAAGCGAGCATGACCAATATGGACTGCTGGTAACCTTTAGCGGGAGAACCAGTCCGATACTGACTCTTCTCCGGAGCGGCAGCAGAGACTGCCACGAGACCTACATCCGGGTGGTGAGACCGAGACCCGAAGCGGAAGGAGGGAGCTGGCATTGGAGATCCAATGGGCACGACTGGAATACTTTGAAGGTACCGGAGCCGGCGGGACACGAAACTGGCAGAGGACCGCAGGCACCTGGGCCTAGTGTGGCGCACTCTAACGACAGCGGTAGACGAGTAGTACTGCCCTGGAACGGCCGACAATGGGGAAAAAAGATCCACTAACCAAGGAAACAAAACGGGGCCCTATGGACAACTTCGCGGCACCACGCCAGAGCAGGGAGATCACCGACACAGCGCCCGAGGGGTCAGTGGACACCGGCAGGCTGCTTGCAGCCATCCAAGCATCAAGATCGGACATCCAGGAGTCACGAGCGGCCCTAGAGGTCAAAATCGGAGAGGTGGGGTCGGAGGTCACTCTCCTGCGACAAGATTTCAGGAACCTGTCGGCTAGAGTTACCGAGACAGAAACGCGAATCGGCGAAGCGGAAGACTCGCTGACCACACTCCGGAAAGATATGGTGGAACTCCAAGCCTCACACAGACAACTACACTGATGATGCTGAAAATAGGGCACGCCGCAACAACCTACGCTTCGTGGGATATAGAGAAGGAATCGAGGGAAACAATATGGCGGCGTTCCTCCACACATGGCTAACGGAAACTTTTCCAACGGCACGCTTTTCTACGTGCTTTGTCATTGAAAGGGCACACAGAGCACTGTTAGCGAAGCCTCCGGAGGGTGCGAGACCCAGACCAGTGATCGCACGCTTCCTCAATTTTGCGGACAGAGACTTGATATTGAGGGAAGCGAGGAAATTGGGGGAGATACGCGTTGAAAATGCTAACATCATGATTTTCCCGGACTACAGCCAGGAAGTGCAGAAGCAGAGACGCTCCTTTAATATGGTAAAGGCGAAACTCAGGACCCTGAACATCACCTACATGCTGCTCTTCCCAGCAAAACTCAAGGTGATATATAAAGACAAATCGATATTCTTCAATCACCCTGACGATGCCTGGCAGTGGCTAGAGGAACGACTGATTTTCAATGGCAGAGAAGCAGCAGGACGTGAAGAACTGGATAGGTCCCTGAGGGAAAAGGCACAGTGGGGATTGCCGAAAATGCAAAGACGGAAATCTAGAAGGCTGAATTCCCGCACGCACGGGACACCGTACCACTCACGCACCTCTGCTGGAGTAAGAAGAGGGCGATCGGAATCCCCTGGGGAATCATCCACGGCAGACTCAAGACTACGAGGTAATCGGAAGCAGATACACTCGGAGGGTGAGGAAGAGGAAGAGGCAGGACACAGAGCATCGGAAGCCGACGAGGATGTGCGAGGAGAGAGACTGGGCTCGGTCCATCCACTGGTGAAGGAGATACGAAACCTAGAGCAGGACTCCTCCGACAAGAATAGTGGGACTGACACTGCTACACAAGATTCACATTCATGAACAATGATGGAGTGGTCCACCAGCGGTAGCAGCCGGGACGACCTGAGGCACGCAAGTTGACACTACCCCCCTGTTTTTTCCTTTTTTTTCTTTACATTTTCTACAAGTTAGTGTTTGAATTGGTTTGTTAGATCCAGGCACACAGTCTGGACTGGTACCTCACCGCATTCTACCTGGGTGGGAAGGGTGAGGTGTAGTTGACAATCGGGAGGGACCGGGTGGGCGACAGACCGTCTCCCACTGAAAGATCTGTCCTGTATGGGGAGGAGTCTGGAAGGGGAGGGTGGTGGGGTCGGGGGGATGCAAAGGGTCACAGTGTTCAAACAAGTTGGGTGGGGGGGGCAGTGAAAAGTTGGGATGGGAGACTTAAGGGGGGAAAGCTACAGTCATACACTTCGACACTCCGCTCCAAGCATCCACCACCGCTACAAATGGTAGTCGAGAGCAACTCTCCTCAATGGCAGGTACACTAGACACACCGCATCAGATTGATAGGGGAACCTCCATCTTAACGTGGAACGTGAATGGTCTGGGATCGAAAATTAAACGGGGATTGGTAAATGCATACCTTAAGAGAGCAGCGTCAGATGTCATACTACTTCAAGAGACACATCTTAGGGGAGATAACTGTGCATTCATAGCGAGGGGCCATTATAAGGTCTTGGCTCATGCAGGGTACACATCGGACTCCAGAGGAGTAGCAATCCTGATCCGCAAATCGGCCCCGTTCAGCACCACTCGCACATGGAGCGACCCCCAGGGCACATACGTAGGAGTGCAGGGGTTGTGGAGAAGACGTAGGTACACAATACTCTCGGTCTATGCACCCCCAAAACTCCAGGCACGTACACTCAAGGCAATTGCGTCCATACTGATGGATACGGCAGACACTATACAAATAGTGGGGGGCGACTTCAATGATGTAATGTCAGAAGAGCTAGACCGTACAGGACACACACGCAGAGGGGGGACACAGACATCGCTGGCACAGCAAATGACAAATATGGGACTCACTGACGTGTGGCGGTGTCGACACCAGGCACGAACTGCCTACTCCTTCTATTCCGGAGCACACAAGGTCTTCTCGAGGCTTGACTATATATTCATAGCGAGGCAACACTTGACGGCAGGTGATGTGGTAGAATACAAAGCGAGGGGAATCTCGGACCACTCGCCCCTATACGCAAAGGTGGGAGGGGTGGCGGGGAGGGGGGGTGCGGACTGGCGGTTGGCGGCCTGGGATCTACAGACTCCAGAGATTGCACGTGGCATTAGGGCTGACATTAAGGTGTACATAGCCGAGAATGAAGGTACAGTCGCCTCGGGAGCCACCTTCTGGGATGCGATGAAACCAGTCCTACGAGACAGAATACAGACGAGGCTAGGGGAGGAGCGAAGGAAAAAACAAGCCGAGGTAGCGGACCTGGAAGCCACAATTCTGTCCTTGGAAGAGGAATACCAGACACGCAAAGAGGCAGAGATTCTGAGACAACTGCTTGATACTCAAGGGAAATACAGAGAGGTAGTCTCTAACGAGGCTCGGACACAGTCCCTAGCAACCTTACACCGTCTATACGATGTGGGGGATAAGTCCGGTAGGCTTCTGGCGTGGCTGAGTAAGAAAGAAAGAGCGGCTAGATGGGTGGAACAAATCAAATCGATGGAAGGGGGATCTGTGAATACCGACGACGAAATAGCGGAGGCATTTGCGTCTCATTACGAAAGCTTCTATGCGGCCAAAGACTTGGGGAACTCCGAGGTGGCACTGCAATATATGGGACTTACGGAGCTACCCACTCTGCCCTCCGAAACGTGCACAGCCCTGGAAGCAGATATCACGTTAGACGAGATATCAGAAGCTATAACCAAACTGAAAACGGGTAAGACGCCGGGGCCAAACGGGTTCCCAGCGGAATTCTTTAAACGAACAACCGATCTCTTGACGAGACATCTTAAAACCCTCTTTACCGAATCATATAGGGAAGGGACCCTGCCACCGGATCTCGCACTGGCCACCATTGTACCGATTTATAAGGAGGGCAAACCAAAGAACGACTATGCCTCCTACCGCCCCATCTCCCTCCTTTATATGGAGGTGAAGATTATAGCGACAATCCTAGCTAACCGACTGAAATCGGTAATCCCCGACCTAGTTCACATGGATCCATCGGGGTTTTTACCAGCTAGGGCCACCAAGTTAAATCTCAGACGAACTCACAATTGGCTGCAAGAAGTCAAAGGCAGAAGGGAACCACACTGGTTTCTCTCCTTAGACGCAGAAAAAGCGTTCGACGCGGTGCACTGGCCCTTTCTCATGGCGGCGCTACAAAGGTTTGGCCTCGGCCCCAAGTTCCAGGGGTGGATACAGCTCCTATACACTGCACCGAGGGCACGAGTACGGGTGAATGGGAGACTATCTAGAGAGTTCCGGGTCGAAAGAGGAACGCACCAGGGGTGCCCGCTATCCCCCCTTCTATTCACTCTAACTATCGAAATCCTGGCAGCAAAGATAAGGCAGAATCCAGATATTTCTGGCTTTACACGAGAGGCCTCGGACGCGGCGCAGGAAAAAATATCACTTTATGCCGATGATGTGCTCCTCTACATCACTAAACCCGAAACTACGATACCGGAGCTGTTTAGGGAGCTGGACGAGTTTGGAGCAAGGGCAGGCCACACTATAAATTGGCATGAATCTGTTATTTATGATCCACAGGGGATGGAGAGATGGGGGAACTTACAGGAGCAATTGGTCAACACTTCGGAGGGATTTCAGTACCTGGGTATATATATTACCCTAGACAGGAACCTCTCATTCCGTAAAAACATAGAGCGGATAATGGATAAGGCAGTGATGGATATGACTAGGTGGAAACAACTGACGCTCACCCTACTGGGCCGGGCGGCTATGTACAAAAGGATCACCCTCCCAAAATTCCTATACGCGCTACAAAATGAATACTACCCACTCCCGGCCAGGGCGATCCCTAAAATCCATGCAGACCTTCGTACCTTCCTATGGTTAGGTAAACAACCGCGGATAGCCTTGCAGACACTCCAACGCCATCAATATAGTGGGGGGATTTCGCTTCCCAACCTGGAGGCCTACTATTAGGCATAACACCTGACCCCGGTAAACGACTGGATCCACGCCCCGGCGGACCACCCGACATACGCGCTAGAACGGTGCAAAATGACGCCCCAAAACATAATGTACTATCTCTATGGTGGTACGGCGAGGGCGTCGCTCCTGCCGGCAACGGTAATCACACTGCGAGCCTGGTACACTGCCACTAAACGTATGGGGTGGGAAGGGAGACCCGCCAGACAGACGCCGCTATGGCACTGTAGATGGTTGAAAGAACTCAATAAGTTACGGGGCTTCCAAAGGTGGGATGACATCGGCATTTCAAGCATTGGAGACGTGATCTCCAGGGGAGAATTGAAGTCCTTCCAGACACTCCAGGCAGAATTTGGGCTACACCAATCACAAAGCTTCAAACACACACAGCTGAGACATACCTGGAGGGCCCAAAATATCATACTCACAGAGATAGCGGAATATGCGCCATTGGAGGGCAGACTCCTCCAGGACCAGATAATGGGCCAGGCGGTTTCACTAACATATAAAACCCTGACTAATAACTTACTAGGTGACTTAATGAAACTTAGGGGAGTGTGGGAAGCGGAAGTGGGGGAAATGGAGGATCTAGACTGGGAGATCGTCCTAATGCATCCCCGAGACGTGGCAATAAAATCAAGGCTACGTCTCATTCAGTTAAATGTGCTCCACAGAACTTATTTCGATTGGGTGCGACTCCTTAAAATGGGGAAAATAGACGACCCAGCGTGCCTCAGGTGCCGGCACCAACAAGGGGATTTCTACCACACCATATGGGCCTGCGTCAGGATACAAACCTATTGGACAAACATTTTCACTGAGCTCGGGGAAGTCCTAGAGGTGGAACTAGTACAGGAACCTAAACTGGCCCTACTGGGCATGACGAACGAGGTGGACCTGCCACGCCCACTACTTACCTTCCTAGTATTAGCACTGGTGGTGGCCAAAAGGGACATCGCGAGATACTGGGGGGGCCCCAGAAACACCAGACATAGAGGAATGGAGAAGGGGCTTAGACATGTACATGGCGGCAGAAAGAGTGACCTATAAAGCAAGAGGTTGCCCCAAAAAGTTCCGAAAAGTGTGGACCAAATGGAGGCAATACCATGGATTGGAGGGGGTGCAATGAGGCGGGACATCCCGGGAGAGAGGGGAGCGGGACTGCTACAGACCCATAGTCTGGAAAGGGACAAGCGAGGTAGCCTTGAAGTGGAACATTGGAGGGCGGAGGTGAGACGCGGGGAAATGTGGAATGGATGACATACAGTTGCATACGGGGTGGTGTGGGGCTGGGGAGAAAGGGGCTGCACATTATCGAGCCGATGTAGTTAACAATGTACACGAATGCAGCCGGAAGTGTATGATGTGACTAAGTCCATGACTGTAGAACAGCTTTCAGTTCCTATGAAAAGTTGGGAGGGGGGTGGGAAGGGGTGAAAGTAAAAACGCAGAGGAGTTACTGGATTTTAACTGCCTACGCAGGTACTTGGAAGTGTAAAGTCAGCAAATGATTGACATCTGCCGCCCGACCTCCGAGGTGTGGGCTGAATGGCTGTGTGACACTTTACAACTGTTGCGACTATCCTTAACGCGGATAGGATGTAGTGCACTTTGAAGGTTGGTATTTACAGTGTTTCTGCAATAAAAATGTTTAAAAAAAAAAAAAAATTATCCTAATGGGGGATTCTGGGACCGGTAACCACAGTGAATAGGAAGAACTGAAAATTGAAAGAGAATGCCAAGCTGACCTTTGTAGTGTTCTTTTCTGATATTTTCTATTGGATCCTTATTTTCCTTGAGGCTAACCTTGGCCATCTAGGAAGAAAGCAACAGCACCAGTAGATCCTTGTGAATGTACATTCTTAGCAAGTGTACTTTGCTTAAATCCTTGGTCAAAATAATTTCAAAAAGGGGGTGGTGATGGACAGAGTATCTGAGTTAATCAGAACACTCCTACCCAGTCAACAGATCAGGGCTTGATCCATCACCGTTTTTTAGCTCACTGCACCATCCCAGTTCAGAACCTGGCTACATGCAAATTAGTCTGTCCCTGGCCCAGTGCATCATGGGAACAGGGCAGACCAAACTACCAAGCCAATTCTTTACTGGAAAGGAAACAAGCTTCCGGGGACCGGTTTCTGGCATTACAGCCGTCTTCGGCCTGGCTTGCTTGAATCCTGATGGTGCAGTGAGCAAGGGACTCATGTCTGAGCATACCCTTCCACACTTATGGTGGCCAAAATAATTGCTCACTGCACCATCAGGATTCGAGCAAGCCGGGCCGAAGACGGCTACAATGCTAGAAACCGGTCACCGGAAGCTTGTTTCCTTTCCAGTAAAGAATTGGCTTGGTAGTTTGGTCTGCCCTGTTCCCATGATGCACTGGGCCAGGGTCAGACTGATTTGCATGTAGCCAGGTTCTGAGCTGGGATGGTGCAGTGAGCTAAAAAACGGTGATGGATCAAGCCCTGATCTTTTGACTGGGTACGAGTGTTCTGTTTAATTCAGATACTCTGTCCATCACCACCCCCACTTTTTAAATCCTTGGTCAGCATTCTTTATTGCCTCTAAATTATTATGGATGTTTAAGGGACCTCTTCGCAAGCATCTTCAAGGCGACTTGGAGTTGTGGAAATTCTAGTTCAAGTGGTGCATTTTACAACACAATTTTTCCAATGTATTTGCTAAATAAACATAGCTTCGGATAGAGATTTCCAACCAGATTCTTCTGCCCAGGCGTCAGACTGAATCCAGCAACGTTCAACAGTACCTCTCCACACCGGTAAGTGGCACTGTGCAGCTCAACATTGATGCTGTTCATTTACGGAAATGATGTGCGGGCACTCTCTAAGACTGACGTTATATCATTTCTTTCAACGCCACTAGATCCAGATCAGGAACTACCTCTCGTTTGTTTAGACAGTTTTTCAACCAAAACCTTTTACAGCGTGCAATGGAAATGTCCCCTTCAAAGACAGCATGCATCAAACCCTGTAAGGACTGTTGCAAACAAATGTCTGTGACAGATCCTCTTCTGGTTTGCCTGTGGTGCCTGGGGGTCGAGCCACAGCTCGTAAGCCCTGCAGTGACGGCACGTTGATGATCCCGAAGACCCTACGAGACCCCAAAATGAAATGTTATGTTGCCAAGCAGGGAAAGAGTCCACTGCAAGACTGATCCAAGTCAAAGGGTTGGTCCCTGTCCCTTTCATAGTCCAGAAGTTGCAGGAGTAATTTCGGACGTTGGTCATCAGTTAAGTCGAAAAATAAAAACATTAAAAATCCAAGTGGTAAATTGCCCTTTCCAGTCACTCACATTCTCCTGAGAAGGCACACGGGTATTGCCAAGCCTCTCGATCTTCCTCCAGAGGTCAGTTGACCTTGGATCCCATCCCGAGTTTCTCCTAGCACAACCCAAGTTTCTGGGCCGCCTGTGACATTAAGGCATTTCTCAGAGTTCCTCAAGGCCATCTTCTAACTCTTCAGATCTTTACTGACTCCCTCTGGTGCCTACTGGCTATAAGGAGCCGAAAGGGCCGATCAGGCATACCTCCAGCGGGTTCTCCCTCAGAGCCAGTTGGGCCCTCCGAATCCTCCACTGAGCCTCCGGCTCCTGCACTGACTTTTCACCACCCTACACACCAGTTCCTAGAGCCTCAACGCTGATGCCGGCTCTATTGACAACAGAGGACATGGTGCCTATTGTACTTTCTGACACTGATGTAACCTTGCCCAAGGCCGTGTTCAACTGTCGTCGAAGCACCCCCGCCAACCTCCCCTGACTTGCCACATAGCTGCCATTCTGGACATGGTTTGGTTTCATGCCTTTCCCAGGAAAGAAGAGTCCAGTATATTCAGGTTTTGATCCCGATCTTTCAGCCTCTGTTTTGGATTTCAGTGAGGTAGACACATAGACTTCTGGGACTGATACCCTCCTGCATCCTGTTGGTCAAGCCCTCAAGGTGGCGAATGGGGGCTCAGCAGTGAGATCTGAACTCTTTGTGGGTCCAACATCAAGCGGACACCTCTGACTACATCCAGTTCTGGGAGGAGACATCAAAAGATCCCCAGTGGTGATTACTGGTAAATGGGTCAGCAGCAGACCCCCTCTCCGTACCCCTCCCAGAGTTGACAGTGGTGACCGATGCATCACTTCTGGTTTGGGGAGGCCATCTGGGAGAGGCAGAGATCAAAGGCATTTGGTTTCCTGCGGAGGCCTGGTACAATATCGGCCTCCTGGAGCTGAAGGCCATGCACTCTGAGTTGAAAACCTTTCTTTCGTCCATCAAAAGGAGACTGGTGCAGGTGCTTACAGACTGCACCACCCCCATGTGGTATTACAACAAACAGAGTGGTGTGGGGTCCTAGACCCTATGCCAGGAGGTATTGAACCTCTGAAAATGGCTGGAGCAAGAGATTTTTTTCTGTTGGTAAACCACCTAGCAGGACCTTTGAATGCCAGAGACAGACCATTTCAGCCTTCGACGCCTAGCATATCACAAGGGGCAGTTACACTCAAAGTGGCGCAGCGTCTCGTCCGCAAATAGGGAGAACCTTGGTTCACTCTATTCACCACCTCTGAGAATACGCAATGTCAGCAGTTCTGCCTTTTGAAGTTTCCAAGGTGTATCTCGCTAGGAGATGCATCACATCTAGAGTGGAAGTCAGGAATCCTGTATGCCTTCCTGCCAATATATCTTTTGTGCTGAGTTCTAAAGAAGACCAGGACCAACCAGACCAAAGTTATCCTAGTGGGAATGGAGAGTATGGTATCCAGAGCTCCTGGGCTTGGACATCTTTTCTCAATTCAGGCTGCCCTTCAGGAAGGGTTCTGCATGTGGGCCCTAGTAATCTCCGTCATGCATGGCTATTGAGTGTCGACTGCTGAACACATTCGACCCTCCTCCCAAGGTGGTTGATGTCTGCCGGACAGCCAGGCATCACTCGACAAACAGAATTTATATGCTTGACCTTGGAACAAATTTGTGGTTTGGTTTTGCACATGCCAGATTGAAGTCCCCCAGGCCAAGCAGTTTGATGGTCTATTTGTTTTGTCTCTTGCCCGGCAAGGCTTTCCTTTGGGCACTGTTAAAGGGCACTTTTTAACTTTTTGTACGCGCTGGACCAGCCCTTTTGGTTTAAATGACAGAATCTGATGTGTTTTTTTAAAGGTTTCCAACACTTGTTTTCTCCTTCTCCTGCACTGTGGGACTATAAATTGGTCCTCACATTTCTTGTGTACTCCCTTTGAGCCACTTCAAAGCTGTGCTTTGCGGCTTCTTACCCTCAAGACAATATGACTTGTCACCATAACATCAGCGCGCCGAGTGGGTAAGCTGCAGGTTCTCTGTGTCAATCTGCCATATACCAACTTCTTCCCAAACTGGTTCGACAGATGTGAGCATCCTTCTAGCCTAAAGTTGTGATGCCATGCCACGTCGGCCAAACCCTTACCCTGCCAGCGTTCTGTGCTCCACCTTACCCCTCCAAGGAGAGGGAAAGACTCCATTGCTTGGACTCTAAAAGAGCACTAAGCTTTTACATTGATTGTACCAAAGAACACTGGGTGCCCAATCAACTCTTTGTGTGGTTTGCTGGAGTGAAAAAGGCAAGGTTCTGCAGAAAAGGACCATTTCCCACTGGATTGTATCATGCATCAAGATCTGCTACGCACTGGCCAAAACGGTACAAAAGGGGGTGGTGATGGACGGAGCATCTGAACCAATCAAACACTCACACCCAGTCAACAGATCTGGGTTTAATCCATCACCGTTCTTTAGCCCACTCTGCCACCCCAGTTCAGACATGGCCATATGCAAATCAGTCTGACCCTGTGCCTCATGGGAGCAGTCCAGCCCAAACTGCCAAGCCATGCCTTCCCTGGACCGGATTCAAGCTTCCTAGGACGAAAAGCAGGCTCTGGAACTGCTGCAAACTTATTCCACGAGGGCCAAAGTTACTACCACTGATTTGGCATGCATATCTCTTGTTTTGGATATCTGGTAGGCAGCTACATGGGCGCGTTGCTTCATAGATTCACAAATCACTACTGTCTTGATAGCCAGGCTTGCAGAGAGGGCATTTTGTCCACACTGTCCTACAGCCTTCTTGGTTTGAGCCAATTCACAGGCCCACCTTCTAACCAGTACTGCTCTTGTATCTATTCAAAAGATGAGGAATCTGCCATTAGAAATCTATCAGAAGAACAACTTACCTTCATAAAGCTCTTTCTGTTAAAGACTCTAAGTGCAGATTCCTCACCGACCGTCCCATCCTCCCCATTCTGTGTACTGAGCTCTACCCATAAATAAGACCCCAGGTCAGGGAATCCCCACACTGGCCAAAGCCAGTCTGCTGTTAGGGCTCTGCATCTTTGGGCGTGGACAGCCTCGAATACAACTGAGATCTGTACGCTGGAATTGCGCCTATATGGTCCCAACATGTAATTTCTATTGTCATTGTGAAGCCACACGGTGCAACCTACCGGCATACAGAGGTACTGCTGAAAATGTTTCCAGATCCAGTCTGACTGACCCCTGGGGAATATGCAAAATGTGAAGAATCTGCAGTAAGTCTTTACCTGAAAAAGTTTTACATGTGTTTTTGCAGGCTGCTGTTATAGAGAACATTAATCTGACACAGCAGGGCAGCATCAGTGAAAGTCGCCATGTATTTCTAGTGAGGTGCCCTATCGTGTATCAAATATGGTGAATGTATCTTTAATGTGCTCTTGAGGAAAGGGTCCATGCTGATGGACTTGTTAACAATATGTCTGAAAATGCAATAAACCTCTTTAAAGTAGCATATAAAGCACTGACTTCTCTGCATGTTTTTATTTCAATAAGTAATCTGGTTTGAATTGCTGTTCTTTTTTTTGTTTTTCAGAGATGTGGGCCTCTGGAGAGTGAACTCTACCTGGTCTTGAACGATGGCACCCTCTCTTCCAGTTAAGAAATAAATAAAAAAAGGACATCGTATTATAAGTCGAACAATCCGTGGTTACTGGGGCTTCCACGAGCCAACGATTCAACCTCTTAAACTGTGCCAGAAAAGTCTTCAGAATGTATACCTTTCTACCAGAGAACTTCACCCCGGTCAAGACGAAGCCGTCCAAGGAATTGAAACCCATGATCTGTGCTATCCTGTTGGGACTTGTTCTGGTGATATCATCGATTGTTGCATGGTGCTTCTACTCGGCGTCCCTGAGGCGGGCCAGTCGCTTAAAAACTGAATTGCTGGACCTGAAGGAAGATGGTTTTATTATCAAGAACCGGAACGAGGAAGTGGTCTTTCGGTTGGCTTTCCAATCAGGAACCCTAAATCTGGACTCCTGTTCAAAAGAGGGGGATATTTTAAAATGCACCAAATCGGACAAAGGAAATGTGAATTTCTTCATTCAGATTGTAAAGCCAAAAGACACCGTCATGTGCTACAGAGTGCGTTGGGAGGAGTTCAGGGCGGACACCGAGGTTCAACATACCATGTTCTGGGATGATGCCCATTGGTATGGAGGAGCTGAAATGAGTGTACAACACTGGCCTATAAAACTCTCTGGATACCAAGAGCCAAAACCGTTTGTGACAAGTGACGTGTATACGTTCAGAGACAGCTTTGGGGGCATCCTGGAGCGGTACTGGCTATCGTCAAAAGCCGCAGCGATTAAGATCAATGATTCATGCCCGTTTCACCTTGGTTGGAACAGCAGCGAAAAGTCTTTGTTCTTTGAGGCTAGGTACCAAGATTCCTCATACAAACCTGCCGTAGGACAGCTTCCATTCCCAGAGCTGAGCTATCGAGTTTGTGTTGGCTCAGATGTGACATCCATCCATAAATACATGGTGAGGCGGTACTTTAATAAGCCCACAAAGATACCCTCTGAGAATGCTTTCCGGTACCCAATCTGGTCAACCTGGGCCTTGTATAAAACGGACATTAACCAAGATAAACTGTTACGTTTCACAGAGAAAATTAAAAAATACAAATTTAATTGCAGCCACATAGAAATAGATGACATGTATTCAAAAATGTACGGAGATTTTGACTTTGATACAGTCAAGTTTCCCAACGCTTCGGAAATGTTCAAAAAACTCAAAGAGGACGGTTTCAAAGTGACACTATGGATCCACCCGTTCATAAATTACAACTCTCCAAATTTCGGGGTGGGAATAGAAAAGCAGCTGTTTGTCATGGAGCCTAGTGGCAAACTTCCTGCTATGGTCCAGTGGTGGAATGGTATTGGGGCAATCTTGGATTTTACTAACCCAAATGCGAGAGACTGGTTTCAGAACAACTTAAAAAGGCTCAAATCTAAGTACTTCATATCATCTTTTAAATTTGATGCGGGTGAGACGAGTTATCTTCCAAAACAGTTCAGCACTTTCAGGCCCTTGTCTGATCCTAGTATATTCAGTCGGAGGTATACTGAAATGGCTATACCATTTTATGATCGTGCTGAGCTGAGAGTTGGTTACCAGTCGCAAAATATATCTTGCTTTTTCCGTATTATTGATCGCAACTCTGTGTGGGGTTATGAGCTTGGGCTAAAATCCTTGATTCCTACTGTTCTAACAATTAGCATGCTGGGCTATCCATTTATCTTGCCAGACATGATAGGCGGCAACTTTTACCCTAATTCTTCTACTGCTGGAACTGACGAATTACCAGACCGAGAACTCTATATTCGTTGGCTAGAGTTGTCTGCATTCATGCCCTCGATGCAGTTCTCGGTTCCACCTTGGCTTTATGATAAGGAAGTAATCGAAATAGCCCAGAAGTTTACAGAGCTCCATGAGTCCTTGGTGGCACCTCTTCTATTAGAACTCGCAGGTGAAGTCACAGACACTGGCGATCCAATCATACGGCCAATTTGGTGGATCTCCCCAAACGACATAAGAGCCCATAAAATTGACTCTCAGTTCCTTATTGGAGACACCCTCATGGTGGCCCCGGTCTTGGAACCGGGCAAGCAGGAACGAGATGTATATCTTCCAGCAGGCAAGTGGCGCAGTTACAAAGGAGAATTATTTGTGAAGACTCCTCGCTTTCTGACGGACTATCCTGTTGATTTAGATGAGGTTGCATATTTTATTTGGGTGTCATAGTTAATCGGAGTACCACAATTCTTGGTTCTGAGACACCACTTGGGAGTTAAAACATTACTCCACACAAGAGCTTGTTCCTTTGGCTAGCTAATTGGAAAGGTACCTTCTTTTTCATTATTTGAACTTTGCTGGCTCTTTTATGGGGTGTACAATTCAGAATTTATGATTAGGTGTTGTACAGGAACCGGTATTTCAGATATTTTTGCTATATTGCAAATAGCAGGGATGCTTTAAATAGTTAAAACTAGGATTCATCAAAAAAATATAAGCTGTAGCTTTGAACAGTACTGCGGACATGGACAGTCTCGGGATCTGGTATGACAATTGCTAGCCTTTTTCCGGCCCTGTCATCTAACCTTGTGCAGCCTGTTAAAGTCCTTGTATAAAATACGTGTTGAGATCTGGGAGCAAAAATCTGCATTTATGGGTAGATATGTGTTGGGCCTGGAAGCTTTCTTAATCTTGGGCCTGTTATACAGTACAAAAAGCCCAGGTTTGCCTTCACCCTAAGATTGGTGCTGGAGCTTAGCTGGATAAAGTTAAGCCTGGTTTAAGTATGTCCGGTGTATTCAATTGATATTTGTACTCCGGAACTTACATTTCGGTACATGCTAAAATGCTGTTTTGGCTGCCTGTGTCCATATTGCTTTCTGCTTCACCTGCATTACCGTAGGCACTGCAAACTAAAAACTTGCCACAACACAAATTCACAAATGTGGATTTGTATATTTTGCCTCAACACCGATGTCTCGCACATTGGCAATCATGGAGGCCCTCCCTGGTTTCTTTGGTACCTTCAGAAGCCTCCACGAAAAGGAACTGCTGTTTTGGCACGAAAAACTAGGGCCTGGTTAGCTGTCGTACACTTTGAATCGTATCCTGGCTTTCCCAAGTGCCTGGCTGCTGCTAAGGCTGCCAGTCTACTTAGCAGTTTAGTGTCGAATAGTGTGTTTTCATTCAGAAATCAAATTAATTTCTAGGCAGCCATAATGAATATTCCAGGTTTGGCTGCTCCATCAGGAAGGCTTCCTGCTGTAGCACCTATGCCCGTTTGAATACAACAGTATTAATGTCAGGTCGGGAAGTGTAACCCAAGCTGATGTATGGCTCTCGGATGCTGACAATCACATAAGGATCCCTCTGTTTTTAACCGTCCATCCTAGACTGGTTTTGGGGTTGAGTACTAGAGCTCGGTCAATGAACCAACATCGTCCTTGATTAAAGGGGGAAACAATCCACCTGATCACTTGCATTCAGTTGTCAGAATTGTGTTTTGATCATTGGGAGTGGCCACATCTCTGCTGACTTTGCATCTGGAATTCTGTGGGCAATGCTTGCAGAAATGCAAAGAAAGTTCAGCAAAATTATACAACCTTTAAATAGCAAGGGTGTAGGTAACTGTATGATCAGGCTGTACATAAACATCTCTCTAAATATGAGCCTTGTGTGTGTCATCATCTGTGATGGCTCCCGATGTGCTTTATTAGGTACTTTATCGGTATCTCCCAATGCATATACCTTGTTAGCAAGGCAGTGTTCTCTTGCTGTCTTTCCAGAGGTCAACAAAATTTAATTTTTCTTGTTGTTCTTTCGGAATGTCTAGCAATGCATCTCTTACTGCGGCTTTTATTGAGAACGCATGGTGGACCACTGCACTATTCAACCTCTGCCCATTGAAATTGGAACCATCTAGATAGGACACAGTTGTTTGAGGACCTTGACATAGGGACTATCCTGTCTGTCTATGCGCTACAAAATTATCCATCTGTCTGGGGTTCAAGCCGTCCTACATGGCAGAAAGTCTGTCTTCATATGGTTTACAAAAAATAAAATCTCTAAAGTCATACCTATATACAGATACAGATTATTTTTCAGATTTCTGGCGTCTTTAAAACAAAACCTCTTAATTCCTCCTCTAGTTTCCTAGAGCTTTGGTAGAGATGACAGTTTCGCCAAGTCAAAGCCTAGGGTAACTATGGCACTAAAAATGCTCCACTAAGCGTCTCTTGGCAAGTTTGGTGTTGACATGACATCTAGAAACACCAGCCATGAAAAGTCAGAATCTGTTTAGAATATCTGATTTTCCTTTTTAAGGAATCTCCTTTGGGAGACATTGCCTCCTTCCCTCTGCCTTGCTTATTTGTCCTGATATTGTTACTTCAAGTTTTGGGACACACGCCAGCATGTGTTAAACCCTACAATTGAGGCAAACCAGAGAATGCATTAGAGCTATCTATGCTTGCAATCCCTAATTCAATATCTTTCACAAGGGGCGGCTTCTTTTACTAATTCTATGTCAACCCTTTGAGGCAGTGCCTCGTTTGGCCCATCTAGTTTGTTAGACCAAGAATCCCCCAAAATGCTGCTGCAGTAGAATTGTAAAGTGTGTGTTGTAGAGTCTCGCCTTTGGATGGGACTGGAGTCCACTTTGGAGAGTGCACCCTATCTGTCATCAGGTCCTTTCCAAAAAGGGACATGGTCCTGGATCCCGCTTGCTGATGGGATGCTGGATTGAAGAAGAAAGCTGTGGATTCTTTTCTGCTCTGAAAAAGAATTGGGAAGTTCTGTGTCCCTGCTTAGCTTAGTGGTTTGCAAATATTTTTATGTAAATAGTGGCCATATCGTGGGTATATGCTGAAATTGAAGCATGTCGTTGAGAGACAGCGACTTGTCTATCACTGTTGACTTGCATTACGCAGAGACACTCAGTTATTGACCGGCTTGCCTGCATTTCAGAAGACTCGTGCAGAGTTCACATTGGAATATTTTTACCAAATGCACATTCAGTTTAGAATAATCTTTGCTGCTAATTGTATTGTTTTCCCAGAAAGAACAACGACTCTGCCTTCTGCTTTTAATTTATCATTAACGATAGTTTCCCAGCCCTCTAGTTGCAAAATAGTTTTAACTAACATTATTTTTATACCTTAGTCAGTACTAGGTTTTTAACAGAGTTACATAAGTCTATGTTAATTAAACCTTTTGCCTAATTTCATTTGGTGGCTTACTTCTCAAGTGGAGGAAGCAATGGTGCATGGTTTTTGGGTGCTCCTAGAAAAATAGCATTGTGCTAACTGGGCGCTCCCCATTCATTGAACAAGGCAGTATTTCCAGGCTAAGATTGCTGTTTTGCTTTGTAGCGTCGGTGGTCCCGATTAGAGCCTTTAACTCTTCTCTCTAGTATTTCGAGTTTTTCTTTCTTTTTATCCTTGTGAACTCTGTTGAGTAAAGCTGAAGGAGAGACCAAGAACCATTCTATTAGAGGAGGTGGAAAACACAGCGACCTAACAGAAATGTAACTTTATTTTTGAAGTTCTTAACTTTAAATGTTGTTTCACAGTTTAAAGTAAATGTAAATAAGATGATAATTTTATGGGAATAAGAATAAATAATCATTACAGTCCGAGAAGTGGGTTTGAGCCTCTGACCCACACAATTACGTTAGGTGTGCTTCATAATTCTTGATGGAAGTAAACAGAAGCAAAGATGGCTGCCTTCTTCGTCTGCTGGTAGGGGCTGATTACAGCCTCCAATTTACTGGTTGAACACAAAAATTATGCAGCAGTGATAAGGTGGTTAATTTAAATGACTGAAGAATATCTGAGGTTGTGGTTAATCTCCATAGTCTTAGGTATGGAAGTTAAGATATGATGGACTATACTAGACTCAGGAGGAGCGGCAGCACTGATTCTTTTAGATCTCAGTGCTGCCTTTGATACTGTTTCTCATAAGGTGCTGTTGTCCAGACTAGAGGAAGTAGGGGTATCTGATCAGGCCCTTAGCTGGTTCAAGGCCTTCCTGTCAGACAGATCCTTCAGGGTCTCCACTCCACTGTATCTCTCCTAGGAATGTCCCATTGAACAGGGAGTACCCCAGGGGTCTGCTCTCAGCCCCACCTTGTTCAATATTTATGTCCTCCCATTGGCAGAGGTAGCCAGGAAGCACGGGCTTTCACTTGTGTCCTATGCCGACGATACCCAGCTGGTGGTAGCACTAAAAGACGAGAGCGGCCTGAGTGCGCAGAATTTTAAACAGTCTCTCGCAGATATCACCAGCTGAATGTCATCAAACTACCTCCAACTTAACGCCGGTAAGACGGAGGTCTTGCTGTTAGGTAAAGACACAACGGCCTGGGGGAACAATTGGTGGCCTGAGATTCTGAACCAACCACCTGTGCCACAAAATGTGGTAAAAAACTTAGGAGCATGGGTAGATTCTGCTCTGAATTTTGTCCATCACACTAAAAAAGTGGCGGACACTTGTTTTGGCATCTTACGAAACCTACGACCCATTTTAAAATATTTTGACCACCATACTCGCCAATTGGTGGTACAATCAGCTATTCTCTCGCGGCTGGACTACGCTAGCTCCTTGCTGCTAGGAACTAACGTAGCCGAGAAAGCTAGATTGCAGCGAGTTCAAAATGCCGCCGCAAGAGCCCTGATGGACCTTCCCCGCCACAAATCTGTCACTACTACCCTCAGGAGTCTACACTGGCTCCCTGTAGAAAAAAGGGATTCATTTTAAAACACTATGCCTTGCTTTTAAAATCCTGAAACTTGCCTCCCCCCCATGATGTGCCCGCTGCTCTCATCCTACGTTCCTCGACGCTCTCTACGGTCGGAGGGACAGAATCTGGCCACAATACCCTGCATTTAAATTGAGTCGGATGGGCGGTCGCTCATTCAGATACCTTGCAGCAAAGCTTTGGAATGAACTCCCAGCTCAGATTCGTGGGATTAAGGATCTTCCATCCTTCAGAAAAGCTATTAAAACTCACCTCTTCTGTTAGTTATGTTATGCCACCTGTAGTCTGCACCTTCAGCAGCCTCCTTTGGACGCAGACAGCTAGCGCCGGGACGCCCCTTGGCTGGGGCAGCCGTGCGCTATATAAACACTTATAACATAACATAACATGTTACACTTTGTTCCTATTCAGGACCACGGGTGTGGTTTCACTTGATGTGTCTCAGGAGCAGTGCAGTTGTCATCCTTCCATTTGATGCCCTCTTGGGGGAGGGATTCAAAATCTGGCAGGTCAACACCCCTTCTTGCGAGCCGTCCATAGCCTAGGAAATGTATATTTTGATTGCGCAAAAGTCTGAGAGCAGGGAAAGGAAATGGAAGTAAAGAGGTACACCAGTGCAAGTGCCTCTTATGTTGTTCTTAGTCTATCAATCCGTCCTTTCAACCAAGCCCTGGCTCTTGCCAGGCACTTTCCTTGCCAAGATGTAATTTTTTATTTTTCTGCCCTGTGCTGCAATGTTTCAGCATTAATCGTGCAAATTAAGGGAATCGTTTTTGTTAGAGGCAATACTTGGTTTGCGCTCTGCAGGATATGTTTGCATGGTTTCTTTTTATTTCGTCTCTATCGAGAAGGTTTTTAGGGTCTAGGTGGGATTCTTTTTAAATTTGTATTATTGTAGTATAGTTAACTTTGCACTCAGTTGGCCAAGGCCTGGGATCCTTAGTTACTGACACATGCTCGGTGTTGTGGAAACAACTCACCCTCTTGCATAATTCATGCTCGGTTGGCAAGAGGGGAGGAGGGTCTGCGCCCACCTGCACTGTCTCACTGCAGATGGCCATGACCTTTCTAAAGGAAGGGCAGGTTTGAGCCCGCGGCTGCAAGGTTGCCTGCCTTTAAAGTTACAGATGTGGTCATATAAATCTAGTTAATATAGTAAAGGGAAAGAAAGCCACAAGAGATGGAAAGAAGAGCAAGAAACATGCCTTTCACCGGACATTCTTCTTCTCCCAACAAATTTACTTCTGAATACAAGAAGTACATGTGTATCTCGTCTTTTTGTTTTATGTGCTAAAGTAGTCTTCGATTTGAGTTTTTGGTATGTTTTACTTCTAAATAATAATGGTAATTAACTCAAAACGAGTTTCCTCCTCACCTGTTCATTACTGCACCTTCACCACCAACAGTATGATTTAAAATGATCTCTCGTGAGTAATTGGCAATACTCAAACATCCAAGATGACGGTGGCAGTGCATGTATGGATGAAAACAAAAACATGATTTTTGATCCCACTGCTTAATTTGGAAATATTTTCAAGCAAATTCAAGACACCTGATCTTCTTACCGACGGGTGAAGAACTGACTGCCAGTAACATAGGCGTAGCAGTAAACCAGCTCGACATGTTCTCTTTATTTAAGCAAGAAGTGGCATAGCAAGTTTCATAGCAGTTTTGGAAATATGTGTCGTTTGCCAATGTTTGTCAAGGTTGCAACCTTTTTATACTGCATTAACCTGGTTGACTATCTCTGGTGATTTTACTGGCACTACACTCTTGTTGAAAAACAGTCTGTTTTACAGCAGGAAATTTGCAATAAGCAAATAATCCTAGTATGAAAAAAGCACAAAAAACTATTAGTAGCCAATAATAATTATTAATGTATTTTTATTTCTAAAAGTATCAGAATCCCATTCTACTTAATTGCAAAAAAGGTTCATTTTTAGGATTAGGGGCGCCCACCTCGAAAGAGACATAATGACAATGTCAGTAGCTCAGTCGTGATGTAATTCACCTTGAAATCCATATCCCACAGTCAACTGTGCATCTCACTATAATGGCACATCTGGGTCTCATTGCTTCTAGCTGCTTGCAGTCAGACTACATGATTAAGAAGAAATGAGCTAGGGTTGAAGAGGAGCAACATAGCTTTCAAGATGGCAGATCCTCAGTGTTAAAAACTAAAAGAAAAAAAAGGGAAAGTTTGACCATTCCTTTTTAGGTCTAATCTTTCTGTTGTAAACTCCAAGTAGCGGATTAGTATTCAAGAATACGGGGTTCAGCCTTTCATTCTTGATTTTAAATAAAGTTACACTGTGCCAATTGTATTTTATAAAAAGTAAAATGACACGACCTATTGTCAAATGCTTTTAAACCTTTCCAAAGTTTAGCACAGTTTTCTTGAAACATAATAGTATGACTCTTCCATAAACATTTATTTAAGTGCAGAAAACTATCAATTCTTTGCAAGAAGTAATCAGAAACTAAAGAGAAATGATGTATGGACTCCGGACTAATTAAAAGTATTGTGGCAAATTCTTATTTAGCCTGGGGGTGAATTGGGTTGTTTTAAAAGACATTATCAAAACATTTGTCATTTTATCCTAATGGTTCATTATACCCTTTGATAATAATTGTTTCAAATTAATAATCAAACACAATGTTCCACTAATGTGCGCAACTGTATATTTTACTCAATACATTCAATACACAAAGCTCACAATTCCGCACACAACGGACTTCCAAAAGCAAAAAATAAAGGGAAGGTTTTATCTGTCCTAAAGAATATATAAAATATATCTGTCAAAAAACAACATCCGATCTTAATCTGTGTAGTCATTCACCAAATGGTAAATCACATGCAGGGCATGTTCAGCAGTCATTACCCTCCAGAAATGTTTGAATTCAGACGAATTCCTCATTTCATGTCTAATTTTAATTGGTAAGTTATCATACTGCCTTTGATTTAATAGTCCTTTTGTCTATATTGTTTATAGTGCCACTGTCTGTTATTCCAAAAATGATATCAAATCATATCCCTCATTATGCTTTTATCAGGTTCTTTAAGCAGACTTTAATTTTAATTACATTTTTGCTGTTGAATTTTGCGAAGAAATAATTCCAAGTGTAATTTTTCTTCAGCGACTGTTTTGATTTTTAGGTTATTTTTGTGTATTATTCTTTTACACTGTATAGATAATTAATTAAAATACAAGCAGCATTGTTTTAGAAAATTCATGAGTTTGCACGAGGATAGATGAGGAAGTTAAAGCATCTGTATAGCACACAAAACAAACCACATTACCTCTAGATGTCACTAGAATATCCCAGAATTGGCCAAGAGTGAAAGTGGGTGCGCAGTTTGCATAGTATTAGGGGCATTCAAAATACATAAGCTTTTTTTCCAGTGTTGACACTGGAAGCTGTGAACAGTTTGACACCAAGTTAAAATTTTCTACTTTTGTAGTCGCATTATTAATTTATGCCTCGCATCAAGGTAGAGTTTTGTGACACTCTCTGTTGTATACCCATTGTTGACTAGAGTAATCGGAAAAACCTATACGATTTATACATGCCCTGTTTGGAGTCCTAGTGACTTACTACATGCATTAGTAGTCTATGCCAAGCAAAATTTTAATTTGGCACAGCCAGATTTGCTTTTATTTTCTACGGGTTAAGGAGACGACCCAACTCCTCCGTCAACAAACTTACTGGAGAAAAGAAGAAAACCCAGTACACAAAATAAAAAATAAAATATTTCTGAGGATTTGCCTCTGCTTGTGTGCTGCTAATGGGTTTTTAAAGGCCGATTAATCTTAAAATGTGGAAGCCGTGCATCAGTTTGTATTATGCTGGGGCAAAATATTATGGTTACCTGCAGGTATCAAATTCTACCTCTGTTTTTTGGAAGTCTGCACAATGAATATGATCATTTGTAACTATAAAAGGTCATATCGGAATCATAAGATATAATTTTAACTTTTTTGATACTTGCCAAGCTGATTATAGTGCCATATTAAGACTCACCGCATCCAACTGATTTGTCGTTTTGTTTAGTTCAGTGGATGTTTAAGGTGTGCTTGCAGTCAAATAATTGTGTTTTTTATGTATGTTTGTACCTTGAATTGTCACACAGTTTTAGGAGACTGTGTTTAAAATGGCACCTATTGACCTTTAGCCTCATTTATGTCTAAGAATATTGTGGTATGACCTCTAGATTTCCTTTAGAGGCCTCTTCTGGAAACCTTTTGTTGACACACTGGTAACACCTTGCTTTTCTGTATTTTTATTATTGTTAAATGTACATTATTACCTTTTATCTAATCTTGCTGGTGCCTATTATTTCTCATTTATGTCATGCAGTTTGAAATGCTTGCACTATAAAAGGAACTAGGCTCAGCTACCGATACAATGACCTATCTTCCAAACACAGTTAACTTTGTACAGTTCCTGCAGTCGTCCAGGTTGTTTCTGGTCATGTATTTCATTTTGTCCTCCATCACTACTCAAAAAAATGTGAAAGGGCCCGCGGGGTTGGGAGAACATGCAACATGGCATGATTCATGAGTAAGTACTTACAGTATAAGTACCTATATCACTCTACTGCCTTTTGGCTAGGTTCGCCCTATAGAAAGACCATATGTTTCCCACCTCAGTAGCATAAATAGCATGACCTTCATTCTATCCTCAAACTATCCTGTGGAAAATATTTCTACATGTCAATTCCATATCTCTCTTTTAAAATGTACCAGAACAAGATCATTTGTTGTCCATTAAATCTTTTTTCGGGAGGTGGGAAATGGAAATCTTTAGCTCCGGTTCAGATGTTTATACACACATTAAACAATCACTGGCTTCTGCATGTCATTGTAGCAATAGCTGTGCTGGGCTCTGAAGGTGCTTGGACTAATAACATGGAATCGTTTTAAACCTCAGTTTAATGTTAAACAGAATGGCCTTGTTAGTGTTGAGGACTGTAATGCTTTTCTCTTTTATGTCACTTTGCAGAATTGAAATATCTACTTTATTTGTTCATGCCAGACTGTATTATCACTCAAAAAAATGCTTGTTTATTCTCTTCTCAGCACAGGACCTATTTAATTGGTTACATTTGTGTTAAATAAATGCCTTCTTTTTATTAATTTTTGTTTGATATCTTTTGTTACTATACACATTGTTTTAGAGATTGCTTATCAACTTCTTTTTCAGAGATTACCTTTCTATACTAAACGATAAAAGAGCAGAGCATACTGAGAGGCAGTTGGAAGTTTATCAGCCTCTTTAATACAGCACAGTAGTTAATCCGGGGAAACATCACTTACAACGCAATTTTTACCACGCAATGCTTTTACATCGCAGCTTTTACAACGCAAACCATTACAACGCATTGCGCTGGGGGGCGCTCTAGGATAGGGAATATATTTAATTTACTATCCAACACCTTCCCTACTATCCACGGGGACTGGAGTTGGAATAGTAAATTAAATAATTCACTATCCAGCGCCCCAAAGCACTATGCGTTGTAATGGTATGCGTTGTAAAACTCGCGTTGTAAAAGCATGCGATGTAAAAGCATGCGTTGTAATGTCGTACATCCGTTAATCTGTGGTGTACCCTCATCAGTGACGGAATGAAACTTGAGGGGGCGGGGGCCCTGGAAAGTTCACGAAAGGGAACCCCACGCTCCGCATGCAGTCAGGATATTTAAGGCTCGGGGCCCCAATGCTCCTGCACAGTGCCCAAGGGGGAGCTCGGGGTACCCCTGCAACGCAGGGCTGCAGGGTTTATTGTTAAGCCACTGGTGCGCAGCACAATGTGTTGTTTTTTTGGTCAGTCGTTGTTTTTGGAACTTGTGCCACTCGCTTTCCCTTCAGCCATTACATTGTTGTAGTGGCATTCACATTGTGGAATGCAAACAAGGTGGAAAGGCACAATGCCAACAGATAGAGCATCAGCTAGAGCTCTCATCATCCTGGCGGCCTGCCCTGCGAATGAAAAATGTCCTAGTTAACATGAAGGAAAGTTTCAATTCTATTAAGGACGCGGAGGCGAGGATTATACATTACTTTCTTCACTCTTTATTAACAGTGCGTTCATAGATAAAGTAAAAACACACAGCACATAACTACAACTCCCATGCACCAAAGGGAGTAACCATGGCCACCAATAGTCCAATCAAGGAACAGTCCGATAGTCTATATATATTCCAGATCTCGCCATGTCCTTCCTCTTCTTCACTTCTTCACTGGAGGAAGTTAAGCAGGCTCTGCATCATTCTGTCTTTAAATCCGAACCTAAGAGGATATGGAAAGGACGTTAATAATTTCCCACATCGCCAGAACGCCGCCAGCCGCCATATCACTATCGCCTCCAGCGGATGTCCTTTCCCTGCGTACTCCATTCTGCAGGAAAATGCCCACCACCACTACACCACTCTTTAGGTATGCTAGGAAAGAGCTTTTAGATCTGAATACATCTTGTGCCCCGGTGCCGGAGGCACTACTAGCAGCCATACGGGCGGCCCCTTGCTCCCTCAGTGTAGATTTGACTGTGGATAGGCGGACCATCAGGGCTGATTCCAATGTTAATCCAACTACTACAACCCCGAGAAAAATGACAGCGGTCTATTTTAATGCCAGATCTATTCCCAGTCTCCTTGATGCTGAAAACCCAGACCTATGTTTTATATCAGAGACTTGGCTGCATGACCACGCCACCCCAGACCTCCATGTAGCCTTCCCTCAACAATATATAATAGTTAGGTCAGATAGGAGGGACGCTAGAGGTGGGGGATTACTGATTGCAGCAAAGGAGACTATCAGTGTTTGCGTGATAGAAAGCGAGGTTATTGATCAGACAGAAATCATAGTTTTTAAAATGAGTGGCCCCCTAAAGGAGGTCTGGAAAGGGGCTCTGCTCTATCGACCTCCTGGGACAAAAGGAGAATTTCCTTACACCCTACTAGAAACTATTGCCCCCCATGTACTGACTGCGGACAGGTTTCTGTTATTGGGTGATTTTAATTACCATGCAGATGACCAGTCAGACGCTGAAACAGAAAAACTAATTTCCACCATGAGCACTCTTAATCTTAGTCAAAGGATCAAGGGTCCAACCCACTGTGCTGGACACACATTGGACCTCTTATTTACCAACTCCCCTAATATCTGGACAGACCCCCCTATTCCGCTACTGTGGACCGACCATTATCTAGTGAAATTCACCATAAACGGCTGTGTGCTGGGACCGTTCAGTAAGGCCAATTTAAAAATGTGTAGAACCCTGAAAAAGATCACTCTTGCCTCTTTCTCGAATACATTTCAGAAAAACTCTATAGATCTGACGGCAAATGTCAATCTAGTAGCAATACACCTAGAGTCAGAATTGGTAAGGCACTGGATAATATCGCCCCCCTACGCATGGTCAAGTGCAGGGAGAAGCCATCACCTTGGTTCACGGAACAGCTAAAAGAAACCAAGTCTATCACAAGAACCGCTGAGAAAAAATGGTGGAAAAGTAAGGACGCAACCGATCGTAAGACCTATCAAACTCTGCATACCAACTATATGAGGGAAATAAGATCGGCTAAGAGGGTGTACTTAGCAGAGCGTATAATTAAAGCCGAAAACTCCTCGAAAGAGCTTCATCATATCTTAAAAGAATTTACTTCAAAAAATCCATCATCTACTCCTGATACGGTAGAATGGACCGAAGCACTTTCTAAATTCTTGGAGGACAAAATCACAACCATATGCGAATCCTTCAGCCCAGACTCTCTGCCTACACAGTACCACGATCATGACTCCACTACTGACAAGTCTCCCTCTAGATGGACTATCTTTGAAATGTTTGACAAGGATAAGACCATTATAGTAGGGCAAAAGATCAAATCAGGTTCCCCGAATGATCAACTACCCCCGAAACTATTTACCTTACTCGCCCCGGCTTTAGTAGACTGTCTCACTAGCCTCCTTAATAAATCTCTGCTGGAAGCAGATGTCCCAGAAATCTGGAAGGCGGCGAGAGTAAGGCCAATATTGAAAAAACCAGGAGCAGATGTTAACATTCTCGTAGACTATCAACCCATCTCCCTGCTTCCATATTTTGGCAAAATATTGGAAGCATCGGTCAACGGACAGTTGGTAAAATATCTTGAAATGAATGACCTACTTGACCCTTCACAGTCGGGTTTCCATGCTGCCCACAGTACGGAGACAGCACTGGTTGAGGTCGCAGACAACATAACACTTGCTCTGGACAAACATCAATCTTCCATCCTTGTCCTTTTAGACCTGTCTGCGGCCTTCGACACCATCTCCCATCGCATTCTGATTCAGAGACTATGGGAGATTGGTGTCAGAGGGCAGGTATTGGAATGGTTCAAGAGTTACCTATCAGACCGGACGACCACAGTACAAATAGGCAGAATCCTGGCCAGCACTCGGCCTGTCAAAAGGGGGGTGCCACAGGGCTCCATTTTGTGCCCCATGCTTTTTAATATTTATATGGCTCCCCTGGCCAAAGTAATCAGAGAGTTCGGCTTCGATGTTCTATCCTATGCCGACGATACGCAAATTCTGGCCACTCTTGGCCCTGACGTTAACGAGACCAAAGGCCGTTTTAAGAACTGTCTGATGGAGGTAAAAAATTGGATGGGTCGAAATCACCTGCAGCTGAATGGCAGCAAGTCAGAGGTCATGTTGTTCGGCAAAGCCATTGAACATTGGACCCAGGACTGGTGGCCTACTCAACTGGGCGAATGCCCAGTCCCCAAGGAATCGGTCCGCAATTTAGGTCTACACATGGATAATAAGCTCTCCATGAAAGCTCAGGTAAACCATATTGTTGGTACTTGTTTTGGCATCATGCGCGGCTTGCGTACGGTTTTTAAGTGGATACCAGCTGAAGCCCGTAAGCCCTTAGTACAGGGCCTCATCATAAACAGGCTTGATTATGGCAATTCACTACTACTTGCCGCAAATGAATGCCACCTCAGGAAGCTGCAAGTTTTGCAGAATACGGCAGCACACCTTGTTTTGGACTTACCTCGAAGATCCCCCTCTGTGCCGTGCCTAAAAACCCTACACTGGCTTCCTGTAAAAAAAACGGATCACGTTTTAAACACTAGGTATGGTACACCGACATATGTATGAAAGGGGCCCAAAATATTGGACCCAGAAACTCACATGGTACATGCCAAGGAGGCAGTTGAGATCAAGCACTGAGTCACTACTCACTCCATTGAGAATTCAAACTGCCAGGAATGGAGGTCGCGCTTTTGCCTTCTTGGCACCATCTCTTTGGAATAAAATGCCTCTCAGTCTGCGCACAACCTCTGAACACACGAGTTTCCGAAAGAAGCTTAAGACTTGGCTTTTCTGCTAATTTTAGCGGCTTACCTTTCTGTCAGAATCGTCTGCATGTGCCATGAGACTCTTTGGACGTGATATGTGCGCAATACAAATATCCTGACTTGACTTGACCACATAACGTATCATCCACCATTGAAGGCAAACAGTTCAAAAAGAAAGTAAGTGAGTACTATGAGGAGAGTAAACGATATGACAATCATTATAAGACTGGTACATTAGGTGCTTCATTGCCCCCATTAGATACTAATTTACACAACATGTCTGTCCGTCAAGAAGAAATACATTGTTCTGAGAAACAACAATACATAGCCATATACTTTTATTGAGTATAACCCAAAGTACTTCTCTGTTAATCACCTAATCCCATTTCAGAATCAAGTTAGAGATAACCTCAGAAGTCCCCCAGGGAGGGCGGCATAGAGATAGCATGCCAGGGGGGGATAATCCTCGCCTCCGCGTCCTTAATAGCACTGAAACTTTCCTTCATGTTAACTAGAACATTTTGTGTTATATGTCGGATCCAGAGGCGAGATTATGCATTTGTAAAGCTTACTTACCACCAGTGCGGCTGCGTCATAGATTGGTATAAAATAGACCCTTTTGAAAGTGGAATCGGAGGACCAATCTGCTGCATTTATGATATCTTCCAGTCTACCACGTACCTGGAAAACCTTGGAAGCCGTAGCTCGCCTAGTCAAATGAGCCCCAAACTCACTGGTATTGATGTCTGCCTGTCTCATGACCCATCTCACCCACTTTGCAATGGTCGGAGACAAATGCAAAAAGAACAATTGATGGACAGAATGCAGAACAATGTCATACATTCACCCCAGTACAGAGATCTCGGCCTGATTCATCTTTTTTTGTCACCATACAATTCCAGTTTGGACCCAGCCATATGCAAATCAGTCTTGACCCTGTGCCCAATTGTAACAATCCAGCCCGAACTGCCAGGCCAGGTCCTCCCTGGACTGGAAACAAGCATCCTAGGACCTGTTTCGGGCTTTCAGCCTTCATCAGCCAGGATAGCTTGACTCCGGTGGCATGGAGAGCATGGGACCCACGTCTGGGCATACCCATCCCACTCGGGTTGACAAATGCAAAAAGAACAATTGATGGACAGAATGCAGAACAATATCATACATTCACCCCAGTACAGAGATCTGGGCCTGAATCCATCGTTTTTTTGCTCACCATGCCATTTCAGTTTGGACGCAGTCCTATGCAAATCAGTCTTGACCCTGCGCCCAATGGCAACAGTACAGCCTAAACTGCCAGGCGACGACACAGCCTTGAAAGGTTTTTTAATGGCAATCAACAGCTACCCTTTCCCTGGCGGTCAAACCTCCAATGTCATATCTTCGTAGGCCTTCAGGCACCTGACCACACACAGCCTAGGGGCCTCTGGGAAAGCTGGATAGGATACTGACCTGGTACTAATCTTTGTTCTCCTTGAGATGTTGAATGTAACCCCTTCCGGGGTAAAGAGGCTAGCAGATGGGTCTAAGGCCCGCACATCCGAATCTCTCTTGCAAGAGATGAGGCAGAGCAACATTGCCAATTTCGCTGGTATTTCCTTCCTAGAAAGGTATTGGTTGTCCTGCCAGGATGACAACAAGCGCAGAACCAAGTTGACGACCCAAAGACCCGCGTAGGCGTGTTCGGGGGGGGGGGGGGTTGGAGGAAATCCTGATAACCTTGAGGAGTTACTTACCCAGGGATGTTCCGCTAACGGCACATTATTCACCGGTGCATGTCCAGCTGAAATAGCCGACCTGAGGAGTTGATGGTACAATATCAGCAAAACACACAAGATGATGGACGGAATGTTGCACAATGGCAAAACATTCACCCCCAGTCACAAATCTGGGTTTAATCCATCGTTATTTTGCTCACCAAGCCACCACAGTTCAGACATGGCCATATGCAAATCAGTCTTGACCCTGTGCCTCATGGGAACAGTCCAGACCGAACTGCCAAGCCATGTCTTTCCTGGACCGGAATCAAGCATCCTAGGACCGGTTTCTGGCTATCAGCCGTCTTCAGCCAGGATAGCTTGACTCCAGTGGCTTAGTGAGCACGGGACCCACGTCTGGGCATACCCTTCCCACATAGGGTGAACAGCAAAACACACAAGATGATGGACGGAATGTTGCACAATGGCAAAACATTCACCCCCAGTCACAGATCTGGGTTTAATCCATCGTTATTTTGCTCACCAAGCCACCCCAGTTCAGACATGGCCAAATGCAAATCAGTCTTGACCCTGTGCCTCATGGGAACAGTCCAGACCAAACTGCCAAGCCATGTCTTTCCTGGACCGGAATCAAGGATCCGAGGACCGGTTTCTGGCTATCAGCCGTCTTCAGCCAGGATAGCTTGACTCCAGTGGCTTAGTGAGCACGGGACCCACGTCTGGGCATACCCTTCCCACATAGGGTGAACAGCAAAACACAAAAGATGATGGACGGAATGTTGCACAATGGCAAATGGCATTGTGCACATGGCTCGGCAGTTCGGGCTGGACTGTTCCCATGAGGCACAGGGTCAAGAGTGATTTGCATATGGCCATGTCTGAACTGGGGTGGCTTGGTGAGCAAAATAACGATGGATTAAACCCAGATCTGTGACTGGGGGTGAATGTTTTGCCATTGTGCAACATTCTGTCCATCATCTTGTGTGTTTTGCTGTTCCCCCTATGTGGGAAGGGTATGCCCAGACATGGGTCCCTTGCTCACTAAGCCACTGGAGTCAAGCTATCCTGCTGATGACGGCTGATAGCCAGAAACCGGTCCTAGGATGCTTGATTCCGGTCCAGGAAAGACATGGCTCGGTAGTTCCCGTGAGGCACAGGGTCAAGACTGATTTGCATATGGCCATGTCTGAACTGGCGTTGCTTGGTGAGCAAAATCTGTGACTGGGGGTGAATGTTTTACCATTGTGCAACATTCCGTCCATCATCTTGTGTGTTTTGTTGATGGTACAATATGCCAATCCTTCCTGGAAAAGTTCTGCCAAGAAGTTCACTATGTCGGTAACGCTGGTGCACCCGGGATCCAAGTGTCCCTCCACACACCAACATACCCATCTCCTCCAAGCCGATCTGACGTCTAGCCAGCGTCGCCTGAAATCTTCCATGCCATGATATGGAGATGGCCTTGGAGAACCAGGGGGTATGGATGGCCTAGTGGATCCATCAGGATCTTGGCGTATGATGGTAGTCGTATCGGACAGCCCAGACAAGCTCCAGGAGAGAAGGGAACCTTGCTTGTGCTCGCCATATTGGAGTGAACAGAATCAGCAAGGCCCTCTGGCGCCTGACTTATGCTGCCACCCGCTGCATGAAGAGAAAGGGAGGGAAAGCATAGGCCTGTTCTGTCAATCATTCCTGAAGGAAGACATTTACCGCCTTCGCCCTCAGATCTGGTCTCCAGCTGAAGTAGCAGGAAAGCTGAGTGTTCCATCTGGAGGCGAACAGATCCACTTGGCACGGACCCCAAAGTGCCATCAGCAACCTGAAATACCTTTGGGTCGAGGTTCCAGTTGCTGGCATCCCGGGGGGTACCTGGAGTTCAGTTCCAGTCCGCTACAGAGTTGAGTGCCCCCGGAAGATGTTCCGCTGTTACTGAAATCCGTCGCTGGAGGCAGTAGTGCCAGATGTCCTTGGCTAGTTACACCAGGGCCCGAGAGTGGGTGTTACCCAGCTACTTGATATATTGCACCGCTGTCGTGTTGTCCATCCTCAGGAGCAAACCGCACAATACTCTGTCCCTCGTAAGGGATCGAATACCAAACGATCCCGCCAGTGGTTGGAGACAATTGATGTGGAGAGCCAGTTTCTCCTCCATCCATCTGCCTCCCATGGAGGTCGATCTGCTTAACGCTCCCCAACCAACACGACTGGCGTCTGATTCTATCACCAGATCCGGGCAGGAGCCGAAAATATCCCGACCATTCCATGCTTCCATGTGGTCGACCCACCACTGGAGCTCCGTCCAGGCCTCTGATGTCAGTGTCACCAGCTCGGAATTCGTGAGTCCCCACCAAAGGTGGGCCGTCTTCAGTCTCTGCAGGGCTCTGTAAAGGAGCAGACTCAGGAATATGGCCTGTATAGAAGACTATAACAAGCCAACAATCGTGGCTAGTTGATGCAAAGAGATTCTGTCCCATCTGAGACCTTTCCTCAGTTCCTTTTTGATCTTGGATATCTTCTGGTTCGGTAGGCTCAGGGTCGCTACTTTGGAGTCTATGCAGAAATCTAAAAATATCATGTTCTGCTCTGCGGTCAGGTCTGACTTCTGTTGGTTGAGTTTGGGAGTATAGATATGGTGATATTCAGGTGAGCCACCAGGCGATCTTGTGACTGGTCCATCAGTAAGATTTCGTCCAGTTAGAGGATCAACCTGATGCCCAATATCCGGAGATGTTCCACCATTGGTTTGAGAAGTTTTGTAAAGCACCAGGGTGCTGACGACAGGCCGAATGGCAGAGTCCGAAATTCGAAGATTTGCCCCTTTCATTCGAATTGGAGAAACCAGCAATGAGGGGGAAAGATGGGGACCGTCAGGTAGACATCCTTGAGACCGAGATGCGCTAACCAGTCATCCTGAAGAAGTAGATCCCTGAGGAGATGGATCACCTCCATCTTGAAGTGGCGATAGACCAGCCACTCGTTGAAGGACCTGAGGTTGAAGACTGGGCGGGAGCCCTTGTCTTTTTTCTCTACTAAAACACGTTGCTTAGGAAACCCTTGGGATGCAGATTGGAAGTGCATACCACTCCCTTGCTAAGAAGGTCCTGAACTTCTAGCTCTAAAAGGGACGCATCCTGAGAAGGGGAAAAAACAGAGGGTGGGGCTTTACTTCCTGCACTGCTGTCCCTTTGAACTCTGTATGGTACCCTTGCACGGTCTCCAGCACCCAAGGGTCTACCATGATCTCTGCCCATTTGTGAATAAACAGTCTAAGTCTCCCTCCAACCAAGGAGGTGATAACAGAATGGGGCCTAACATTGTATCCGTTGTTGTTGTGGGCCCCTTCCCGGGCTTGGTTGTTCTTACCTCTTCCGCCTCCGCGGGAGGCGTAGAAGGTTCCCTGATGGCCAACCTGCCAGCCATTGTTCCTTCCGGCCTGGGCTCTGTTAGGGCCTTGGTAGGGCCAAGAACTTTGAGACTAACTTTCCTAACTCCTTGACAAAAAGCTTGCCCAAGAGAGTGCCCTGTGCTATAGGACTTGCCTCAGAAGACGAGAGATCCCCCAGTTTGGGATCCATTTTTACAAGGAGGGAACGGCGATGTTCCACAGAGAGAGCACAGTTGACATTGCCAAGAAGGCAGACCGCCCTCTGCGCCCATCTTGCTACATCGTCCGTGGGAAGAGGCTGCCCTGACTCTTTTGCTTGCTCAGTAAGTTCGATAATCTTTGTTAGGGGTTCCACCACATCTAAATGTTTGTCCTGTCATGCCCTCCAGGATTGGTCTATCCCCTTTTTGGGGTGCTTCATGTACTTGGTAAAAATGGTACGCAGCTTGAGGTGAATCTCGGGAGTTGCTGTGACCTTATCCCCTAGTGATGGTCTGGGACACTCCGCTTGGAGGCGGGCCCTCACCTCCTTGCTCAGGGGCTGGCGGATCTTACTTGCTACATACTCTGCCACCTTCCTCTCAGGGACCCGCTCCATGGAGCACCGTCGATAAATGCCCTCTGGGTCAAACATATCAGCAGGGGCAGGGGACCCTTTGTATGAGTATGAGTTGGCCGAGTGCGGATGCCAAAATCCGCCTGAGTCCTGGGCCTCATCAGATGATAAGTCCTCGTCCTCCATGTCACCCTCCCCCCAGGTCAGGGAACCCCCCCTCAGGGTCGAAGTCTGTTGTGACGTTGTTGCCCATTGCCCCTGCTATGTCTTCCTCCCTGTAGGGTGCTTCTTTCAGCATGTACACACTCTTATGGAAGACTTAAGCCAGACTACTAAATCCCTCCAGGTGCCCTGCGTCATGCTTGCCAGCCTTGCGTTGGGAAACTAGTTACCCCACTACTCCCAGCCCTCCCGTCTCATCCTCCCAGTATCCCTGTGCCCTTGAAGACCTGGGCCAACAGTTTGGTGATGCTCTCCTGCAGAGGGGCAAGTGCATGAGAAATGGCGTTGTTGAGGAGCTTCTCTATCCCTGCATGATGGCGCCGTTGGGGGGAGGGGCAATTCCTCCACAGAGGGAAGTGAGGGCACATACTCATGGTCCCGTTGGGATTGCATTATTAACAGGGGGAGTGCACTATCACGCTCTGTGAAAGTTAGTAAGGGCAGCCCCCTCGCTGGTGCTCTAGAATACTTTAAACAATACAATAGTGCTTACAGCAATGAGCCACAGAATCAATCAGGTGAGCTAAGCCCTTCAACTCTTACTGCATACAGGGGGACAGATGAGGGTTGGAAGGGAAGCAGGTGCTGAGCGGAGGACCCACGCTGTTCCCCTCAGCGCAACGGGACCGCAGGAGCGCTAACAAGCTTCTCCGCGGTGCGAAGGAATGCGCATGAAAGTGCGCCACTTACCACACCCGTGCGGTAACAGGAGACGCACTCGGGCAAAATGCCTCTCACGCAAAATAAAGCGTGACAGTCTGGTGCCGCTGCTACATGAGTGCTTGTATAACAGTCTCAGAAGAATATACACAGAAAACTAAACGTCAGATAAAGCCCTATAAACCTATAACCCAACTAGTCCCCTCCGGCCACATCATCAATGTGAGATTAGCCCGCTCACCCTCAAGGCTACCAGCTCCCCCTCCCTACTGTGCCTGACCCTAAGATGACCGCCCGAGGCACGTAGCTTACGCCCTCCATCTCCCCACATAAGCATTTTTCTAATTCTCTGCACACAGTGTTGACCCCAGCATTTTCCAGCACCTGCGCCTCAATCCGCCAGCACCCCCGAGTCTGCTCTCAATAACTAGCCCAAGAAAAACAGCATGAGTCAGTATAACTCTCATACTACCCTATTAAGACGGCTCTGGAAACACTTGCCCCCTGACGTTCCTAGACACAATGCCTTCCGCCACGTCTGCCCACACCACCCTCTCTTCTGTGAACCACTTAAAACCTCACCTCCTGAACTCCTTCTCGATCAGTTTCCCACCTAACCTCTCACCCAAAGAAAAGAAAACATAAGCAAAAACTGATCAGAAACATCCTGAATCCCTATTCACAGACATCTACCAATGCTCCTCCAGAGGACAGGTAACAATGGATCTCATTTTCCACACTGAAAGTTTGGAACTCCATCCTCAGATCGCAGCTAAATGTCTCCAAAACAACCAACACCTCACATGGCTGCAAACTGACACTATCAGCTCCTAACCGCACAAGACGTACTGGAAATACCACTTTGACCATCTACTCCAATGGTACAGTCCTGATACAAGCCAACAACGCCAATCTAGATTCCTTTGACGCCTTCTTCCCATCCCTCCTGACTGTCCCCTCTCACGCACTCCTCCCCTCCGCGCCCATACTCCTCCCCCAGAGGAACCGGACCCACCATCAGAACCCACCCACCTTTCCAATGCCCCCTAGTAACCACACCCAACCTTTGCCACGCGACACCACCCTCACCACCCCCAAAGAGAACAAGCCCCCCTCACTCCCCCCTCACTTCCCCCTCCGCCCCCACCCGCCACCTGCCCTCCATCCACCTCGAACAACTTTAACACACTATCTCTGACTCCCAACCTCCACCCCAAACTCACATGGAATAAATCACCAACACCCCAACACGACCCCCACCCCCCTGCACTCACAGCCACACCTAGAAACCACACTGACAACACAACCACAACAAAGCAACCAAACAATACAAGACTCTTCCCCCCCCCCCCCCCGGTCTAACATACCCGCCCAGCACCCGCCCGGTACCTCACCGACAGAGACTGGGCAGTGCCTCTCCCTGCTGGAAACCCAGATAGCAACCATAATCCAGGGTTTTAGGGAAATCCTATCCAAACTCGCCGCGCCCCATCACCCTTTGCGTACCCGCTCCTTTCCCACCCACCCACAACAAAGGCCTTCCAAGGCTCTCCTCCAGAGATGGATCTCTACCCAAAAGAACTAGAGATGCAATGTCTGAGAGTGTAGCGGCTCACCTCGCCTCCTCGTACGACAATCCCATTACTGTCACTCTCCAATCCAAAATCCAGTTGATCACCGGACTAGGAAGAGACCAGGCCCCTCCGAAATCCCCCAGACCTCTGGCCACCTGCAAAGGTGTTATAGTTTCAGGAGCCTGTTTCCGTCACAGAAATATTGTCTCTGTGGATGATTGCTATGCCTCCTCCTCTTTGGTCTTTTCTATCTTTGTGAGTGATTGCAAAGCCCTGGGGGAACAAGAGTGGTAGGGAGGAATAATTTAGCCAAGTTTCAGTGATAAATGCTATGTCTATGTTGTGAGTGAGGATGGATTCTGCTAGCTAATACTTTATTCGATATAAATATCATTAAAGTACAAACATACATGCATCATGACAAGGAAAAATAAAGATTAGAAAGGGAAGATTTATAGCTATTTCATCCTGTTAAAAACACATTAAAAGACAATAAAAAGCGAATATATACAAGTTAAAATCAAGGTATTTACAGCATCCTCTCAGTTATTAGCGGAAGTGCACATACAAGGATTCAATTCCTACAGGCTCTAAACATTTTTTTTTTTTTAATTTAGCAACTTGGAGCGCATAAACCAAGCACTTAACAGATATTTAGCAACTCCGCATACAACAACTAAAGAGCTTGTGTCAGTTACGAGGATGCGGAGAGCAACTCTAAAATCTCTGACCCCTAGCATCAAGCATACCGGTTTCAACCATTTTGCTCTCGCATTCTTGTATGCTTTACATCCAAACTAGAAATGCGGTAAGGATTCAGTTTTACATGGGCAACATGGACAGGAGCCATCTGTGGCCCACCTTCCTTTCCAGCCCTCCACAAATTTGTTGAGTGGAAGTGTCCCGTATCTAATTTTTAGAAAAATGGCTCTATCTTTAGATTTTTGAATAAAATATAAGAGGGGTTCAAACCTCATAATGGGCTTATGCTCTAGGAATTGAGCGGTTAGGGCTCCCCATTTTGTATTCCTGAGTTCCTCAGTTTGGCACCACTCCCAGTAAATCTTCTTAACTAATTGTTTTGGCGGAGGGGACTGTGTAGTCCAAAATTCCGCCAATCCAAGCTTTGTGACCATCTGTTTAAGTTTGGTTAGCCACTGGATCTTATTCGCACCATTTAGTGCGATAAGTTCGTCTAATACCAGAGCGTAATTTGCTAGTTCTGGGGTCCTCCGCAGGCGCACCCAGAACAGCAAAGGACGGAGACGAACTATATCAGATATTGGACGTTTGCCCATATCGTGAAGAAGAGGCTTCAAAGGGGTGGAGATGGGGAGAGAAACTAAATACCTTAAAAACTTATTTTCCGCTCTTGTCAGATCTGTTATGTTTTCACTACCCCAGAGTTCAGTTCGATAAACTGCAGAAGCCAGTGCTTTTCCTTCGTAAACTGCAAGCGCAGGGGCAATAGGCCTGCTTGCAGACATGCGCTGGCTCCTCAGAATGGCACCAGACACTCTCTTCAGATTTATTAACATCTTGGAAATATGGGAGTCCCATTTCATTTTATTGTTCAACCTAATTCCCAGGTAGTCAAAATTCTCCACCACTTCCAGTGATATACCATCAAGAATAATGTTAATTTTGTTTGCCTTCTTTGAAGGGGGCAGGACCATTAACTTAGTTTTAGATGTGTTGATGGTCAGCCCACGTTTCTCACAGAACAAACTGAATCTATTCAGCAGTTTCTGGAGTCCGGAAGACGTTTTAGAAAGCAAGAGCGTATCGTCTGCGTAGAGGAGTGTAGGTGTTTTTTCTCCCGCCAGGACCGGGGCATCGGCATTGTCCTCCCTCAAATGGTCTACCACCCCATTAACAAAGAGGGAGAACAATGTCGGGGCCATCACACACCATCACACCTGCACTATTATCCCCACGGCCCCCGAATGAAGAAATCCAAAACAGACGACCCTCACCAACTGCATGCTCATAAACTGCAGATCAGCCACCAAGCATGCCACAGAGCTAGCAGAATCCATCCTCACTCACAACATAGACATAGCATTTATCACTGAAACTTGGCTAAATTATTCCTCCCTACCACTCTTGTTCCCCCAGGGCTTTGCAATCACTCACAAAGATAGAAAAGACCAAAGAGGAGGAGGCATAGCAATCATCCACAGAGACAATATTTCTGTGACGGAAACAGACTCCTGAAACTATAACACCTTTGAATGCCTAACCGTCAACATCAACACTAGCAACAACAAAACACTAATCTGCCACCTAATCTACCAACCCCCAGGCAACACCACCACATTCACTGAACACCTGTCTGACCTGGTTGCCCACTGCTCTCTCCGAGATGCAAACAACTTAATTCTGGGCGACCTCAACCTACACTGGAATGAAGAAAACAACCTGCTAATCCAGAACCTGAATGAGCTGCTACACAATAACGAACTTACCCAACACTGCACAGAGGAAACTCACCACAAAGAAGCAGTCATAGGTGCCATTATCGCCAAAAAGATATAGTCACGATAAACCACACCCTGTCGGTGGATTGGTCAGATCATCGAATGGGGGTGGGGTCTCACACTACTCACACACCGGCGGTGTCGCCCCTAAGGACTCTGGTCAATGTAGTAAAGTGTTCGCGATGCATCATCTTTCGATCTTCTGCTATCTTCGCCATCCCTGGACACGTGTTTCGGGGTATTACCCCTCATGAGCAGGGATAGGCCGTGTACTGGGGTTGCCGATGGCTGCCAATATCTGCCAGGTATAGTACCACTCAGGCGCGTAGGTGCGGGATCCCAGGCTTGTCAGCCCGCTGCTCAAGGGAGCTTTAAAGTTACAAATGGGGGTGGGGTCGCACACTACTCACACACCGGCGGTGTCGCCCCTAAGGACTCTGGTCAATGTAGTAAAGTGTTCGCGATGCATCATCTTTCGATCTTCTGCTATCTTCGCTGTCTTCGCCATCCCTGGACACGTGTTTCGGGGTATTACCCCTCATCAGCAGGGATAGGCCGTGTACTGGGGTTGCCGATGGCTGCCAATATCTGCCAGGTATAGTACCACTCAGGCGCGTAGGTGCGGGATCCCAGGCTCGTCAGCCCGCAGCTCAAGGGAGCTTTAAAGTTACAAATGGGGGTGGGGTCGCACACTACTCACACACCGGCGGTGTCGCCCCTAAGGACTCTGGTCAATGTAGTAAAGTGTTCGCGATAAACCATCTTTCGATCGCCTGCTATCTTCGCTGTCTTTGCCATCCCTGGACACGTGTTTCGGGGTATTACCCCTCATCAGCAGGGATAGGCTGTGTACTGGGGTTGCCGATGGCTGCCAATATCTGCCAGGTATAGTACCACTCAGGCGCGTAGGTGCGGGATCCTAGGCTCGTCAGCCCGCTGCTCAAGGGCGCTTTAAAGTTACAAATGGGGGTGGGGTCGCACACTACTCACACACCGGCGGTGTCGCCCCTAAGGACTCTGGTCAATGTAGTAAAGTGTTCGCGATGCATCATCTTTCGATCTTCTGCTATCTTCGCTGTCTTCGCCATCCCTGGACACGTGTTTCGGGGTATTACCCCTCATCAGCAGGGATAGGCCGTGTACTGGGGTTGCCGATGGCTGCCAATATCTGCCAGGTATAGTACCACTCAGGCGCGTAGGTGCGGGATCCCAGGCTCGTCAGCCCGCTGCTCAAGGGAGCTTTAAAGTTACAAATGGGGGTGAGGTCGCACACTACTCACACACCGGCGGTGTCGCCCCTAAGGACTCTGGTCAATGTAGTAAAGTGTTCGCGATGCATCACCTTTCGATCTTCTGCTATCTTCGCTCTCTTCGCCATCCCTGGACACGTGTTTCGGGGTATTACCCCTCATCAGCAGGGATAGGCCGTGTACTGGGATTGCTGATGGCTGCCAATATCTGCCAGGTATAGTACCACTCAGGCGCGTAGGTGCGGGATCCCAGGCTCGTCAGCCCGCTGCTCAAGGGAGCTTTAAAGTTACAAATGGGGGTGGGGTCGCACACTACTCACACACCGGCGGTGTCGCCCCTAAGGACTCTGGTCAATGTAGTAAAGTGTTCGCGATGCATCATCTTTCGATCTTCTGCTATCTTCGCTGTCTTCGCCATCCCTGGACACGTGTTTCGGGGTATTACCCCTCATCAGCAGGGATAGGCCGTGTACTGGGGTTGCCGATGGCTGCCAATATCTGCCAGGTATAGTACCACTCAGACGCGTAGGTGCGGGATCCCAGGCTCGTCAGCCCGCTGCTCAAGGGAGCTTTAAAGTTACAAATGGGGGTGGGGTCGCACACTACTCACACACCGGCGGTGTCGCCCCTAAGGACTCTGGTCAATGTAGTAAAGTGTTCGCGATGCATCATCTTTCGATCTTCTGCTATCTTCGCTGTCTTCGCCATCCCTGGACACGTGTTTCGGGGTATTACCCCTCATCAGCAGGGATAGGCCGTGTACTGGGGTTGCCGATGGCTGCCAATATCTGCCAGGTATAGTACCACTCAGGCGCGTAGGTGCGGGATCCCAGGCTCGTCAGCCCGCTGCTCAAGGGAGCTTTAAAGTTACAAATGGGGGTGGGGTCGCACACTACTCACACACCGGCGGTGTCGCCCCTAAGGACTCTGGTCAATGTAGTAAAGTGTTCGCGATGCATCATCTTTCGATCTTCTGCTATCTTCGCTGTCTTTGCCATCCCTGGACACGTCTTTTGGGGTATTACCCCTCATCAGCAGGGATAGGCCGTGTACTGGGGTTGCCGATGGCTGCCAATATCTGCCAGGTATAGTACCACTCAGACGCGTAGGTGTGGGATCCCAGGCTCGTCAGCCAGCTGTTCAAGGGAGCTTTAAAGTTACAAATGGGGGTGGGGTCACACACTACTCACACACCGGCGGTGTCGCCCCTAAGGACTCTGGTCAATGTAGTAAAGTGTTCGCGATGCATCATCTTTCGATCTTCTGCTATCTTCGCTGTCTTTGCCATCCCTGGACACGTCTTTCGGGGTATTACCCCTCATCAGCAGGGATAGGCCGTGTACTGGGGTTGCCGATGGCTGCCAATATTTGCCAGGTATAGTACCACTCAGGCGCGTAGGTGCGGGATCCCAGGCTCGTCAGCCCGCTGCTCAAGGGAGCTTTAAAGTTACAAATGGGGGTGGGGTCGCACACTACTCACACACCGGCGGTGTCGCCCCTAAGGACTCTGGTCAATGTAGTAAAGTGTTCGCGATGCATCATCTTTCGATCTTCTGCTATCTTCGCTGTCTTCGCCATCCCTGGACACGTGTTTCGGGGTATTACCCCTCATCAGCAGGGATAGGCCGTGTACTGGGGTTGCCGATGACTGCCAATATCTGCCAGGTATAGTACCACTCGGGCGCGTAGGTGCGGGTTCCCAGGCTCGTCAGCCCGCTGCTCAAGGGAGCTTTAAAGTTACAAATGGGGGTGGGGTCGCACACTACTCACACACCGGCGGTGTCGCCCCTAAGGACTCTGGTCAATGTAGTAAAGTGTTCGCGATGCATCATCTTTCGATCTTCTGCTATCTTCGCTGTCTTCGCCATCCCTGGACACGTGTTTCGGGGTATTACCCCTAATTAGCAGGGATAGGCCGTGTACTGGGGTTGCCGATGGCTGCCAATATCTGCCAGGTATAGTACCACTCAAGCGCGTAGGTGCGGGATCCCAGGCTCGTCAGCCCGCTGCTCAAGGGAGCTTTAAAGTTACAAATGGGGGTGGGGTCGCACACTACTCACACACCGGCGGTGTCGCCCCTAAGGACTCTGGTCAATATAGTAAAGTGTTCGCGATGCATCATCTTTCGATCTTCTGCTATCTTCGCTGTCTTCGCCATCCCTGGACACGTGTTTCGGGGTATTACCCCTCATCAGCAGGGATAGGCCGTGTACTGGGGTTGCCGATGGCTGCCAATATCTGCCAGGTATAGTACCACTCAGGCGCGTAGGTGCTGGATCCCAGGCTCGTCAGCCCGCTACTCAAGGGAGCTTTAAAGTTACAAATGGGGGTGGGGTCGCACACTACTCACACACCGGCGGTGTCGCCCCTAAGGACTCTGGTCAATGTAGTAAAGTGTTCGCGATGCATCATCTTTCGATCTTCTGCTATCTTCGCCATCCCTGGACACGTGTTTCGGGGTATTACCCCTCATCAGCAGGGATAGGCCGTGTACTGGGGTTGCCGATGGCTGCCAATATCTGCCAGGTATAGTACCACTCAGGCGCGTAGGTGCGGGATCCTAGGCTCGTCAGCCCGCTGCTCAAGGGCGCTTTAAAGTTACAAATGGGGGTGGGGTCGCACACTACTCACACACCGGCGGTGTCGCCCCTAAGGACTCTGGTCAATGTAGTAAAGTGTTCGCGATGCATCATCTTTCGATCTTCTGCTATCTTCGCTGTCTTCGCCATCCCTGGACACGTGTTTCGGGGTATTACCCCTCATCAGCAGGGATAGGCCGTGTACTGGGGTTGCCGATGGCTGCCAATATCTGCCAGGTATAGTACCACTCAGGCGCGTAGGTGCGGGATCCCAGGCTCGTCAGCCCGCTGCTCAAGGGAGCTTTAAAGTTACAAATGGGGGTGAGGTCGCACACTACTCACACACCGGCGGTGTCGCCCCTAAGGACTCTGGTCAATGTAGTAAAGTGTTCGCGATGCATCACCTTTCGATCTTCTGCTATCTTCGCTCTCTTCGCCATCCCTGGACACGTGTTTCGGGGTATTACCCCTCATCAGCAGGGATAGGCCGTGTACTGGGATTGCTGATGGCTGCCAATATCTGCCAGGTATAGTACCACTCAGGCGCGTAGGTGCGGGATCCCAGGCTCGTCAGCCCGCTGCTCAAGGGAGCTTTAAAGTTACAAATGGGGGTGGGGTCGCACACTACTCACACACCGGCGGTGTCGCCCCTAAGGACTCTGGTCAATGTAGTAAAGTGTTCGCGATGCATCATCTTTCGATCTTCTGCTATCTTCGCTGTCTTCGCCATCCCTGGACACGTGTTTCGGGGTATTACCCCTCATCAGCAGGGATAGGCCGTGTACTGGGGTTGCCGATGGCTGCCAATATCTGCCAGGTATAGTACCACTCAGACGCGTAGGTGCGGGATCCCAGGCTCGTCAGCCCGCTGCTCAAGGGAGCTTTAAAGTTACAAATGGGGGTGGGGTCGCACACTACTCACACACCGGCGGTGTCGCCCCTAAGGACTCTGGTCAATGTAGTAAAGTGTTCGCGATGCATCATCTTTCGATCTTCTGCTATCTTCGCTGTCTTCGCCATCCCTGGACACGTGTTTCGGGGTATTACCCCTCATCAGCAGGGATAGGCCGTGTACTGGGGTTGCCGATGGCTGCCAATATCTGCCAGGTATAGTACCACTCAGGCGCGTAGGTGCGGGATCCCAGGCTCGTCAGCCCGCTGCTCAAGGGAGCTTTAAAGTTACAAATGGGGGTGGGGTCGCACACTACTCACACACCGGCGGTGTCGCCCCTAAGGACTCTGGTCAATGTAGTAAAGTGTTCGCGATGCATCATCTTTCGATCTTCTGCTATCTTCGCTGTCTTTGCCATCCCTGGACACGTCTTTTGGGGTATTACCCCTCATCAGCAGGGATAGGCCGTGTACTGGGGTTGCCGATGGCTGCCAATATCTGCCAGGTATAGTACCACTCAGACGCGTAGGTGTGGGATCCCAGGCTCGTCAGCCAGCTGTTCAAGGGAGCTTTAAAGTTACAAATGGGGGTGGGGTCACACACTACTCACACACCGGCGGTGTCGCCCCTAAGGACTCTGGTCAATGTAGTAAAGTGTTCGCGATGCATCATCTTTCGATCTTCTGCTATCTTCGCTGTCTTTGCCATCCCTGGACACGTCTTTCGGGGTATTACCCCTCATCAGCAGGGATAGGCCGTGTACTGGGGTTGCCGATGGCTGCCAATATTTGCCAGGTATAGTACCACTCAGGCGCGTAGGTGCGGGATCCCAGGCTCGTCAGCCCGCTGCTCAAGGGAGCTTTAAAGTTACAAATGGGGGTGGGGTCGCACACTACTCACACACCGGCGGTGTCGCCCCTAAGGACTCTGGTCAATGTAGTAAAGTGTTCGCGATGCATCATCTTTCGATCTTCTGCTATCTTCGCTGTCTTCGCCATCCCTGGACACGTGTTTCGGGGTATTACCCCTCATCAGCAGGGATAGGCCGTGTACTGGGGTTGCCGATGACTGCCAATATCTGCCAGGTATAGTACCACTCGGGCGCGTAGGTGCGGGTTCCCAGGCTCGTCAGCCCGCTGCTCAAGGGAGCTTTAAAGTTACAAATGGGGGTGGGGTCGCACACTACTCACACACCGGCGGTGTCGCCCCTAAGGACTCTGGTCAATGTAGTAAAGTGTTCGCGATGCATCATCTTTCGATCTTCTGCTATCTTCGCTGTCTTCGCCATCCCTGGACACGTGTTTCGGGGTATTACCCCTAATTAGCAGGGATAGGCCGTGTACTGGGGTTGCCGATGGCTGCCAATATCTGCCAGGTATAGTACCACTCAAGCGCGTAGGTGCGGGATCCCAGGCTCGTCAGCCCGCTGCTCAAGGGAGCTTTAAAGTTACAAATGGGGGTGGGGTCGCACACTACTCACACACCGGCGGTGTCGCCCCTAAGGACTCTGGTCAATATAGTAAAGTGTTCGCGATGCATCATCTTTCGATCTTCTGCTATCTTCGCTGTCTTCGCCATCCCTGGACACGTGTTTCGGGGTATTACCCCTCATCAGCAGGGATAGGCCGTGTACTGGGGTTGCCGATGGCTGCCAATATCTGCCAGGTATAGTACCACTCAGGCGCGTAGGTGCTGGATCCCAGGCTCGTCAGCCCGCTACTCAAGGGAGCTTTAAAGTTACAAATGGGGGTGGGGTCGCACACTACTCACACACCGGCGGTGTCGCCCCTAAGGACTCTGGTCAATGTAGTAAAGTGTTCGCGATGCATCATCTTTCGATCTTCTGCTATCTTCGCCATCCCTGGACACGTGTTTCGGGGTATTACCCCTCATCAGCAGGGATAGGCCGTGTACTGGGGTTGCCGATGGCTGCCAATATCTGCCAGGTATAGTACCACTCGGGCGCATAGGTGCGGGATCCCAGGCTCGTCAGCCCGCTGCTCAAGGGAGCTTTAAAGTTACAAATGGGGGTGGGGTCGCACACTACTCACACACCGGCGGTGTCGCCCCTAAGGACTCTGGTCAATGTAGTAAAGTGTTCGCGATGCATCATCTTTCGATCTTCTGCTATCTTCGCTGTCTTCGCCATCCCTGGACACGTGTTTCGGGGTATTACCCCTCATTAGCAGGGATAGGCCGTGTACTGGGGTTGCCGATGGCTGCCAATATCTGCCAGGTATAGTACCACTCAAGCGCGTAGGTGCGGGATCCCAGGCTCGTCAGCCCGCTGCTCAAGGGAGCTTTAAAGTTACAAATGGGGGTGGGGTCGCACACTACTCACACACCGGCGGTGTCGCCCCTAAGGACTCTGGTCAATGTAGTAAAGTGTTCGCGATGCATCATCTTTCGATCTTCTGCTATCTTCGCTGTCTTCGCCATCCCTGGACACGTGTTTCGGGGTATTACCCCTCATCAGCAGGGATAGGCCGTGTACTGGGGTTGCCGATGACTGCCAATATCTGCCAGGTATAGTACCACTCGGGCGCGTAGGTGCGGGTTCCCAGGCTCGTCAGCCCGCTGCTCAAGGGAGCTTTAAAGTTACAAATGGGGGTGGGGTCGCACACTACTCACACACCGGCGGTGTCGCCCCTAAGGACTCTGGTCAATGTAGTAAAGTGTTCGCGATGCATCATCTTTCGATCTTCTGCTATCTTCGCTGTCTTCGCCATCCCTGGACACGTGTTTCGGGGTATTACCCCTAATTAGCAGGGATAGGCCGTGTACTGGGGTTGCCGATGGCTGCCAATATCTGCCAGGTATAGTACCACTCAAGCGCGTAGGTGCGGGATCCCAGGCTCGTCAGCCCGCTGCTCAAGGGAGCTTTAAAGTTACAAATGGGGGTGGGGTCGCACACTACTCACACACCGGCGGTGTCGCCCCTAAGGACTCTGGTCAATATAGTAAAGTGTTCGCGATGCATCATCTTTCGATCTTCTGCTATCTTCGCTGTCTTCGCCATCCCTGGACACGTGTTTCGGGGTATTACCCCTCATCAGCAGGGATAGGCCGTGTACTGGGGTTGCCGATGGCTGCCAATATCTGCCAGGTATAGTACCACTCAGGCGCGTAGGTGCTGGATCCCAGGCTCGTCAGCCCGCTGCTCAAGGGAGCTTTAAAGTTACAAATGGGGGTGGGGTCGCACACTACTCACACACCGGCGGTGTCGCCCCTAAGGACTCTGGTCAATGTAGTAAAGTGTTCGCGATGCATCATCTTTCGATCTTCTGCTATCTTCGCCATCCCTGGACACGTGTTTCGGGGTATTACCCCTCATCAGCAGGGATAGGCCGTGTACTGGGGTTGCCGATGGCTGCCAATATCTGCCAGGTATAGTACCACTCGGGCGCGTAGGTGCGGGATCCCAGGCTCGTCAGCCCGCTGCTCAAGGGAGCTTTAAAGTTACAAATGGGGGTGGGGTCGCACACTACTCACACACCGGCGGTGTCGCCCCTAAGGACTCTGGTCAATGTAGTAAAGTGTTCGCGATGCATCATCTTTCGATCTTCTGCTATCTTCGCTGTCTTCGCCATCCCTGGACACGTGTTTTGGGGTATTACCCCTCATTAGCAGGGATAGGCCGTGTACTGGGGTTGCCGATGGCTGCCAATATCTGCCAGGTATAGTACCACTCAAGCGCGTAGGTGCGGGATCCCAGGCTCGTCAGCCCGCTGCTCAAGGGAGCTTTAAAGTTACAAATGGGGGTGGGGTCGCACACTACTCACACACCGGCGGTGTCGCCCCTAAGGACTCTGGTCAATATAGTAAAGTGTTCGCGATGCATCATCTTTCGATCTTCTGCTATCTTCGCTGTCTTCGCCATCCCTGGACACGTGTTTCGGGGTATTACCCCTCATCAGCAGGGATAGGCCGTGTACTGGGGTTGCCGATGGCTGCCAATATCTGCCAGGTATAGTACCACTCAGGCGCGTAGGTGCGGGATCCCAGGCTCGTCAGCCCGCTGCTCAAGGGAGCTTTAAAGTTACAAATGGGGGTGGGGTCGCACACTACTCACACACCGGCGGTGTCGCCCCTAAGGACTCTGGTCAATGTAGTAAAGTGTTTGCGATGCATCATCTTTCGATCTTCTGCTATCTTCGCTGTCTTCGCCATCCCTGGACACGTGTTTCGGGGTATTACCCCTCATCAGCAGGGATAGGCCGTGTACTGGGGTTGCCGATGACTGCCAATATCTGCCAGGTATAGTACCACTCGGGCGCGTAGGTGCGGGTTCCCAGGCTCGTCAGCCCGCTGCTCAAGGGAGCTTTAAAGTTACAAATGGGGGTGGGGTCGCACACTACTCACACACCGGCGGTGTCGCCCCTAAGGACTCTGGTCAATGTAGTAAAGTGTTCGCGATGCATCATCTTTCGATCTTCTGCTATCTTCGCTGTCTTCGCCATCCCTGGACACGTGTTTCGGGGTATTACCCCTCATTAGCAGGGATAGGCCGTGTACTGGGGTTGCCGATGGTTGCCAATATCTGCCAGGTATAGTACCACTCAAGCGCGTAGGTGCGGGATCCCAGGCTCGTCAACCCGCTGCTCAAGGTAGCTTTAAAGTTACAAATGGGGGTGGGGTCACACACTACTCACACACCGGCGGTGTCGCCCCTAAGGACTCTGGTCAATATAGTAAAGTGTTCGCGATGCATCATCTTTCGATCTTCTGCTATCTTCGCTGTCTTCGCCATCCCTGGACACGTGTTTCGGGGTATTACCCCTCATCAGCAGGGATAGGCCGTGTACTGGGGTTGCCGATGGCTGCCAATATCTGCCAGGTATAGTACCACTCAGGCGCGTAGGTGCTGGATCCCAGGCTCGTCAGCCCGCTGCTCAAGGGAGCTTTAAAGTTACAAATGGGGGTGGGGTCGCACACTACTCACACACCGGCGGTGTCGCCCCTAAGGACTCTGGTCAATGTAGTAAAGTGTTCGCGATGCATCATCTTTCGATCTTCTGCTATCTTCGCCATCCCTGGACACGTGTTTCGGGGTATTACCCCTCATCAGCAGGGATAGGCCGTGTACTGGGGTTGCCGATGGCTGCCAATATCTGCCAGGTATAGTACCACTCGGGCGCGTAGGTGCGGGATCCCAGGCTCGTCAGCCCGCTGCTCAAGGGAGCTTTAAAGTTACAAATGGGGGTGGGGTCGCACACTACTCACACACCGGCGGTGTCGCCCCTAAGGACTCTGGTCAATGTAGTAAAGTGTTCGCGATGCATCATCTTTCGATCTTCTGCTATCTTCGCTGTCTTCGCCATCCCTGGACACGTGTTTCGGGGTATTACCCCTCATTAGCAGGGATAGGCCGTGTACTGGGGTTGCCGATGGCTGCCAATATCTGCCAGGTATAGTACCACTCAAGCGCGTAGGTGCGGGATCCCAGGCTCGTCAGCCCGCTGCTCAAGGGAGCTTTAAAGTTACAAATGGGGGTGGGGTCGCACACTACTCACACACCGGCGGTGTCGCCCCTAAGGACTCTGGTCAATATAGTAAAGTGTTCGCGATGCATCATCTTTCGATCTTCTGCTATCTTCGCTGTCTTCGCCATCCCTGGACACGTGTTTCGGGGTATTACCCCTCATCAGCAGGGATAGGCCGTGTACTGGGGTTGCCGATGGCTGCCAATATCTGCCAGGTATAGTACCACTCAGGCGCGTAGGTGCGGGATCCCAGGCTCGTCAGCCCGCTGCTCAAGGGAGCTTTAAAGTTACAAATGGGGGTGGGGTCGCACACTACTCACACACCGGCGGTGTCGCCCCTAAGGACTCTGGTCAATGTAGTAAAGTGTTCGCGATGCATCATCTTTCGATCTTCTGCTGTCTTCGCCATCCCTGGACACGTGTTTCGGGGTATTACCCCTCATCAGCAGGGATAGGCCGTGTACTGGGGTTGCCGATGGCTGCCAATATCTGCCAGGTATAGTACCACTCAGGCGCGTAGGTGCGGGATCCCAGGCTCGTCAGCCCGCTGCTCAAGGGAGCTTTAAAGTTACAAATGGGGGTGGGGTCGCACACTACTCGCACACCGGCGGTGTCGCCCCTAAGGACTCTGGTCAATGTAGTAAAGTGTTCGCGATGCATCATCTTTCGATCTTCTGCTATCTTCGCTGTCTTCGCCTCCCTGGACACGTGTTTCGGGGTATTACCCCTCATCAGCAGGGATAGGCCGTGTACTGGGGTTGCCGATGGCTGCCAATATCTGCCAGGTATAGTACCACTCAGGCACGTAGGTGCGGGATCCCAGGCTCGTCAGCCCGCTGCTCAAGGGAGCTTTAAAGTTACAAATGGGGGTGGGGTCGCACACTACTCACACACCGGCGGTGTCGCCCCTAAGGACTCTGGTCAATGTAGTAAAGTGTTCGCGATGCATCATCTTTCGATCTTCTGCTATCTTCGCTGTCTTCGCCATCCCTGGACACGTGTTTCGGGGTATTACCCCTCATCAGCAGGGATAGGCCGTGTACTGGGGTTGCCGATGGCTGCCAATATCTGCCAGGTATAGTACCACTCAGGCGCGTAGGTGCGGGATCCCAGGCTCGTCAGCCCGCTGCTCAAGGGAGCTTTAAAGTTACAAATGGGGGTGGGGTCGCACACTACTCACACACCGGCGGTGTCGCCCCTAAGGACTCTGGTCAATGTAGTAAAGTGTTCGCGATGCATCATCTTTCGATCTTCTGCTATCTTCGCTGTCTTCGCCATCCCTGGACACGTGTTTCGGGGTATTACCCCTCATCAGCAGGGATAGGCCGTGTACTGGGGTTGCCGATGGCTGCCAATATCTGCCAGGTATAGTACCACTCGGGCGCGTAGGTGCGGGATCCCAGGCTCGTCAGCCCGCTGCTCAAGGGAGCTTTAAATTTACAAATGGGGGTGGGGTCGCACACTACTCACACACCGGCGGTGTCGCCCCTAAGGACTCTGGTCAATGTAGTAAAGTGTTCGCGATGCATCATCTTTCGATCTTCTGCTATCTTCGCTGTCTTCGCCATCCCTGGACACGTGTTTCGGGGTATTACCCCTCATTAGCAGGGATAGGCCGTGTACTGGGGTTGCCGATGGCTGCCAATATCTGCCAGGTATAGTACCACTCAAGCGCGTAGGTGCGGGATCCCAGGCTCGTCAGACCGCTGCTCAAGGGAGCTTTAAAGTTACAAATGGGGGTGGGGTCGCACACTACTCACACACCGGCGGTGTCGCCCCTAAGGACTCTGGTCAATATAGTAAAGTGTTCGCGATGCATCATCTTTCGATCTTCTGCTATCTTCGCTGTCTTCGCCATCCCTGGACACGTGTTTCGGGGTATTACCCCTCATCAGCAGGGATAGGCCGTGTACTGGGGTTGCCGATGGCTGCCAATATCTGCCAGGTATAGTACCACTCAGGCGCGTAGGTGCGGGATCCCAGGCTCGTCAGCCCGCTGCTCAAGGGAGCTTTAAAGTTACAAATGGGGGTGGGGTCGCACACTACTCACACACCGGCGGTGTCGCCCCTAAGGACTCTGGTCAATGTAGTAAAGTGTTCGCGATGCATCATCTTTCGATCTTCTGCTGTCTTCGCCATCCCTGGACACGTGTTTCGGGGTATTACCCCTCATCAGCAGGGATAGGCCGTGTACTGGGGTTGCCGATGGCTGCCAATATCTGCCAGGTATAGTACCACTCAGGCGCGTAGGTGCGGGATCCCAGGCTCGTCAGCCCGCTGCTCAAGGGAGCTTTAAAGTTACAAATGGGGGTGGGGTCGCACACTACTCGCACACCGGCGGTGTCGCCCCTAAGGACTCTGGTCAATGTAGTAAAGTGTTCGCGATGCATCATCTTTCGATCTTCTGCTATCTTCGCTGTCTTCGCCTCCCTGGACACGTGTTTCGGGGTATTACCCCTCATCAGCAGGGATAGGCCGTGTACTGGGGTTGCCGATGGCTGCCAATATCTGCCAGGTATAGTACCACTCAGGCACGTAGGTGCGGGATCCCAGGCTCGTCAGCCCGCTGCTCAAGGGAGCTTTAAAGTTACAAATGGGGGTGGGGTCGCACACTACTCACACACCGGCGGTGTCGCCCCTAAGGACTCTGGTCAATGTAGTAAAGTGTTCGCGATGCATCATCTTTCGATCTTCTGCTATCTTCGCTGTCTTCGCCATCCCTGGACACGTGTTTCGGGGTATTACCCCTCATCAGCAGGGATAGGCCGTGTACTGGGGTTGCCGATGGCTGCCAATATCTGCCAGGTATAGTACCACTCAGGCGCGTAGGTGCGGGATCCCAGGCTCGTCAGCCCGCTGCTCAAGGGAGCTTTAAAGTTACAAATGGGGGTGGGGTCGCACACTACTCACACACCGGCGGTGTCGCCCCTAAGGACTCTGGTCAATGTAGTAAAGTGTTCGCGATGCATCATCTTTCGATCTTCTGCTATCTTCGCTGTCTTCGCCATCCCTGGACACGTGTTTCGGGGTATTACCCCTCATCAGCAGGGATAGGCCGTGTACTGGGGTTGCCGATGGCTGCCAATATCTGCCAGGTATAGTACCACTCAGGCGCATAGGTGCGGGATCCCAGGCTCGTCAGCCCGCTGCTCAAGGGAGCTTTAAAGTTACAAATGGGGGTGGGGTCGCACACTACTCACACACCGGCGGTGTCGCCCCTAAGGACTCTGGTCAATGTAGTAAAGTGTTCGCGATGCATCATCTTTCGATCTTCTGCTATCTTCGCTGTCTTCGCCTCCCTGGACACCTGTTTCGGGGTATTACCCCTCATCAGCAGGGATAGGCCGTGTACTGGGGTTGCCGATGGCTGCCAATATCTGCCAGGTATAGTACCACTCAGGCGCGTAGGTGCGGGATCCCAGGCTCGTCAGCCCGCTGCTCAAGGGAGCTTTAAAGTTACAAATGGGGGTGGGGTCGCACACTACTCACACACCGGCGGTGTCGCCCCTAAGGACTCTGTTCAATGTAGTAAAGTGTTCGCGATGCATCATCTTTCGATCTTCTGCTATCTTCGCTGTCTTCGCCATCCCTGGACACGTGTTTCGGGGTATTACCCCTCATCAGCAGGGATAGGCCGTGTACTGGGGTTGCCGATGGCTGCCAATATCTGCCAGGTATAGTACCACTCAAGATCATCACTTAATCCTCTTCCACCTCACTCAACCAATCACTTTCCAACTACCCACCCAAGACCATCCCAAATGGACCAGAAACTTCCCTCAGATCAACATGACTGACCTGCAAGAAAGGGTTAACTCCCTCCTCACTACTTCCGCGGATGATCTATCCACTACAGAACTCACTGCCCACTACAACACTACCTTGACATCCCCCTAAGACTAAAACAAAACCAGGAACATCCCATCGAGATCCTGGTTCAACACTGACATTTACAACGAAAGGAGACAACTCAGAGCTACAGAAAGACTACGGAGAAACAACCCCTCCACAAGCCTTCTCGAACAACTCAAAGCAGCTCGAAGGAAATACAAAAAACCCATCTGTAGCGAAAATTCCACCTTTTTCTGCTCTACCCTCGGACAACGCAAAAAAAAGACCCAATGAACTGTTTAAAATCATCAAGCAACAAACCTCCAAGCCCTCCGGATCCTCTACTCAAGCCTCCAAGGAATTGTGCGAAAACTTCACCAACTTCTTCGAAGAAAAAGTCACCAAGATTGAGCTCTCATTAAACATCAACATCAACCCCGCCTGCAAAAGCCTGCCTCCAATGACTATAGAAAGCACGTGCTTGCCCCCCACGAAAACATGGAAGTCCTTCAACCCCATCCCGGAAGCTGAGATCCTCAAGCTAATCTCCACCTCCAAACCCGTATCTCACGTCCTTGACCCTATACCCACCCAATTGACCAAAAAACTAAAACTCTCCATCGCCCTGTTCTGGTGCAGGATCATCAACCGCTCCCTTAGAACTGGCATCATACCTGAATGCCTCAAAGTCGGCCAAGTCACGCCACTACAAAAAAAAAAACAGGCCTTGACTGCAAGGACCTGAACAGCTTCAGACCCATCTCCAATCTCCACCTCCTATCCAAAATCCTCTCAAAATGTGTCTTCTCTCAACTGACCCAGCACATGGACAACATCAACCTTCTCGATCCCCACCAATCGGGGTTCAGAAAAGGCTATAGCAGCAAGACCGCGATCCTCAACATCACAGACAATATCCACAAATCCCTTGATACCCATCAATGCTGCCTACTCATTATCCTGGACCTATTGGCAGCCTTTGACACGGTTGCTCACCAACTACTCATCAAGGCCCTACAAGAAAGGGTAGGTGCTGATGAGGTGGTCCTACGATGGCTCTCCTCCTTCCTACACAACCGTTCGCAAAGGATAAAAATCAAAAACTTTACCTCCGGCCTACACCTTGTCAGCAGGGGTGTACCCCAAGGTTCAGTGCTCTCACCACAACTGTTCAACACATACATGGAATCCCTCACTAGCAGACTTAAAAAATGCTAACATCCCCTTCCACCTATATGCAGCTGACGCCCAGATCTATCTCAAACCTCCTCTTCAGATGACATCCTCAGACTAAATGACCCTCTAAAAGAAATCCAACACTGACTGTCTCTTAATCACTAAATCACAGCAAAACTGAGATCCTCCTCATCTCCAATAAAGAAGACAACCCTCAAATTGCAGAATGGCTTAAAGCGATGGATGCTCTTAACGGTAATCTTACTCTGGCAAACTCCATAAAATCACCATGAATCCCCATAGACCCTAAACTCAACATGGCCAATCACATTAACCCCTTCCATGCTCATGACGAGCTCAGCTCGTCATGCAGTACACTGCTCGTGTGCTCATGACGAGCTGAGCTCGTCATGAACAATGGGAAATCTGGAGTAACAGCACTCAGGGGGAATTGCTGTAGCATTGATAAGGTTAAAAACTCCCCAAAGAGTGTCTTCCTCATTCTGAAGCTGCTCAACAAAATGAAACCATTCATCCCTACCAAAGATCTCAAACAAGCCACCCAATCACTGGTGCAATCCAGGCTCGACTATGGGAACACAACCCTCACCGGTACAACAAAATCCCAACTAGCTCCCCTATAAACAACCCTCAACGCAGCAGCCAGAATGGTCACTGGAATCAGGAAATACGATCACATTTCACCAGCACTAAGAGAACTAAAATGGCTCCCAGTCGAACAGCGTGCTAGTTTCAGAACTGCCTGCCTCACGCACAAAACCCTACACACAGGAAAACCAGAATATCTGACCGCCAAACTCAAGAGGGTTGGTCAGACAAGAAACCTCCGGAACTTCTCATCCCTAAGAAAACACACAAACAAAAAACTGCTGCAAGGTCCTTCGCCAGAAACGCGCCAAAAATCTGGAACTCCATCTCAGCAGATATCAGAACTATCTCGTCCTTCACAAAATTCAAAAAACACCTAAAAGTCCTCTTCCTCAATCTCTCCCTCCCAAATGGATAACCGCTGCCGTAACGCAAACCCTGACTCAATTGCTCTCTGACTCTGTATCCCAAAGACCACTTAAGTTCAACCCAAGACGATGTGCAATCCACGAGGTTACCTCAGTACTCACGACTACCTCAATACTGCACAACGCACTTGGACTTCCACACCATGATGTATAACAATGCTCTATTATATAACTCTTGCGAAAAACTGTTGTAAAGTGCTCCAATACCACCGGGTTCGGCCAGCGCTATATAAAACTCCTTAAATAAAATAAATAAATAAAAAGGAATGAAAGCTACTTAACTGACGAGGTAACAGTGAAGAAAGAGGAAGGACTACGGTGCGATCTCGAATATATAGACAATCGGACTGTTACTTGATTGTACTATTGGTGGCCATGGTTACTCCCTGTGGTTCATGGGAGTTGTAGTTATGACCTGTTTTTTTTGCTTTATCTTTGAACGTGCTGTTAATAAAGAGTGAAGAAAGTAATGCATAATCCTCGCTTCCGGTCTTGACATAGAATTTGATTGGTTTGTGCAGAAAAACCCCTCTTCAAAAGATGGCCACCATATCAACGTGATGATACACCTCGGTAGATGAGGGGATTACACAAACAGGTAATGAGATCTCATTGCAACAGCAGAGAATATCTTGGTGTATGTGGGTTGGGTGAGGTGTTAGCAAGCAATGAATGAGGCACCTCCATGTTCAAAGAGGCACCTCCAGCCAGGATCTTGCAGTGGACGTTATGTTTTTTGTAGAAAGAAGTAGGCCTCTAGACCGAATAATAGCAGTGTTATCATTAGCATTTTTTTCTGTATACAAATATTAAAACTTTATATATACATATATATACATACACATACACACAGTTTATTTGGAGTCATGGAAGTTCCTTTTTAATGAACTTACATCCTTACCTTTGCTGTCAAACACAATGGAATTCATGCCTTCCTGTGCCCAACAGTGCATTCTTGTTGTACCTGCTTTGCTATAACCAATTTGTCTATTATGGGCATATTTGAGGACTTGCTTTCTCCACCTTCGGGTATGTCCTTAAACAAGGAATCTTACAGCAAGGCGAAGTGGTGCCAAACTACGGAGGGTATCCTTCCCCCAAAATCTCCAACACGCCTCCTCAGAATATCTTGTACATCCCTATCTAATTTTTCTTAACATCCTCCTTTCCTCCCTCTTTTCCCCGACATCTCTTTCTCCATATCTACCTCTCATTCTATCCCATCTTGGTCTTTGCAACTGCCTTCTTTACAATTCTCTCAAACTTCTTTCCTTCTCCTGACTCTTTTCTGTTCCCGCCTCCTTTCATTCCACCATGTTGTGACTCTCTTTCAACCCTAAAATACCCCAGGCCGCCTTCCCTTTACTACCCTCCCAGCTCACAGGTAGTGTCTTGCGTGAGTCTAGGCTCTTCTGGCTGCTGCCTGTCCTTAGCTTGAGTGAGTCCCTCTGGTCACAGATGAACGGCCCCGTTACAGCAAAGTGTGGCCCGGGATGGGCACTTTTGCGCCTCAGTGCGGCGGAATCTGTCCTGTGGCATCTAATGCACGACAGACCAGTTCGTGTACACTTCAAGCATTATAGACTTGAATTGTGTGCTCACTAGCCACAATATGACTGTGCTCCTGGCCTCATGCCTTCAATGTTTGTGTGTGCACGCAGAACTGTGTACACGACCTCCGTTTTCACAGGTTCAGTGGCAAGGGCACCCTGCAAGCCCAGCTGGGTGTGCCACGGACCCCTGCAGCCCAGCCACAGTCTGTTGCACCGCTGAAGGGTTTGGAGTAAAAAAATGCAAAATTTGGAAACACAAATGCAACATTTGGGAAACACACAGGAGGGAGATTTGGAGAAAACAATAGGGGAATTTAATGTCCCCATTACTTATGCAGGGGTACTGAAGGTTAAGGCGGGTGCGAAGTGAAAATAAAATCTCTTTAAAAAATTGAGTCTTGGGAGGGGGTTTGTTTTTAGGGCTCCCATTTAAAGTTGAGCACTAAAATGTGCGCACATATGTAGGATTACTTCCCAGACCGAAATGCAACTGTAATTTCCCAATGGCTTCAACAAGGCTAATTGGATAGATGTAATGCACCATACTGTAAGTCTTTGTTCTTTAAAATGCTCAATAAATAGAACTTTGAGAAAAAAATTGAGTCTCCATTTCTTGAGTGTTGACGCGGGTGCTAACCAGGGGCAGGACGCAGACCCCTGCATTGCAGATGGGCCCCCAATATTTCAGTAGCCCTCAGACCATTTCAGAGAGCTCCAGTTAGCCCAGTGCCAATGAATATCTGTGAGATATGGGAAACATAGGGGCACCTCTTCACATTCTGCAGGGGGCCCACGTCATTTTGTGTTATCCCTCTGGTGCTAACTCAAAGAAGAATGGTGAGTAGTGTAACATTGTGGAGTGCTGGCTGTTGGAATTTGGCTGAGGGGACGTTCAGTTGCATTCATCTAATAACCGTATTTTTGAAGTGGCTTTATTTTTGTTGAATAAAGCTGCATTATTGAGCTGGGCGAATCATGCTTCATTACAAATGGTTGATTGAGTTTTTATTTATAGAGCGCATTATGCGTCAAGGCGCTGCTATCCGAAAGAACGCAAACTGTAGCGGAGCACTTAGGGGAGGGAATACACCCACATCTTTAAATTCTTATGGAATGCCATGATCAATTAATCAATTAATTAATTGCTAATCAATTAGCAATGTGGATTTTAACATAACATAACATTCCACAATTTAGCAGCCGCTACGGAGAAGGTGCGGACACCCCCATCTCACCCTTCAAACCCTCGGAACAAGAACTTTCATCAGGGAAGAAGACTGTAGGTGCCTTTTAGGTGTGTACCACAGGAACCCTACCCTCAGGGCAAGCGATCCTTGTTGGTGTAGGGACCGAAGCCAGTGAAAAGAACGCAAGCCCTCCCTCACCGACTGACACTTGGAAACGTTTAGTATCAGACGGGCAGCCGTGTTTTGAATAATCTGGAGTTTATTAAGTGAGGTTTTATTAATATTCAAATAGAGAGCATTGCAGTATTGCAATGACCACTACAATTCTATGATTCCACATGAATATGAGGGATAATTTGGATAATGAAAAGGCAAGCACTTGGGGTCCTGTTGACCTGCGAATCTAAAGTGAGTGCCTTGTCAAAGCTTATTCTAAGGTTTTTACCAGGCAACAGGAACAGATATGGGGCCACAAGACACTGTCCACCACAATTCAGACCATACTGAATGCTGAGCCTCAAAAACCATAATCTCGGTCTTCAACTAATGCATTTTCAGCCAGTTCTCCTTCATCCACATCCCAATGTTCAACTTGCAAAGCTTGCATCTTTCTGCCTCTGATATCACATCATCAGACACAGAGACAATAATCTGGGTGTCATTGGCAGTAGGATAAAACCTGGAAACAAAACGACCTTACCAGAGTTGCCAGAGGTACACATATAAATTAAACAAAGTAGGGCGAGCGAGAAGCCCTGTGGCACTCCACAAGTAGGATAGAAGGGCTCTGCCGTGAAGTCCTTGCAGCTAACAGCCTGAGTTCTGTTAGTGAGAAAAGATCTCAATAAGTCCAGTGCGGTGTCCCTCGCCCCTGCCGGCCACAAAAGTTGTACCAGGCTGGAGGGGGACACCGTATCAAATGCTGCAGACCAATACAGCATGACCAGGATGTCGGTGCTACCCTGGTCCACTTGACGACGAATGTTGTCTGTAGCAGCTGCTAGGGTGGATTCAGTACTGTGTTCGCTATGAAAACCATTTTGTGAGGAATCCAAATAGTTCTGAGTGGAAATAAACTTGGGCAGAATCTGATTATCCAAGTTTTACTCTCCAAAGGAGCCATAACCGGATTCCGGACTTGGAAATAGGGAAGGATTGCTACTCACATAATTCCATCGCACTGAAGAAAGATAGGGGCCTTTGGCCAATCTTAGATCCTCGCCCTCTGACTGCCTTCCTGCAGAAGGACAACTTTAAAATGCTCACTGCCTGCCCTAGATCTGAATGACTGAATGTTATCCTTGAACCTGCAGGGCCCGTATTCTCGTAAACCCATACTGCAGTACCACAGAGATTACCTGTGGTTCAAGGCAGGCAAGGAGCATTTTCATTTTGATTTTCTCCCCTTTGGCCTCGCCAGTGCCCCTTGGGTATTCACAAAAGTGATGGTAGTGGTCACCGCCCATCTCTGAAGGTCAAGGTATTCGTTTCCTCTACTTCAACGACTGGCTGAAGGTCGGCCTGTTCCTTTCTGATGACACCCCCAGATGAGAGTCAACCTCCTGACATTGTTGGGATTGACAATCAATAAGCCAGTGTTGCACCGGACTCTTTCAGAGAGGCTTCCTTTCATTGGAGCTGTCGTGGATATAGTGCAGTTCAGAGCCTTTCTTCTGTTGCAACAAGTCAAGGAGATTCGGACAATGATGCTGATGTTTCAGCCTTGGTCCTGAATCTCCTTGCCCACTATGCCAGGTGATGTATGACGGCTCTGCAGTGGCATTTGAAGTTCCAACGGGCCCAGCTCCAACGAACCCTGTCAAATGCCATTTAGATTTCAGACTAACTGCACGCAATCTGCAGTGGTGGCTGCTCAAGCACAACTGGACAGAAGGCAGGACCTTCTCCCGTCCCCACCCAGAGCTGACTGTAGTGATTGATGCATCACTACTGGGTTGGGGAGGTGGACAGCAGGGGACTCTGGGTCTCTTGTAGAAATCCAGCTCCATCAGTGGTGTAACGAAACCTTGGGTGGCCCTCTTACAAAATACGATAATCCCTCACCATAGCCCAACCAGCCTTGTCCCCTCATAGCTCACCTTTGCAAAGCTTCACAGAAACTTGTTTAACCGAGAAAATAGACAGTAATTACCGGAAATAGGAGATTTTGGTGTACATTATTCCCCATCACTGGATAAAACTCTGACTGGGTGCTACTTGGGTGCTATTTATTGCACTTGACCAATTCCAAATGGAGGGATGTCGGATATTACTGGTTGTAATAAATATCAAACACTTCTTGGGCACTCGTTATCAGGTCCTAATTACTGTGTTTCCCAATACACTTTTCTTTATTTCACTACCTCTCTGCTCTTTTTCCCACCTGTCTCTTTATTATCTCTTTCTTGCTCTCTACCATCTCTCTGTTAGGTGTCTGTTGTTCAACTAATTTTTATAGCCTGCACTTCTCTCTCTCTCTGTGGCTCTCTTCTTTCTCTGGTTTCTCTCTCATTTCTCTCCATTCTCTCTCCTTGGCCCACATTCAGCAACTTTGCTCACCTCTTTATAACCTTGCTCTTTCTCTCTCACTCAGCAGTCTCTTGCTTACTTGACTCATAGTTGGCATCTTTCTTACTCTCGCTGGACTCTTCATAGTGTCTTCTCTCTTGGTCACTTCTCTTTCCCTGGTGGTTTATCCCCTCAGCTTTTTACTCTATTCTCACTCTCCTGTGTGTGAAGTGACATATAGTCACAGGGGCTATGCCCTGAGATTTTCTATATTGCAACAATAAATCAATAATGGTTTAAACTGTGTTTCTTTCAGCAAACATCAAACGCATCTCGTGGAGAAGGTTTTCAACAGGCAGCATAAGTTGCTGTTCTTTATTTTGCCTGATCATTCTGGCATTGCATAGGTGCTTGAGGGGCCTCCTCCAATCCCTGGGCCCCTCAGCACTGTGGGGGTGCCATGTCAATGTTTTGGAGTTGCGGACAATCATCTGGCGCTTGAAGACCTTCCTGTCGTCCATCAAGGGGAGGATGGTGTAGGTTCACGCAGATAACACCACCACCATTGGTACTGAAACAAGCATGATGGAGTCCTGTGCCAACAGGCTCTGCACCTCTGGAGTAGGCTGAAGCATCAGGACATTTCTTTCATCATGAACTTCAAAAGGAATTCTTGAATGCTAGGGCAGGCCGGCTTTGCCGGTGAATAATTATGGACCACGAATAGTCTGCATCCCAAGGTAGTGCACGGCATCCTCCATAAGTGATGATAACCCTAGCTATATATTCTTGGCACCATCACAATCATGCAGTGTCAAAAGATGTGTGTGTTTGGGGTGCTGCAAAGACACTTGCTAGGGGATGCATTCAGGCTAGAATGGAACAAGGAGACCTTTGAATGCCTTTCTTCCCTTCCCTCTTGCCCACAGGTCTGAAAAAGATCAGGTCTGAGGGGACTCAAGTCATCCTTGTGGCTCTGGGTTGGGCCAGGAGAGTGTGGTACCTGGAATTTCTGGGCATGAGCATCTTGCCCCCAATCATGCTCCCACTTCGAGAGGATCTTCTTTAACAGCAGCAAGGATGAGTCCTTCACCTGAACAATCTACACTTCCGTGTGCAAAGATTGAGCAGCCGCAGTTTATTGGGATTGATTTGCCCCCCAAAGCTGTGAATGTCTTCTTGTTGCCAGGTGGCGGTTCACGAAGTCCATAGATGCAAAGCGCTGAGACGAATTTGTGGCCTGGTGTGGAGTCTGTAGGACCGATGCTTTACAAGCCAAATTGTTCTTTTACTGTTTGTTTTCTCTCTGCCAACCAAGAGCTTGTAGTGGACACTCTTAATGGTTATTGAGCCTGTCGGCCATTTTGCGTTTACTGGACCAACTGTCCTTTTTTTAAATCACCTGTTAAAAGTTTGACACACATTCCCTCTCAAACCATTTGTGATGCCACAGTGGGACCTTAACTTGATCTCGAGTTTCCTCATCTGTACACCCTTCGAACAATCCTTGAAGACAGTCTTCCTCTTTGTGATTACTTCACTTTGCCATGTGTGTAGGCTTTAGAAAAGATCGTACATCCGCAATAAACCCTCTTTTTGCAGACAAACTGGTGTTTAGGAGTAAGGCACTTTTCCTATCCAAAGTTGTGCTTCCTTTCCACGTTCAGAAATCCATCACTCTCCCAAAGTTCTTCACCTCTCATAAAAGGGGGAGAGACTCCATCTGTCGGACTCCAAAACAGCTGTGAGTTTTTGCATCAATCATACCAAGGAGCATCGATTGAACAATCAGTTTTTTATTGTGTTCTCTGGGCCAAAGAAACAGAAGGCTGTGCAGAAGAGGGCTCTATAAAGGTAGATAGTTCTCTGCATTAAGACCTCCCTCACACTAGTCAAAAGAGCAGCTACTGCAAGGACAGAGTTTATTCTAGTAGGACTAAGGTTATTACCTCTGCGTTGGCCCAAGGAGCGCCTGTCCTTGACATCTGCCAGGTCCTGACATGGGCATCAGGGCACACATTCATGAAGAACTGCCGCATGGACAACCAGGTCTGATGGGAAGGGCATTTCGCTTCCATGGTCCTGCAAGACAGTTTAGTCTGAGTTCACTCCACAGACTCTCCGTCTTTGGGAGGTACTGCCTTTGTATGATTCTAAAGGTGACAAATCTGCTGTCTTTCTGGTGGATACTCTATCTAACTACGGATTCCTCACCTCCTCGTTCTGCTGAGTAGCCTCCTTTTATCAGCTAAAAATGTTCCAAGTTAGAGCTCTGCACACTGGTACTGACAAATATCTTATTCTCTGCAACTAAAAGCGTGGAAAGAGGCCAGCAAGAAATTGACGTCAGTGTGCAGGGGTGGCACTTCAATGTGGCTCAGCACCATCATTTCGCAGCACAGACCTGCGCGGCGCTACCTAGCGCCATGTGAGAATTTTGTTGAAGAAGCTTCCGGGTCCAGTTTCACACCCAGGGAATATTCTAATGGTGGGGGGTTTGAGGGGTAAATAGAGCTTCCACCAGAAAGAGAGTTTCCATAGGTGAGTTACTAACTTGTTTCTCGCTTCTTAACGGATTTGAGATTTTCCTTAAACCATTCCTTTCGTTTCCCACACAACACTGGAAGGGCTTGCCTACACTAGTGAAGGTTTACTCTTCTAGCAGGACACGGCCCAGGAGAAGCCCAGACTGCTGTGGTGATGTACCACTGACCAGAGACTACAGGGAGATCGCTCTCACTGCTGCCCTCTCTGGCACTGACCTTGCACTGCTGGGGAATGATGGCAACGTTTGAGTTCTGCACCACTAACAGATTAATGAGGTGAGACCAGCCACTCGTGCTCTAGTCCAGTATCACCAACAAGGCACAGCAGGATTGTAGCACTGAGGGAACTCACCGATGCTCAGTGCCAGCATCTCTGATATTTGAACTGACAGGTCACTGGGGTGAGAGCACTCCCTGTTGCTAGAGTCAAGCATCACTGGTATAGCATTGCTGGGGGAAAATGATGATGTTGGAGCACTATTGCTCTGGCTGGTCAGTGAGGTAAACATGCACACTCATACTCTGGAAGCATGCGGACCATACACCACTGGACTGTAGCATTGACAGGTCACTGAGATAGGAGTACTTGCTGATGCTCTAGTTCAGCATCACTGACAAGGCACAGGTGGACTGTACACTGACCGGTCACTGGAGTGAGAACAATCACCCATGCTCTGGAAGCATCACGGACCATGCACCGCTGGACTGTGGCACTGACCGGTCACTGAGGCGAGAGCACTCACTGAGGATTGAGTCCAGCATCACTAACAGGAAACATATAAACTGTGGCACTGACAGGTCACTGGGGTGAGAGCACTCACTGATACTTGAGTCCAAACTCACTTACATAACACTGATAAACTCAAGCACTGACAGGTCGCTGGAGTGAGAACAATCACCCATGCTCTGGAAGCATCACGGACCATACACCACTGGACTGTGGCACTGACCGGTCACTGAGGCGAGAGCACTCACTGATTCTCGAGTCCTGAATCACTAACAGGACACATATAAACTGTGGCACTGACAGGTCACTCGGGTGAGAGCACTCACTGATGCTCGAGTCCAGCATCACTAACAGGAAACAGATAAACTGAAGCACTGACAGGTCACTGGGGTGAGAACAATCACCCATGTTCTGGAAGCATCACGGACCATACACCACTGGACTGTGGCACTGACCGGTCACTGAGGCGAGAGCACTCACTGAGGATTGAGTCCAGCATCAGTAACACAAAACAAATAAACTGAAGCGCTGACAGGTCACTGAGGCGAGAGCACTCACTGAGGATTGAGTCCAGCATCACTAACAGGAATATATAAACTGAGGCACTGACAGGTCACTGGGGTGAGACCACTCACTGATACTCGAGTCCAGGATCACTGACAAAGCACAGCTGGACTGGGGCACTGACAGGTCACTGGAGTGAGAGCACTCACTGGTGCTCGAATCCAGCATTATCACTGAAAGTGCATTGCTGGTGAATAATAATAATAATGTTGGAGCTCTGTAGCCTTGACGGGTCACTGAGGTAAGAGGACTCACTGATGCTCTGATCCAGCATCACTGACAAGGAACTGCCGGCGCTGTCACTGGGGTCAGAGTACACTCATGCTGTAGTCAAGCAGCACTGACATGACAGATAAAGTAGAATGCTGACAGGTCACTGGGGTGAGAGCACTCACTGATGATCGAGTCCAGCATTATCACTGATAGTGCATTGCTGCAGAATAGTGATAATGTTGGAGCGCTGAGCACTGACTGGTCACTGGAAGCATCACGGACCATACACCGCTGGACTGTGGCACTGACCGGTCACTGAGGTGAGAGCACTCACTGAGGAATGAGTCCAGCATCTCTGACAATGCAAAGGTGCTGAAAGCTTAAACTGCTCTAGACCTACATCGTCGAAAAGATCTCACGTCTTTTGTCTTGGGCTAGTGGCAGTCAGTGGTTACTGAGCAGTACCAGTGATGGACACTGTAGTGTGATACTGGTACACCCAGGGCCTCACATCCTGTGCTGTAGACTCTCCAGGTCGAGCAGTATAAGAGATGTTAGTGGGTTTGGAACTATGAGACACTATGGCACAGTAATCATGTCCAATATAATCAATTAAAGCAAACTCAAGGAGATGATGGACGGAGCACTGAAACTTTTCAGACACTCACCCCCAGTCACACACCCACCCCCAGTCACGGATCTGGGTTGAATCCATCATCATTCTTTAGCTCACTTCGCCACTCATTGGGCGCAGGGTCAAGACTGATTTGCAAGTGGCTTGGTCCAAACTGGAATGGCATGATGAGCAAAAAAACGATGGATTTAGGCCCAGATCTCTGTACTGGGGTGAATATATGACATTGTTCTGCATTCTGTCCATCAATTGTTCTTTTTGCATTTGTCCCCCCCCCCCCCCGCTTAACCCCACCCCCCTCCCGTGTGTGGCGGGTATGCCCAGACGTGGGTCCCGTGCTCTCCATGCCACTGGAGTCAAGCTATCCTGGCTGATGAGGGCTGAAAGCCTGAAGCTGGTCCTAGGATGCTTGTTTCCAGTCCAGGGAAGATCCGGCCTGGCAGTTCGGGGTAGACTGTTCCCATTGGGTGCAGGGTTAAGATTGATTTGCATATGGCGGGGTCCAAACTGGAATGGCATGGTGAGCAAAAAAACTATGGATTTAGGCCCAGATCTCTGTACTGGGGTGAATGTATGACATTGTTCTGCATTCTGTACATCAATTGTTCTTTTTGCAATATAATCAATTCCCCGTAAGAGTTACTCCTAAAAAAAAGAATAGCCCTGTATTTATTTGCTGAAAGGTCGGTGAGTGGAGCATGTGTAGAGTGTAATATTCACCAAAGGCGTTGTATCGCTGGGTAAAGTAGGGCAGCTACATTATGGGACACTAAAAACGATGTAGGAGGCACCTTCTGAAGACAAAGCATTCCAGCGCCTAGATGTTCGAACGAGGAGCACTGGAAAAAAGCTAATAAAAAGCGGTATTCATTCACCACCGATCAGTGACTCATGCCTGCAAATTACATTTCTGTTCTCAAGTGGCACCACGTGTACCCGTGATGCGCTAGTGATTGGGTTGCTAAACCTACCTCCTGCTTCATTTTACGCGCAGGTCTGTTTCAGAGTAACTGCTGGGTAGCTCAGTCTGTCTGAGCCATTGCTGTACTCAAGCCAAGTAGCCCACCGCCCTAAAGTGAACTGGAACCTAACAATTTCTCTACACCACTATTGGCGTCCACCTGTAATGCGATCACCCACTTTATGCCCCTCAGTGTGGGGAAGCATCTCATGGAGGGGGCGAGGGAGCCTCATATGTGTGCAGAGGCCACTTGCTTTTTCAGGGATCCTCCCTGAATGTTTAGGTGTAATCAATCGCACTTTGATTACCCACCTCCATCTCTGAAGTGGGCTTCTACGTCTGCTTGTCCCCCACTGCAATACATCGATGTAATTAAAAATGGCATTTTAAGAGGGCAGAAGATCGAAGTGAAATTTGCGCTCCCCGGGGTGGCATACATCGTGTGTCCCTCCCCGGGGAGTTTTGGGTGAATGCCGCAGGGATTTGGCGGCCTCCGGCTCTGTTCCACTTCCAAACACCCTGACCCCCCTCTTCACTGGCCTCCGTTCCTCCTGGTTCCTGATTGGCTTCTTTTTTTCCCTACCCACTCCCTCACGTCGTGTGTCGCAATACCCTCCTCCTCCTAAATTTTATCATTCTGAGACGAATTCGGAAGGGTAGGAGCAGCCGTAGGTACTGCTCATCTAACGCCTTTTCTAGATGTTTTATTAAAACACCTGGGTTGACTGGGCACCTGTCTTAATTATACTGGTTAGTGTATATGTACTGATTAAAGAAAATCAGCACATTTAATATTAGAAATGACTTTTCAATGCAAACATCTCTACATGAAAGAGTCAAAATATATGAAGTAAAAAAAAATCTGTGACCTTGTCCTTCAATACATGACTTCTATAACCAAATGAAATTGTCAGAGCCACTGGTCTACTAGCCCCTAGCCTTGGACAAAAATACAGTCCAAAGTCAAAAAGGTTATGTGAGTTAATTTTGCAAGAACTACTCAGAATGATTTATAGATTCAGTTTCCTACTCAGGGTTTCAGCCTCTAAGTTACATTAGCAGATGTGCCAGTAAAAGCCTAGGTTAGTTTACATTTTTTGAATTGCCATGACTCTGAAATAACCATGCAGCCACTGGAAGACAACAAACAGGGCACAAGTCCGGGGTACACGTGGATACACGGCGTCCACCCACTATTTTCACAGGGTGACGGCCGCCCACCCTGGCAAGAAGTTGGGCTCCACAGAAATGTGCTGAACTTGTACCGGTGTCATTTTCACACCTCGGGACACATTCAGCAGCACCTGCATGTTGTCTGTTTTTCATTACGCGGTGGGGTTATTGTTAATTTCACCTCCAGTTGGGCCAAAGATAAAAGCCAGGTTAAGGGGCCATCATGCCTCCTTTTGATCGAGTATCCTAGCTGCACGTGGCCTGGAACCTCACACTTAAATGCGGGGAAACCAAAGCATACAGCTGATCACTTCTCGGGTACTTAAGAGAGCAATGTGTTGGTGTTTTCCAGTATTTACACACATAATTTAAATAGCACTATTTTATTTCTTTTATGGCGCTACTCATCATAATGCAGGGTGTCAGAGCGCTTTACATAACATACATATTGACAATAAATCATGCAAGTGTGTAAATCAATGTACAAGATGCGTTGCATGAGTCAGTGAGTGTTAAAGGGTGTAGCAGTCACTTATTCTGCAAAGCTCACTGTGCTATATTAGAAGGCTTACAATTGATGAACTGCAAGTAATAAAAGGATCTCTGTGTTCAAAACAGTAACTCACTTACCTAGCTACATAAAAAAATAATCTGTCATCTGCATATTACATGATGTGCTTTGCAGGAGACACGTTAACCTTGTATACTACTTTAATTCAGATCTGGGACAACACAAAACACAGATCTCTCCAACAAATACTTTAACCTTCAGAGTTATCGCACCATTATTATTATTCCCTGATATTTAATGGGCACCTCTGCCGCAGATTTCCACACCTGCCACACCAGCATAGGGCTGGGCCACACGCATGCCCCACCACTAGGCCGCCTGAGGCCAGCCCGGGTCTCCCTCAGAGTGTGTGTACTGTGTGACTTAATCTGAGACGGTCGGAGTGAGTCAGTGACAGGGCTCGAAAAATCCACTCGCCCGCTCTCATTTGTGAGCCATATTTAATTAGGATGAGCTATTTTTATGTTCTTCTCGCCCATTCTGGCAAGTAGGAAAATATACTGACTTTTGACCAATGTCTCTGAAAGCAGAGGAAATGTGACAAGAGAGCAAGATTGAAAGGCATATTCATTACAGTTAGGTCAAGTAGATTTTGTAGGTTACTATACCTGCAGGTCTAGTAAGAAATGAGTTTTCGAGCCCTGAGTGACACAGAAGTCAAAGGCCACGGCCTGGTCGGGGGTCTCGGAATCGGGACTCATTGCCATATTGCTGGTGATGATCTGACACATTCCTGGACAGCAGTCACTCAATGCCTTACTTCCAGTACATCCTGTGGACATGCCTTTGTTAGGTTTTCATTTTAAAGGTCAACTGTATGTGGATAAGGTACTACCAATGGGTTGCACAATTTTGTGTAAATTATTTGAGGCATTTAGCATATTTTTACAATGGTGCTTTACTTTTTGATATGACCATGAGCTAATAGTACACTACTTGGATGATTTCCTTTTTCTGGGTAGGAAAGGTTCCAAATGAATGGTAGAATGCATTACACAAATTTGAGGAAATGGCAGAAGAGTTTGGGTGCCATTGGCAGCAGGAAAGACTGAAGGACCATGGACCTCTTTGACTAATTTGCCATTGAACTGAATATGATCCATATGGAATCACATTTACTGGAGAACTATATTCAAGAATAGGTCCATCTACTGGAAGAAGCAATAGCTGCTCCTAAGTTACAACTGAGACGTGGGCATGGTCAGGCTGCCGTCAAAGATGGCCGCGTAGAGCTGCAGCTCCGCCATCTGGCCCGACATCCTTAGCCCCATCCGTACAAACTACCGAGCCATCCTCCTTTCCGACAGTGGAATCAGACACAACAGTGTGGCCCCTGAGGATTGGTGGCACCCTCACCTCCTGAGAGGCTGTGAAGCTCGAGAAAGAGCAACCGGCGCGGATCGGTCGGAGGCCTGAACGGTGTGAGTCCACGCTGGGGCCGGCGCATGCAGGCTGGTGGTTTCGGCAAAGCTCGCCTCGCGAATGTTGGAGAGCGACCTGGCCCAGAGTGCAGAGATGAGGCCACTGTGAGCTCAGAAGGGAACTCCATGAACATTACCGCTCACTCCTGTCCCCGCAGGTAAGCCGGCCCGTGCCGTTTCCGGAGGTCCTGCAGCGAGAGGGGCAGCGGGCGAGCCTGGGGGGCCAGCCATCCGGCTGGTTGGGCTGGTTACGCTGGTGCTGGGAGGGGTCTTGATTCCCTGGGTTGGCTAGTCTAGGCGGGGACTCCATGTCAACCGCAAGCCACAGAATTGTTTGAGAGCCACTTGGGACTGTGCCGCATTGGGCGCTGTGGAGTCTGGGGGTGACGCTGATTGGAGGCCTGGTCTGCATCCCGAGTCCTGCAGTTACCTACCTGGGCTTCTTCCTGCTGTAGTATAACACCTGCCTGTAACGGGAGACCCACGCCTGTTTGCTGCGCCCTTGTGAGCGCTATTTGACTTCCTGCACTAAGCTGAGGGTGTTTGGAGCCCCATGGCAGGTCGATCGATTACGTTTTGGCCTACACTGCCATTCCTAGCTGGGTTTAAGGGCTGGACACGCACAACCTACATCTACTGTCGCTGCCTAGCTCTGTGCCTCCTTGGGCCACTGCTCAACACCACCTGGGCACGGGCCACATCATGGTGGGGAAAGACCCTAAGCATAGGGTACTACAATTTAGCAAGCCAAGTGGGGCATCAGTGGAGCCCGGTGCTGACATGGCTGAGGGTGGTGTGGAGATGGCCCGTACGGAGGGTGCCCTTCTGGTATGGACCCCCTGATGCTAGAACTGCGAGCAGGGTTTAAGTTCCTGGATGGTTGCTTTGACTCCTTAGAGAAGCACCTGGATACCATGGGGGCTAAGTTAGAAGTGCATGAGCGTCGCATGGACACTGTGGAGAGCAGGATGTCTGATCAGGAGGGCGGTCCTGCCCAATCTGCCAAACGCCTGGACCGTATGGAGAAGATACTAAAGAGTGTGGCCATGAAGAATGGAGATTTGGAGGCGAGAAGCAGGAGTAACAATGTACACATTCTTGGAGTTCCGGAGTCCACCAACACTGGCCGCATGGACCTGTTTGTCGGAAACTTGCTAACTGACCTATTTGGCAGAGAGTCCTTTAACACTACTTTCTTAATGCGGCCAGCACACCGTACCCTCGCTCTTGCCCTAATCGAGGAGTCCCTCCAAGGCCAATTATAGCCCGCCTCCTAACCTTTCTTGACAGAGATACTGCTCTGCAGATGGCAAGGGAAAGCGGCTCCCTGTCTTGGCTGGGGTCCACGATCACATTGTTCCCAGACTTCACCGATATGGTCCAGGAGGCGAGGAGAAAGTATACTGGTGTGAAAGTTACACTTCGAAATTTAGGCCTCAGATACAGCATGATCTATCCAGCTCTCCTTTGTGTGGATGTTGCGGGTAGAGCTCGAGTTTGATACCCCTGCAGCGGTTCAGGAGTTTTGCCGTAACTGCAAAGGGACCAATGGCACCCAAGGGAAGGACCCTCCTAGAGTCTCTCCCCCACACAGCGGCTCAGTGGCTAGTGAACTATTCTCCTCGGAATGATCAGAACTGCTGACCTTCAACACATACTGTCTGAACTACTCTGAGTTTCTTTAAGGACCAATAACTGTGTGTATTAGATTATTACTTTTTTCAAAGTTGGGCGGATGGCGAGGCGTTGCCTCACCCCAAGTGTGTATCATGTTAGGTTGGATATACTATTTGGAATGTATATGTCTTTTCCCAATCCTCATTGCTTATGGGGGTTTTGTGTTGCATTCTACACATTAGTCAGTGGGGAGTTTCCCTGCGTTTGGGAGTGCAGGGGTAGGTGGAGGGTGGAGTGTGGTAAATAAATAATTAATTACCGGTTCTATTTTTCAGGATACTCATATAAACAGATAGCTCAATAAATAAGAGTCAAGATTCGAGGTAGTTGGAGTTTACAGGCTTTAATCAGGCATAAAGGACAGGAACAGGACAGCCTGCATGGGAATAGGATGGCAGCTGCCGGGGGCAGGAATAGGCTAACTTTTAATATGCGAGTACAGTATATATAACAAAATACGTTACATTCAATACAGTAGGCGTAGCAGTAGGCGTGGTTCGTAACAGTCGCGAAAGATAAGGGAAAAATGATGTAACAAGAAGGCGTGTACAGGGCGTATACATAGACATGTGATGTAAACGTAACAGAATATGTCATAAAAGGGGCGGAAACATGGAGGGGGCTACCTGAGCAGCTGGGACCTCTAACCTAGTGGTGCGCGCAAACTGGCAATGACGTGTTACCAGGAGAACTGGGGGCTATGACTTCTGCGCTAGAAGAGGAGACTAAAGTCTGGAGTGTCAGAGCGACATGTACCCAGGCATATCTAGTATCTAGTGTTTAGAGTACATGTTGATAGAATCCAAAAGTTATCAGGGTAAAGGCTAACGGACTCTAAGACTGGTGCATGCATAATTCTACATGTAGTGTGTGTGCGAGGAATATTCTATGAATATTAATACAGTATTTCTCTTACATGGAGACATAAAGGCTAGACCATAACGGAAACTATTGATGCGATTCAGTAGCTTAGGAATGCAGAGAAGGAGGGCTGAACTGATAACTAGAAACATAACATACTCTTGGCAGACTGGGAGACAGAGCCAGGCCGAGCCGGGCACTGCGAGGCATGAAAGTAAGCTAAGGGTCAGGGATACAGGTGGGGGCTGTATCGCTCCTCGGAGAGGGTTCAGGAGACAGGAGCTGAATCTGAGTCCGGGCCCTTTTGAGGCCTAGAGACGGGGACAATTCAATGGATTAACGTGCACACTGTGAAACGTGGCAACGTAGCTTTACATAGGCCTAATATTCGTTGTATTCACGAGGACTGGAAACTGGCATACTAGAGATGGACACAACTGTAATTGCGTCTTTAATCGATCAGAAGGGAATACATGCATATCGATCATGCACATATGACATAACATGGGGAACACGTAGGCACATACAACATGGCCAAATTTACTTTTCCACATTCCCTCCTTGTGCCCTACGTTTCCATCAGGAAACATCTATATTCATGATACCATCTATCCTTTCATACAGCATCATTTGCTCGTCTCGAATTGTCTTGGAACGGGATTTAGAACTAGGAATACAAGAGGTAGCACAAATGCCGCAAATCGCAGGGCCACATTGTATACAGAGGCAGCAACTGAATATGATCATTACTGCAATACCTAGGAATGACAATACTTTCCATCCCCAGGCAGATATAATACTCCAGAGCCAACCGGACCATGTCCAGGTGCCTGGATTCTGGTGTAACTGATGGGCAATTTTATGAAGTCTGGTTATAGCTGAATAAACAGACGGTGCGTTATTAGGAATGAAAATGCAGCAACTAGATCCGATGACTCTACATGCTCCTCCTCTATCGGCCAGTATGACGTCAAGAACGAGACGATTTTGGAGCACGACAAATCTCATAGCAGATTGCTCTTCGGTTAAGTTACCTAGAGCAGAAGTAGTCTCATTCACTACTGCTTCAAGGGTTCTGGTTAGTCTACGTATTAACTTACTATTCTGGACAGGGCCTATAAAGAAGAAGAAACCTTTATTAAAGTCTTGATACTGTTCTAGAGTAGTTTCAGTTTGATCGACAATTGGGGACTCGATCTCCCTCCTATGTCTGACGTGTACTAGATGTGTGTTTCTGTGATAATCAGATGGGGCTAGAAAAACTGGTGGCAGTAGGAAGGCAATGTAACATGTTCCATCCCAATCGAGGGGCAGACGAACATATGCGGTCTGACCACAAACAAAATAAGAATGACGTGAGGCTTTAAAAATAGATTTCCCACTGTCACTATACTTGACAATAGTAGTACAATCACTATGTCCTACATGTGCGGAACCATTCTTTCTGACACATAATTCGCCTTTGACTGGTAGTACTGAAATAGCAGGTAAATCTGGAGTAGTATCGGACTGAACATTCAAGACCATAAAATTCGAAGAATAATTACCTAAATCATATACTTCATTTTCTAGATCTAACCCTGTTCTATGGGGAAGACCTTGCTTGTCTGGAAAACATGTTCTATTCAGAAGGGACATATCATTGGAGGAGGACGTTAACGTGGACCATGCTCCACACGAACCATTATGTGAAAACGGATAAGGAAAGAGTGGCAGAACTCCCTTCGGTGTCTGGAAAGGGGGGAGTCGACCACACACCCAACAATTAGTGGCATTGCTGGTCTGGTGTGAATAGTGTAACATTCTGATAAATGTGTTATTGCGCATAGCAAGACGATAGGATAACTCGTGAGGAGGCAGATCACTAAATGTGTGCTCTACTGTAGCATTAGAAAACTTATTTACATGAGAACTTGGAAAACATAAATGTAATGCATAACTTGTGCAGGTAACCATTAAACTTAAAAACAATAAGAAACTTAGAAAAACTATACATCTCATAGAGTTTTGACTAACTCTCTCACTATGGGGGTCTATCTCATACATGTCAGAAACCTGTCTAACCGTTTCACCCGAGAGGGACTTAGACAATTAAACTGGCTGACTTATTTTACTAGACCGGAGTTTCAACTTATACTCCTGTTGCGGAGTTTTCTCTAACAGAGGAACTTTAAGTTCGGAATCAAGTTCAGAGTCAGTTTTTAGGCAGTCTTTAGAAATGGAACAGTCCTTTGCAAATGATTTTTCACGAAGTCCATGGAATTTTTTGACGTGGGACAGGTGGACCCATCCCTTGCGGCCCTCCAACTTCACGGCCGTGCGGGTGGTCAGGAGAACAAGTCGCGGCTCCTTCCAACGAGGCTCCAGCGGACTTGAACGATCAAAATTCCTGACCAACACGAGGCTTCCTGGAATGACTTCATGCGGTTTCACCTCGGTGTTGTCTGGAAATGCGGCGGCAACCTGTGAACGACAAGAGTGTAGGGCAGACATCAAGGAAGCTAGGTAATCTGTCAGCATATTACTGGAAACATCTGTAATACTGCGGGGTCTAGGTGTACCCCACATATTTGGGGGGCGGCCGAATACGACCTCGTACGGGGACAGACCTGATCTGGAATGTGCAACCATACGCATATAAAATAAGGCTACTGGCAGGGCAACTAGCCAGTCTACACCTTTCTCTTTACATATCTTGGCAATACGGATTTTCAGGGTCTGATTATGTCTCTCTACGAGACCGGCTGCTTCAGGATGGCGCACACAATGGAACTTCCACTGGTACCCTAACAAAAGGGAAACATGTTTCATGAGCTCAGATGAGAATGGCTGGCCGTTATCAGAATACACGACCCTAGGGAGTCCATAGCGGGGAAAGAATTCACGAACCAACTGCTTGGCAGTGGTCGCGGCTGTGTAATCTGGAACTGGATATGCTTCTGTCCACCTGGACAAAGCGCATACAACTACGAGGACATACTTGAAACCTCGACATCGCTCCATCTGAATATAATCCATCTGGAGGACTTCAAAAGGGTGGTCAGGGGGTTGGAATCCACCTTGTTCCACCGGGACACTTTTACCTGGATTGAACTGACAACATATCATAGAGGTACGGACTTTCTGCTTGGCTGCAGCTCGTAAGTGCTTGTTGAACCAAAGGTTCTGAATACTGTCTAACATAGCTTTTTCTCCTAGATGTGCTGGACTATGTGCGGTATTGATAATGACTTGAACCATAGAGTCGGGGAGAAACCATGTGGCTTTTCCCTTCGTCAACCATCCCTGATCTGTCTGGACCCCTCCTTGTTCGGACCATTTCTTGATTTCTTCGGGAGTAGCATGTAACTGTATGTCTATGACATCTTGTGTAGGGTCCTTAACTGTCATACAAGTAGTCTGTTCTGGAATGGATGTCTGTGTCTTGTTAACTGGAATGTCTGGTGTCTGAGCTGTAAGCTTGGCTGTTCGATCTGCTAGATCGTTACCTTGGGAAATGATGTCAGTAACTTTCGTATGTGCTTTGCACTTCATAATAGCAATAGCTGTCGGTAAATGTATTGCATCTAACAGAGCTTGAATGAGGAGACCATGCTGAATCTTGGTTCCATGAGAAGTCATGAAACCTCTCTCCTGCCAGAGCACTCCGAAGTCGTGTACAACTCCGAATGCGTAACGTGAATCTGTATATATGTTAACTTTCAGGTTCTTAGCACGTATGCAGGCTTGGGTCAGAGCAACTAGCTCTGCTGCTTGAGCAGACAGGGTGTCAATACGATGTGTTTCTATAACTTCGGTTTCAGTAGTCACTGCATACGCGGCTACTAGTTCTCCTGTACTAGTTCTCATACATGAACCATCCACATAAAGTGTCAGGTCGGGGTTAGGTAATGCAATGTCTGTCAGGTCTTGTCTTGGCTTAGTCATAGTGTTAATAACTTCCACACAGTCATGTGTGGCAGGATTTGAAGTAACTGATGGTAACAGAGTAGCAGGATTTAGAACGTTGCAGCGTCTGATTTCTATGTGTGGCTGGAACAGTGTCAGTTCATAACCTGTTAAACGTGCAATTGTCAAGTGCTGAGTCTGGGTTCGGTTTAAAAGAACTTCCACGGAATGTGGAACTTGTACTGTCATGGAGTGTCCTAATACTATGGAATCACTTTGTCTGATAGCTAGAGCTGTGGCTGCAACTGACTTGAGGCACGCAGGCAGAGCCTGGGCTACTGGATCTAATGTGCTCGAAAAATAAGCACAAGGCTTGTACTGTCCTGCTTGATCTTGTGTGAGAACAGATAATGCAGTACCATCACGTTCTGTGACAAAGAGTGTAAAAGGCTTACTGTAGTTCGGTGTAGCTAGAACAGGTGCTTGGCATATGGCTTTCTTTAATTCATTAAAAACAAGTGTATAATCAGATGTCCAAGGGAGAACAGTCGTTACGGCTGCCTCCTGTGTCGTTAACTGTATCAGTGGCTTGGCTAGAAATGCATACTGAGGAATCCATTGTCTGCAGTAAGAAGTGAGGCCAATAAAAGCTCGTACCTCCTTCGGTGTCTTGGGCTGTGGAAGACTCGCTATTAACTGGATACGGTCTGGTGTCAACTGCCTACCCCACTTGGACAGTAAGTGGCCTAAGTAGATCACTTGCTGGACACAGAATTGTAATTTGGAAGGGGACACCTTGTGCCCCTGCTCGGCCAGGAAATACAGAACGGTAAGTGACGCTCGCTCGCAGTCACGTTCAGAACGGGCTGTGATCAGTAGATCATCGACATACTGGAGCAGGGCAGTGTCAGTTGGCATGTGAATATTGTCTAGTTGTCTTTTAAGTGCTTGACTGTAAATGCTAGGACTTTCTGTGAAACCTTGAGGAGCTCATGTAAATTTATAGCTCCTTCCATTTAAACAAAAACCAAAAAGGTACTGGCTGTCTGGATGAATGGGGACACTGAAAAATGCATTCTTGAGGTCTATAACAGTGAAAAATGTAGCTTCAGAATCAATGGCTGTTAATAGAGATGAAATATCTGGGACTACTGGATACTGGGGTATGATACATTTATTAAGTTCCCGAAGGTCAATCACTAATCGATATACTGGAGGTGCATTTGGATCAGTACGTTTCATGACTGGAATGATAGGAGAATTACATATATTGGAGTCAGTTTCTACAACCACTCCTTGAGCAATAAGCTCGTCAATAATTTTGGATAAGGCTGCTACAGCCTCAGGTGGCAATCTGTACTGTCTGATTCGTGGCAAAACTGTACCTTGTTTGAGAGTCACACGATGGGGTGTGATGTGCATACATCCTACATCAGTTGGACCTTGCGCCCATAAATGCTGCGGGACATTCAGTAGTCTTGGATCAAAATCACGTAATACATAGTGACCTTTAAAGTCACGCAAAAACAATCGGATTCCTTCTGGGGAGCAGCAAATTACTGCACCTAATTCTTTCAGTGTTTTAATGCCTAACAAATTTTCTGGACATGACTTCGTAAGTAACAAATCAGTAGTTCGGGACAATGGACCAACTTCTAGGGAAACTGGCTTCGAAATTTCATTAACAATAGGCTTTCCTGAAAATCCAAGGGAAACATTTGTAGAGCCTGAGAGCGGAGCCCCTGGAACCTCGTCATGACTGATAGTAGTCCTACTTGCCACTGTATCAATCAGAAACTTTCTGTCTTTCCCTAATACTTGACTGTGTACATAGGGACCCTCTTGATCTACAGGTATCTCGATGAGAGGCAAGCCTACCTCCCTCTCTAGGCTGTTTCATGAATACTGTTGATACTCTGGATACTCTGTCTGGGCATACTGGTACATTTGCTGTGTAACGTGCTGTGTTGCAGCGATAGGCTGCGGTGCTGGAACTGTCTGTTGTGCATTCTGTGGTGACTGAGAAGTCTGTGAAACTTGTTCTTGTCTAGGCGGACGTGGTCTTTCTTTAGTCTTACCAGTTGCTATGTTGTGTTTCAGAACTGCACACTCGTTTATAAAATGACCTGGCTGTTTACAGTAATTGCAAGTCCCTTTAACGGGAGCTGCAGGATGACTGGCCTGATTCGGACCCCTCTTCTGACTGTCTTGTGGAACAGATTGTGCAACTAATACTTTCATTTTCGTATCTTTCATACGTCTCCTTTCGTGTTCTTGGTCTTCTCTAATTCTGTTCTGGTGATACTGGAGCATTTGAAGCATTTGTGACGGGGTATTAGCTTGCCAACTACTTTCGACTTTCAATACTCGATTTTTAACTTGTGGACTTGAATTCTCGACTAGTTTAGTAACAAAAAGATGAGGGTATGACTCGCTACTTGTCTTTAAACCACTGTTAATAATAAAACATTTTTCAAATCTAGAATAAAAATCACTAGTGTCTTTATCCTGTTTCTGTTTACATGCTGAGATTGCATCCCAATCTTCCTTTTTCGTGGCTAGTAACCTTGGCAAAACTTGAATCAATAACTCGGGCAATTCTTTACATTTGTCCCCAAGACCGGTACCTGGTACTCGTATTTTATCTTCAGCTTCTAGAGCTGTCCAATCAATCTTTTTCTCTCCCACCTCCCATTCTTTTTCCTTGAGTTTTTCATATACCCCTGCGGGCAACAGGACCTTTAGCATTTTAATGATATCTGGATACGTGTATTCTCCCATACGGAGCATGTCTTTTAATTCTCGATGGAACCCTGCTGGATCTTTGTCGTGACAGGGAATTAATTTCTTCATCTCTAAGAGTTCCATCTTTGTAATAGGGGTGTAAACAAATACTCGTTGCATTTCACCACCCGCTGTCCTAACTGGGTGTACTTCTCGTAACGGATGCTGTCTATCCATGTAAAATGATTTACTTTCTGGAGGTGAGACATGAACAAAATGCGGATTCAGAAACGTTCGGTATTTGTGGCGCTGTTCTAGAATGACACTAATTAAATCGGTACCTAGACCTCTCCATCTATACTGGAGTAACTCGTTCAGGACATCATGTAACGGACCTGGATCAGAATGTTGTCCCTCATACAGTGTAATGAGGTGCTGGATCATATACATACCCACCAGTCGCTGCTCGGCTGGGGGCAGTTTCAGAAACATTTGTGCCACTATTTCGTCTGGAAAAGTGGTAGAATCAGTAGCCCATCGGACTGCTGATCGGGCTAGTTCTTGTTCATGCATGGTACTAAGTTCATCATAACCGATTCGTGATCTCAGAATGTGATCGGTAGCTTGAAATACTTGTTCAAGAGAACCTTGATCTGGTGCTGGAAGAGGAAACACTTTCTTGTGTTCTAGGCGTGAATGTCGGTCGGGAAGTCTAGTTCTACCTACATACGCTATTCTGGCGGTATTCTCGTCTTCTACCTCTTCAGTATCAGTGTTGTCTTCTTTCTCGGACACTTGTGCTGCTATGCGTTTCTCGTGTACCCTTATTATTTCCTTACGAATGTTCTTGTACATACTCTCTATACTAGCTAGTGTCTTGTGTCTTCCCTCGGCTATATGATCACTCCACTTTGTCAGAACTCTCATTTCGATCGGATCTTTAGTCGGATAATCTTGTTCCCTTATTAAACAATTAATTAGAAACTTTAAAAGCATGAGTTGAGTCTCAGCTTTCCTTAGAGACATGGCTTCGCCAATACTTTCTGGATCATCTCCTGTACGGATGAAACGATATATTCTGTCTAGATCTTCTTTCATATTCGGTAGGGTGTCCAAATACTCGGTCACCCGTCTTACACGCAATGAATATATGACCATATCATCATCGCCTGGGACTGGATCATAACGGCATTCGGTAAGAGCTCGTTTGATATCTGCAACGGACTGCTGTTTGGGCGTACGCTGTAATGCACGTTCATGTAACTCGACTAACGTTACACGTTTGTGTTGGGGCGGGGTACGAGGAGGACCTCCCCCCGCGGCCCCTAAACTAGAATCGTCGACTGATACCCTTCGTGCTGGCAGAGTGACCGATGTAGTGGGTACTTGTACTGTGGGCTGGACCGGGGGTACCGTAACAGGTGCTGTAACAGGTGCCCCGGTGGCTGGAGGAACAGGAATTACATTATTTACAGGAGCTGGCGGAACAGGATTTGCATATTCTGGGACTGTGTCGTCCAAATAGGACGAGAGAAAAATATCAGCTGCGGTCGGTTTGTGACGTAGCTTAATCGGAACTAATGGCGGCGGAAAATTACATGGTGCTTCCGGGGTTGCTTTCGGCAAGCCCTCAGCAAGAAGAGGATACATACCCTTAATGAGGGCATTTCTCTGTCTGTCTGACTGTTCGGCTTTAACTCGTTCACCTATTTCGATTAATTCCCTTTCTTGGGCTCTTTCTGAGGATTCCCTACTTAATTCTGTCTTTCTGATTTCTTTTTCGGTTCTTTTATGAGATTCTTTGCGCCATAACTCGATGGCATCTTTCTGGGACTGTCTGGATTTCTTTTTCCATAATGCTTCTTCTACTCGCATGATGCACTCGGCATCCCACGTACCTGATACGGGCCATCTATATTTCTCTTCTAATTCTTTGGTGTATTCCACCCATAAATCTAGATATAATATGGCACTTATGCCATGCTTATGATACATAAAGTGACCTGGACTGTCCCTAGGCGGGACAGGAACTGCTTCCTCGAGCAGACCTTTTCTAGTTTTTAACTGACGTAATTTCGTGTACAGAGGCATAACTTAGGCTGGAGTCTGGACACAATACAATACACGATAAACACAATAATAACTGAAAACAAATCACTCATACCACGACATTGAAAACACATGAAATAACATTTAAATACTGAAAACAGAACACATGAATTTCTCGAGAACAGAACTTACTAGAAGGACTAGATGCACTGCTAAAACAGCACGAAACTTACCGGTCCCATAAAGAGACACGTCAGGACCCGCGCCCACCTAGGTGAACACTTCGTGTTGGATTTGCGTACCCAAACCCACGGACCAGAGACAAATTAATTGACCCTGTCTAGATACTACCCCAGCAACGGTACTCACCGGGCAGCAAGAACGGAAGGCCTCGGACTGGACTGGACTGGACTGCTACGACGACGGACGGACGAACTTCGGACTTCAGTTACAGGTGGGCCTCCGGATACCTCAGACCTTGGACTCTCGGCTTGGGCTCTGGTCGGGACTCGCCGCGTTCCTCCACCGCCTCGTCTGGACGCTGGACCGCAACCTCCGTCTCCTCCGTGGGCCTGAGGGATACTTGAAGCAGAAATATCTGCACGTGCACGGTATGGTTCCGTCACGGCTGCAGAGGATCAGGGGGCCTGCGTGGCTTCTCCGGCGCGTGGGGAAAGGGCAAGTCCCTATTCGGGCGCCATTATGTGGTAAATAAATAATTAATTACCGGTTCTATTTTTCAGGATACTCATATAAACAGATAGCTCAATAAATAAGAGTCAAGATTCGAGGTAGTTGGAGTTTACAGGCTTTAATCAGGCATAAAGGACAGGAACAGGACAGCCTGCATGGGAATAGGATGGCAGCTGCCGGGGGCAGGAATAGGCTAACTTTTAATATGCGAGTACAGTATATATACTTAAACAAAATACATTACATTCAATACAGTAGGCGTAGCAGTAGGCGTGGTTCGTAACAGTCGCGAAAGATAAGGGAAAAATGATGTAACAAGAAGGCGTGTACAGGGCGTATACATAGACATGTGATGTAAACGTAACAGAATATGTCATAAAAGGGGCGGAAACATGGAGGGGGCTACCTGAGCAGCTGGCACCTCTAACCTAGTGGTGCGCGCAAACTGGCAATGACGTGTTACCAGGAGAACTGGGGGCTATGACTTCTGCGCTAGAAGAGGAGACTAAAGTCTGGAGTGTCAGAGCGACATGTACCCAGGCATATCTAGTATCTAGTGTTTAGAGTACATGTTGATAGAATCCAAAAGTTATCAGGGTAAAGGCTAACAGACTCTAAGACTGGTGCATGCATAATTCTACATGTAGTGTGTGTGCGAGGAATATTCTATGAATATTAATACAGTATTTCTCTTACATGGAGACATAAAGGCTAGACCATGACGGAAACTATTGATGCGATTCAGTAGCTTAGGAATGCAGAGAAGGAGGGCTGAACTGATAACTAGAAACATAACATACTCTTGGCAGACTGGGAGACAGAGCCAGGCCGAGCCGGGCACTGCGAGGCATGAAAGTAAGCTAAGGGTCAGGGATACAGGTGGGGGCTGTATCGCTCCTCGGAGAGGGTTCAGGAGACAGGAGCTGAATCTGAGTCCGGGCCCTTTTGAGGCCTAGAGACGGGGACAATTCAATGGATTAACGTGCACACTGTGAAACGTGGCAACGTAGCTTTACATAGGCCTAATATTCGTTGTATTCACGAGGACTGGAAACTGGCATACTAGAGATGGACACAACTGTAATTGCGTCTTTAATCGATCAGAAGGGAATACATGCATATCGATCATGCACATATGAGATAACATGGGGAACACGTAGGCACATACAACATGGCAAAATTTACTTTTCCACAGGAGGGGGGTTTGTTTGTTCCAATTGTGTGCCAATGTTTTTTCCCTATCTACTCATTGTAGCTGGTAGGATGCTTTACATGATGCACAAACAGTATTATTCTTAAATCAGGTATATGTCAACCTGGGGTAAATTTTCAGACTTACCACTGATCACCTGGAACGTTAGGGGCTTAAATAATGGTAGGAAAGGGAAACAGGTGCTGCATTATTTGCAGGGACACCAAGCAGACATTGCGTTTCTGCAAGAGACACTTTTGCCAAAGACAGCTGTGACCCACTTCGCCTTGTCATGGGTCTTTATAGATATTTTGCGTATCACAGCACGTACGCCAGATGAATGGCTGTACTTATACATAAATGTCTGCCATTCTAATTCTCCGGAGTTTGCAACAACATCGAGGGTAGGTATACTGTAATGGCGGGCATCTAATGGGCCATCGGATGGCATTTGTCTGTGTCTATGCGCCTAACATAGACAGCCCAGAATTCTTTCACGACTTGCAGGCACACGTACTTCAGCTGGATGTGGACTGTATTTGTATGGGTGGGGACTTTATTCTCCTACTAGAATCAATACAAGATGGCACATCCATCTTCCCAGACACCAAGCCCCGAGCGCGCCTCGCTTTACTAGAACTATGTGATACACTCTGTCTTATAGATGTATGGCGGCTCTGTAGACTGAAGACTCAGCATATACCCACTATTCCCCACAATATGACACTTGGACACGTTTGGCCTTTTGGCTTGTCTCCCCCAGCTTGGCAGTGTGGTTTAGAACACCCCAACATCTACCCAGAACACTCTCTCAAACTACATGTCGCTATTGTTGAGTATTCTGACCTAAATACAGGGTCAGTCCAGTCCTGGCCCACACTGTGGGAGGCATTCAAAGCATATATATATGGGGGGATTTGTATCCCCAACATGCCGGCGTGTTGAGGTACTTGCGGCGCACTGTAGCAAACATAGAGCAGAAACTCTGTTTACTTGATCAGGAGCAGGTTGTACGGCCTGTATCGGCCCAAGATGGACGCTGCCTAACACTCCTGATGGAATTTAGGGAAACTGCAGAGCGAGAAGCATGCTTTCTAAGTAAATATGCTATTGAACGGCGGTATGGAGAGAAAGAGAGGCCTGGTCTAACCTTGGCGCAGCTTATGAGACTCCCCCGCAGGCCAATCACATAGTGCCTGTCTCCACAGCTCTCAGGGGCAGATATTGACAGGCAATCCGGACATACAAGATTAATTTCTAGATGATCATTCTAATTTACACTCGAAGCGCGTAACGCACAGCGAGGAAGATCGCAATGATTACCTAGCAGAAATTGCACTGGTATAGCTTGACAAAGTTATGCGACAATTCTTAGCAGAACCCTTCACTACTGATGAGATCATCAGTGCCATTGATGCTATGAATGGCTCCCGCCCCTGGCCTAGATGGCTTTACCGGACCCTTTTTGCTCCACATCTCCTTGAGGTTTATAATGAAGCTCTCGAACGGCAAGAACTCCCCACCACACTGCGTGAAGCTGTGATAATCCTACTTCCTAAACCCAGTAAAGACCCACTCCTATGCGGATGATAAAGACTACTGTCATTGTTAAATCTTGATTACAAGATTTTGGCAAAAATGATAGCATTGAGACTGGCCCTGTTGTTAGATAAGATTATTTCGCCAGCTCAATCGGGCTTTGTACCACACAGATCGACGGCTCTGAATCTATGTACTCGCTTTGCTGTTATCCACAAGAGTGTCCCGGAAGTTCCGGCCTGCCGTTTTACTCGACACAGAAAAAGCCTTCGACTCTTTGGAGTGGCCTTTTTTCCTGGCCGTTATGTGGAAGATGGGAATGCCTAAGGGATTCACTGATCTCACTTCATTGCTCTATGCCTCACCCACCGCTAGACTTAGGCTAAACAGCACTCGATCCACTCAGTTTAAGCTTACCCACTGCACCAGACAGGGCTGCCCCCTCTCACTGTTGCTTTTTATTGTAGCACTGGACCCCTTGGTCAGGCAACTGCAAAAACTGCACTTACATAGGGGACTTCAGCTTACCACAGGCCGTCCTCTGATTTCCCTGTTTGCAAATGACATCATATTGTACGTTCGCAACCCTCAAGTGAATTTAGACCCACTCGTCAGAGAGGTCATCCGGTTTGGTAGATTCTCGGGACAGGGCATAAATTGGAGCAAGTAGGAGATCTTTCCTCTGACTCCTGGCACTACAAGGTGGGATTGTGAATACCCCCTGGCGTGGTGTAACGAGTCTGCTAAGTGTTTGAGAATACAAATTCACACGGAGATTGAGCAGATTGTTTTGCTAAACTATGGCCCAGCATTGCATATGCTAGAGCAACAGGTGGAACGTTGAATTAAACTCCCTCTCTCGTTGGCCGGTAGAGTAACAATCATCAAAATGATGGTGCTCCCCAAATGTTTATATCCGTTTCGTAACATTCTCATTCCGTTGCCTAACAGTTTCTTTCGGACTCTCCGCTCTCACCTCATTAGGCTGAGTTGGGAAGGTGGCAGAGCCAGGGTCAGATGGGACACATTGACCCTACCTTATGAAAGGGGGGACTTGGGGTTCCCAATTTTCAGATTTATTACTTAGTTGAGCAATCCAGTTTTGCGCACTCCTGGTACCTCGTGATGCAGGGATTCCTTCCTCTAAACCTGAGGCTTATCTTGTGCTTCCTGTCCTGTTGAGAACGGTATTACCAAAGGGTTTCCCCAGGGTCCCCCGAGACATTCAGACCGTGTCCACCACTAGCTGGGCTTGGAAGAAATTAGTAACAAAAGCTTGGCTTATTAGCCTCATCTACTGCAACACAAATTGTGAGCTGATTGCAACAACCCAACCCTTAACATCCACACCCAAGGACATTTGGAGCCCTCTGAAGTGTTATTTGCTGGAAGTTGAGTAGGTCCATTTGACACAACCACCTGCAGGGATAGTCCCCACTGGGGCGGGTTGACCCCTCATGTCCATTTTACATATTGATACATGCCATGTGTCGGTTGAACGGTTGGGGGGCCTACGTGAATGAGAAGGTTGCTGGGTCCGAGGGATATCATGTATGTTACTCCTAGCTAACAATGTTTTGTGCTTTCTAAGGCAATATCCGTCCTGACCAATATGCTTTTATACTGCTACATTGAGAAACTAATATATGTTTGTTGTGATTTAACATGAAAATGTTAAATACATTTTTTTTTTAAGTTACAACTGAGGCCGGTACAAAAGTTAAGTCATTTGAATTTTGCCTTCAAAGTAGTGAAATCAGGACAGGCTTTTTGCTGCAGGCTTGGGTTTGCGATGGAGGCTGCTAGGTTCCCACTCGAAAGAATACGCATCTCTGCAGCATTAAAGGCAGATTTGGAAGTCTGTCGGATATTTTTGAGAGGTTTTAACACAGTGTCAATATAGTCACTGGATGGGGACTTTGTGTAGCTGATTAAAGTTTTTCTCAGAAGCTGCCAGCTCAGATCATTTTGGGCTATTCTGTGAAGGGAGTTGGCGCTCTGAGCGGTGGCCCACAGCTTGGAAGTCAAAAAGGTAGGAGCATAGCCTTTTAAGAGTTCTTTCCATTATTGGTAGCTCTAGCAGTATGGAGCAAACTGCTTGCTCATAAGACGGTTACATTACACGTACAGAAAAAGACCGTAGTAGATGTGGGAAATGGTCAGAAAGTCAGAGATAAGACAGGTTGCTGCAATGTTTCATGCTCGGGTGTTTATTATTTAACATCATGTTTAGAGCAAACACAAGGAGATGATGGATGGAGCGCTGAAACACTTCAGACACTTGCCCTCAGTCACAGATCCGGAGTTGAATCCATCATCGTTCTTTAGCTCACTTCGCCACCTCAGTTCAGACCCAGCTATATGCAAATCAGTCATGGCCCCGTGCCTCATGGGTCCAGTCCAGCCCAAACTGCCAAGCCAGGTCATCCCTGAACTGGAAACAAGCATCCTGGGAACGGTTTCGGGGTAACGCCCCTCTTCAGCCAGGCTAACTTAAATCCAGTGGCAAAGTGAGCAAGGGACCCACGTCTGGGCATACCCGGCCAACTTCGGTTGAACAAAGCAAACACAAGGAATCATGGACAGAATGCAGCCAAAGATCTGGGATAAATCCAGATGTCCCGTGCTCTCCATGCCACTGGAGTCAAGCTATTCTGGCTGATTAGGGGTGAGACCCCGAAACCGGTCCTAGGATGCTTATTTCCAGTTCAAACTGGAATGGCATGGTGAGCAAAAAAATTATGGATTTAGGCCCAAGATGGCGACTGAAGAGGAGCTCGGGATGTGAGCCCCACAGGCTTGGGATCCTTTTGTGGAATTGATCCCAGTAAAGCCTCAGTACGCGAGAGAGTTGTACACGTAGTTGGAAGAATTAAGAAGAAACTGGAAATTGGTAAACCAAGAAAAGAAACTGGTTTGAATTACTCACGTTCTGGAAGACGGCTGGGTAGGAGTCGAACACTGGAGCCTGGAGCGGAACAAGAGAGGAGATCGTCTGCCTCCCTGTATGCCCACTGGAGCCTGACCAGAACACAAAAGAGGATTGTCTGCCTTACTGCATGCCGCTGAGGGTCGTCGATGTAGGAGAGGAGCGGAGCATTGGGGCCTGGAGCGGAACACGAAGGGGGTCGTCTGCCTCCCTGCATGCTGATCCCTCCCTTGCGTCGGACTGAGCGCTGGGGGTGACGGAGGGCAGAGTAGAGCGAGGTCTCTGCACAGGAGGGCTCATGTAGTGGAGCTCCGGCTATGTCCGAAGTAGGCAATGCGAGGGATCCCCAACAGTCAAATCAAACTATTACACTGGATGACATTAACACCAATGAAGAGCCTCATCCATTGAATCAGGTAGACAGGATATGGTAGGACAATAATACTAATGAAAGTGTCAGGGCGTCCGGTTACTCTAACCCCAATGTTGAACCCCAATGGTTACCTCTGGAACTCATTGCCCCGAACGATGGCGAAACAGGAACTGGTAGGACGGTCGAATCCCAACAGCCCCAGCAAGTGAATCTTGCAACCAACAAGATAGAAGACAGGGACTTCAACACTAATCTAGCATTAGTTACCTCACCCATGGATCCTACCACCACTTCTACGCCGGACTTTAAACACGACCAGCTGACAGGACCTTTAAGCAGGTTGGAAAACACACAAGTCAAACTACTTAACTTGAAAGGAACGCAGGCAGCCCAATCAGAGAATTGCAAATCTCGCTCCAATCTCAATTTAACAGGCACAGTTCCTGCAGAGATGTGCAAAGCTAACCCCTCAACAGAGAAGAAACTCTTAACCCCCATACAAAATAGACTAGAATCGGAAAAGACTAAATCCACACATAAAAAGGGGGACCTTAATCATCTCTATGCACAATCAAGTAAGACCTACAAAGCCATGCTCGCCGCCATCAGAGATATGAAGAACCTGCTTTGCTTATCAGAAAATTGGCTGGCAAAAATGGAGGCCTTTCAGTTCTCCTCTCTAGCAACAAATGGTAATCCCTGTTCTACCCCTATAGTGACGTCAAACAGAATCTGCCGCCCACGCACGCAACTCAACTACCTGTCAGACAATGAGCTAGCATCCATTCTGTCCACATATGATCCCATTCACACTTCGCAACCTAAGATAGGTGTAAACGCTATACAAACTATCGTATCTAATACGTATAGAACGTCCCAGGTTAACAATAGAAGGACTAATACGAGCAACTTAAAGACAGTGACACTATTGCCTGAAACGTCAGCTCTGCCAATGTCCAACTCCCAGAAACCTTTTTGTTGCATATTACTCAACTGTCGATCAGCAAACAAACACGCGGCGGACATAGCCGACCTCATACTAAATCATGAAATTGACGTTATCATCTTAACCGAAACCTGGCTTTCCGACTCGTCTTCCCCATGCTTAGACATGTTAGTCCCCCCAAACTACAAGATTATGGGACTGGACCGACAAGTGAGATTGGGTGGAGGCATCGCTTGCATTCATAGGTCAGACATTTCCATTACTAAAACTCATTCGGACCCTCTAGACACTTGTGAATATCTAGGCATGTACTTAAGATCAGCAGACAACCAAAACTGTAAACTCCATGCATTCTACCACCCGCCTGGTACAAAGATCAAGTTCCTAGACCAATTGATGGAAATCATCACCGCAGTGGCGTCACTAGGGTTGGTGTCACCCGGTGCGGATAACTCATGGTGTCACCCCCTCACCACTTACCGCATGGACCTCGTGTGCCATCAGCGGGTTTACCTTCTAGTCTGCACCATTTCCACTGTTTACCTAGGGGTACCATGCGCGAGTTTCAGGACACTCATCTGCGTGTCCAGCGTTGTCCCCTGTATTTTGCAAGCATTTGCGCCTGTATTTGCTCAATATAAACTCACTTGACTGCAGTTTGGTTCACTCTGCGTCTGGGCGTTATACTTAGTTCACTGGTTTCCACCGTATTTAATTATTCTTTGGTTCAGGCCTTTCCTGAAGCCACTTTTAATAACCACTAACTCTGTGTTGATACAACCATTGCCAGGCAGTTTTCTTTGTCTCAACCCACTGCCCACTAAGCAACCTAAAATGATCGCCTTATTGTAAATGGTTCCATTTACTCTGTAGCACCAAGAGGCCTGCATAGTTAATGTGTGGCCTTCTATTGATTACTCTCAGTATTCCTAGTTGTGTGAGTAGAAATAATGAATGGTATTTTTTTTATAAACCAAAGTAGTGCCTGGATAGCAATTTATTAACTGCTGTTTGATGCTTGCAGAGTTTCTAACCCACACCTCTCTCTAAAGTAAGCCTCGGACTGCTTAACTTTGCTGCCATGAGAGTCAGGTGCTACAGGGATGTACTTGTAGTCACTTTTGGATGCAATAGTAGGAATAAGATCTAGGTTGGAAATTAGTAAATAGCTCTGATTCACACAAACTGGGTGCAGTAACTTCTGATTGCCGTGGGACTCCTGAACAAAGTTACCAAAGCCTCCATCAAAAAAGCATATGGTCCCACTTCTCTCAGCTCATCTCAGAAATAATCAACCCACATAGAGAACTACTCATTTAAAAAAAATCAGAACCCAGACTGCACTGACTCCAAAGTGACATTCTCCCAAGAATTATGCCACTCTCTGTCAACCCACTTTCTTGCAAAATCCAAGGAAAGGGACTCTTATTTTGAGAGAAGCACTAAAGATGATAAATTAAATCACAGCATCTCATAAAAAATAGGACGACTGTCAAAATTACTAACTTTCAACCTCCTAACACCATAAGACTTCTCCACAATGCCCATCCTGAATAATATATACTGAACCACCTGACACAAAACGCATCCAAAACCGAAATACGTTCATGTGCAAATTGAATAAAAAACCACCCATCAACAATTTGGTCCCCAGTACCAAAGATTGCCACCAAGCAACCTATGGACTCCATGTTCTTGCTCATAGCAGAATCTAATAATGTTGAAACAAAGATTCTACGTGCTGAGATGCTTATAAAGAATTTTCACATACGTAAGTTTCTGCCACATATTCCAAGCGATCATTTCATTATAATATAATACATGGGCCTTGTTCATAAATTGCATGGTGATGGCACCGTTTTAACTCCAAACCCGTTAATACTGGTACCGTGCTGTTACACCTCGCCAGTAACATGAAATTATGAGTTAATACTCAAATGATGTGCAATAACTTTGAGATCCTGGCTGGATTTAGTGGAACTCCACATGGTATTCCCATTGCCCAGACATGAGTCACTTGCTCACTTTGCCACTGGATTCAAGCTAGCCTGGCTGATGAGGGGAGTTACCACGAAACCGGTCCCAGGATGCTTATTTCTGGTTCAGGGAAGAGCTGGGTCGGAACTGAGGTGGTGAAGTGAGCTACATAATGAGGATGAATTCAACCCAGATCTGTGACTGGAGGTGAGTGTCTGAAAAGTTTCAGCACTTCGTCCATCGCCTCCTTCTTTCCGATGTGCATGTATCTATCTATACCTTATACATACCAGTATTTTCTGTGATGTTATGCTCGCTTCCTCATGCTGATTTTAGTGATGATTTGAGTCTCTGTCTTGCGAAGTAGCATATTAAGAGTACTTGGTCAAAAACAAATCCAAAAAGAACAACTGATTTATGAATGTTCTATGTATTGTCATTTGTGGCTTCTTTTCTGAAGTACACTCTGTGATTAAACAACAAGGACTCTTTTCTGAGGTACACTCTATGATTAATCAAGAAGCAAATATTCAATTCATATGCACAAAACTCTTCGTGCCTTCCACATGAATAATAACTGGCTGCAGGCTAAGGTCTCAAGGTTCAGATTTAGGAAACATTTTGACTCTCCGTTTCAGTTTCAGAACTGGCAAAAATCAATAGAGTATGTTTTTGATATTTTAGGGTGCAGCACGCACCCATTCTCTCTAAACATGTTATCACATAATAGTGCTTGTATTAAAGTGTCAGTTATTTTATCACTAGGATTTACTTTCCAAGCATACAGTTCATGATGTAAACTGCAAACTATAGTGCAGTAAATAAGTCGATAATATTTTATATATATTAAACATACTTTTATGGATACAACGTGTAGATGTTCCAGAAGAATGATTAATTCACTGGCATTATAAGCCACAAAATACTCCTAGTAGCTTACATTTCCATCCTAATTGATCAAGAACTGAGCCAATTTGATCTGAAATAAATAATTTAATTGCTTTAACACTCATTCTGATTGAGTTACCTTTACTTGTCCAGATGCTCAAGCAGTGAACCGAAAGTCAGATACATTTCCTTAACCTTGAAAAAATATAATTGGCAATTCTAGGTAATTCGGTTTTATAATGTGTGGATCTTAATAGTTTCAAAGCGGTGGCCGCTAGTAAGACCATCTCTCGCAGTATACATGCATCATCCCCTTTCCGTGATTAATGCTCCAATTCACTACCTGCTTTGAGCATATTATCCAGCACAGGCACGTTCCTTACCTCAGTCTGCACACGAGGTCCCGCGGGCCCCGGCCGGTCTCGGAGGCCGGGCCCCCGCCTGTGAGCCATGGTGTGGGGGCACAATCAGGTCAACGGCCCCCGCCTGTGAGCCATGGTGTGGGGGCACAATCAGGGCAAACCCCGAGCCCCGGGAGCTAAACCCTCCGGCGGGACCAGATGGGGATCGGCCGCCCAGTACTCCTCGGTTGATGGGTTCAGTGGAGTGGATCACGCAAAAGCATTCTGCCGCTCCTTGCGTGAGTGACGTTTGGAAGTTGAACGTCATTGACGTACGGACGCTGACGCCGTACAGCAGCCTAATAATTCATCTTGGCCTGCGGCCGGGTAATAAGTCGGGTGACACCATCACATGGGGTGACACCATGAGCCTCTGCTTTAAATAATCTTATTGCTTTGCTGCATATCAGGAAGCGAGGAACAATGGGTTCCTCACCTCCTGATATGTAGCAAAGCAATACGATGATTTAAAGCAGAGGCTCACGGTGTCACCCCATGTGACGGTGTCACCCGGTGCGGTCCGCACCCCCGCACCCCCTAGTGACGCCACTGGCTCAATGGACAAGATTTAATCTAATCAGTGAATTAGACTTATCTAAGATCATGTCATCCACTAAACCTAACAACCACTATAACGACCCCCTACCAGCAAAGTGCTGGTCTTCTCTTAACCACCTGTTAATCCCGTCGTGGACTAAGATCATAAATGCTTCGTTATCACAAGGCCAAATTCCAGACTGCCTAAAAACAGGGCAAGTCATTCCTCTTCTAAAAAAAACAACTGAAAACCCTTCTGATCCAAACAACTTCAGACCTGTTACAAACATTCCCATGCTTGCTAAAGTTCTGGAAAAATGTGTCCAACAACAACTAAGTCATCACATTTCGGATTTCAATCTACTAAATGATTGCCAATCGGGGTTCAGACCGAACCATAGTACAGAAACTGCAATACTGCAAATAGTAGATGACGCTTTACTGGCTCTCGACCACAACAACAAATGTCTCCTAATATTGTTGGACTTGTCATCTGCTTTCGACACGGTAAACCATGCCAAAATTCTGGATAGGTTGAAAAACAGAATGGGGCTAGATGGTATAGTACTAAAGTGGTTCAGCTCTTTCCTAGAGAATAGATCACAAAAATTCATTGTCAACCAAACCCTGTCAGGTTCTACCAGAAATACAACTGGAGTTCCACAAGGTTCAACGTTATCCCCGTCGCAGTCACTGGTCACTCCAGGATAGAATATGGGTGCACTACTCTGGCAGGGCTTCCCAAAGTCACAACAGCCCCTTTGAAAGCATGTTTTTTTTTAACATAATATTTTATTCAAAAAACACAGCAAAGTCATACATCAATTGCATATAAAAGCATATATCGAAATCAAGTTGTATCATAGTCACAATAGCTACATAGGCAACAATTCAGGTCTGGGACATTGCCAGTTCAAGCGAAGGAGAGTCACACAATTCACCTCGGAACCTGTTCCAGTACCCCCATTTTGTGTCCCATTTCGTGGGGCAGCCTCTAATCTTGTATACAGTCTTTTCAGCTAGCATGCACCGATCCATCTCAGCTACCCAACTCACTACCAGAGGCCTCTCTGGAGAACCCCACTTCATAGCGATGGAGCGTTTGGCTAATAGTAGGGCAAGCGCTGCCCACTGTAGTTCCAGCTCATTCAGGTCTGTAGCTCCCCATATATTGAGGACACACTCCTTCGGAGATAGTGGAATCTGCTTACCCACAGAGTCCCTCATTTTTTTCAGGACCCTTTCCCAAAATTGTTGCACTTCCGGGCAGTACCACAGGATGTGATGGAAGATGCCCGGTTGTCCACACCCTCTTAGGCATTTTGTGTCACGGCGCCTGCCAATTTTAGCTAGTGAAAGAGCAGACATGTATACACGATGCACGACCTTCAATTGGATTAGTCTGAATCTATGGTTCATGGCCGACTCCCTTGGGGACATTAAAGCCGCCCGCCATTCCTCTTCCTCCAATAGCCCCAAGTCTTCTTCCCAAATATTGCGTAGGGGTCGGAAAGTGTCAGGCAGGTTGTTACATAATTTACTATAAGTGAGGGATACGGCCTTTCCTGGGAGAGGTTCCGACAGTAGCCTGGGGAACTCTCAGATAAGGAAGTAAGGTCGGGAATGGCATGGAGGAGGGCATGTTTGATTTGGAGATATCGGAAGTGTTCCGTTGGTGCTAGGGAATATTTGGATTGTAGGTCTGCAAAAGTCAGTAGTTTGTCTCTGTGTACTAAGTCGCCCACCGTGGAAATTCCAATCATGTCCCATTTATCAAAACCTTTAAAGAAGCAGAGGGAACCTAATTGCTGCGTCGACCATAGAGGGGTCGCTCCAGTGATTTTATGTGACCATCCCAGACACTTGTTAGTCTTGTGCCATATCGCAATCGTATGTGCCATGGGCCCTACATATCTGTTTCTGGTCGGTTTACTATAGAGGGCTCCTAGATATCCCTCTCGCCCGGTCTGGAGCTTGTCAAGGAGGTAAGCCGGATTTAAGGGGGAGCCGTGAATCCAGTGGTTAATAGCCACCAGTTGCGTCGACCAGTAGTAGAGACGCAGGTTAGGCAAGGCTATACCCCCGTCATACCAGCTCTGGGTAAGTTTATGAGGGTCTATACGGGCTGCTCCCCCGTCCCATAAAAGTTGACGTATGTCACCTTCTACGGCATTAAAGTATGAGTCTGGAATTGGGAATGGACAGTTCTGTAGGGCGTATAGGAAGCGCGGGAGTGCTAGCATCTTGAATAATGCAGCTCTACAAGGAAGGGATAATGGAAGAGAGCGCCAATGCGTTACATCTTTATGCAGCCTTCGTAGGGGGCCCATTAGATTGTGGTCTAGGAACACCGCCGGGTCGGGCGTGATGTAGATACCGAGGTATCTGAAACCATCTGGAGCTATCGTAATGGTAAATCCTTTAGGGAGCTTAGGTGGGGGACCATGTAGCATATAGAGTGTGGATTTGGACCAGTTAATCGAGTAGCCTGAGTATTTCCCAAAGTTGGTGAGGACGTGGAAAAGGCTGTTAATTGAAGATCGGGGAGAAGCTACATATACCAGGATGTCATCGGCATATAGAGAAATTTTGTCCAGAGTCCCATCATTCCACTGGGTTCCAGGGTGAGAGCAAATAATAACGGCGACAAGGGGCAACCCTGTCGGGTCCCTCTATGGAGTCGGAATTGACGAGATGTATGATTGTTGACCCGTACCTGACCCGACAGGTCAGTATATAGAAGACGCACCCATTGGATGAATTAAGGTCCAAAGCCAAATCTACGGAGAACCTCAAAAAGATAGGACCATTCGATCGAGTCAAACGCCATCGTGGCGTCTAAGGATAAAATGGCGGCACCGTGTTGCATGGTAGATTGCCGATTTAAGACGTTGTTGACACGTCGTAGGTTAAGGGCCGTGTTACGTCCCGGAAGGAAGCCCGATTGGTCATCATGGATTAGAGAGGGAAGTACTAGGAGTAGGCGAGTCGCCAATAATTTGGCCAGGACTTTGGCCTCTGTATTTATAAGAGAGATCGGTCTATAGGAGCCGCAGTCTGAGGGTGGTTTATTAGGTTTGAGGATAACTGCTATGGAGGCCAGCCTTTGAGTAGGAGGCAAGATACCTCTTTCCCGACTCTCTTCAAACATATTTTTTAGATGGGGAACCGTCTCCAGAGCCATAGCTTTCAAAACCTCAGCGGGGACACCGTTGGGGCCCATGGCCTTGCCAGAGTTTACACCAAATATTGCTGTGGTAAGCTCGTCTACCGTTATGTCTGCATCTAGAGTCTCTTTGTCTGACTCTGAAATGGTAGGCAAGCGCATTTCCTCCAACAGTTGCCTGGATTCTTCCGAGGAATAGTATACTCTCGCTGTGTAAACCGCTTGTAAGTTGTCAGCAAAGGCTTCCGCGTTGGCCTGTGGATCTACGATCTTAGAGCCGTCCGGCCTCACTATGGAAGAGACCCATCTGGATCCCTGTTCCCGTCCCTCCAGCCATGCCAGCATCTTTCCTGCAGTGTCTCTGTGTTCGTATATGCGATGTCAAGTGTGGAGCAAGCGGGCCTGCGCCCCCTCTTGAGTCAAGGATTTATATACTAGTTGTTGGGTATTAAGGCGGTGTGTGGTCGCGACCGAAGGGGCTGTATTATGCGAAGATTCAAGAAATCTGTGCATCTTGTTTGCGAAGATACCTCATTTTCACCGCCAACGCCTCACCTTTGATAACTGCTATGTATGCCTCCCAAATTGTGACTGCGGACTTTACTGAACCGACATTTTCCTCAAAGTAGTGTCCTGTCTGTTCTAACAGGCTATCCTTGATGTCTGGGATCTGGAGAAGCCAGGGTTTAATGATTATAGGGCCTCGGGTGAAGGGGCGATGGTAGTTTTTTTTTTTTTTGCAGAGTTTTATATAGCGCGAACTAGAACCGAACCGAATCAGTTATCAGAGCGCTTTACATAGCACCAGTTACGTTACATGAGGACACACTTTAATTTTAGGCACGGGGAGATTAAGTGATTTGCCCAGAATCACAGGGGGTTTTTGGCGTCGTTACCGAGACTCTAACCAAGTTTCCGAGGTCGAGCGCCCTAGCCGTTAGGCCAACCCCTCTCCCTCTCCCTCTCTTAGTTCTACTCTAATAGGAGAATGGTCTGAGATACCTCCTGGAAGGCCCTTCGGTCTGGTGAAGTAATCTAAGTCCGTTGCGGGACAGAAAAAATTGTTGATGCGGGACATGCTTTTGTGTGCATTAGAGAAGTGTGTGAAATATGGTGTTGCAGAGTGGTGGTGTCGCCAGATATCCTCGAGTCCTCGTGCCTGGGTGAAGTCCAGTAAGTCGGTATTATGTCTAAGTGAGGGGCGTTTAGGGTGACGATCTAGGTTGTCGTCCATCGTCATATTAAAGTCTCCCCCTATGAGGAGTGTACCAGTAGGCAGGTTCAATAGTCGGGGGCCCAATTCCTTAAGAGATTCGCGGCCTAGGGTCGGTGGGAGGTAGAGCGACACAAGGTTCAGGGGGCGGCCTCCAGCACTGCAAACCGGCCCAGTGGATCGGCCCATGTGGCTGTGTGGGTTGGGGCTAAAGATTTCTTGACCAGAATTGCAGTACCGCGGGAGCCAGAGGTAAACCCTGCGTGAACTAATAGTTTGTAGCCGCCTCTTTGAAGTGCATGACACGTGTTGCCCACTAGGTGTGTCTCCTGCAGCATTACTATGTCTGGGGAGTGTCGCCGCAAGAACTGGAGGACTATACTACGTTTTATTTTGTGCCCCAATCCGTTAACATTCCACGAGAGTATCGTGATGGCCCTAGAGTTGGCACGAGACATGGTGGCAGTAAAGGTAGGACTCGTGGCCATGAGCAGGGGAGAAGCGACACGTATAACAAGACTTTGGCAGTGTTAGAGGCGAGATGTCGGGGGAACCTGGATATCCCGAAGGGTGGGTAACTTCCGGAGAAGCCGACATTTTGCGTTTGGACCCAGCTGGACAGGTGACTCGTGACTAGAAAAGACCTTGCAATGAGCATCAATGAAACCCCATAACAGAACAACAGAATAGAACAATTCCCCCCTCCCCATTTCCCTTCCCCCTCTCCCTGCTTCCCTGCCCTCGGATTTGAAACTATCCACACCCCAACTAGGCAGAGTGCCTGTCGCCCTCCCAACCATATCAGGGGTACTTGGTGAGCCGGTGGAGCCTCTCGCCCGATAAAAGTCATAGAATAATCTGACATAGCAAAGTTGATATCAAAAAACATAACCTGGTGCTTTCTTCATGTTATAAACAATATAGTGTGGTCCATTGTTCCAGAGCTTATCGTATAGGGCCATGAGCTCTCTGGGGGGAAAAGGAAGCGGGTAACCGCAACTCGAAGCCTCAATCAGGTCCCGCTTAACGGGTGTAGGTCAGACATGTGAAGTCTAAACAAGGATTCCTTCTAGATCTCTTGCAGGAGAGGATCATCATTCCCCTCCTTCGTTGGTTCCAGTGAATAGTTCTTGGCTCTCAAGCAGATTGTCGTCGTTTGGACGATCTTCTGGGGAGTCGCGTTTCTTCGAAGATCTTCCAACTCGACGCCAGCCCTCCAACCACTCCCACACCTCGTCCGGTGACAGAAAGAACCAGGCCTTGCCGTCCTTCTCCACGCGTAGTTTTGCAGGAAAAAGCTGCGTCGTTGTGCTTGCACCCTCACCGTGAAGTCTGGGAAGATCGAGATACGTGCGTTGTCCAGGAGCAAAGGCGGCCCGAGCGAGCCGTTTGGAGGATGGTATCTCGGTCTCTAAAGTTGAAGACCCTTGCGATGATGGGGCGGGGATGGGCTCCTGGTTTCGGCTTCCCTCCTGGGACTCTGTGTGCCCGTTCGATTGAGAAGTAGTTGGAGAGGTTTTTAGGCTGGAGGTGTTTTGTAACTAAGTCTTCAACAAAGAGATCCGGTGCCGGCAACTCCATCCTCTCCGGAACCCCAAGGATACAAATGTTGTTCTGTGTCGCCCTCCCTTCATAATCATCCAGAAGGTCCCCCATTTGTTTCTGTTGTTTCTGAAGCTGGGCGACTTGTTGCTGGAGGGTAGAAGTATCACCCATGAGGGCAGCGGTTTTGATCTCAACATCCTTGACCTTTGAGTCCATTTTACAAAGATCTGCTCTCAGAAGAGTCACCTCTATGTTAACTGAGTCGATACGAATCTCAAGGGAGTCTCAAGGGAGGACCGGACCCCCGCAATTGCCTCCATGACATCTTCCAGTGTGAGTGATTTACCTCCCGATGAGGGGGACGTAGGTTTCGGGTCACCAGGTGGGGTCGCATCCTTGTTGTCTCCTTTGGATCCCCAGGAAAGTTTGTTTATCTGTCTCTGGTGTGGATTTCTGGTCCCCTTGCCCGACGCTATTGGGATTCACTGTGGCGGTAGGCCGGAGCAGTGCGTGACAGACTGCAATGGTAGTAAATATCCTAGAGTTAAAAGGGCGGCCCATCAGTCAAGCCACCACCAGGAGTGCTCGAAGGAGGGCCTCTCAAGTCCAATGTTTGTCCCTTTGTACCATCCAGGTTCAAGCTATAACGTTCAGCAAGATTCTGAAACTCCAGCGCAATACAAGAGCGTTGGTGTGGAGGCCCATCCAGATGGAGCAAACCGGGCCGGGACAGGAGGAGTCCGGGTACACCAGAGTTCACCGATGCAGACCCCGTTCGGGGTACGAGGCGTCTAGGCCCCCGGTGCTATAAGCGGTGAGATGGGAGGCAGCAGTTACTCCCCTAGCCAAGTTCAAGTCTCTTTGTTGGGGGGCCAATACTCACAGAGTCGCTACCCGGGTTCCGCCACTTGAAGAGATTTGCGTAGGTGGCGCTTCGGGGCTATAAGCGGCAACGAGGTGTTCCTTCAGTGCGGTCTCTACGGGGTCCGCAGCGCCACTGCAGGTCCTCATCAGTCGCGAAGGATGTCTGTTTCGCTCCGGTCGGTGGCAAGGGGCACGCTGAACTCCGTAGGCTGGGTCTTTCACGGGTGCTGATGGTCTGAGCGCATCAGAGTCAGAGCATCGGAATGGGCGTCATCTTGCGCGCGGCGGGGATCACACTTCGAACGCTCCGATCTCCTTCTCTGCGCCTCTCCGAAGATCTAAGCTGAGTCTGTGGTGTGCACCAAAGGTTGCTGTTGGGGACCTCTCGAGTTCAGAGGGGTCCCGGGTCTGATAGGGGATATATGAGCTGGATAAACAGGCGAGGGCCCGGAGCCGCGTTAGAGAGCGGCCATTTCCTCTGGCTGCTAGCCACGCCCCCTCTGAAAGCATGTCTTAATGCAGCCACAAAACTGATATCGGGATCCAAAAAATTCGACACCTTGCACAGAAAATCACGCTTTCAGGAAACCGAAGCACCAGGAGCATGGACAATCTACTTCTGAAACCAGCTCGCTTTTGTAAGAAAAGAACTTATGACCGAGTGTTCTCTGGAGCAGCACCACGAATTTGGAACGCACTCCCCCCTAGCATTAGAAGGATTCCATCCATAGCAGCATTCAAATAATAAGCAAAATTGTTCTATATGAGAACATTTCTACAATAAGACCCTGCAGCAGTACCTACAGATTCAGTCTTACCATGTTTGCTTCCAGTCATCCGCCAGCCTCTCACTTGAGAGGGTATTCTTGTAACACATGTGGTGGTGTGACTTAATGCGCTCGATACTAACTCATTTGCTGATTCGTTATTTTGTTTATACGCTTCCCTAAAGTGTACTGTTGTAAAGAGTTTGTAAATTGCAATCTAAGGTGCTAAATGACTCTAATGTTGATATACTTCTGTAAAGCGCTCTGATACCCCTGGCAGGGTCATGTTCGCGCTATAGAAAACACTAAATACATTTACAAAAATAAAATCTTGGCACTGGGGTGAATGTATGACATTGTTCTGCTTTCTGTCCATCATTTGTTGTTTTTGCATTTGTCACCGTGAGTGGGACGGGTATGCCCAGCCGTGGGTCCCATGCTCTACATGCCACTGGAGTCCAGCTGTTTTGCCTGATGTGGGGTGAAACCCCAAAACTGGTCCTAGGATGCTTGTTTCCAGACCACGGAGGACCTGGCCTGGCAGTTCTGGCTGGACCGTTCCCATTGGGCACAGAGTCAAGACTAATTTGCATATGGATGGTTTCAAACTGGAATGACATGGTGAGCAAAAAAACTATGGATTTAGGTCTGGGGTAAATGTATGGCATTGTTCTGCATTCTGTCCATTATTTGTTCTTTTAACATCATGTTTAAGGCAAAGCATGTGCCAGGTGTGGATAACAACATCGCAGACAAATTGTCTCTCTCAAAGGGGCAAAGTTTCCGTCATTTACAGCCGGAGCGGATTTGAGGAAGACCATGATCCCTTTGGAAATTTGGGAGCTAAGAGAATTAGATTTGCAGTGATCATAGAACAGTCTATTGCACCCAGTAGCAGAACAGCATACAGACAAGCATGGCAAGAACTGTGATGTAGTGACGCAGGTAGGAGAGGACGAGATGACAACAGTGTAGTGACTCGACAAAGTGATGTAGATTGTTTTATTTTTATGAATATTGACAAAGGTGTAGCGGCTGCCACAATAGCTGCAAAACTAGCAGGTAGTACCTTTTATGGAAACATTTTCTGTTGTTATTAACCCTCAGCAAGAGAAATGGTTCCATCCCAGGGAGAAGAGGATGGCCGAAAGAGAAAAAAATACGAGTGAAAATTCAGAGAGAACCAGCTCAAATAAAGTATTCTGGTGAGTCTGGTCAAATGTTTAAACAATGTTTATTTCTCACAGTTTGAGACACTATTGTTCATGATGTGCATTTTATGGTTATTTTTTGGTGCTTTTAGGGTATCTGAGTTATTGTGGTTTGGAAAGGCGGGATGAAGGAGGTGGGGAGCCAGTGACATTTGTTTTTGAAGAAATCCAAAATGGATCTGGTAGAAAAAGTGGCCAAGGTCTTGTTCAACCATAGGTGGGCAGGTGTGCCCAGCAGGTGCCTGGCATGAATATAAAGTAGTGGTGGTGGGGGGGCACATACAGTTTTAGTCTTTTGCCAAGCAGATAGGAAGCGTTTATACCCAACCTAACTTTTGCGAGCCATGCAACAGGTATTGTGCAACAAGGGTGAGGGTCCCAAGAATTTTGGGACTCATTCATTTTCCATTGGTGCAGCATCTGAAGCGAACATGCTGGGGTTTCTTACTTGTAGGATGTCAAACATCTGGGAAGGTGGTCATAAGGTTGTTGCTTATGTTACATTAGGCAGATAGAGGATGTACAGTTTCTTTTGGTTAACGTTTATTTCTTTTCAGGTTGCGTGGCGGGCCTCAACCAGGATTTGCTTTCAGTATGGCTCTTTGGGCATTCCTTCGTGAGCTGGGCATAGAAGCAAGCTGAAAAGTGCCCATTGGGAAAAAATTTGCGTTTTTGCACAGATGAAATCAAAATTGAATGGTGAGGTGGAATGAAATGGAGTCAGTTAATGCCATGGTTATCAAATTTGGTGTCTGCTAGACCGTGTCTGGATGTTCTAAGTTTGCATTTGGCAAAGAATGATGTGGTTCAATTGTCAGGTCTTGGTTTACTGAAAGAATTTTTTTAAGATTTGGATCGCATTTGCAAATTGTGGGCAGGGATATTTGTGTTTTGGACATACTTTGTAGGAAGGAGTGTCTGACGGGGAGTGCTGAAATACAATGCAGTTGAGAAAGAGGGACGTACACCGTTTTGTAGGTGAAAAAGCCATTAGTTGGAACACACAGATATCAAAAATAGGACTTTATGTTGTACAGACACAATGGGGTCCATTTGTCCTTTAAGGGAAACAATGTATATCCCCTTGAGATCAAAGATCAGTTGGCTAAGAAGTTGACCACACAGACAAGGTGTTGACGCAAAACATGCTGTTGGGGTGACAGACTTATATTGGTGCAGTTTTAATGCAGGCACGGCTGTTGGGGTGACCGCCCTAAAGAACATTTTCTTCTGATGTCAGTTTCTGTGCCTACCCAAAAGTACATCAATAAGACGTGGTGGGGGACAGAAAAAGCACCCTAATGGTTTACTTTTCTGCTGGCAGAAATGCAGGATCTCGCACTAGGACAGAAAGATTGGGGGCCATGTAGGGCACACCTTGGTAAGGGGAATACCGAGGAGCGATGCTTAGGTCACGTATGAACTACAGAGAATGGGGGGCAAAAATTATAGTGTGGCTGTTTGGATGGTTGTTTGGAAAGTGTTCATGTTTGAAGGGAGCATTATGGGCAGCAGCGGCTCCTCCGCTATGGCGGAGGAGCGTCGTCCCCCCTGCCTGCAGCCTTAAAACAAAAAAATTCAACAATAATTAAACGTGTTTATCATCATTTTATTTTTCCTCTGAGGGACGAGTCTTGGGGGCGGAGCTGTTACAATGGTTGTCACAGAGGGGGGAGAGGTGGGCACTGTTATCCGTGTGCATGTCTGTTCGGCCCACCGTCTTAGTACGGGCAATCCAACATGCGCACTTATCTGTCTCCAACCCGAGCTGCCTGACCGGGTTGGAGAGTTGGAGACAGCAGGCACAGGCAACTAGTCTCTCTGGGAGTGCAAGTCGTGAGCTCTCATGCCAGCAGCATGAGAGCAGCTTCTGGATTGGCCGCAGGGGAGTGTGGGAGCCAGGGTTTGCAGTGGTCTAGAGCCAGAGAGGAGCAGAAGAGTGGCGATGCGACAAGTAACTTCCTCGTTTTTAGGTCTCGCTCTCGAGACCTATTGTCACCGAGTTCTCTCTCAAGGGAGATAGAGCGTTGCACGAGCCTACCAGGGTCTGTGGACGCGCTTTCGCAGGCCGTCCGAAGGCACGCACACACACGCGCGCAGACACACACACGCAGACACACGCGCAGACTCACACACACACACACACACACACTCACACGCACGCAGACACACACACACACACACACACACACACGTGCCAAGCCCCCCAAGCCCCACTTACTGCATCAGCGGCCTCAGCCGCCACTCCTGACGCCACCGCTCCTCGGGCCACTCCGTGGGCGCGGGCTTCTCGCAAAGACGGAAGTCCTGCCCCACGACAGCCGTGAGCATGCACATCCCGAAACCGGAAGTTCGGGAGCATGCATGCTCACGGCTTGTTTAATATGAGTAGTCTGACTCTAAGCCTAACGAACACACAGCACAGATAAATGTTTGCAGCCTGTGTGCTCCATACGACAAACGGTACTCCTATGATCAGTCCTACAGACAGGTAAGTCACTTTATCATTTATGTGTGCATTCCCCCGTGATCGCTCTTACCGACACGTTGGCCTCCCATTACGAGTGCAGTTCGCTATACTGGAAACGCGTAGTTCGTAAACCCTGCTCCAAATGTAAATCGGATCCCTTTAAAGTCTGTGTTAACAACAGTCTCTCGGACACCACGGAGCACCTTGAAATACCATAAAACTGCCTGGGGCACTTCAGCCAAGACTGGCAAGGTTTCAAGGTATTTCATTGCTAACTTCATCAGCAAGAACTTGTTTTCACTTAACTTATGTGCTACTCCAAGTGTACCAGCCACACTGTTGACTAGATACGGCCTGTGCATCAACAAACAGGAGCCATATCGTTTATATAAATAAAACATGCTTCAGTTGACCGCATAATTTCACTTTCCTTATGACATGTGAGGAGGGGAGGATTTCCAGATTCACTTCTGCTCGTTAGTTGGAGTGGAGTGGTGTGGCTCACTGGTTAGAGGCGGCAGACCCGGAAGCAGAGAACAGCCCGGGACCAGGGTTCAATTCCCGAAGCGGCAGGATCGTGGACCAGGGTCAGCGGACTCGATAATTCTCGCCTCGGTGCCTACTCTAACCAGGGATCACACTCGGCAACTCTGGGCATTAGCTTGCCTCATCTCTACAACGGCCCCCCACATTCGCTGGGGATGCCTGGTTTCACCTTGGAGATAACCAGTAGGGACCATCTCACAGGGATAGCCAGGACGGGTTCCCCAGCGGTCTACATCGCCACGACGCCTCAGGGCAGCAGTGCGCTTTACAAGACACATACATTTACATTTACATTTAGTTCTAAACAATGCAGAGGTTTAGTCCGTTGCTGCATCACGCTGTTTACAAGGCACATTGAGTATTTCAAAGGACCACAGTCTTCAGGTTATTTGCGTGGTGTCGGTACCTGGAAGTTTTTGCTTCGCGTTTGTGACTTATTTTTGCATTTTGAATGTGCATCTTTTGCATCTGATTTGTCATGTGTAGCTGGCCTTTAATTAAGCAGTGTATTTTAAAGTGCATTTTAGGTGCAGCACACACAATCAAAGTGTTGCTTGTTGAATCCTGGCGTCCACCAATACCGCCTGTGTTTAAACAAAATGTTGCCTTTCTACCTTCATAAATGGTTAAGTGGCATTAAACACATTCATTGTTGGGTTTTTTTCACTTCAGGCTCCCTAATCAGTACTTGTACATGTCGAATTTGGTGAGTCAAGTATGTCAGAACTGACATACTGACTTGTCTCAATGCATTTATAGAAAAACCAAAGGTGGTGATGGACGGAGCGTTGACAATACAAACACTCACCCCCAGTCAACTGATCTGGGTTTAATCCATCACCGTTCTTTAGCTCACTCCCCCACCCCAGTTCAGACATGGCCATTTGCAAATCAGTCTGACCCTGTGCCTCATGGGAACAGTCCAGCCCGAACTGCAAAGCCATGTCTTCCCTGGACCGGAATCAAGCTTCCCAGGACCGGTTTCTGGCATTACAGCTGTCTTCAGCCGGGCTTGCTTGACTCCAGTGGCAAAGTGAGCAAGGGACTCACGTCTGAGCATACCCTGCCAACTTAGGGCGAACAAAGAAAAACCAAAGGTGGTGATGGACGGAGCGTTGACAATACAAACACTCACCCCCAGTCAACTGATCTGGGTTTAATCCATCACCGTTCTTTAGCTGACTCCGCCACCCCAGTTCAGACATGGCCATATGCAAATCAGTCTGACCCTGTGCCTCATGGGAACAGTCCAGCCCGAACTGCCAAGCCATGTCTTCCCTGGACCGGAATCAAGCTTCCCAGGACCGGACTTGTTTCCGCTCCAGGGAAGGCATGGCTTGGCAGTTCGGGCTGGACTGTTCCCATGAGGCACAGGGTCAGACTGATTTGCATATGGCCATGTCTGAACTGGGGTGGCAGAGTGGGCTAAAGAATGGTGATGGATTAAACCCAGATCAGTTAACTGGGGTGAGTGCTTGTATTGTCAACGCTCCGTCCATCATTTCCTTTGGTTTTGCTTTGTTCGCCATAAATTGGCAGGGTATGCTCAGAAGTGAGTCCCTTCCTCACTTTGCCACTGGATTAAAGCCAGATCAGTTGACTGGGGGTGAGTGCTTGTATTCCATCAGAGTTCTTGAGCAACTAATTTACAGTCCACAAGCAGTCCTGTAAAACTGGGGAGTGAACATTGACAAAGCTGAGTGCTGCGCCTGCTTCAGGGACGCCGCGCTTTATATTTGAGCATTCTTTTGCCCATTCCTTTGCTGCGATCGAGCGTGCCCTTTACAGTGCCCCAGGACACAAGTAGCGACCGACTAAAGTGCTCCCGTAGCAGCACGCACTCTATGGTCTCACCCGGGGCCAAAGCAGGCATCCACTCTAGTGGCCTTTTTTTTCAGTGAGCGTGCTGTATATATAGCAAGCAGCATGGAACATGAGGAAAATCTGCGCCTGGCTGCTGGTGTGAGCCTTTTTACTGCAGCCTTTTCAATATGCTGCACTCCTCTTCCGTAAGTAATTGGGATGGGGCGATACTACGCCGAAAGTCTTATGGTGTGGGGACTGTGTTTTGCTTCTTGTGGCTTTTCCCTTTGTTGTTGTTTCATACGATTTGCTTGCAAGCCTGCTTCCGGTTGCAAAGCCCAGACCTCTGTTCTTTTTAGGTTTCGACCTGGTGAGGGCACGAAGTGCCCCTCCCAGATCGAAAACTTTTGTCTTCAGTATGGATGTCGGCACCGCCTCTGCCTCTCATTGGCTAGCTCCATAAATGGAGGCTAGCCATTGGGAGACAGAGGCTGTCAATCGCGCTTTCTCTTGAAAACGCGATTCGGGGGCGTTTCTGGTGCTTTTTTTAAGCCCCGCCCCTTTGTCCCGGGCCGCGCTGTGATTGGCTGCCGGCCCGGGACACCCCCGTGACGTCAGCCAATCACAGCGCGGCCCGGGACCTGACTTGTTTTTTTTAGCCGTCTCTCTCCCGCCCGCCCACTGTCCGTGTTCGATGCCTTCGGGTAAAGTCCGCCTCCTGGGAGCAGTCCGGTGAGTTTTAAAGTTCTCCGTGTCCCTCCTCCCGCCGTCCCCCCTCCCGCTCTCCCCCCTCGTGGTCGCACTTTGATTCCAGCAATGTAAATAGGGGGCTTGGCTGAGGACTATCCAAGGGGGCCTTATGGGCAGTAATTTAGATTGGTGCAGTTTGGATTAGACGAGTGCCTGGTCTGCGGCTGAATTGAAAGTATCTCAAATGAGAGGGGTATGGATGACAGGGGTATGGCTGAGAATGTAGCAGCGATTCAAAGGAGATGTTTGTAATTTAATTAAGTGCTGGTTACAGGAGAAGGATAAATGCGATTGTGGTTCAGCTGAGAGTGCTTTACATGAGTGTGACTTGGCCGAGAGTGGCTTCGATGAGTGCGGTTTGGGTTAGATGAGCATTGGTTCGGAGGAACGGGATTGAGGTGTGACTGAGAGTTGTTTACATGAGTGCTGTTTAGTTACACGCAACCTCCGATCTTCACCCCCGCCACGGCGCCTCAGATGTGGTGCTGACATCACATTCCTCCAAGCGCATTCCTGGCCTGTGCCTCCGGGGCACTGTTTTGGAGTTGAGCTCTGGCCCAGTTAGATTTCTGTAATTGGCAGGGCTCGCCGGAAAATAGGAACAGAGAAGTCTTTAAATCAACACCACATTTCGGAATACTACTCCCTCTGTCCTCCTCCTCCGGCGCTGGCTTCAGCTCCGCCCCGGGCCGCAGGGATGGGGGCTGTGGGACCCCCGCACTCCCCCGTCTGAGAGCAGCTCTCCGAGTCTCTCTCATACACACGCCGTGCTCTGTCTTCTCTGTCTGCCTCGGTGTTTCTCCGTGGCTCACTCGTCCCCTCGCACTCTCTTAGTCTTAACCCTTCCCTCACCCTGTCTCTCTGTGGCCGCCCCTCTCCGCTCCTCTCCTTCGCCAAGGCCCTCCCGCTCCTCTTTTTTAATGCTTTTCTTATCTGTCTCTTTCTCCCCTCGGTGCCCCTCTCTCTCTTTCCCCCCCCCTCCGCCACTCCCTCTCTGCCCGCCCCTCTCACCCTTGCGCTGTCGTTTTCCTTCTCTTCTTGTTGCTCGCTCTCCCTTCTTGCTCGCTGCCGCCTGTCTGCCCCTTCCTCACTGTCAGTCCTGGCGCTCTGCACACTCTCCCCTCCTTCGCCCCAACCGACCTCCTTCTCACTGTCCCTCACTCTCTTCCTAGTTCTCGGTTCCTGCCCCTCACACTGTGCCCTGCTGCCCGAGCACCGCAGGGGGCACAGACAGGCACGGCATGGGGGCATGACCGGATACTGCACGGGGCACGAACTGTCAGCATGGGGGCACGGACTGGCACAACACGGGGGCACGGACTGGCACCCCAGGGGGCACGGACCGGTACAGCATGGGGGCACGGACCGGTACAGCATGGGGGCACGCAGGGGGCACGGACAGGCACAGCAAGGGGCATGACCGGATACTGCACGGGGCACAGACCGGTACAGCATGGGAGCACAGACAGGCACAGCATGGGGGCATGGCCGGATACTGCGCGGGGCACGGACTGACACAGCATTCGGCCACGCACTGGCACAACACGGGACACGCACAGCATGGGGGCACAGACTGGCACAGCATGGGGCATGGCCAGGTACGGCACGGAGGCACGGACTGGCAGAGCATGGGGCATAGAAAGACAGTGCACAGGGGCGTAGGCAGGCGCTGGATGGATTCATTATCAGGCAGTGCACAGTGGCATGTAAAGGCAGGGTACAGGGGGATAGACAGGCACTGCATTGATACATGTCAGGCACTGCATTGGCATGGAAAGGCAGTGCACAGGGCCGTGAGGAGGCACTGCAATGATATATTGTCAGGCAGAGCACAATAGCATGCAAAGGTAGTGCACAGGGGTGTGGGCAGGCAATGCATTGATACATTGTAAAGCTGTACACAATGGCATGTAAGGTCAGGGGCTAGACAGGCCCTGCATGTGCACAGCAACGTGGGCAGGCACTGCATTGAATCATCCTCAGTGCACAGGGCGTGAGCAGGCGCTGCATCGATACATTGCACACTAGAGTATTAAAGGGCTGCTGAGACCCAGAGATGCTGTTGTGACCAGGTTATGAAGGCACCTAGAAGGCCAGAGTCAAACAAGCAGACCGTGGGCACCCAAAAAATGCCATTGCAATAGAAAACTCGATCATAAATTGCTCTTACAATAGTGGAAAATCTGCCAGAATGGCGCATTTACCACCGCAGGAAAGGAGCATTGCGAGGGCCGTCCGTGCAACATGCAGTGAGAAAATACAAGCTCAGGAGTGTGTGAGTTTTTGCAAACATTTTCCAAACTGTTTGACCATCCTAGAAGTGGGCGGATGGATGAGTGGGTGGATGGATGAGTGGGCGGATGGATGAGTGGGCGGATGGATGAGTGGGCGGATGGATGAGTGGGCGGATGGATGAGTGGGCAGATGGATGAGTGGGCGGATGGATGAGTAGGTGGAAGGATGAGCGGATGGATGAGTGGATGGATGGATGAGTAGGTGGAAGGATGAGTGGATGGATGAGTAGGTGGAAGGATGAGCAGATGGATGAGTGAGAGGATGGATGAGCGGGTGGAAGGATGAGCAGATTGATGAGTGGGCGGATGGATGTGTGAGCGGATGGATGAATAGGTGGAAGGATGAGTGGATGGATGAGTAGGTGGGCAGCTGGAGGGAGGGACGAGGGAGCGGATGTATGATGAGGTCGGCGGGCGCCTGCTTTGATAGATGAGTGGGTACCGGAATGGTCAAGTGGGCAGCTGGGTGGGTGAATGAAGAGATTGGCAAGTGCATGCGTAGATAGATGAGCGGGTGGATCAGTGGCTGGGTGTTCAGATGGGTTAGATGAGTGGTTGAATTTGCTATTGTAAATGACAATGCCATTTATGTTAAAAAAAAACATAAATAAAAATGTCAAGAGCAATGCCAATAGCTCTAACTTTAACAAAGGCAAAACCATTGCATTGTAAATGCTTGTGTTACATTGAAATCCATAACTGTCAAAGGATTGTTTTGTCAACAAGTAGTTCAGGGGTGTTGTCATAGATTGCCCAATAAGTTGCACGCCAGGCGTGATAGATGGTTTGTTCATCTTTAACCCGTGAATCTTTGTTTAGAATGGGGTACGTCCATTTGTGGTGAAGTAATTGCCCCTTGGTCAGATATAATCACGTTTTAGGTAGTGTGGCTGTCACCTTTACAATGGGGAGAGTATGAGGTGTGTGGCCATTTAGCTAGGTCATGCCTGTTCTGGGAAGAAATCTCGTCCCCCGTCGTATGTGCAATTGAAAGAAATCTTTTACTTCGTTAACTTTGTGGTTAGGCTCAGGTTATGTTATGAGGTTTTTATATAGCACACGTTTTGGCTCCCATCTCTTCCTGCTGCCGACTAAGGTTTTTTTGTTGATGACTACTATGATGGCATATTGGGTGATGTATTATGTTGCATTAAGCCATCCAGGAGCTCTCTGACAAATGAAGCTGTAGACCTTGTCTTGTTTCATGTCATAGAATCCGTAGGTAACTGATGCACTCTGATATATCATTATGGGTAGGTGTAGTCAGGTACAGAATTGGTGTTATGGAAAACAAGCACAGGGATTTTACACACCAGTGCATCTGATGAAGCAGATATCAAGTGTGTGGTAAATTTGTTTGGCGTTCTCAGCCCAGACTCTGAAAAAGCTTTACGCTTTGTCTACGCAAAGCTATCTAGCACCTGTTTGCAGGTAAGCTGGGTGTGTTTGCTAAACAAGCAGCGCAGTGTTATGCAGGATGTTCTGCAAACAAACAACATTGAGCAAGCAGAGTGGGAGCGATTCTATTATATGGTCCCAACTCCGGTTTCAGAAAGACACAATCACATTTTTTTCCAGCTCAGAAAATAATTTGTTAATATAGTGTTTACTGTCATACTTTTGCCATTTGTAAGTGTTGTGAATAACATATTTAACTGTTGCCTATTTAGTAACCCCAGATAGAAGGTAAACCGAGTCTGTCTTCCTTGGATTCAAATTTATGACCTTCAGATTGCTACATTTGTCTGTGTCGAATGTTCAACGCATTGAGTCATCCTGCTAGATAATAGAATATTACAGACTAGCATAATAGTCATAAGCGGAGCTAGCTACCAGTGAAGAACCAATTGGGGCATTCTTGTTTATTTTGCTTCTTTATCATTTCATTTATCTTAGGAGTCCTTATTCTGTGTTTTGTGTCAGTGAACGCCCTCTTTGGTATTTGCTGGAGCCATTAGAAGGCTAGTTGTAGACATTAGCTATCTGTGTTAATTGCTTGTTAGATGAGGTCTCAGTGAGATATGTTCAAGGGCTGAAAGGTTTAATTTCTTAAGGTGCCTGTAGGTGACATAGTTTCGTGTCACTTCTGCTGGGGCTTTTCAAGTTGCAAAGTTGTTATGCAAGGAGAAGATGTGATGGTCACACCAGATTAAGTTCATGTTTCTTCTTGTTGTGATTAATCCCGGCATGCCAAAGATTACGTGTGGGTCAAGCCACATAGAAATTTTCTTGCCACGTCAGTATGGTCATACCAAATGTTCGTTGCCTAAGACAAAGACAGATGTTGCTTATTGTTGGTTCTGGGATGAAATTAATTAAGGCTTCCTTGAAGGCTCCGTTGTTTGAGGATATTATGTTGGTTCTGGGATGAAATTAATTAAGGCTTCCTTGAAGGCTCCGTTGTTTGAGGATATTATGTTGGTTCTGGGATGAATTTAATTAAGGCTTCCTTGAAGGCTCCGTTGTTTGAGGATATTATGTATCGCAAAAGGGAAACACATTTCACGGATCTTATCAGTACTAGGAAAGATTCACATTTAGTAAAGTCTTCCATTTTGCCCATTTCTTCTATATTTGAAAACACCAACGATCTCACCCGCTGTCTACACATGAGGGATCCCGAGTGTGTGCGTGTGTGAATGCCATTTTTTATCTGTTTTCAAACCCAACACATAAATACACATTTTGTCATTTACAATGCCAATAGCTCTAACTTCTCCAAAGGCGAAACCGTTGCATTGTAAATGCTTGTTTTATATTATTTTGAAAAACATTGTTTTCAGGCTTGTTGGGTCAATTGTATCAACTGACTCAGAACAATAACAGACGTCACCATGGCAAACATAAGCTCAGAACAATAACTCAGTTTTCACCATGGTAAACCTAAGCTTCGCTGCTCTGATTTCTATTGCATTAGTTTATTCTTCTCCCTCCTTTTTGCTGTCGTACACCTTCATCCTGCTCCAAGCCAAGCCCTTGCTGCACTATATGTTGTCTCCTCCCCTTAAGCACAATAATTATTCACCACAATGCAACAGCAGGCTCTTAAGTAAATAAACAAGCATTGGCAATAGGTCTCGTTTTACTTTAAATGGCCTCGGTTTCTCCTGCCTTCACAAGCGTCCAGCATAGTTTGGCAAAGGAAACCCGCTGTCCTCGCGTTTCTTATGTAACGCTCTTGTTCTTGTTGTAAAGGCTACTTAAAACGATATTGGACATTTCACTCACTTTTTTTTTATTTCAGTATTTTCGCAGGGCTTTGCCTGCAGACTCATCCCCTCTGCTTAACTTGGGTTTAAAAACAAATCCAGCTTGTCAGACGGTGGGCATTTTAGCGGAGATATGAGAACAACATCACTTTCTTGCACTTTCCCCTCGTAACTGACCTGGCATGCTGTCCTGCTCCCCTGTACTCTTTCTGCTGTACCACACTTTTCACACACAACAGCTATTTTCTCACATGACCGCCTGCCGAGCGGTGCCTCTTTACTTTGTTAGGTTGCTTCTTTCCATAAATGAGCTCCCTGACGAGATTCATTGCTGCCTCTGCTACTCCACCCTCCTTCAGTAGGCCATTAAACTTCACATATAATGTTACCAGGGCAGTGTCATAAACCCAGCACACTAGCAGATCACCACTTTGTATTTAGATTACTGTGCACTTTGTATGTCTGGGTACTAATCCTATTTCAAGAAACATAGAGTTTGCATGTTTAAACATTTGAAATGACACACACAACCACACACACAACCACACACACAACCACACATACAACCACACACACACATACACAACCACACACACAACCACCCAACCACAACCACACACTCAACCACAGACATAAACACACACAACCACACACACACACAATCACACACACACACACAATCACACGCACACACACAATCACACGCAAATACACACACACAACCACACACACACAACCACACACACACACACAACACACACAACCACACACACAACCACACACACACACATAAACACACACAACCACACACACAACCACACACACACACAACTACAAGTACACACACAACCACCCACACACCCACACACAACCACAACCACACACAACCACACACACAACCACGCACACAATTACACACGCAACCACACACACACAACCACACGCACACAACCACACACGCAACCACACACGCAACCACACACGCAACCACACACACACAACCACACACATAACCACAAACACACATACAACCACTCACACAACCACACACACAACCACACACACATAAACACACACAACCACACACACAACCACAAACATGCACACACCCACAACCACACCCAACCACACACACACAACTACAAGTACACACATAACCACACACACAACCAACCACACACACACACACACACACACACAAACACAACACACACAACCACCCATAACCACACACACAACCACACACACAATCCCACACACACAACCACACACAACCACACACACACAACCACACATACAACCACACACACACAGCCACAACTACACACACACAACCACATACACACACGCACACACAACCACACACACAACCACAAACACACACACAACCACACATACAACCACACACCCACAACCACAACCACACACACACAACCACAAACACACATACAGCTACACATACAACCACACACACAACCACACCATCAGTGCACACTTTCACCAGGCACAGACACCATCAGTTGTCAGTGCACGCTTTCACTGGGCACAAACACCACCAGCCGTCAGTGCACGCTTCCACCAGGCACACACCACCAGACGTCAGTGCATGCTTTCACCAGGCACACACACACAACCAGCCATCAGTGCATGCTTTCACCAGGCACACACACACCACCAGCCATCAGTGCACGCTTTCTCCAGGCACACACACCACCAGCCGTCAGTGCACGCTTCAACCTGGCACACACACCACCAGCTGGCAGTGCACACTTCCACCAGGCACACACATCACCAGTCATCAGTGCACAATGTTACAGGCACACACACCACCAACTATCAGTGCACACATCAATTGTTAACGCATCCACAATTAACTATTGTAGCAATCGCAGTATGGCGCACTTTACTTTTAAACATATTCATCTAAAGCGCAGCATGCCAACAATGCTACAAAAATAAATACACGTTTTTTTGGCTTACAATTTTAAGACTTTTGTTGCAATTGGTGTTGCACTATTTAGCAATGCCAATAGCTCAAACTTAATGCCTTGCTACAGTGAGAGAATGTATGATAATTTTGAGCTGGACCGGCGATCCGCCCTGGAGCTTCAGTGAAGCCTAAACTGGACACAAGCTTTTTGTCAGCGCATGCAGGGTACAGCTGAGACCATGGCAATTTCCCCCCTGAGATGAGGTTGCAGCTATCTCTTTAGTTGACGTTCTGCCACCAGTGCAGTCCGATCTTCAGATGGCGGGTCAGGTCACAGTGTGTGAGGTGTTTTCTTTTTTGTCAGTTTGTGGCCTTGTCAGGCTGGACTGCTGCTTTTTCTGAAGAAAATAAAATCCTTAAGTAAGCTTAAATGAACGGAATATGACTTGCAAAACAGGTATATAGCATATGAGGACCACCTGAAAACGTGTTTGTTATGGTGTACGTTATGATCTCCCACTGCTGCACTGACTTGCTATGCTATGAAAATTTGCTTTTGGTGGCACAGTCGCGTTGCTCAAATGGGTGTAATTTCTGATATTTACGTTTTCATTGCTTGATTTTACTCGCAAAAAAGTGTCGCTCATAGTCGTTGAAATGTCACTCATAATTTCCCTAAAATTATGAACACGTCACTCATAGCAATCCGAAACCTTGGCAGCTATGCTCTAGCCTAAATCCAAAGAGGTGCTAAGAGAGGCCTGAGGGTGGACAGCGGTGCCAGGACCAGTGGGATCGGAGGCCGGCACCATGCCGCTCTTCGGATCCAACCCCTTCGATCAGGACGGTGAGTGGGTGCGGCGGACGTTGGTCTTCCAGCCTGACTCAGGCTCCGTACACCTGACAGGGGGAGGCTGGGGATCCTAGGCATGACTATCCGATGTCCACGGTTTCCCGGAAGTGACAGTCCCAAGTAGCCAGGAATTAGTAGCTCCGTGACCCACCTCGTACTAAGAAGGGCTCTGTCATTAGCTCAACAGGTCCATCCTTGTTTACAGCTGTTGTGAACTTGGGCCACTCCTTCACAAATACCCCAATGGTGGAAATGTACATGCCCTAAGTCCCCAGTAAGTACACCGTGAAAACCCATTCACAGAACACAGTAAGAAACACAAAGTTTCGACGGTTTAGTAAAAAGAGCACTGCTGCCAAAGAGTAGTAACATGAAAATGCCAGCAGTGCCAGGAAAACAGTGAAACAGCAGCAGCGCTGGAGAATAGTACTATTGCTGCACTTCCACCAGGAAGTATTAAAGTGACAGGTCTCAGTTGGGATCGAAACATAGACACTCACACAAAGCTTAAAGAAGCACTTTCGTCACACCGTTGTATTACAACAGCAGCAGTAATAAATTAACAAGCAGGAGTGCTGGCAGAGACACTCACTGAAACATCACTAAATCTTCCAGCTGGTGAAACTACCATAGCAGCATTGCCATAGAGTACAGCTAAAGCAGCAGTGCTGCCAGCGGGTAACTTCAGCACCATCACAGTCATAAAGTATTATTACAGCTGTAATGTTAAAATTCTAAAACAGCTGTACTGAAAGAGGATCATTGCGGCAAAAATACATCTAATTAACATAGTAAATGCAGTGGTACCTATATTTATTATTATTATGTGTTCTATAGTAATAGCTAAGTGACGACTCGGTATGGCAGTAATATTGAGATGGTAACCCTGCTGTCAAGCAGCGTTAGAGCTGCAGCCCTACACTCGAGTATTATTAATGTGACGCACTTTGCAGCTTCGTAGTTGTGCAGACAACCGCTCGTGCAGTCCTTCTTGTGAGCGTCACTCTCTGCTACTACGTCTTACAACTGTAATGTTAATACGTCTGTATGAAGGTATAGCGCCTAGTGCCGTCAGCAGCATTACTTATAGCAGTCCGCTCTCCTGCTGCCCGTGGGAGAAGAGGATGGACAGGCGCCTGTGGCTGTAGATGAGACTCAACATGTTGACCTGCGTAAACTGCTAGCTGTGTCTAACACCTGCCCAGATCTCCAGGTATCGCTCTTTCGGGCCAGCTACTGACAGTAGCCCTGTGTGTGTGTGTGTGAGAGAGAGAGATTGTGCGCTTGCCTATCTCTCGAGTCCCAACTACTGTTTGGTGGTCAATGGAAACTTCCCCACCACAAGATTTCTCCTATAGCCCACCATGCAAACCATCCTCTCACTTCATACAGTTGTTAATCTCCACTGATTTCAACAATGCCAACATTTAAGACTAACACTCTTACCTTCGTTGGAGAATCAGCAGTTTAGTGGCATATCCTTGCGTTTGTAGCGCGTGCCCTGTGTTATGAAAGTTGATGTTTTGTTGCCTTCTCCATTGTGTCTGTCAATTAACCTCCATAATTAAACATTATTCATATCCTTCCATACTACCTTGCCCACCTAGTCCTCATGACTGTCTTCCCCAGTAACTGTTTGATGTAATCCATGTCATCATGTTATATAATTTACAAATTAATTTCCTAGTCTCTCGTCATCAACAGGCAAGCGTATAATGTGGGGCTCTGTGTGGGTGTGGGGCTCTGTGTGAGTGGGGCGCTCTGTGTGTGTGTGGGTGGGTCTGTGTGTGTGTGTGTGTGTGTGGCTCTGTGTGTGTGTGTGTGGTTCTCTATGCGTGTGTGTGGGACTCTATGCGTGTGTGTGGGTCTGTATGTTTGTGTGTGGCATTTGGGGGAGATTAAGCTATTGACATTGTAAATGACAATGCCATTTATTTATCTGTTTTCAAAACCAACACATAAATAAAAAATGTGTCATTTACAATGCCAATAGCTCTAACTTTTGAAAAAGCGAGACCGTTGCATTGTAAATGCTTGTTTTTTGTGTGTGTGTTAAGTCGTCGTCCCGTCTCCCCCGCCCCACTACTTTTGTTTCACAGCAGCCGCTACCGATTATGGGTGGGGGAGTCAGTTATCAATTGCATCAGTGAGGAGGGGTTTTTCAATATTTTATTATAAATTACAAGTTTCTAATACACACCTGTTCTAATAAAGCAGCCTTTTGCTCTTACCATGGCCTGTTATCTCTGCACTGTTTTGCCTGATGAATGGTTGGAAACTAAGTTGAAGAGAAACCATTCCTATACTTTCATTAAACAAAAACAACCAAGTCAGGGTGGATGAGGAAGCCCAGGTCTTGGGGGTCACCATCTCACAGTGGCTCTGGATGTAAGTCACTGATACGGAGGAGTGTAGGAACACGCATGGTGACAGGCGCACCTCAAGAGACAGCCTACAAGGTTAGCTTGCTTGAAGTGTACATTGAGGGAAATGAGTGTCACCAGCATCTTTCTGGACTGGTATAGAGCAGAAAATGCAGTCTTGTAAAATACAGAGGAGTGCTGATGGTTATGATTAATTCAGCCATTTAATCGTTCACGTTTAAAAAAAAATTGTGGGACGCTAGAAGCTGCTCTGCACGTCTGTCAGCTCCAACTGTTGCAGTGCACCAACACAACGTAGGGATTGAGCTGAATAATGCTGTGCGTAGATCCGGATGCTACAGAACCCCCCCCCCAAAAAAACATGCAACTCGCTGTTCGACTGCATGAAAACTGTGAGCAAGGCTATGTACACCTCCCAGAAAAAAAAAATTTGAGTATAAAGATCACTCAGCTGTGGCACAGTATTTCCCAGTTCTTTGGTTTCGACTGACGCCCTTGCGGTAGCACTTTTTTGCAAAGTAAACATACTATTTTTCTCCATTTTGTAAAAGACTAGTAAATAAGGTTCCGGTGGTCCTGTGCTGAGGAGGGAACAGTTCCGTTCTCTGCACATGACCAGGAAATCTCTCTGCTGTTTACAGCAGAGGGATTTCCTTTTTTAGGTTTTGCTTGGCAATGCATACGAAGTACGCATGCGCTAGCAAAACCCTTATGTTTCTCTGTGGGGTCGGGTATCCGCCCCCTCCTCGCCCCCTCCTCCCATTGGCTAGCTCCATAAATGGAGGCTAGCCATTGGGAGCCGGATCTGTCCGTCAAAGGCCGGACCAGATTCGGGGGCGTTCCCGAGAATTTTTCCCTTTCTGCTCACGTCATGTAGACGTGTTCACTGTGGGCGTGTACTTTTTTTTTTATATTCATGGCTGTTTTCCCTCATTTCTTCGATGGTCCTGGTCTTGCATGGTTGTATCCCGCTGTCCGTGTCTTTGTTCGGCCCCCCTCCCGTCCCCCCCACCCCCCCCCTGACTCCCGCGTCGGGCCTCGCGCTTCCTTTTCCTGGCTGGCTGTGGACGAGGCATCGGGAACGTAAGGGCGCTTTTATTACTTTTACTCCGGTAGCACGTATTTTTTTTGTTTGACCGAGCATCTCAGCCCCTTCCGGTACGGACGGCACACTTTATTTAGCACAGGAAGGGGCTCAATGCTTTCTTCCGTTGGTTCTAGGATGGGTGGGTATTATGTGAATAGTAGGTTTGAAAATGATTATGCTCGAGAAATTCGCGTTTTAATTGAGTTAGGGATGCCGCCATCATTGTGCGCGTCGCCCTCTCCAAGAACAGTTTATGGCCGGTGGAGCCTTTTAATCGTAGGCGCTGGAGACGGTAAATGCTGGCACGCATCTTGTGGTGAGTTAGACAGTAATTAAGTTCGCAGTTAGCTCCTGCGAGATGCCCTTAATAGTGGAGCACAGCTGCCCGCCCCGCGTGTGTGCGTGAGTGTGTGTTTGGGAGGTGCCGTTTCCCACAGCTCTGATCTAATTCAGACGAAACTGATTGCAATGTCCGTCTGTCTGTGTGCCTGTAGTGTCCCGCTGTCTGTGCGCCTGCAGTGTCCATCTGTCTGATTGCAATGTCCGTCTATCTGTGTGCCTGCGGTGATCGGCTGTCTGCCTGCCTGCAGTGTCCGTGGTCCGTCTGTCTGTGTGTGTGCCTGCAGTGTCCGTCTGTCTGTGTGCGTGCAGTGTCAGCCTGTCTGTGTGTCTGCAGTGTCCGAGGTCCGTCTGTCTGTCTGTGTGCCTCCAGTGTCCGTCTATCTGTGTGCCTGCAGTCTATGTCTGTCTGTGTGCCTGCAGTGTCTAACGTCCGTCTTTCTGTGTGCGTGCTGCAATGTCAGCCTGTCTGTTCGTTCCCCCAGCAAAAAAAAGTGAGCACCTACTGTCAAGGCAACCACAGTGTCATGGAGCAGCCCCTCTCCTATCTGTTCCTTCCTTCAACCAATCTCGCACAGGGTGAAACGCCTAAGATGCGCCACTCCGAGCCAGCAGGAATAAGAAACAACCCTTGTGTCTAGGTTTACAATGTCAACCGGCCAGGATACGGTGCCTGTCTGTGTGCCTGTAGTGTCCATCTGTCTGTGTGCCTGTAGTGTCCGTCTGTCTGTGTGCCTGTAGTGTCCCGCTGTCTGTGCGCCTGCAGTGTCCATCTATCTGATTGCAATGTCCGTCTATCTGTGTGCCTGCGGTGATCGGCTGTCTGCCTGCCTGCAGTGCAGGCCCGGCTCCAGACATTTTTATTTGGGTGGGCCAAGGGTGCATTTGGGTGGGCCACTGGGACTCAATTTGTCGCATATATTTCTGGGCAGGCCTGCTTCAGGGCCCTCATTTATCTCTTCTTACTCTTGCAAGGCCCAGTAAAACGCACTCTTTTCCAAATCTCTTTCTAAATTTTATTACTCTCAAAAAGTGCTTTTTCCTTGTAATGTTCCTTTGATGGGAAGAGGCGGATTCTGAGGTGGGGATATCAGGCAAATGACACTTCTCGGGCTCCCTCTGTGCGAGCCTTCAGGGAGAATCCCTCTTCATTACTACCTCCACCTGACCCCAGACTCTGCAACACACTCCCTTACAGGCTTGTATATCCACTACTCCTCTCCAGTGCACCTTATGCCACAGCTGACCTTGGGCCCCAGCCCCATATCAGGCACCATCGGGCTCCACTTTCATTTTGCCCGGTAAAAACATTAGAAAAATCACCTTCCAACTTAAAACATTGAATATAGCAGTAAATGTAATTAGCACGCACTTTAAAGTATGTTCCACAGTAGCCCTTATGACCCGACTGCTAATTAAATAAACAAAAACAGAAAGGCCATGACAGGGCCGGCTTTACCGCTGATGGGAAAGTCTTTTTTGGTGCCACACCAATAACCTTTCTCCGTAAATACCTTTACAACCACCTTCCAACCGTGCCCCTCATCCCTCCATGACCCCCCCTATTGACCTCCTCCTCAGATTTCTTCACTGCCTCATGCCACAAGTGCCCCTCATATCCCCATAGCCCCTCCCCCGCATGACCTCCTCCTTGGAGACCAGTACCCCTTATCTCTCTGTAGCCCCTCCCACTCAAGACCTTCTCGTCTAACTCCCTCACTACCACCCTACACCAGTGCCCTCATCCCTCCCTAGCTCCCCCTCCACCCCATGACCTCTTCCTCGGATTCTCTCACTACCACCCTCCATCAGTGCCCCATATCTGTCTGCAGCCCCCCTCATGACCTCCTCCTCAGGCTCCCTCACGCCACCCTCCACCAGTGCCCCTCATCGCTCCTTAGCCCCTCCCACTACCTTCTCCTCGGATTCCCTCACTGCCACCCTCCAACAGTGCCCCTCCTCTTTACGTAGCCCCTCTCTCATATGCATTTCATTTGTTGTATAGCGCTACTCATGTCAGTGTAGTGTGTGTGTCAGTACTTTACACCACACACACATTATACAGAGACAATGAATCATACAAGTATGTAAATCAGTCTACAGGGAATGTCACATAAACCAATGAGGATTACAAGGTGTAGGAATAACATGCCATCCATACTGGTGGGCAGTATATTTTAAAAGGGTTTGGTATGGGGAAACCCAACCTTAGGATTTAAAGACGATTCCATGGGGTCAGCTTTACTGATAAAAATGTATATCTGTCCAAACATACTCATTTTAGCAACTTTAGAATAATGAAAGACTGGGGAAGTTCTAACTATATCACAAAACAAAAAAAGCTAAGTTCTAACTATACCATTCATGTTTGTAGACAGCTCTTAGATGACAGTTCATAGGTCACTGTCCTATGATACGATTGTAACCTCTGAACTTCAAGTAACACAAGGATCTCTGCGACAAAGGCAGTAACCCACTGAGCTATCCAGATACAATACAGTTCATCTGCATTTAAAAACTACTAACAAACAAATGATTGCTCTCCAGAAGGATCATTAATCACCAGCGTTATCTGGGCATTTTGTTTTGTCTTATTGCTGTCCTGCATCGGCCATGATAAAGATGAAAACTGTTTAAATAAAGCTCACACGAAGTATGTGTCCTGCTGGGCCTGTGCAGATTTCAAAAAGAAAAAAATGTAGTAACACATTCTCTTACCTGCTCCATTAGTCAAACTTTGTGTCACAGCCTGATGTGATAAGCCACTGCAGGGGTTAGGAAAGGTGACTAAGAATAAACAAACTTATTTTCGCCTGAGCTGCATAGAAAAAGAAATATCAACGCAGCAGGGCAATAGGCAAAGGTTACCAAAGGTTACCAGTGTCAAAGAAAGGATTTGTCACCTTTCGCTGTGCCGAGATGAAGGGGTGAAAAAAGTTAACAAAGCCGTGTTAACATGTTAATGGTCTTTAAAGACCTGTGAAGTACTGGGGTGTGGGGCTGCGATAATCTCTAAATCTGTCTGTGTGTGTGTGTGCGCGCCCGGGAAAGCTGCCTCGGCCGGGCTGACACACACGACCTGAGCGCTGCGCGCCTGCCTTCAAGCCCTCACTGCGAGGGCCAAGGCTCCTCTTTGGGTGGGCCAGGCTCATGTTTGGGTGGGCCTGGCCCACCCTCTAGAACCGGGCCTGCTGCAGTGTCCGTGGTCCGTCTGTCTGTGTGTGTGCCTGCAGTGTCCGTCTGTCTGTGTGCGTGCAGTGTCAGCCTGTCTGTGTGTCTGCAGTGTCCGATGTCCGTCTGTCTGTCTGTGTGCCTCCAGTGTCCGTCTATCTGTGTGCCTGCAGTCTCTGTCTGTCTGTGTGCCTGCAGTGTCTAAGGTCCGTCTTTCTGTGTGCGTGCTGCAATGTCAGCCTGTCTGTTCGTTCCCCCAGCAAAAAAAAGTGAGCAACCACTGTCAAGGCAACCACAGTGTCATGGAGCAGCCCCTCTCCTATCTGTTCCTTCCTTCAACAAATCTCGCACAGGGTGAAACGCCTAAGATGCGCCACTCCGAGCCAGCAGGAATAAGAGGACTTTGCAAACAGCAAGAAAAACTGGAGCACATTAAAACTTGGCTGCGCAGATGTGGCAGACTGTGAAAAGTGACGGTGTGGAGATTTAAGTGCTAGTGCCGAGCACCGGAACCTCCAGCTCAAATTAAGCACTGGCTGCTGGGTGCCTGTCTGTCATGTGTGTATCCTGCGACAAACGTGTGTGTGTGTCCAAGATAAGAGTGAAAATAATTGCTTTCAGTTGTTGGATGCAGGACTTTGGTGCAGCAATGTGTTGCACAACTTGTGTTTCTCAGTGCCATGCTTCTGTTTGCAGAGGGTGGCAACGGAAGTGGTCAGTTGTGGGGTGATGCAGAGTAGTTTATGATTACATTTCAGTTTCATGCAGTGGTAGCTTTTGCACCCAGCTTTCCATACACGTGCCCGTAAATTTCATTCGTATGCCTTGTTTGTGTCCGTATTTCTGGAATTCAGGTTTACAGGAGCCGTGTTTGCATGCTTGCTGACTAGCAGAATGAGCGTGCAGCTCAGGCGAAAATAACTGAGCCCAGACTGTGAGCTTTTACATAGCTGACCTGGCCCTGATTCAAAGATGGCTGCACCAAGCACCTGCCTTTCAAAGGGTCTCTGGCGGTGGATACTCAATCAATCAATCAAGTCATTTGTATAGCGCACTACTCACCCGTAGGGTCTCAAGGCGCTGGGAGGGGGGGGGGTGCCGTTACTGCTCGAACAGCCAGGTCTTGAGCTTCTTCCTGAATGAGAGGTGGTCTTGGGTCAGGCGCAGGTCGGACGGGAGTGAGTTCCAGGTCTTGGCAGCCAGGTGGGAGAAGGACCTTCCTCCTGTTGTCGCTCTTCGGATGCGGGGGACGGCGGCGAGGGCGTGGCTGGTTGATCTGAGGAGGCGCGTGGGAGTGTAGAAGTTGATCCTGTTGTTGAGGTAGCTCGGGCCTTGGTCGTGTAGGGCTTTGTGCGCGTGGGTGAGGAGGCGGAAGGTGATCCTCTTGTTGACCGGGAGCCAGTGCAGGTCTCTCAGGTGTCCGGAGATGTGGCTGTTTCGTGGGATGTCGAGGATGAGTCTGGCTGAGGCGTTCTGGATCCGCTGGAGTCTCTTCTGGAGCTTGGCGGTGGTTCCGGCGTAGAGGGCGTTGCCGTAGTCCAGTCGGCTAGTGACGAGGGCCTGGGTGACAGTCTTCCTGGTCTCGGTGGGGATCCACCGGAAGATCTTCCGTAGCATGCGCAGGATGTTGAAGCATGACGAGGAGACGGCGTTGACTTGTCTGGTCATGGAGAGGGAGGAGTCCAGGATGAAGCCCAGGTTGCGTGCGTGGTCCGTCGGTATGGGTGCGGTGCCCAGGGCGGGGGGCCACCAGGAGTCGTCCCAGGCGGAGGGCGAGGAGCCCAGGATGAGGACCTCCGTCTTGTCTGCGTTCAGTTTCAGGCGGCTGGTCGTCATCCATTCGGCTACCTCTCTCATCCCTTCGTGCAGGTTGGCTCTGGCGGCGTCGGGGTCGTTGGTCAGGGAGAGGATCAGCTGGGTGTCATCGGCGTAGGAGATGATGTTCAGGTTGTGTTGGCGTGCGATGGTCGCGAGGGGGCTCATGTAGACGTTGAAGAGGGTTGGGCTCAGCGAGGATCCCTGGGGTACGCCGCAGATGACTTCGGTGGCCTCTGACTTGTACGGTGGTAGACGGACTCTCTGTGTTCTTCCGTCGAGGAAGGAGGTGATCCATTCCAGTGCCTTGTCCTGGATTCCGATGTTGCCGAGGCGCTGTACTAGGGTGCGGTGGCAGACAGTGTCGAAAGCCGCGGAGAGGTCCAGGAGGATGAGGGCCGCTGTTTCCCCGTTGTCCATCAGAGTTCGAAGGTCATCGGTGGCGGCGATGAGGGCGGTCTCGGTGCTGTGGTTCGCTCGGAAGCCAGACTGTGAGGGGTCGAGGGATCCATTCGTCTCGAGGAAGGCGGCCAGTTGTTTGTTGACGGTCTTCTCGATGACTTTGGCCGGGAACGGGAGGAGCGAGATGGGACGGTAGTTCTTGAGGTCGGTGGGGTCTGCTGTGGGTTTCTTGAGAAGGGCGCTGAGTTCGGCGTGCTTCCAGCTCTCCGGGAAGGTGGCGGTGCTGAAGGAGGTGTTGATGATGTCCCGCAGGTGGGGTGCGATGACAGCGTCGGCCTTGTTGAAGACGTGGTGAGGGCAGGGGTCGGTCGGAGATCCGGAGTGGATGGAGTTCATTGTGCGGATGGTGTCTTCGGTGCTGATCGGAGTCCAGGTGCGGAGGGTGGTGGTGGGTGGCGTTGTTGCGGTTGTGGCTTCCGTTGGTTGGTTGCTGAAGCTGTTGTGTATGTCCGCGATCTTGTTGTGGAAGTAGGACGCGAGGGAGTTGCAGAGGTCTTGCGACGGGGTGATGTCGTTGTTTGCGGCGTTAGGGTTGGAGAGCTCTTTCACGATGTTGAAGAGTTCCTTGCAGTTGTGTGCGTTGTTGTCCAGCCGGTCCTTGTAAGTATTTTTCTTGGTGGCGCGGATCAGTTGGTGGTGTTTCCGGGTGGCGTGCTTGAGGGTGGTCATGTTGTCCGTGGTTGGTTCCCTTCTCCAGACTTTCTCGAGGGCTCGACAGTTCTTCTTGGAGCTCTTGAGTTCGTCGGTGAACCATGGTGTTTTTCTGCTGCAGGGTCCGCTGGGTGGGGTTCTCAGAGGGGCGAGTTCGTCTGCGCAGTTGTTGATCCACATCGTGAGGTTGTCAGCGGCCTGGCTGGGGTTCGCTGAGCTGGCGGGAGGGTGCTGGCTCAGGGAGGCGGTGAGCTGGTCGGCTGTGATCTTGTTCCAGCTTCTTCGGGCAGCCTGTTGCTGGTGGTGGTGGATCGTCGTTCTTTTGAAGGTGAAGTGGACGCAGCTGTGGTCCGTCCAGTGGAGTCCTGTTGCGTGGCTGAAGGTGACGTCTTTGCTGGATGAGAAGACTGCGTCGAGTGTGTGTCCGGCGAGGTGGGTGGGGGAGGTTACCAGTTGCTTGAGTCCGAGGTTGGCGAGGTTGTCGAGCAGGCTGATGGTGTTGCGGTCGCTGTTGTTCTCCAGGTGGAAGTTGAGGTCCCCCAGGAGGATGTAGTCGGCGGAGGGGAGGGCATGCGGGCTGACGAAGTCGGTGATGTCCTCGCTGAATCGTGTGCGTGGTCCCGGGGGTCGGTAGATCAGGGTGCCTCTGAGGGTGGTCTTCGGGTCGGTGTGGATCTGGAAATGCAGGTGTTCAGCGGTGGTTAGCGTGTCGTCGGTGTTGGTCGTGATGCGGATGGTGTCTTTGTGGATGATGGCAATGCCTCCTCCCGTCAGGTTGGCGGTGCGGTCCCTCCGGATGATCTTGTAGCCCTCCGGGATGGCGATGGCGATGTCTGGGGCTGAGGAGGCGTTCATCCAGGTCTCGGTGAGGAAGGCAACGTCAGGGGCGGTGGTGTCGAGGAGGTTCCAGAGTTCTACGGCGTGTCTGTGGACGGAGCGGGTGTTGAGCAGGAAGCACTTGAGGTGGTTGCTGCTGATGTTCGGCTTGGCGAGTGCTGGTGCCGGGCAGGTCCGGATGCAGGTGAACTTGCAGGCGTGGCAGCTGAAGGGTCCGTGGGTGTGCTTCGGGGCGGCTCGGTGACATCCTGGGATGTGGCCGGTGTTGAGTGCGATGAGGTCGGCGGCGCTGTAGGTTCGTCGGGTCGGCTTCCGTCGGTGGGGGCCAGGGGTCCTGGCGCTGGGCGCGGTCCAGGCGCGGACGGGCGCAGACGGGCTTACCTTTGGCGCGCCTTCGGCGCACAATCGGCGCACCCGCTGCGCGTGACCGCTGCGCGTTCGCACGGTCGCCATATAAGGCCAAGTGCGCGGGTGGGCGGAGCAGCTGGGAGGCGGGAGCGGGGAGGGAACAAAAGAGAAAGGGGCGGGGTAACAGGTGGTGGCGGGAAGCGGGGAGGGAGAGCGGCGAGGGCGGCGGGAAAAGGGTAGACGTTAGCACAGAAGTACAAAGTCACAGAAAACAGGCACAAATTACGGGGAAAAAGAAAACAAGCACAAATTACGGCAAAAACAGAAGGCACTGTCGAATATCACCGCCTGCCTGTGCACAAGTTATTCCCTAAGTGGCCTCCAGATCGGTGCCACAAGAAGTCCAGCAAAACATCTACATGTGGCATAACTGCAAAGTCTGGAGCTGTCCATAAAGCTCTTAGGTGCCCCAGAGCTAGGAGTGAATACATCCACCCTGGATCATAGATGGCAGGAGTTATTACCAGGTTGATCTCTTCCTCCTCCTCCTGGTCTAGTAAGCAGGACCCTCGGCAGCGCAGCTGCCCTTTACGGTGCAGGCATCACTTTGCTTATGATATCGGATGAACGCGTGATAGTGGTGGTGTATTTATTTTATTTTATTTATTTATGCATTTTTATATAGCGCGGACTTTACCCGAAGGCGTCAGAGCGCTTCACAATACGAACAGAAATTATACATGATGAGAACATTACACAAGAACAGATTACAAAATTAGCCGTTAAGTTACAAAAGGTAAAAGTGACAATTGTGAGCAAACAAAATACATGAGGTAGTAAAAAGTGTACAGGAGGACAAAGTGACAAGTGTGCAGTTACAAGAGAAAACAAGGTATAATTGGAGGTATAATACTGCAATATGTGCTAGACACTCAGGCACAAGAACAAACGTTACTTAGGCAAAGGTGGCACTTGTGCAAGTATCAAAGGTAAAAACATGTGAGAGGTAGCAAACCGTGTGTTACAAGGGCAAAGTGGTGTGTGCATGTTACAAAAGGGCACCGAACACACGTACAAGGAAAATACTGCAAAAAAAAAAAATCAAACACTGATTTGTTATACTGATTTGAGCTTGGCGCCTGCAGGAAGGAAGGCACGTTGTGGTGTGTATGTAGTTTGGTGGCAAGGAGTTGTACTATACTTCGCGTGCAACATCTAACTAGCTCCGGAATGCGCTATTCCCTGACCTTCGGTGTACCATGAAGGGCCGGATCGAACTGGCCATTAAGTTCCACTTCTAGCCACGCTCCCGCCATTGCTTGTTTCGACCTTTTAAAGTGTGCATAGCACGATCGTTGTGAGCGGCAGCGCCAGGCACTTAGTTCTTACAACGTTTTTTTGGGAGGTGAATATAAAAATATTGTATTTGATGTTTTTTTCTTTCAGCGCAAGTTACCTCCATGAAAAGACCGAGGCATATGTGCCATGGTGTGGACAGGGTTGCCCAAAAGCTTAGCTAAATTGGACGCCCCTCCCCTTTCGGATTTTCCCGGCTTGAAGTTAAGACATTGTTGGCAGCTGACCCTCCCCCACGTAATGCTGGACATGCCATGCGTTCTGGCCAGATCCCTTCACTGTTGCGCCTTTTCACGTTAAAAGCAGACCTTTACTTAGATTTTTGCCGACTGTTGTTGTTCGTGCAATAACACGCTGTCCATCCTCTCTACACGCTAGTCCCAAACCCTGCACCCGGGACCAGTGTCACATGCTCCTGTCTCCCACCTCTGCCCCCTAGTACCTGTGTCTCCATGCGTCTGTCCGCCCTGTGCCAGCCTTTCCTGTCCAGACAACCCCGTCACTTGCTCAGTCCTCACCTTCATGAACAACTTCCTCTTCGCTCCTCCCACTCCCTGTGGCTCCATCACTCGCTCTTCCCTTTCACCGCACTCTCCTTCTCTCACTGCCTCTCTCTCTTCTGCTCATACTCTCATCCCGTCACTCACTCTTCCCTTTCACCACACTCTCCTTCTCTCACTGCCTCTCTCTCTTCTGCTCATACTCTCATCCCGTCACTCACTCTTCCCTTTCACCACACTCTCCTTCTCTCACTGCCTCTCTCTCTTCTGCTAATACTCTCATCCCGTCACTCACTCTTCCCTTTCACCACACTCTCCTTCTCTCACTGCCTTTCTCTCTTCTGCTCATACTCTCATCCCGTCACTCACTCTTCCCTTTCACCACACTCTCCTCTCACTTCCTCTCTTTCTTCTGCTCATTCTCTCATTCCGTCACTCACTCTTCCCTTTCACCACACTCTCCTTCTCTCACTGCTTCTCTCTCTTCTGCTCATACTCTCATCCCGTCACTCACTCTTCCCTTTCACCACACTCTCCTTCTCTCACTGCCTCTCTCTCTTCTGCTCATACTCTCATCCCGTCACTCACTCTTCCCTTTCACCACACTCTCCTTCTCTCACTGCCTCTCTCTCTTCTGCTCATACTCTCATCCCGTCACTCACTCTTCCCTTTCACCACACTCTCCTTCTCTCACTGCCTCTTTCTTCTGCTCATTCTCTCATCCCGTCACTCACTCTCCCTTCAACACACTGTTAACTCTCTCCAATGCACCACTTTCTCACCCTAATTTGTTTTTCCTTCTTGGCTCTCTCTATTCATTATCCCTCCCAGGCTCCTCCTGATTCTATAGAGCACTTTTCAATAAATGTTGTAACTATCGTCCATTTGCGTGAGATTACTGTCAGGGCTAGGGTGGCTTGCGGTCTAGGGCACGCCCCACTCAGCATTCGGGGGTTCCCGTGTGGCAAAATGCATCTGTCGTCCTTGGGAGGGCGTTGGTGGCTGATGTGCGCTAGGCCTGCTTGTCCATCTGTCTTGCATCCCTGTTAGAATGTCTGTGCAGGCTGTCTGTCCTTACTCTGCTGTTTTATGCTATTCCGCCTAATGCGTGAGGTTTGGCATGTCGGGAGCGTCCGCCTAATGCGTGAGGTTTGGTAGACTGGTCGCATGCGTGAGCGCCGTAAGCACGCTAGTTTACGCGACCGCGCCCTGGCTTCTGTGCTCACTATTCTGGACTATTCTAGGGAGAGGCTGTGGGCTCTCCTTTCTCCTCATCTTGTTTTTGGCAGATCCAGCGTTTTGGAGCAAGAAATCACCGGAGGCTTTCGGAGATCGATCCAGGGGGCGTGGCAGTTTCCAGCTTTCCTCGTTCTCAGGATTCCAGGGGAGAAGAGTCGTTTTGAGTGCCCAGAAGGGACGTTAGTCCTTCAGAGAAGTAGAGTAGGTCGTACTCTACAGGTAGGGGCTAAGAATTCAGAGTTCATGGCGCAAATTGTCTTACGTTTATTTTTCATGTTTTAAAGGTGACAATTAGGCTGCTAATTAACCATTGATGATTTAAATGCACTGAAAGGCTGAATCACTTTATGTTTTTTCTTTTGAACAGTGAAATGCATCTCATTGCTGGCAATGGTTTAATGTTTTCTGAGAAGCGCAAAGCTAATTAATGGCGCGTTAATCCTATTTAATCACAGTACATTTTGGCGCTATTCTTTGCTTGAGATATTTGGCGAAAAGGCCAAAAGGTGGTTTTTCTGGAGCTTATGTGAAAGACAACATTGTGATAATTTATAGTTTGCTCTTCAAACTTTGGTAAAGGAGTTTATTTACTAAAGAGTGGTGTTATTTCTGAATCTGTCGCAATTCACAAGAGAAGAGAATACACAACGTAGTGAATAGAACTGTGATTTATGAATGCTTCTTTACTAGAGGCTATTTGGATTCTTAGAGAGAGTTTGATTAGAGGCTGGTGTTCTAGAAAATTCTCAAGTTTGGTTTTAAAGGTCTTTAGTCAACTTTGGATTCCAGAGTGTTTTGTTACTAACTTTTCCTTTTCAGATCTCCTTCCCTGCTGTTCCCTTCCCAATTCCCTTTTCCCCCCCGCTTGATCACTCCAAGATTCTGTGTAATTATTACATTCGGAATTGGAGGTATCGAGAGGTGGGTCCTTATTACTTCACGACAGACCCTGAGGAAGACTTCGCCTGACAGAATAGTGAGCCCACGAATTATTTTCCTCCCGGTCTGAACGTGAAGTCATAATGACTACCATCAATGACATAATGTCAGCAATCATGCGTATGCAATCAGACTTAAAAGAAACCATGAATGCAACTGCTTTGTTAGCAGCTAAGGTAGACAACATTCAATTGCAGGGTACTCCTCTTCCTGATGACGTTCAGGAAACTGGTGCTAGTAGGGCAACCACTAACATAGCTGTTACAGTGCCCCCCCAGATTCCTTTAGCAGCTCCTGAACGTTTTTCTGGGGACTCTTCCAAGGTGCAAATCTTTTTGACCCAGATAGAGTTACATTTTGCTTGTAGACCAGCTGCGTTTCCAACCCCTCAGTCTAAAATTGCGTTTTTAATTTCGTATTTGACCGGAGATGCCGCAAACTGGGCAGTTCCTTTGGTCAGACAAGATGACACCCTGTTATATAACTGGAAACGCTTTGTGGAAGAATTTGAAAAGGTTTTCGATCGACGTACTGTAACCTTATCAGCAGATCGAGAACTCCTTCAGTTAAAACAAGGAAATAGGGACCTTGTTGTTTATTTGTCTCACTTCAACAGATTGATCGCCGAAACTTCTTGGCCAGAGGAAAAAAGAGCAGCTCTTTTTTATCAAGGTTTAAAAGATGATCTAAAAGATGTTTTGGCGCAAATAGACCCTCAACCAACAGTTTGCTCTAATTTGATTAATCTAACTCTGCGATTAGATCACAGACTCTCTGAACGAAGAACAGATAGAAAAAAGATTGACAAACCTAATTGGAGATCTGAAGCTAAATCTAGACCTCAATTCTCAAACTCTGAAGCTAGTTCTGAGCCAATGGAAATTGGAACGTTAAGACAACCTTTGTCAAAGGAAGAAAAAGACAATCGACGAAAGAATGGACAATGCCTTTATTGTGGTCGAAAAGGTCATTTCGTGAAGGACTGTTTGACTAAGCCTAAAGGAAGATTTCCTAACCCTAGTAAGTCAGCAGCTCTGGAAAAAACAGAGCAAAAGTCGGAAAACTAGCTGGCCCAAGATGTTTGAAGGGAGATCTCTTGGGAACCATTGCCTTCCCTTCTGTGAACTCATGTGTCTCTAACTACAAGGCACATTTTAGATTAGCAGTGCAAATCAGGTTAATTCGAGAAACATGCCAAATGGAGGTTTTAGTTGATTCTGGAGCTACTGGAAATTTTGTGGACTTGGAAACTGCCCAACGCCTAGGAATCATCTGTGAACAAAAAGAGACTCCAGAAATTGTCCAAGCAGTGGATGGAAAAATATTAGCTGGAGGGCCAGTAACCATGCAAACTTCTAAAGTCGTTATGTTCTGTGAAGATGCTAAGCAACAATTACATAAGGAAGAGCTCCAATTTGATGTTATCCAAGCACCTCAATATGGTTTTATTCTTGGAATGCCTTGGCTTTGTTTACATAATCCAACCATAGATTGGCGGAAGAGAGAACTGATGTTTCTGTCTGACTTTTGCCATTCATCTTGTCTAAACACCTCAAAAACAACTCTAAGTCAATTGGCCACAGCAGAGGAAAAAGAAACACTTTTACCTAAAATGTACAAGGAATACGCAGAGGTGTTCAGTGAAGCTAAAGCAGCCCTCCTTCCTCCTCATCGTAGCTATGACTGTCAAATTGATCTCGTACCAGGTTCTAGTGTCCCAAATTGCCGCATCTATGCTCTGTCTGAAAAAGAAAACCAACATTTAAGACAGTATCTTGATCAATATTTGGAGAATGGTTTCATCCGCCCCTCCAAGTCCCCGGCAGCATCTCCGTTGTTCTTCATTCCAAAAGCAAATGGGGAATTAAGGACCTGTATCGACTATAGGGCGTTGAATAAAATCACCGTCAAAAATAAATATCCATTACCACTCATCCCTGTTCTGTTGGACCAAGTTAAGAAGGCCGAAATCTACACTAAATTGGACCTTAGAGGGGCCTACCATTTGGTTCGTATCAGGCAAGGTGATGAATGGAAGACTGCTTTCAAGACTCGATACGGATTATTTGAATACTTGGTAATGCCATTCGGGCTGTGCAATGCACCAGCGGCTTTCCAGTTTTTTCTGAATGATGCCTTGAAAGAATTTTTGGATCTTTTTGTTATTGTCTATATAGACGATATTTTGATCTATTCCGATTCTGAAGCTGAACATGAAGGTCACGTCAAGAAGGTTTTGAGCACTCTTCAGTCTCACAACTTATATTGTAAACTATCGAAATGTGATTTTCATGTTCGAGAAGTTGAATTTTTGGGAGTTCTCCTCACTCCAACTGGAATGAAAATGACTGACAGAAAGATCAAGGCAGTTGCTGATTGGCCTACTCCGACATCTGTTCGAGACATACAATGCTTCTTGGGCTTTGCGAATTTTTACCGACGCTTCATTGATCACTTTTCTGCTGTGGTGGCTCCTATTACACGTTTGTTGAGGAAGAAGGTGAAATTTGAATGGACCACAGAAGCTGAAAATGCGTTCCAAAAGCTAAAAAAGGCCTTTACTGAAGCACCCGTTCTTATGCATCCCAACGTAGGAGAACCTTTCATCGTTGAAGCAGACGCTTCTGATGTAGCCATAGCAGCCATTCTCTCTCAAAGGCATCACACTACTGGTCAGATGCATCCAGTTGCTTACATGTCTCGAAAACTTAATCCCGCAGAGCAAAACTATGTTATAGCTGAAAAAGAATTACTTGCTATACTCGAGGCCTTCAAAGAATGGAGACACTACATAATGGGAGCGAAATTTACTGTAACAGTTTATACAGATCATAGAAATCTACAGTTTATGAGTTCAGCTAGAATGTTAACCCCGCGACTACTCCGATGGATGATGTTCTTTGCCGAGTATGATTTCTTAGTAACTTTTCGCCCAGGACAAGACAATAAGAAGGCCGATGCCTTGTCCAGAAAAGACTCTTCTTTGCATCGCTTTGAAGGGACACCACAACCTATAATCGATCCTGGCAAGGTAATCAGTGTGCTCTCAGCAGAACAGTTTCTGGAGAATATTCATGAAAGTTTTCCTCCTTCTCAGTGGAAACTATGGTTGAACCCCATAAAAGATCAAACTATCAAAGAAGGAATACCTTTCCATGGAAAACAAGTATATCTGCCCTCTTTGAAATTACAGGAAACTGTGTTCAACTGGTTACATTCACATCCTATGGCAGGACATCCAGGCCCCAGAAAGACTGTGGAAAAAATACAAAAGATGTTTTGGTGGCCTACGCTACAGAAGGATGTAATGATGATGGCTAACGATTGTGAGGTCTGTGCAAGATTTAAATCCGATCACACGAAACCAAAAGGTTTTTTGCAGGTTTTACCAACACCAACTGAACCATGGAAAAATATTTCATTGGATTTCATTACTGACTTGCCACCAATCAATCAGCATACTGTGATTCTAGTAGTTGTGGACAGTTTAACCAAATACGCACATTTCATTGCTTGTAAGCAATTGCCATCTGCTGGACAGTTAGCGCAGTTATTCTTGCAACATGTGGTGCGCTTACATGGCTTGCCTTCAGTTTTGCTTTCAGATCGTGGTTCTCAGTTCTCTTCCAAGTTCTGGCAACAATGGTGTAAAAATCTACAGATTACTTCCAATATGTCCACCAGTTACCATCCTCAAACTGATGGGCAGACTGAAAGACTGAACCAAACTTTGAAGCAATACTTGAGATGTTATGTTACGGACTCTAAGAAATCCTGGTTAGATCTACTTTGGATCGCTGAGTTTGCATACAATACTTCGCCTCATTCGTCAACCGGATCCTCCCCGTTTGAGGCTCTTTACGGCTATGTACCTAACACCATTCCTTTGACTCTGCCCAATGATGGGAGTGGTGTGCCGGCAGTTAGAGACTCTGTGCAGCTTATGCAGGCTATTCATCGTCAGGTTCAAGATCGTTTATTGCAAAGCAAAAGAAAGTATAAAGAGCAGTATGATAAACGACATCGTTCAGGTCCTGAGTATGCCCCTGGAGACAAAGTTTGGCTATCCACAAGGAACTTGAACTTTAAACACAAGAGTATGTTTCAACCTAAGTTCATTGGTCCTTATCCAGTCCTGCGTCAGGTGAATCCTGTGACATTCAAACTGTTGTTGCCCAGGTCCCTGCGCATTCATCCGGTCTTTCATACTTCCCTTCTTAAGCCTGCTAATCAGAACCTGGCTCCCCGTCCAGCACCAGTTTTAGTTCATGGCAGTTGGGAATATGAGGTGCAGAACATTTTGGATTCTAAACGTCGAGGCTCCAGGTTGTGGTATCTTGTCTCCTGGAAGGGGTACGGTGCTGAGAATGATTCCTGGGAGCCGGCTGACAATGTTCATGCCCCTCGTTTGGTACGCCGTTTCCACCTCCTTCACCCTCTGAAGCCGGGCCCTAGACCGCTCTTGGGAGGGGGGAGTACTGTCAGGGCTAGGGTGGCTTGCGGTCTAGGGCCCGCCCCACTCAGCATTCGGGGGTTCCCGTGTGGCAAAATGCATCTGTCGTCCTTGGGAGGGCGTTGGTGGCTGATGTGCGCTAGGCCTGCTTGTCCATCTGTCTTGCATCCCTGTTAGAATGTCTGTGCAGGCTGTCTGTCCTTACTCTGCTGTTTTATGCTATTCCGCCTAATGCGTGAGGTTTGGCATGTCGGGAGCGTCCGCCTAATGCGTGAGGTTTGGTAGACTGGTCGCATGCGTGAGCGCCGTAAGCACGCTAGCTTATGCGACCGCGCCCTGGCTTCTGTGCTCACTATTCTGGACTATTCTAGGGATTATTGAACCGTCTTTGTGTGTTTCCCATTTTCTGATTCTGTTTTTATGTAATGTATCCTTAATAAATTGTTTTTATAATTTAAAAATATTTTTAGAGTGTTTTCACATATATGGTTGATTTCATCTGTCTACATTGCTTCTGTGTGTTATATGGGTGGCTCAAATGGTTGTTTGAAAGTATTTTTGTACTATTGTTACCTTATCCAAAGGGAATTTCTTTCTGACTAACGTCAACTGTGGAACCCCATCCCTTTGGTTTCGGGGTCCCTCTCTCTTTTATTAGAGATTCTGTGAACGGTCCTTTGGACTGGAGAGTTGTACTTTGCCCTTGAGCCTAATATCTATATCCTCAGAGACGTTTAGCCCTGATGGATAAAATCAAAACATTTGGTTTCAGTGAAGACCAACTCCACCGCATTATAAGTACCAAAAGTGGGAATAGGATCACAGTAGCCTCAGGGAAAGGAGAAAACTGGGGGAAGCTTGTGAATCTGAAGAAAAAATTAATTCGAACGGAAGCCCATGCTGACTTCCTAGTAGAATATTTAACATCTGGTATTATCCCCATTGGATTACAGGTTCGCAATGAACCGGGAGTATTCATAGAGAACAGGAAGTTCCTTGAAACCTGGGCACTAATCTCAAATAGGTGTAGTAGAGACTGGATGCTCTTAATCATCGAAACAGCGCAGGGCCTACTCATCCTAGAAAAGGAAGAAATTGACAAACTTGAAGATGAACTTAAAAACTGCCCAGCCCTAGAAGAGGCCAAGAAAAAGCTGGCCGACATTAACAGAGATGTTGAGGGCTACAGTACCTACCTGATAAATAAAAAAACTAATAAGTTGAAAAAAGACATTGAGATGTATGCAGAAGATAAAACGTACCCTTTTCTAAAGGAGAATTATTTTCAGAACAAATATAATGGGAGTTGGGAACGACCCCCTAATAGACAGATATACTCAAGAGGGGGTAACAAACAAGTGACCTTCTCTAATTCATCATGTTCCGGATCTGAAGAAGAAGAAATTAGTGAGGCTGGTAGGAACAATTATGATCAAGGGTTTTTTTTAGAACCACGCCCAAGGAGGGGGCAAGCTTACAATGGGAACCGAGGCCAGGGTCATTTCAGTCGAGGGAGGCAACAATACCAGACCCAGGGCCAACACAATTACAACCAAGGCCCCCCTCAACAAACTTATATCCAGGGTCCTCCCCAGCAGAACTACAACCAAGCACCTCCTCAGCAGGAATATCTAAGTACCCGGAACAAGAAGTACTGGAAACAACCAAATTACCAGTAGTCAATCTATCAAGCAAAACTCTGAGTGATGTAGAAATAGGGATCCTTAGCAAAGGTTTTAGTTTTGTCCCATCCACCAACTTAGACAAATTTCAGTTTGAAAAGGACCTACGTTCATTTTTTAGGAAGATCAGATTAAAAAGATTTTTCGAAGACAGGGAATATAGAGAGAAAATAAATATCTCCGGCCTAAAACCCAAGTCTAAATTCACCCCTACTCTTAGTATGGTGAACAAAAACATCGAAGCCTTTGAAATGGCAGTTGAAAGTGGCATCCATAAACTGTTCAATAAAGAGAAGCGATGTTACAACCATAACATCTCAGCTAGTGAAAGAAGGGCCATCCATCAGTTGAGAGACGATAGTTCCTTGACCATCAAACCAGCAGACAAAGGCGGCGGGGTGGTGGTCTTTGACACCGAGGACTATGAGCAGCGCATGCTTGGGCTCCTTGGTGTTAGTGAACACTACGTCCGTACCACCGAAGCCAGCCTGAAAAGAATAGCAAATGAGTGCCTTGCTCTGCTTACAAATGCCAAAGAATCTGGACTCATTTGTGACGAGGAATTTTGCTTCCTCAACAATCTGGAGCCTAGAACACCTGCCATTTATGGCCTGCCCAAATTGCACAAGAATAAATCTAATCCTCCTATGCGCCCAATAGTGAGCAGTATCGACTCTCTATTGGAACCAGTTAGCAAGTATGTCGACCACTTTTTGAAACCGATTGTGTGTAAACTAAAATCATATGTGCGAGACTCAGCACATATCATATCAATGATTGAGGGAATTCCCTTTTGTGGAGAGACTCAGTGTCTAGTTACTCTAGACATTGAGTCGCTTTACACGAATATCCCTCAGGAGGCTACCACAGAAGTGATCGATGAGATTCTATCAGGACAAGATCTTGGCGGGGCCAATAAGGACTTCATAGTTGACTGTGTGAGACTTATTCTTACTAACAACGTTTTCCTCTTCAAAAATGATTATTATAAACAACTGAAAGGGACCAGCATGGGGGCCACCTGTGCCCCTAGTCTGGCCTGCCTGTATGTGGGCAGGTTCGAGGACACACACATTAACAACGAATTGGCCCCTTTCTTCGAAAATGTAGCGGGCTGGTACCGCTACATAGACGATATTTTTTTCATATGGGACGGGCCAATTGAACTCCTGGAGGAATTTCTCCTGTGGATTAACTTAGGAGATCCCAATTTAAAATTCACCTCAAGTTACAGTACCACCAGGGTTGAATTCCTCGATATATGCATAAAAAACTGTGATGGAATCTTGGCAGTAGAATTATATACAAAGCCAATGGCGAAGAATACATTGTTGGAATTTTCAAGTTTCCACCCAAAATCCCAAAGGGAAAGTATTCCTTTTAGCCAGTTTCTCCGTCTTCGGAGAAACTGTTCAGATCTGAATGACTATTATAAACATGCTGAAGTCCTTAAATCTAAGTTGAAAGATAGGGGATACCCAAAAAAACTCCTTTCAAACTCTATGAAAAGGGCACGTTTCTTTGATCGGGATGCCTTGATTCACAATACCCCTAAGGAAAAGAAGCCCCTTAACAAGGTTGTATTTGTCAGTAAATTCTCAAATATGAGCAACCAAATAAAAAACGTTGTAAACAGACATTGGCACATTCTGAACCACGAAGAAGATGTTTTATTAGAAAGGCCATTATTTGCATTCAAAAAGAATAGCAATTTGCGTGATCTATTGGTTCACACCTACAGGGATGAACTAGTTGAAAAACAGAGAACTATTGATGGCACAAAGGTGACCGGTACAACAAAATGTGGAAATTGCAATATGTGTAATCAATGTATTGTGGGACCTGAGATTGTCTGTAATCTGAGAAAAATAACATGCAAGACCCACAACAATTGTAGGAGTAAAAATGTCATCTATCTACTGCTATGCCCGTGTGGCCTACCCTATGTTGGAGAAACAGGGAGAGAAGTACGAACAAGACTTCAGGAGCATAGATCAGCCGTGAGAATGGAAAAAATCACTGCTCCAATCGTGGCCCATTTCTTAGAAAGGGGCCATAAGGATTCAGAATTTGGCTGGTTTATACTAGAAAAAATTAAAATTGGTAAAAGAGGTGGAAATATGGTCGCAAGGAGAAAGGAAAGGGAGCAATGGTACATCTCTTTTCTGGACACTGTTAAGAAGGGCCTTAATTCAAGAGAAGAGTGGGAACGGATTATTGGAGCTATATAGGACAATCACTGATTCTTAGATGCTCCTATTGGCTACATAATTTGCTCATACTATCTACATTTGGACGTATCAGGTATAATATAGAGAACGGTGCTCCCCTCCACATAAATAGATCACTCTGTAAACACAACTTTGATGCCCGGAGTATTTAGGGTTTATGTCTAAAATAATGACCTTCACATATGACATTTTCATTAGCGACTATTTAAAATAACTATAAACTTAAAGTAAAACGAATATAAGAATTTTTCTTTTTAATTAGTTCATGAAGACTTTCGGCTAATAAGTAAAATAATATCAACCGCTGTATTAGTTTTTGTAGAATTTATAACAATTTAAAATAATAATAACAATGCATTATACACGAACGTTACTAGCACGGGCAGTCTGTTTTCCCGTTTTACTGTTTCCGCATTCGTCATCAATAATCACCCGCGTAAATGCTGGGTATTTAAAGTCGCGTCTCTTCCCCTAACGTTGCTAGCCGGGAAGACGAACAAAAGCACGCAGGACGTCCGGGACCACAGCACCCAAGGTAAACATATTGAATGGTGGTTTTAGACAACAGTGCGTTAGCGTTATACGCATACGCTTGTAACGAGTATATTTGCTCTTTTCTCGTTATGACGTGCAGGGCGTACAGAGAGGTTCCCTTGCACAGCGGGTATATTTGGATCATATTCCCTGAACCCATGCTGACACCAATCGTGTAGAAACCTGATTAAAAAGACTAAAGAATGGACTGCACTGTTGGGGGCTTTAGAATATATTGCGTTAACGGTTTTATTAACACGCTTGTAACGAGTATACCTGCCCTTTTCTTGTCATAATATGCAGGGCTTACAGAGAGGTTTTCTTCGTACAGCGGGTATCTTTGGATCCTACCTCCCGAACCCACGCTGTAACAAAGTGTGTAAAAGCCTGATTAATAAGACGAAAGCGGGAATCGAATACCTCACTACTGCGTGCTCATGCACTAGCTTTTTAATTATTTGTAAGTATGTCTCTAGAATTCGGCATAGCAAATATTTCTTACTTCATAGCAGCCAGTCAGTAATGGTCTGCTATTGTGTATTTCCTTAGCTACCAGCCAGTCAGCTGGAGAACTCGATGAGTGAGATAGACGTATTTACGCCTCATACCTCCAATTTTTAAATAGTAAGTACTTGATAATAATAAAAATTAATTATCTGCTTAAATAAACGGAAGAATGTCTGCAATAGCACTGGGGTATCATTACCCAGCAAGCTTACAACTGAGGTTGCCCCCCTGCTTTTTATAAACATTTACCTCCTTCTCTGCCCAACTATAGTATCTATGTCAGACATAAGCTGAGACATTATTTTTGTCAAACGCACAAACCAATGGGCATAGGTAAATTGCTGAGAGCACTAAGTTGTTTTTTGATAAATGGATACACATGAGCTAAGTTCCTTGTAAATCCTGAGCTATGGCACGCAGAGGGCCAACCATCTCTATATATTCATTTTTTCTAAATAGGTGTCTCTCTAATATATAAAAGAAAGACGAATTCGCTGGACGAATATCTTGAGTTGACGACAAGGAGGCCGAATACCCCTTACAATATCTGTTAGACTTATCTAGTGTCTGAGGTAGGTGATGTATCATTGCGCTATTTCCGTGCCACCTCTAGTACAGTAAGCACTGATCAATGTAGTATACCAATACTCATGGAAAAACACATGTTCCTGAACTCTTTCTAAAGTCTGGAAAGATGTATTTCAATGTCCTTAAATGATGTGATTATTATCAAAAATGTTGTAGTAATATTGTCAGATTATGAATCCTGCATATCTATATGAGCATGATGGATGTACTATGTGTTGTTTGTTTGGAAGCAATGTGTATATATATGTGTTAACATAATGAGTTGGAAACATTATGGTTGTAATAGTGTTATTAGATTTCTATATATTAAGTGGATCTTCCGTCTCTAGCAAGTAAGCTTAAGACTGGTTTTATTTAATTTCAGAATTTATTTGGGAAACTCTATTACTGTCCTGATGAAGGCGGATTAAAATGAATACTCCGCCGAAACGCGTCGACGCCTAAGGAGTGAATCTGGGAATACAAACTAAGGAGGAATTCAAAACTGCTCTCTTTTTTTATTGAGTTCTATCCTTTTTCCCTGTATACTCCTTTTTATTTGAATGTGGTCTTTTATTGATTATTGAACCGTCTTTGTGTGTTTCCCATTTTCTGATTCTGTTTTTATGTAATGTATCCTTAATAAATTGTTTTTATAATTTAAAAATATTTTTAGAGTGTTTTCACATATATGGTTGATTTCATCTGTCTACATTGCTTCTGTGTGTTATATGGGTGGCTCAAATGGTTGTTTGAAAGTATTTTTGTACTATTGTTACCTTATCCAAAGGGAATTTCTTTCTGACTATTCTAGGGAGAGGCTGTGGGCTCTCCTTTCTCCTCATCTTGTTTTTGGCAGATCCAGCGTTTTGGAGCAAGAAATCACCGGAGGCTTTCGGAGATCGATCCAGGGGGCGTGGCAGTTTCCAGCTTTCCTCGTTCTCAGGATTCCAGGGGAGAAGAGTCGTTTTGAGTGCCCAGAAGGGACGTTAGTCCTTCAGAGAAGTAGAGTAGGTCGTACTCTACAGGTAGGGGCTAAGAATTCAGAGTTCATGGCGCAAATTGTCTTAAGTTTATTTTTCATGTTTTAAAGGTGACAATTAGGCTGCTAATTAACCATTGATGATTTAAATGCACTGAAAGGCTGAATCACTTTATGTTTTTTCTTTTGAACAGTGAAATGCATCTCATTGCTGGCAATGGTTTAATGTTTTCTGAGAAGCGCAAAGCTAATTAATGGCGCGTTAATCCTATTTAATCACAGTACATTTTGGCGCTATTCTTTGCTTGAGATATTTGGCGAAAAGGCCAAAAGGTGGTTTTTCTGGAGCTTATGTGAAAGACAACATTGTGATAATTTATAGTTTGCTCTTCAAACTTTGGTAAAGGAGTTTATTTACTAAAGAGTGGTGTTATTTCTGAATCTGTCGCAATTCACAAGAGAAGAGAATACACAACGTAGTGAATAGAACTGTGATTTATGAATGCTTCTTTACTAGAGGCTATTTGGATTCTTAGAGAGAGTTTGATTAGAGGCTGGTGTTCTAGAAAATTCTCAAGTTTGGTTTTAAAGGTCTTTAGTCAACTTTGGATTCCAGAGTGTTTTGTTACTAACTTTTCCTTTTCAGATCTCCTTCCCTGCTGTTCCCTTCCCAATTCCCTTTTCCCCCCCGCTTGATCACTCCAAGATTCTGTGTAATTATTACATTCGGAATTGGAGGTATCGAGAGGTGGGTCCTTATTACTTCACGACAGACCCTGAGGAAGACTTCGCCTGACAATTACGCTATTGGCATTGTAAATGACAATGCCATTAATTTATCTGTTTTCAAAACCAACACATAAATACAAAATTTGTCATTGACAATGCCAATAGCTCTAACTTTGTCAAAGGCAAAACCATTGCATTGTAAATGCTTGTTATTTTTTAGCCTCTGGAGCTGAGGAAGAGGTTCCCCCAGCGGCCTGGGATATTTTTTCCCCTCCAGTGTAATGACGATCGGCGCGCGTGGTGCGCTGATGTCATTACATTGAAAGTGAACTGAGCAGATTGGCTCATCTCACTTTTACTGCCTACGTGCACGTGGGGCTATCTGAGCCCTCCAAACATGGAGGCAGACTAGAGAGGTATTATTGGTAAGGGGAGAATCGCCCCTTTCCAGTGGTACTCTTCCCTAGTGATCCCGCAGGCACTTGGTCCATGCAAGCCATACATCCTTGTAATCCCCGGGTGTCTAGTTTTCAGAAATGTCTGGGTTTGGTAGGTTTCTCTAGATGGCCTCCTAGCCCAGGACCAAAAACGTAGCTCCCCCTTGTAAAAGCAGGTCATTTGTGATAGATAATTTTGATATCCCCAAAATACATTTTGGACCCTTCCCTGTTGCCAGCACTTGGCTCACCCACACTAGTGAGGTGCCATTTATATCGGGAGACCTGGGGGAACGCTGGGTGGTAGGAAATTTATGTCTGTCCGGTGATCCTACAACTTTCAGGACACAGAAATGTGAGGAAAATGTGATTTCTTTTTTAGCTGAATTTGACCTTTGTAGGGGATTCCGGGTAGGAAAATATGGGGGGATCCACACAAGCCACACCCCCTAGACTTCCCTGGGTGTCTAGCTTTCAGAAATGTCTGGGTTTGGTAGGTTTCCCTACATGGCTGCTGAGCCAGGGACCAAAAACAGAGTTTACCCCCTTGCTAAACTAGGTTGTTTTGTGATAGCTACAATACATTTTTAGACATTTCCTGTTGCAGGGACTTGGCCTATCCACACAACTGAGGTACAATTTTTTATCCGGAGACTTGGGGCAATGCCGGGTGGAAGGAAGCTTATGGCTCTCCTCAGATTCCAGAGCTTCCCATAGGAAATGTGAGGAAAATGTTTTTTCAGACACATTTTGGGGTTTGCATGGGATACTGGGTAACGGTCCCTGGTGAGACCCACACAAGTCACTGTACCGTGGATTCTCCTGGGTATATAGTTTTCACAAATGTAAAGGTTTGCTAGGTTTCCTTAGGTACCGGCTGAGCCAAGGTCCAAAATCCTCAGCTAGGCACACTTTCAGTGGAAAAATGTAATGTGTCTACCTTATGTTTTGTCCCATTTCCTGTCGCAGGCACTAGGCCTACCTACACCAGTGAGGTACCTTTAAACTTTGGAAAATGCAGGGTAGAAGGAAGTTTGTGGTTCCCCTCAGATTCCAGAGCTTTCCATCACTGAAATGTGAGAACAATTAGTTTTGTTTAGACACATTTTGAGGGTTGCGAAGGATTATGGGTAACAGGACCTAGTGAGAGCCACACAAGTCACCCAATTCTGGATTCCTCTGAGTGTCTAGTTTTCACAAATGTACATGTTTGCTAGGTCTCCCTAGGTGCTAGCTGAGTTAGAGCCCAAAATCCTCAGTGAGGCACATTGCAAAAAAAGGGTCCGTTTTCAGTGGAAAAATCTGATGTGTTCAAGTTGCATTTTGGGTCGTTTCCTGTCATGGGCACTAGGGCTACCGACATGTGTTTGTATTTATATAGCGCACTTCTACCCAGAGGTCTCGTAGCGTAGCACATAAATAAGGTACTTTTTCTACCAGGAGACTTGTGGGTGGAAAGACGTTTGCACCTCAACTCATATTCCAGAGCTTTCCATCACTAAAATTTGAGGAAAAGGTTTTTTATTTTATTTTTTACAAATGTTGAGGTTTGCAAGGCCTGCTGGGTAAAAGAAGCTGGTGAGAGCCACACAGATCAGCCAATCCTGGATTCCTCTTGGTGTCTATTTAAAAAAAAAATACAGGTTTGTTAGGTTTCCCTAGGAGCCGGCTAAGCTAGGGCTCAAAATCAGCTAGGCACATTGCAAAAAAGGGTCAGTTTTCAGTGGAAAAATGTGGTGTCCATGTTGCATTTTGGACCACTTCCTGTCGTGGATTTTAGGCCTATCAACACAAGTGAGGTACCATTTTTATCGAGACACTCAGGTGAACACAGAATAATAGAACAAGTGCTATTAGCTATTGTCTTTCCATGCAATTCCGGCTTCCAAATGTAAAACTGTGTCAAAAAGAAGTGATTTCGAAAAGTGCCCTCTAATTCACATGCTAGTTTGGGTACCCACAAATTCAGAGATGTGCAAGTAACCACTGCTTCGAAACACTATATCTTGTTCTCATTTCGGAAATACATAGGTTAGCTTGATACCTATTTTTCACTCTTTATTTTTTACCAAATGAATTGATGTGTCCCAAGTACACAATAAAAAACCATTCGAAGGTGGAGCTCAGTTAATGGCTCTGGGTACCACGGGTTCTTGGTGAACCTACAAACCCTATATATCCCTACAACCAGATGGGTCCAGCGGATGTAACAGTATGTTATCTTTAAAAATCTGCCCTAGAAGAAGTTACTGGTGAAAACGTAGACACAAATGGCTGTTTAAAAAAAAAACTCAATTAAAATATTTTTTTATTTCAACTTTTGCTTTCTAAAGGAAAACCTTGAAGGATCTACACAGATGACCACTTACTAAATTCAGAATTTTGTCTACTTGTCAGATACGTATAGCCTTCTAAGATCCCTGATTGGTTTCAGACCCATTTCTAGCACTAACTGGAAGGAGGTTGAAAGCACAACAAATAGGCTATGTCCCAGTAAAATGCCAAACCTGTGTAGAAAAGTTTGGTTTTCTGACAAAAGTCTGCCTGTTCCTGAGAGCTGGGAAGATTGTGATTTTAGCACTGCAAACCCTTCATTGAAACCATTTGCACTGGGAAAAAAACGACGCCTTCTTAAACAGCACTTTTATCCCCAAAAAATCCCAAATTTACCTCTGTTTTGGCTAATTTCTCAGTCCCCTTCAGGGAAATCCACAAGCCCTGGGTACTTTTAGAATCCTCAGGATGTTGAAAAAAAGGACTCAAATTTGGCATGGATACCTTATGTGGGCAAAAAGTATGGGGGCCTAAGTGCGAACTACTCCAATTTGCCAAAAAAAAGGCTTAGCACGAAGGGACGGGGGGTCCAGAAGCGAAAGGGTTAAAACAATTGGGAAACTCAATTAGTCCCAAAGGTGAATCCTTTTGGCTTTGGCACTGCTTGTTTTCTTTTAAACAGTACGAAAAACTATGGAGTGTTTCTGGTTGAGGAGCTTATTCTTTTTATTTCACGCTGTCAAATATTTTACCACTAGATGGCAGTCATACCAAACTTTTTCAAGTCATAAATGCCAGCTGTAAACTCATTCCCTGAAATTTTGATGCAAACTGCAGACCTCATCGTAGACCTGATCTGAATTTTTTATGAACTATGTCAATCACACTGTCCATGAAAAATCAGTGATGGCATTATAGAGAACATTGTATTGCAGGAAACATGTATTCTAAGGAGAGAGTGAATGTCTAGGAAGATAACATAATATTACTGAACAGCACATCAGTCAAAGTCAGACCAGCTGTTTGAAACTACCAATCTGTTTTTCACTACAGGTGACAACCTGGTTTGTGTTTCAAAGGGGACAATGATACCCTTGCAGGCAGGTGCAGTGAATGACTGTACTAGCCTGATGGGGTATGCCTACGGGGGTCCCTAGCACCCTCATGCCCCTGTCACAAGGGGTGTCTACTAGCAGCTCCTTTGCCTCAGCTTCCTCATGTCATTATGATGAGTGATGTAATATATGAGGTGAAAAGCAGTGCATGATTGGTGCAAAAGTCCTAGTTAGTTCACTACTATTTCTGTGATTTTTTTTTTTTTGAACATTAGCTCCTGTCTCATTCCAACACCTAACGATAATGTCACTTTAACCTTTTTTTCCCCAGAGAATATATGTATGTATATATATATATATCCATCAAAACGAAGGTGACCCCTCGGTTGTCCTCATGGAAAGAGCCACTCAGCAGGTAAGTATGTTCTTAGCTTTAATCATGAAAGCTGCAGCATCACATCCGAAAACAGCATTAAATATCAAGGGAGTCCATACGCCGACGCGTTTCGTGCGCTGTGCGCACTTCTTCAAAGGCGGACTGTTGAAATAACACACAGCAATCCACGGCACCTGAACACTTTATGACGCTCGCTGAGTAGGGCGGGGACAGCTCGCACTGTCTTCTGGTCAATTGAGTGCAGTGGACAATAAAGTTTTGCTAGTGTGCTGTCATATTCAAATAAAGTTCCACAATGGGTTAGTGCTCGTTTCTCTTCTGGGAGGCTGCACTGTAGACCTTCCATTTAGCCCTCGCCTGCCCCTTCAGCTAGCGTGATTAGGCGCCAGCCTGGGCTGTGGAACACAGCGGGGTTCTTTCCGCGGCTGGACTAGCCGCTACGAATCCATCAAAACGAAGGTGACCCCTCGGTTGTCCTCATGGAAAGAGCCACTCAGCAGGTAAGTATGTTCTTAGCTTTAATCATGAAAGCTGCAGCATCACATCCGAAAACAGCATTAAATATCAAGGGAGTCCATACGCCGACGCGTTTCGTGCGCTGTGCGCACTTCTTCAAAGGCGGACTGTTGAAATAACACACAGCAATCCACGGCACCTGAACACTTTATGACGCTCGCTGAGTAGGGCGGGGACAGCTCGCACTGTCTTCTGGTCAATTGAGTGCAGTGGACAATAAAGTTTTGCTAGTGTGCTGTCATATTCAAATAAAGTTCCACAATGGGTTAGTGCTCGTTTCTCTTCTGGGAGGCTGCACTGTAGACCTTCCATTTAGCCCTCGCCTGCCCCTTCAGCTAGCGTGATTAGGCGCCAGCCTGGGCTGTGGAACACAGCGGGGTTCTTTCCGCGGCTGGACTAGCCGCTACGAATCCATCAAAACGAAGGTGACCCCTCGGTTGTCCTCATGGAAAGAGCCACTCAGCAGGTAAGTATGTTCTTAGCTTTAATCATGAAAGCTGCAGCATCACATCCGAAAACAGCATTAAATATCAAGGGAGTCCATACGCCGACGCGTTTCGTGCGCTGTGCGCACTTCTTCAAAGGCGGACTGTTGAAATAACACACAGCAATCCACGGCACCTGAACACTTTATGACGCTCGCTGAGTAGGGCGGGGACAGCTCGCACTGTCTTCTGGTCAATTGAGTGCAGTGGACAAAACAGCATTAAATATCAAGGGAGTCCGTCGGCGTATGGACTCCCTTGATATTTAATGCTGTTTTCGGATGTGATGCTGCAGCTTTCATGATTAAAGCTAAGAACATACTTACCTGCTGAGTGGCTCTTTCCATGAGGACAACCGAGGGGTCACCTTCGTTTTGATGGATTCGTAGCGGCTAGTCCAGCCGCGGAAAGAACCCCGCTGTGTTCCACAGCCCAGGCTGGCGCCTAATCACGCTAGCTGAAGGGGCAGGCGAGGGCTAAATGGAAGGTCTACAGTGCAGCCTCCCAGAAGAGAAACGAGCACTAACCCATTGTGGAACTTTATTTGAATATGACAGCACACTAGCAAAACTTTATTGTCCACTGCACTCAATTGACCAGAAGACAGTGCGAGCTGTCCCCGCCCTACTCAGCGAGCGTCATAAAGTGTTCAGGTGCCGTGGATTGCTGTGTGTTATTTCAACAGTCCGCCTTTGAAGAAGTGCGCACAGCGCACGAAACGCGTCGGCGTATGGACTCCCTTGATATTTAATGCTGTTTTCGGATGTGATGCTGCAGCTTTCATGATTAAAGCTAAGAACATACTTACCTGCTGAGTGGCTCTTTCCATGAGGACAACCGAGGGGTCACCTTCGTTTTGATGGATTCGTAGCGGCTAGTCCAGCCGCGGAAAGAACCCCGCTGTGTTCCACAGCCCAGGCTGGCGCCTAATCACGCTAGCTGAAGGGGCAGGCGAGGGCTAAATGGAAGGTCTACAGTGCAGCCTCCCAGAAGAGAAACGAGCACTAACCCATTGTGGAACTTTATTTGAATATGACAGCACACTAGCAAAACTTTATTGTCCACTGCACTCAATTGACCAGAAGACAGTGCGAGCTGTCCCCGCCCTACTCAGCGAGCGTCATAAAGTGTTCAGGTGCCGTGGATTGCTGTGTGTTATTTCAACAGTCCGCCTTTGAAGAAGTGCGCACAGCGCACGAAACGCGTCGGCGTATGGACTCCCTTGATATTTAATGCTGTTTTCGGATGTGATGCTGCAGCTTTCATGATTAAAGCTAAGAACATACTTACCTGCTGAGTGGCTCTTTCCATGAGGACAACCGAGGGGTCACCTTCGTTTTGATGGATTCGTAGCGGCTAGTCCAGCCGCGGAAAGAACCCCGCTGTGTTCCACAGCCCAGGCTGGCGCCTAATCACGCTAGCTGAAGGGGCAGGCGAGGGCTAAATGGAAGGTCTACAGTGCAGCCTCCCAGAAGAGAAACGAGCACTAACCCATTGTGGAACTTTATTTGAATATGACAGCACACTAGCAAAACTTTATTGTCCACTGCACTCAATTGACCAGAAGACAGTGCGAGCTGTCCCCGCCCTACTCAGCGAGCGTCATAAAGTGTTCAGGTGCCGTGGATTGCTGTGTGTTATTTCAACAGTCCGCCTTTGAAGAAGTGCGCACAGCGCACGAAACGCGTCGGCGTATGGACTCCCTTGATATTTAATGCTGTTTTCGGATGTGATGCTGCAGCTTTCATGATTAAAGCTAAGAACATACTTACCTGCTGAGTGGCTCTTTCCATGAGGACAACCGAGGGGTCACCTTCGTTTTGATGGATTCGTAGCGGCTAGTCCAGCCGCGGAAAGAACCCCGCTGTGTTCCACAGCCCAGGCTGGCGCCTAATCACGCTAGCTGAAGGGGCAGGCGAGGGCTAAATGGAAGGTCTACAGTGCAGCCTCCCAGAAGAGAAACGAGCACTAACCCATTGTGGAACTTTATTTGAATATGACAGCACACTAGCAAAACTTTATTGTCCACTGCACTCAATTGACCAGAAGACAGTGCGAGCTGTCCCCGCCCTACTCAGCGAGCGTCATAAAGTGTTCAGGTGCCGTGGATTGCTGTGTGTTATTTCAACAGTCCGCCTTTGAAGAAGTGCGCACAGCGCACGAAACGCGTCGGCGTATGGACTCCCTTGATATTTAATGCTGTTTTCGGATGTGATGCTGCAGCTTTCATGATTAAAGCTAAGAACATACTTACCTGCTGAGTGGCTCTTTCCATGAGGACAACCGAGGGGTCACCTTCGTTTTGATGGATATATATATATATATTCACTGAAAAAACCATAGGTTTTTGGCACGTTATAGTTAGGAATTAGCATTAAAAAAAACGTAGAAATTCACAAAAAAAACATAGGTTTCAGGGACGTTATAGTTAGTTGAACATTTGACTCATATAAAACCAGAGAAATTCGCCTGTTATAGTTAGTTGAGCTAACTATAACTTGCGAGCCCGCAATGCACTGCTGATGATGTCACATATTACATCACTCATGACATGGCCAGTGACATCACTGATGACATCTCAAATGACATCACTCATGACATCATCCAGTGAATGTGCGTTTCTGTAAAGGTTAAATATATTTGATATATATATGCCAAGGGGTATTGAAGAATGAATGCATTTACAAGTCCCTAAAGGAATTATTTCGTATCTGCATGACTGACTGTTTAAGTGAGTGATTGAATGTGCTTACTGAATGCATGGGTTAGTGACTAAACTGTGTAAAAGTCTGTATTAGTCTCTCCGTTGGTGTGTAAGCAACTGCATGGATTGCTGAATAGCTACATGAGTGTCTATCTAGGTTATTGATTTGTAGTCTGAGTATCTCTATGGGTCCCTGAGTGTCTGTGTGGGTGGGTGTGTGGGGGGTATATGAGTCTGTGCATAGATGTCTGAGTGGGTGATTCAGTTGTTGTATGGATTAAAAAGTGCATCTGCAAAGGGCGGTATGGGTGAGTTTGTGTGTCTATGGGTGTGTTGGTGAGTGAATAAATGTCTCAGTGGTATATCTGTGAGTAACTACATATCTTTTAAGGCAGTAGATGTGAGTGTTGGAGTATATTAATGACTATACATGAGAGTAAGTTATTTTAAGAGTGGTTGTATAAATAAGTGTCTGCTTCTATCAGTGATTGTATAAGACTAAATATGTAGAACCTTCCTAAGGGCATAGCAGAACAGTACCTGTCAGAGCGCCAAGGAGAGCGAGCGGACCAAGCGCCAAGGAGAGCGAGCGGACCGGATAAGGACCACAAAACCGCCACCAGCCGCGCCGCCGCATCGGGACTGCATATCCCGACAGCCTCAGCGGCGGCGCGTTCCCCGACGCGTCACACGCGCCGGGACGGGCCAATAAAGCAGAGAGCCCTCGGTGGAGCGGGGGGAACCTTCCTAAGGGCATAGCAGAACAGTACCTGTCAGAGCGCCAAGGAGAGCGAGCGGACCAAGCGCCAAGGAGAGCGAGCGGACCGGAGAAGGACCACAAAACCGCCACCAGCCGCGCCGCCGCATCGGGACTGCATATCCCGACAGCCTCAGCGGCGGCGCGTTCCCCGACGCGTCACACGCGCCGGGAGGGGCCAATAAAGCAGAGAGCCCTCGGTGGAGCGGGGGGAACCTTCCTAAGGGCATAGCAGAACAGTACCTGTCAGAGCGCCAAGGAGAGCGAGCGGACCAAGCGCCAAGGAGAGCGAGCGGACCGGAGAAGGACCACAAAACCGCCACCAGCCGCGCCGCCGCATCGGGACTGCATATCCCGACAGCCTCAGCGGCGGCGCGTTCCCCGACGCGTCACACGCGCCGGGAGGGGCCAATAAAGCAGAGAGCCCTCGGTGGAGCGGGGGGAACCTTCCTAAGGGCATAGCAGAACAGTACCTGTCAGAGCGCCAAGGAGAGCGAGCGGACCAAGCGCCAAGGAGAGCGAGCGGACCGGAGAAGGACCACAAAACCGCCACCAGCCGCGCCGCCGCATCGGGACTGCATATCCCGACAGCCTCAGCGGCGGCGCGTTCCCCGACGCGTCACACGCGCCGGGAGGGGCCAATAAAGCAGAGAGCCCTCAGCGTCGCGGGACGCGAGCGGGACGCCCGGGGCTAAGCCCGGGCAAAGGGCGGGCCCTCAAAGGCCTGACAAGGCCGGGCCGGGCTACCTCCATTAGGTGTCCATCTTGGTAAATCATCTGCCCGGGTAGTGAGGATGTCTAAATCGGGAACTGAAGGCCATAGAACCGCCGAAGGGAGCACAATCCTGGGACCTTTGGATAAATTCTTTTCGAAAGCAATTGGCGATCAAGATAGAGATCTGGCTCTGGCTGAGCGCCGCATCGCGCGGCGACAATCCATAGAGCAACTTAAAAACACCATTCTAGATCCTTGTCTGACACTTACCCCTGAGCCTCTCCCTGTAAATTCATGCCTGGAAAACACTGACGGGGACTTAATGAATACAGATAATGTTCCTTTACTATTTCAATCTTATTTTTCCCCGAAAAATGGTACATCTACACCGTCCCCTTCACAATTGGTTAATAACACTACCACTGCTACTATTGATCTTATTGACCTGGTCACTCAAAACTTGCCAAAGATTGCTGAGTTTGTCCCATCGGACATCATTGTAGTTCCGTCCCCCCTGGTCACACAAAAGTTAACTATGTTTCAACCATTACCCGTCGTATTAAGGCCAGACAAATCCTTACCCGCCACAAATCCATCCAAAAAGAAACAGGCTATCATTCGATCTCCACCAAAAAAACTACGAAAAAAAGCCCCAGTAAAAAGGTTACCTAAACCCCACCTATCGGCTGAGGATCAACTAACTAAAGAATTGTTACAAATTGGAGAGGGATCATCCATTTGACCACGGGACACACCGACTTCTAGTGTCCCCCCTACAATTAAAGACTTTGTGGATGCAATGAAACATCTTATCAAGGCACTATTAATACCTATCCTTGAGAGAGTGAAGAGAATAGGCACTCAGTTGGATACCTTTTTGGGAACCCAGACTCAAAACCAACCTGGTAAAAGGGCCCAGGAAGCCCCTTTGAGCCTCGAAAATGGAGAAAAAATTCAGAGTACTTTAAAAACCTCCATGCCCATAACAAAGCCCATTTCTCTGATAGCCGCAGAAAAAACGACTAATAAAGAACAAAAGACCGTGGATCAAAATTTGATAAATGACAGGACTCCGTCTGGTCAACAAAAAACCCAATCGTCAAAATCAATTATTAAGGTGGCATTAAAACAAAATCCAGTGCCACTCCCAAAAACACCTTCCAATACTCAGGAGCAAATGCTTCAAGTAAATTCCCTAATGGCTTCGGCAAAAATGGGCAATTCCCAGGCCATACTAGAAAAAACTAAAACCACCGTACAACATGAAAAACGTGCACGTGAAAGGTATGCTGACCTACCCCCCGCGGCATCACAAAACGTTATATTATTAACGGGGGTCTTACCATTACCATTATCTACTAAAGGAGGTTATGAAAACCACCATAGCCTAAAAAACAAGGTGATTTTCTGGCTCCGTGAGAACAGACCCCTACCTCCCCACATAAATGGCGATATAATAATGGTAAGAAGAACAAACTGGGTCGGTATTCGCCCGAAAGATATTGATGGGGACGTTGTAATCGTCACGTTTAAAGACGCAAGGGTCATCACACATATCTTAGATTGGTTTTCTGGGTTTAGCAGGGGTCCAATATCGCCTAAACCTCTTGCTTACTTCTACCCTGAATCACTAATGCTGTCTAAGCCACATCAATCAAAAATTGCTTATGGTAATTCCTCATTGGCACAGCCTAGAAGATCATTTTATGATAAATATTCCACAAGGTACCGAGTAAGGGACCAGACATCTTTCCCTTTTACCGATTATAGGCAATTGCCCACACCACGATATAACCCTGTGGGATATCTGCAACCTTCCCCTTTTATAAATTCGTCTTGGAACTTTCCCTGCCATAACTTTTATGAGCCACTCTACGGTCTTGATGATGTAGAGTGACTCTTTCAGGGCAAAGAAGATATCAAGGGTAGTAGGTATGCTGTAAGATCTTCTGACCACCTCCATGCTACTCAGGCTAATCCGGTTGATGGGCTTGAGTAAAACTTATCTGCAAACAGAGCTAGAAATAGTGAAAAATCTATTGAAAGGGGCAAAATTAAAGGTGTACTATGTTCAGGCCTAAAACCCACTAACAACATTCCCTCGTCATATATGGGATCCAGGAATAAAACTTCCCACTTACACTTCCTCTCTTGGAACTTGGCGGGTCTTTCCTCAAAAATGATTCTACCAGACTGGATTAAGGTGGTTAATCAGTACTCCATCCTGTGTTTTCAGGAAACTTGGGTGATTTCTCCTATCCATCTACAGGGTTTTCAAACATTTCATTCACCAGCGTCTATGAGCAAACAGGGCAGACACAAAGGGGGACTTTGTATGTATATTAGTGTAGCAGTCGCCCACAGGATCAGAAAAACGTTACTTAGGGACTCATTCCAAGTAATCGTCATGGATATTGCCCCGTCCCTTTTACTGATTATTGTTAACTTCTACAATAACTTGACCGTGGAACAGTTAGAGAAAGCATTGGACAACCTACAACAAGCCGTTCTAACGATCAAAGCTACCTCTGGAGGCGAGTGTGCAATACTTTTCATGGGCGATTTCAATTGTCACATCTGCCCTAACACAACGAGAGATGCGTGTGATATCTGAGTCATATGAACTGGATTCTCCCGATGCTAGTTTCAATCACTTCCAACATACAAAATCAGGGGATCTGTTTAATAATTTTGTGACCTCTCTCAACTTACATTTTGCGAATGAGCTTCTTCACATCCCAAGAACTCTTAAAACAACTTTCCATGGCAGAGGAACGAGCTCTATCATAGACTTCATACTCTTCTCAAAAAATCATGCTTCACTAATATCAGGCTGGGACACCCTCAACCACCCTCACAGTGACCACTATCCCTTGTCTATATCGGTTAAGTGTCCATCTCCATCTATGGATCAAAAAAACTTAGAGGTAAGACACGATCAACCAATTCAAATTGGAGCCATAAACGGTTACACTGTTAAAATGGAATAAAATTAACCCAAATAATCTTCTCAAAAACCTAGTCACCAAGAGGAGGGAGGAGATTCATATCTGTCTTTCTGACAACGATAACCCTAATGTCATTTGTAAAGCCTTTATTAAAATTCAGACTACACTAAAAGCATTACTTACGCGCCAGTTCAAATCCGGACCTATTGTACACAAAGGGTGGTTTGATCATGAATGTTCCATGGCTTTAAAATCTTTAAAGAATTTGCTGCGTGTCACCCCCAAACCACTTCCAGAAATTCGACAGGCTAGAACACACTATCGCCTAGTTATTAAAAATAGAAAAAGGGCATTGAAAATGGAAGCATGGCGAAACTTGGTGAAAACTTCCGAAATTGGGGACATGTCAGCCTTTTGGAAACTTATCAATACACCCCTGCCATGGGTAGTATTGCCTGAGAGGTACTTGGACTTGGCAATAACTGGCGAGACGTGGGCGGCCTATTTTCAAAAACTATATAGTAAACCCACGTGCTCAAATACCTCAAATACCTCTATATCAGATCCCATCTTACCTCCAACTTTAAATTCGTCTCCGGAGGGTCCATGTAAAATTGTATTCTCTTTCCAGGAGGTTGAATTGGCCATTAGGGAAACACCCCCTGGGAAGGCTCCTGGTCCGGATGGCATTCCGGCGGATGTGTACAGGGCAGAAATAGAATTTTGGGCCCCCCTATTGACTTCTGTTCTAAACTCCATAAATACGTTTGATCTACTACCATCATGGGCGGAGGCAATAGTAATACCAATCTTTAAAAAGGAGATAGGCACCTGCCATCGTGCTATAGACCAATATCCCTGCTTGATACCCTAATGAAAATTGTTGGACGTATCATCCTGAAACGAATAACTAACTGGACAGAAGATAAGAACATACTGTCGAACTTGCAATATGGTTTTCGGTCAGGTAGAGGAACCATTGAACAGACCCTCAATCTACACCTTATTATGTCCAAATACGTCGATACAAAAAAGCAAAGTCTGTATATAACATACATAGATTTAACTTCAGCATTCGACTGTGTGCTTCACGATCAACTATGGGACATTTTAAAACAACTGGGGATAGATCCATCAATTCTCCTTTTTATTAAGGCCCTGTACAGAAATGCCGGCGCCAGAGTCCGATTTGGCCTCAAGGGAGAGTGCTCGCCACGCTTCAACATCAATAGAGGGGTTAGGCAGGGGTGCATCTTAGCCCCCCTGCTTTTCTCCCTCTATATAAACGCTATTGGCGAGCATCTCAAAAACATCGAGTGTGATTTCCCAAAAATAGGCGGTCAATCTATCCCAATTCTGCTATATGCAGACGACGCGGCTATTCTTTCCCAGACCAGAGTGGGTCTACAAAAAGCTGTATCTGCATTCACAGTGTTCATGAATGATAGGGGCCTGAAAGTAAACATAGGAAAAACGCACACAATGCTATGTAACAAAAGGCATAAAAAAATCCCTTGCCCCGTGTTTATTGAGGGCGAAAGACTTGAGACCGTGGAGGCATTTACATATCTGGGCATTTGTTTACACAAAAAACTAACATGGAAATCGGCAATAGAGAAGAGGAAACTTGCGTTCGTCAGAGCCATTGGTGGACTCTGAGATTTCGCTGGGAAAATAGGGGGGAGGCCTGTGAAACAACTAATAATCATATACAAAGCAAAATGCGCCTCTATTGCCACCTATGGGGCTGGACTTTGGGGAATAGATAAGCATATCTTATCCTTACAGATAGTGGAAAATCAATTTGTAAGATATCTTCTGGCCACCACAAAAGCAACCTCCGTGTACATGATGCATATTGAACTCGATTTGCCGTATATAGCAGACATTATAAAATCTGAGCCTCTCCTTCTCTGGCACAAAATTTGGACTACCCCCGAGACCGCTTTAAACAGAGAAGTGATATTGGATATCCTAAAACTGGAAGGGGCTAAAACCGCCAACCAATCTAAATGGTTAACTTATGTCAAAAAAATTTTTGGTGAGATTGGACATCCAGAGTGGTTTACAGATCCTTCGCTATTGGAAGACATCTCAAGAAAAACCCTAAGAGAGACCCTAATGGCCCACCTGGAAACAACTAGATGGAATAAGCAAAAACACCTTAAAAATATCCAGGCTTATCAAAGGGTGACATCCCATAAGGGACTACAATTATATCTCTCTTCAGAGTTCTCATGCTACTCGAGGATGTTGCTTACGAGATTTAGATTGGGTTCTTTCTATCGCCTTGTAACTTTTCCCACATGCAATGATTGGGCTCAGATTCTTTGCCCCTGTCCCTGTGATGAATTGTCAAATCAAACTAACATCCACACTATTCTTTTTTGTAAATAATATGTGTCTCTGCGGAAAGCCCTTTTGTTACCCCTGTTAAAGAGATGGGGTATTAGGTTCTGTAAAATCGCCTTCGAGCGTCTTCAAGAACTTGAAGACCGGGAGGTGATCTCCATCATGGAACAGTTTTTAAAACTATTGATCAAATTCAGGAAATCCTTAGCATGATATCGTTGATAACAATTGTCGTTTTTAAATGCTGTTTTTAAACGCTGTTTTTAAATTGTTTTCTTAACAGTGTGTTTTTAACCGTTGCTTAAGCTATCGAGGAATTTCAAATTGGAATTTTATGTGTTCCTTTGTTCTTTTCTTTCATTATCCTGTTTTTAAAAATATTGTATACAATGTACGCTTATATGATATTTCTTTGCTAAATATCGAATAAAGCTTATTTTGAATCTTTTGAATCTTTGACTAAATATGTGTTAGTATCTGTATAAGTAAGTGATCTGGTATGTCTAAAAATAACGAAGTTGGTGTGTATAACTGTATACATGACTAAATGGGTATGTGATTGATTCTTTGCATGACTGACTAGGTGTGAGAGTAACTCTATGGATGAGTGGCAGAGTGTGACTGTATGTATAGATGTATGAGTGCATATTATAGTCCTGTATTGATGAATAACTACAAGTATAAGTGACAGGATGTGTGTGTAGACCTAGGAAATAGTGAGTGCTACGTAGTATATGGCATTCTTCTGTGTATGGTTTAAAAAATAGTAGTCAGCATTTTAGAATGGGTATATCAAAGTTTACATTAGAGCATCAGTATTTGCATCAGATTGTCACGTGCATGATGGCATGAGTGATATCATCAGTGATGTCATTTCAGATGTCATCAGTGATGTCATCAGTGATGTCACTGACCATGTCATGAGTGATGTAATATGTGACATCATCAGCAGTGGATTGCAGGCGCTCAAGTTATAGTTAGCTCAACTAACTATAACAGGTGAATTTCTCTGGTTTTATATGAGTCAAATGATCAACTAACTATAACGTCCCTGAAACCTATGTTTTTTCAGTGAATTTCTAGGATTTTGCAAATGTTAATTTCATATTTTAATGTTTCTAAAACCTATTTTTTTTTTAAATATTTTGCAACTCTATTATACTTCTTTTTTTTAATTAAAAAATTATGTAATGTTTTATATCTTCACCAAAAATATGTATACATTTTCTTTTTTTTGGGAGAAAACTGCACTCCCATACTGGTAGCGTACTAAGCTCTATCACCACGCAAATCCTATCCACCATATTGCTAAACTCGTAAATGATGGGCATTTCGTATCCGACGACTTCGTGGCACCGCATCCAGGGGGACGTTATATGCGCATGAAGTCACCCCAGCTGCTACTATGGTATCCGATGGGTACACAGTACCAAGCCACACGTTATGTCATGTACGTATGGGGTCGCGCCCGCTGCGCATTGCGTATGCGACAAGTACACGCTGCCAGGCCCTGTGTTATGTCACAGACGTATGGTGTCGCGCCAGGTACGCCATTCCCTAAGTTTTTTTTGTCTCAAAAGTATATCTAAATAACTTTAAACAGTATATGAGAGCAAGCATTTATATATTTCTAACTGTAAAACTTATATTATGATAAATATATTTTGTCAAAATCGCGTAGGGTTGAAAAGTTTTTTTGCTGTGTTGTACACATATCTTATACTACTGGAAAGGGGCGACCATTCGGTCCCCCCGAACGTATGGTGGAGTACCACGATCCCCCGGGAAGCCATCTTGGGCGGGAGGCGAGTCTCGGCTGGTATGCCCGAAGCGGCGTGGCCGGGGCGCGCCTTTTCCCGCCCTGGAGTGGGTTGTCCTAGACACTGACACACTCAGCCACGCCCTCGGGGGCGGGCGGGGGCGGGTTGACGCCCGCCCCGAAGACGGATAAAAGAAGCAACACGCCAAGAAAACATCCTCTTGTTCCTGTGCTCTGAAGCTGCACCTCCCCACTGCACGTGAGCTCAAGACGGAACGAAGAGCCAATTTTGAGCGTTGTAATCTTTCTTTTTGTCTTACAGATATCCCGTCCGGGAATGCCTAGGAAAGTTGAAAAGCGGGTCAGTACCGATCAGATGCTCCGCATGCTCATGAAGGAGGTAGCTGATTTGAAGAAGCAGATGGCGGCTAAGAACGGGGAGGGAGGACCGAAACGGCCTTTGCCGGGAGTAGTCCCCGGTGGGAGAGGCAAGAGGTCCAGAAAGGGGGAGCTTGGGGGTGAAACTCCGGTCCCTGATACCCCACTTGAGGAGCCAACCCCGGTGCCGAAGGGGGGGAATCCGATCCCCGTGGTGGTCACCCCCGTGACCAGGGAAGATATGCCTCCCGAGTTAGCGGCACAATTGGCAGCGTGGTTGGGAAAAGATAACGAGGGCACCACGGCTGACGACGCCCGGGCAGTAATGAGACAACTGCGTGACTCTAGGGAGGCTGGGAAGACACCAGCTTCTGTTACCCCGCCAGTTACGACGGCGGAAAATGCAACGGGCCCAGTTTCGGCGGCAAATGCAGCTTCTGGTTCAGGTAAGCGGCCATTGCCAATCGCGGGGGAAGGGTCTGTACCTTCACGAAGGGAGAAGGTGGCTCAGCATGTTCCACTGGAACTTAAGGAAAAGATTTGGGCGAATAAGTATGTTAATATTTTTTCTTTGCTTACCGACCATTACGAGATGGAGCATGTTAAGAGCCAAAAGGAGCTCATGCATCCGAGTGTTTGGCGCGCAAAAATGGCCGCCTTTAAGGTTGACGAAAACATTGGTACTTGGGGCAGAGCGTGGGGCATTTTTACCTCCATCATGGGTGAGCGCAGGCCCGAGTTGCTGACCGAATTGCCTATTTATCAAGCGCGTATCATGGAGTACTCCGTAGCGTATGGGGGCAATCAGTGGTTCTGCTATGACAATGTTTTTAGAAAAGCTAAGGAACATGACCCAGTGTTGACTTGGGATTGTTACGACTCCGTGTCATGGCAAAAAATGGAGAGTACTGGAATGTTAAAAGTACCATTGTCGGGGAATAGCGGGGGTGAATCTTCCTGCCAATACTCTGGGACACCCTTTCGGACGGGTGCAGGTAGCGAGTACCACTCGAAGACGAGTGGCAACGCAGGTAAAAGGGGGATCTGTTGGAATTTTAATAGAGGTAAATGTACGAGGCCCCAGGGGTCATGCAAGTTCAGACATGAATGTGGGGGGTGTGGGCAGCCATCCCATCCTGAGTCCATGTGCAGAGCCAAAACGGGTGATAACGGTGGTAAAGGAAGCGCCAAACAGGTCTGAAATAGTCCGAGGGGCGGCTTTACCTACTCCGATTGATACCATGGCAATGATTCCTTGGCTCAGTGAATACCCGGATCATGCTTCCGCTGGGGTGTTGCGGAACGGGTTTTCATATGGTTTCCGCATCCCAGTGGGGGATTTTCAGGGTGTAGCTGACTGTACGAATCAACTATCGGTCTTACAGCATTCGGCTGTGGTACAGGCAAAGATTGGGAAGGAGGTGACTCGAGGTCGTGTCGCCGGTCCATTTGACTTGCCACCGGTTGATAATTTTGTTTGTTCCCCTCTAGGGGTGGTCCCCAAGAAGGACCCGGGTGAGTTTCGGCTGATACATAACTTGTCGGCCCCACGTGGTCTTTCCGTGAATGATGCGATAGACCCGGAAGTGTGTTCGGTGCGGTACGCATCTTTCGATGAGGCCGTCGCCATGTTGCATCGCCTGGGGCCCGGGGCGCTGATGGCAAAATCAGATATCGAGTCAGCGTTCCGGTTGCTCCCGGTACACCCAGACGATCAGCGTCTCCTTGGTTTTAGGTTTCAGGGTCGCTATTACATGGATAGATGTATGCCAATGGGGTGTTCTATATCTTGTGCCTATTTTGAAATGTTCAGTTGTTTTTTGCAATGGGTCTTCACAAAGGAGACGGGTTTTCAACATGTTATGCATTATCTCGATGATTTTTTGTTCTTGGGGGCAGCCGGGGATCCAGAATGTGGACAGGCTTTAAATGAATTTTGTGTCTTGATGAACCAATTTGGTGTGCCGTTGGCGCCAGGTAAGACCGTGGGTCCCTCGACTTCCCTCGAGTTTCTGGGGATCGAGCTCGACTCGGTAGAGGGTTGTTTTCGACTACCAAGAGAAAAGGTTTTGAAATTCAGGGCATCCCTCGAAACATGTATCAGTGCGACTAAAGTAAAACTGCATCAATTACAACAAGTGGTGGGCCAGTTGAATTTTGCCCTGAGAGTAATGCCGATGGCCCGCCCCTTTTCCCGCTCGATTGCACAAGCCATGGTCGGCCTGAAGGAGGGTCATCACCGCACGAGGCTCTCGGCTGAGGTTCGCCAGGATATGCGCATTTGGTTGGCATTTCTTGCGAATTTCAATGGTCGAATTGTCTGGATGAAACCAGCGGTGTCCTCTGAGGAGCTGGGGCTGTGGACCGATTCGGCGGGGAGTATAGGTTTTGGCGGCATATTCGGCACACAATGGACGGCTCAAAAATGGCCGCCATGGTAGCATGAGTGCGGATTGACAAGGAACATTGCTTTTCTAGAACTTTTCCCTATTTTGGTGGCCCTGAAAACTTGGCCTGAGGGTTTCCGGGATCAGTCTGTGGTATTTTGGTCTGACAACATGACCGTGGTAGAGTGCATCAATAGCCAGGCAGCACGTTGCAAATGGATGCTGAGACTGCTTAAAGAAATTGTGTTATTGTGCATGCAGTTGAATGTGCTCTTTAAGGCAAGACATGTCCCGGGGGTATTGAACCAAGCGGCTGATGCGCTTTCTCGTTTCCGTATGCAGGCCTTCTGGGGTTTTCTGCCCGCAGCGGACCCGGTGGCAGCTCCCTTTCCCGAAGCTCTCTGGTCTCTCGGTGCCCCGAACTACAAAACCTCGTGGGAGAGAGTTTAGCGCCCAGGACAAGGAAGGCATACGAAGGGGCGTTCCGTTCCTATTGGTCCTTTTTGGGTTCTGCTAGGGGGGAGCTTTGGGGCCAGGAGGAGCTTGTCGTTAAATTTTTGCTGTCTTTACATCAGGCAGGCAAATCAGTAGCTACGGCCCAGAGGCATCGGGCCGCCATTTCCTTTATGGCAAAGGCTCATGGGATCCAGGACCCGACAGCGTCTTTCGTAGTCCAGAAAGCGCTACGGGGGTGGCAACGCCTGGAGGGTCGCAAAGCAGATGAGAGGCGCCCGATAGGTCTGGCTAGGTTGGCCCTGTTATTTTCCGTACTCCCGGCAACATGTTCATCACAATATGAGACAGTATTATTCCGAGCCGCTTTTGCGCTAGCATTCCATGGGGCTATGCGGGTAAGCGAACTAGTGGCGAGGAACAAGCGGGATACGATGGGGGGATTGTGCCAAGAGCACGTTCAGGTCAAGGGGGAGACAATGACTGTCTCGTTTGTCAGGTCCAAAACCGATCAGGGTGCGTTTGGGGACTGCATAATCATACAGAGGATTCCCGGGTCCTCCATGTGCCCTGTGGTTTGCGTAGAGGAATATTTAGCGCAGAGAGTGGCATCATGGGGGGGGACCTTTTTGAGACACGCTGACACCACCCCACTGACAAGGTTTCAGTTCCAGCGGGTGCTTGCGATGTCGATTTCGGCCGCGGGCTTGAACCCCGGAGAGTTTGGGACCCATTCTTTTCGGATAGGGGCTGCTACAGAGGCTACAGCCAGGGGTCTGAGTGTGGAGGAAGTAAAACGCGTTGGGCGTTGGTCCTCGAACTGTTATAAAAGGTATGTGCGGTTACACATGTTATGAAGCTGTAATGATGTACTCACGCTTCTTGTTTTGTTTGGTTTTCAGTTGCGCAAGCCTACGAGGCGGGGCGGACTGTGCAGTCGACCCGACACATGTGGACCAGCGGTCAGACATCACCGGCTGTGAAAAAGGAGGTGTGGGTCGTGGGCCACTCATACGTGAGGCGAGCCGCGGACGTATTCAAAGCAGGTGACATGATTCACGTGGCTGGGGAATACGGGTACAGTGTGTCCTTCTACGGAAAGGGCGGGCTCTGTATTGACCAGTTTCAATCCTTTTTTGCGGGTTTGTTAGGGCGGACAAGGTCACCGCCGTCTATAATCATAGTCCATCTTGGGGGCAACGATCTGGTGGCCACTGGTAGACGACTTCTTCTTGAGGCAATGTTTTCCACAGTAAGTTGGTTGGCAAGGAGAGTTCCAGGGTGCACAATTGCATGGTCCCACATGATCCCACGAAAGGTGTGGCGGGGGGCGATTTCTGTTTCTGCTCTGAATCATTCAGTAAGGAAAATAAATAACAAAGTGAGTAGATTGTTTCGTTCAAATACTCTGCATTATGTGTCGCATGGTTGTATCAGAGGGGACAGTATGTATTTGGGGGACGGTGTTCATTTGTCCCGGGTGGGGAATGAGTTACTCATAGGAGACATCATAGCTTGGTTAAAGAGTTTATAATATGACCTTTAGGCAGGAGTTTTTGTGGGGGGTCCGGATAGCCGGTCAACTATCCGGCCTGTGGCGGTAAGGTCATGATCGGTGAGCAGTAATTGGAAGATCCCTATGTGGGGGCGTCACCCATTACGGATGGGAGCGCTCGGGGGAGGTGGCCATTGGCCCCTCAACGGGGAGGCGGTCCCGTCTAAGGATAGGCCGCCGGAAGGAAAGGAAAGGTGGTCAAGGCCCCTTCCTGGATAGGAGGGGCTACGGGCCCTCCTGGGGAATTTCCCGGGGCCAGGACATCTGCGACGGCAGATGGGTAAGTTGGTTGTGTGGGGTTCGGGAGGGGGTTTACGCTACCTCTTAGACACCTCACACGAGTCCTCGGACGACCGTTAAATGGCGTCGAGTTCATTGGGGCCCCCGTCAAGTCAAAGGGAAATTGGTAGATGCACTTGAGGTACGCCTCTGTGCGGTTGGTCCTCTCACAAGTGAGGGTTGTATTTCCGGTTTAGGGATCTGACACCGGTTACGACCTTGCCGTTGGCCCTTAACGTTAGGATGTACAATTTCAAGTCAAATGTTTTGTAGGATGTTGGATCGGCTAGGAGAATCTTTGTATTAGAGATCTGTTAAGGTTAGCCAAACATCGTAATGTGGAAATGAAATTGTACATAATATGAAACTGTTATTTTAATGTTTTGATTTTGTTTCATATTTTAATAAATACGGCCGGGAGGGTCACTCCCTCCCGCCTTCCAAAAGTTCAGAACCGTTTCGGTTTCCCATCATTGGGGATTGTGTCGAGAGGGGGTGGCGGGTATCTCAGCCATATGGAAAGGGGCGACCATTCGGTCCCCCCGAACGTATGGTGGAGTACCACGATCCCCCCGGGAAGCCATCTTGGGCGGGAGGCGAGTCTCGGCTGGTATGCCCGAAGCGGCGTGGCCGGGGCGCGCCTTTTCCCGCCCTGGAGTGGGTTGTCCTAGACACTGACACACTCAGCCACGCCCTCGGGGGCGGGCGGGGGCGGGTTGACGCCCGCCCCGAAGACGGATAAAAGAAGCAACACGCCAAGAAAACATCCTCTTGTTCCTGTGCTCTGAAGCTGCACCTCCCCACTGCACGTGAGCTCAAGACGGAACGAAGAGCCAATTTTGACCCACCCACCAGCCCCTGAGGACAGCTAGTCGTTTTGAAATAAAGTTTTGATGTGGTAACTCGATTTTCTTACAGGTTGTGACGGTTGTTGTGATAATTTCTGAGTATGCAATAAAGATGGTCACTTTCAGTATGTGGTGCAAATAAAGGATTTTGCAGTGGTGTTGATCAGTAATCATGCTTTCAATAGGCTATAATTGTTTCGTGATTTAGTAATTTAGGTAGATTTGTCGTATTTATTGTCGGGCGGTAAGGTCATGATCGGTGAGCAGTAATTGGAAGATCCCTATGTGGGGGCGTCACCCATTACGGATGGGAGCGCTCGGGGGAGGTGGCCATTGGCCCCTCAACGGGGAGGCGGTCCCGTCTAAGGATAGGCCGCCGGAAGGAAAGGAAAGGTGGTCAAGGCCCCTTCCTGGATAGGAGGGGCTACGGGCCCTCCTGGGGAATTTCCCGGGGCCAGGACATCTGCGACGGCAGATGGGTAAGTTGGTTGTGTGGGGTTCGGGAGGGGGTTTACGCTACCTCTTAGACACCTCACACGAGTCCTCGGACGACCGTTAAATGGCGTCGAGTTCATTGGGGCCCCCGTCAAGTCAAAGGGAAATTGGTAGATGCACTTGAGGTACGCCTCTGTGCGGTTGGTCCTCTCACAAGGGAGGGTTGTATTTCCGGTTTAGGGATCTGACACCGGTTACGACCTTGCCGTTGGCCCTTAACGTTAGGATGTACAATTTCAAGTCAAATGTTTTGTAGGATGTTGGATCGGCTAGGAGAATCTTTGTATTAGAGATCTGTTAAGGTTAGCCAAACATCGTAATGTGGAAATGAAATTGTACATAATATGAAACTGTTATTTTAATGTTTTGATTTTGTTTCATATTTTAATAAATACGGCCGGGAGGGTCACTCCCTCCCGCCTTCCAAAAGTTCAGAACCGTTTCGGTTTCCCATCATTGGGGATTGTGTCGAGAGGGGGTGGCGGGTATCTCAGCCATAATACAACATGCAACGATCATCTTGATCCATATTCATGGTCTGTACATTAGCCTTCCACGTGTGATTGCCATGCATCTCAAATGTTCCATCAAAAAACTAATGTGTTACACGATGCCCCTGGTGTGTGTGTGTGTGTGTGTGCACATTATTGTGCTCCCTTTCGGCCTGGGTATTCGGGGCTCTAAGAAGTATCAGGAGCCACGGGCAGAGTGCACACCCTAGATCACATGTGACAAACAGTAAACCGCAATGTGTAGATTTCTTTTGCTGTACGCTCTGTTGACAGGCTTTACCAATATACTAGTGAGTTATATGTGAGACTTTCAGATTCACATTTGACATGTATTCCTTGACTGTAATGAGTGTTATCACTGTGCATGATGTAGTCTCACTGCTGTTCCTCCCTCCATCCGACCACATTCACATGTGTAGGCTTCGCGATAGGAATACTTTCAATAATACCGCACACCATTGACATGTGTGTCTGGGCATATCCACAACCTTGACAACAACATGTAATGTTCACCATTCAATCTTTTCAAACACCATCTCATTAACGATAGTTTCCGCTCTCCCGACACATGCTACACTAATGTAAATTGCACACTCTGAAAGGTCAAAACTTCAAAAGAAACACACATAAGTACGCCTCCTGGCCAGAGAGGAACTGAACAACGCCCAGGTCCCCGGAATAATTATTCACACCCCTACGCTGGCCTGGTGTACGCAAGCCCAGCCCACTTTGCGTACGTATAAATAGGATAACCACGTCCCTCTTCTTCCACACTGCCTCAGGTGATGTGGCTGCATCCACCTCGCATATCACAATGCGCAATAACAAAAAAAAGGGATCCATGAGGTGTACACCATCCTGGCAATCAAAACAGGCTCTAAATTGTGAGCCCTACTGCACGTCGTCTATGAACGGGATCCATGAGGTGTACACCATCCTGCAATCATCACTCCAGCTGAATTGTGAGCACTGCTGTCCTAGTGTTTGCTCACACAACAATGACAGCAGGTAAGCAGAGCGGCCTGGGTGCACAGGGCCTCCAATTGAGCGTGGTGCAGTGAGACAGGTGGGGTGCATCACCCTGGCTGCGCAGGTGCAAACAAACGATGTTGCCGTGCAAAATGATGTGATCTCTGACCTGATTCAGTCTCATCTCTGTCTCATTTTAAAGACCTGCTGGACTGTACTGTAGGCCTGAGCCAGCGGGCAGTGCAGCCCTACAGACACCTGTTGAGCACGGTGCTGCAGGAGGGGTGGGGTGTATCAGCCTGAGTGCGCCCGTGCGAATAAGCGATGTTGCCGTGCATAATGATGTGATCTCTGACCTCATTCAGTCACATCTCTGTCTCATTTAAGGACCTGCTGTACCATACTGTAGGCCTGAGCCAGCGAGCAGCGCTGCCCTACAGACACCTGTTGAGCGCGATGCTGGTCGAGGGGTGGGGTGCATCATCTTGAGTGTGCATGTGTGAAAAAGCGATGTTGCTGTGCGTAATGATGTGATCTCTAACCTCATTCAGTCACATCTCTCATTTTAAGGACCTGCTGTACCATACTGTAGGCCTGAGCCAGCGAGCAGCGCTGCCCTACAGACACCTGTTGAGCGCGATGCTGGTCGAGGGGTGGGGTGCATCATCTTGAGTGCGCATGTGTGAAAAAGCGATGTTGCTGTGCGTAATGATGTGATCTCTAACCTCATTCAGTCACATCTCTCATTTTAAGGACCTGCTGTATCATACTGTAGGCCTGAGCCAGTAGGCAGCGCTGTCCTACAGACACGTGGCGTTGGCTTTTAGGGCATTGCAGTGAGCTTGTTACTAAGTGTACATGCACACAGCCTTCCGCCACTGCATTACACGTGCACATTATGCTTCTAGCATGCGCTCTGTTCCTTTCTATATGAACCTTCGTATAACATATTATTATTTAACCTTGTGAATTCTCGAGCACTCCAACTCCTCTTTGAACCATGATTACCACTAACACTTGAGCTGGGAGGTTCCACCATGGTGGTAATCAGCACAGCGGAGAATGGTTTGGCCCTCAGTTAATTCCTCCCCTTATCCCCTGCCATAACCGGTACAGCGAATTGGAAGCTGTTGATTGACTCTCGGCACAGGTAAAGGTCTCTCAGGCCCTTCATGTTCCCTTTCCTGTATTGGACAATACGGTTAGAGGTAGATCTAGGTCCCTAGAACGTTCTGACAACCTGCTTTCTACATTGTCCCCCGAGTTATGTGGGGATAACAATTCTAATGCCCAGCGCAAAAACTCCACCCTGTGTTCGTTGAGTGATGAGGACCACTTTACCCTGACAGGAATTGGCATATGTGGTAAAAAGAAACTCATAGTATCTGACAACCCACTCCATCTGGTCCCAATTGATGGTAGTGGCAAAGATCCTGTCCTAATACATACCAATACATACCAATGGCCAAACTAGCTATTTGAATATCATCTCCTGGAATATAGCGGGTCTGGGAAAAAAATATTACTTCCCGACTGGAATGATTTAATTGGAAAGTATGACCTGTGCATTTTTCAAGAAACTTGGTGCCTTGAACCAGTGTACAAGTCTGGTTATTCCACTTTTTACGTTCCAGCCACCTCTTCTGGAAGGGGTCGTCCGTCTGGTGGCCTGCTAATTTGGATCAATATTTCTTTGAACTGTAAAATTATCCATCATCATGGTACCTCTCCTGATATGATGAGGCTAACGATCCGGGTTCCTCAAGCCGCAGTGACTCTGGAGCTCTTTAACATATATGCCAGAGGCCTGAAAGGGGGGGGGGGCAAATCTCCAACTATCTCCTTGTTAGCAGATTTACTACATTCTTGCCCCCCAGACTCTTTGCCCATAATTGCCAGCGATTTTAATTGCACCTTTGAACCGCTGGCAGTTGATGGTGCGGTAGGTTTCTCTGATGAGGACGCGAGATGGGGAATCCCCCAATTGACGACTGTGCCTATTAAAAAATGGACACCAATCGTCATTCAACTAAATGCCTTTGTAATGGAGCATGCACTGGTTGCCGTGAACGGGCGCACACCATCAGATTTTGCGGGTGCTTGCACCTATAATAGGGTCACTTGCCCCAGTAGAATAGACTACATCTTGGTCGACAGGAGACTGTGGAGATTTGTGTCAGACATGATAGTTATCCCATCTATCCATAGTGAGCATAACCCCCTATCTCTTAGTTTGTGGAATTTCATAACTGAGGGGATGCCCTTGCCCACTAATAAATCTATGCTGGCGACCAGAGAACTTGCACCTTCAAACTGCAAAAGATTCATTAAATGGCAAAAATTTGTCATTAATGAACAAAAGACTAGCGCCCTGGGGGAGATCGCAAGAGCTCAGACGGAGAAGCTCTCCGCTATTTGTATTAACGATCTAGGTCCTTTTCAGGCTGATGTGGTCTATGTGGAGACAATTGACAGGATGGCTGCTCTCTTTCTTGACTCTCGTGGGTCAAGTAAATCGAAGAGTAGGAAATCCTCAGCCAAGTGGTACAACCAAGAATGTAGAGGGGCTAAATCCAATTTGTTAAGTGCCATTAAACCAACGATGCAGCAGAGGTTCGCTTAGCCCGAGCCGCGTACAGGCGAACACTACTGGCGGCAAAGAGGGCTTGGGATGACTCCCATTGGGAAGAGTTGAAGCAGGCTAGCCAGTCCAAAAATGGTGAGCGTTTTTGGGCTTTAGTTAGAAGAGAAAACGAAGGCGATACCGAACCACTACCCAATTATATTACGGATAAGGACTGGTTTGAACATTTTAGGAGGCTGTATGAAGGGCCAGGGGTACCCGATAGCAGCGAGCCCTCTGCATATTGCACACCACCCTTGTCCGACATCTCGCCCCCATTGATCCCATAGGGCAGGCAGAGGTTGAGTCAGCTATCAATAAAATTGTTCAAGGTAAGGCACCAGGCCAGGATGGCATTTCTGGTGATCTGTTTCGCGCCAGCTCCAAGCAGTGGGCCAAGTTCTTCTCACGTTTGATCAACGCCCTTCTCCATGGGTCCCCAGTCCCTAGCTCATGAAAGGGGGCGGAGGTGATCCCCATTTACAAGAAGGGGTCAAGGGGCGACCCTGCCAACTATCCTCCAATCAGCTTGATCGATGCTGGTCAGAAGGTGGTTGGCAGGGTTCTTCTGGAAAGGATCCTCTCCTGGGCGGAGGAGAATAACATCATATCCCATTTCCAGGCAGGCTTTAGGGCCTGCACAGGCACCGTCGACCAGGCATTTAGGCTGGTACTACTCCACTGGAAGATAGTATCCATTGGTAAAGGCGGTTTGTAGCTGGCCTTTATAGACCTGAAGACCGCGTTCGACCTACTCCCTCGTGAGCGCCTGTGGGTGGTTTTGCAGGAGATGAGGCTTCCATTGCCCATTCTGCACCTGTTGGCCCGCATGCACGACGGAACGTATGCATGCATCCGGTGGGGCACGCAGGAGCAGAAAACGGCTAAAATCCCTGTAAACAGAGGTGTTCGTCAAGGATGCGTTCTGGCGCCGACCCTCTTTTCTCTGTTTGTAAACGGGGTTGTCTCCTTTTTATCTGACATCGATGCTGATGCCCCTATTTTGGCTGGTGTTAAAGTCCCCGCTATGCTTTTTGCTGACGACACGCTATTGGTCTCTAAAACGCCCATGGGGCTCCAAAAGCTTTTGGACCGGTTTTGTGTCTTCTGCAACTTAAGGGGCTTGGTTATCAACACCGCCAAAACTAAGCTCCTTTACTTTAACCCCAGTAGAAAAGCAAACCGTACGCTCACACTAGATGAGGAGCCACTAGAGCGTGTCAAAATGTTTGACTACTTAGGGATTAGGATATCCGACCAACTCAAATGGAACCCACATATTGAAAAAATGGCCCTAAACCATAAACGTGTCGTGGGTGCCATCAGTAGGGAGCATAGATCTTCATTATCCAGACCCATAGCCCCTGCACTGGAGATCTATTCGGCAAAAGCCATAGGCAGCGCACTGTACGGAGCGGAGCTATGGGGTTTCAATAATGTCGATTCCCTTGTCAAGGCTGAAAACAATTTCTTTAGGGAGCTACTGTCCCTACCCAGGGGCTCGCCTAACAAACCTCTCCAATATGATCTTGGCCGCAGATCTATTAAAGACCTTATAATCCTGCGTCCACTTCTCTATTGGGCTCGTCTGTGGCGTACACCTGAGCAAGCTAGCCACGCAGACGGCCTTAGAGAAGTTATGAATATGCCGGGGTCCCATAAAATTGCTTGGCTATCAAAGGTTAAGGAGCTGCTAATGGCCATTGGATTTAGTGCTGCATGGGAGATCGGTGCACCGGTTTCCAAACTGGAGGTCAAGCGAGCATATTGGTTGTGGGTTGATGCCCAAGATGCTAGAGCTGATAATCTGGGTAGACTCACAGATGAGTTTCGTCTGCACAAGACAGTACACTCCCTCGAACCTTATACGGACTTCATCAGAAAACCCAAAGATAGGGCCTTATACATCCAGTTTAGATTGGGAACCCTACCGGTTTGTGAACGCACCTCCAAGTGGAAACCCCCTCACCAAACACCTGCCACTTGTCCACTCTGTAACGTTGCACCAGAAACCATTCCACACCTTTTTTTCGTTTGCAGCGCCTACAACAAACTCTGATCGAAATGGCTAAAACCTGTTTGTCGGCAGCTCGAGACCAGGAGCCATGTCTCTGCCTTAAGAATTTTACAGACAGACCCTAACACTACACTGGCCTGTGGGGTAGCTAAATTCCTCAGTTGGGTATGGGTGATCAGATACAAAGCCTTATGATTAATTTTATCGGTGATGCTTTATTTTTAAAATCATGTTCAAAGCTGTAAATGGTTTAATGTCTTTTTATTCTTGTTTTTTAATTGTATATTAAGTGCATTTTTTAACCAAAATGTATTGTATTTTTAATAGTTATGTGCTTTTAAGATATTTTTATATATCGAAATAAAGCTTTGATACACTAACAGTTGGTAGATCGTACTTCAAAAACGAAGGATGCACTCAACTCCTGTTTTCTATCAAGCTTGAAATAGACCTTCATTTACCTCCAGACGTTTCTACCAATAAATTATTTCTCCCTTTTCAGACATTCAATTGATCGGCTCAAGAAGGGCGGAGCGGGAGCTGACCCCGCAATGATGCCCTGGGCATTCTGACACCTTCCATCGTGGTATCAAGACACCGTCCCCGACCGGAGACCTAGTCTCCTACCGTACAAACCTACCCCGGACTCGGAGCTTGCACCGGTGGTGGCAGGTGAGCAGTGAAACCTCAGTGTGCAAGACCTACAATTGAGCACAGTGCGGGGGAAGGGGCTGGGGTGCAGCACCCTGGGTGCACAGGTGCATGCAAGCGATTTTCCATTAGCTAATAATGTAGGACTATGTTATCAAAGAACAGTGATAACATTATCGCCGCTTTAGTGGCAGGAAACTGCCTCTAAAGCAGCGATAATGGGCTTGATAATATGCCCTTGTGAATACCTATAGAAGCCCAGGTTCACACCAGAACCTGGGCTTCATTGGGAATTCAGAAAAACAAGACACCTGAAATAGCCACCAACAGGAGCAGACAGCAAGGCAACCGTCTTCTCCAGCACCGTGTACGAACTCTGCAAGGTTCCCCTCATGACAGCCCTGCATTCTAACATTACATACTTAGATTCTAGTAGAATTACATACTAACATTCTACTATGACTTACATTGGAATACTACACAGAGCACATGACTTTACAGCAATGAGCTCATGGTTTCATCCACGAGTCTTGAGACCGGTAAGGGTAAGTATTTCGCTTCACACTCCCTATATTGTATAAATGCAAACTAACACTGCTTCCACAGGTATGCTACAGCTCCCAGAGCACATCACTTTACAGCAATGAGCTCACAATTTAGGCTCACGGTTTAATCCCCTAGTCTTCACACCAGAAGGGGTGAGTAGTTCACTTCCCACTCCCTGTATACTATAAACGCATACTAACACTACTTACACACTTATACTACAGCAGCTAGTATTCTACAGAACCCAGAGCCCATAACTTTACAGCAATCAGCTCGGTTTGATGCACTTCCCTTCCTACTTCCAGGATAGTATAAACGCACTGTACCGGTCAGTAGTTCGCTTCCCACTCCCTGTATGGTACAAACGCCTACTAACACTACTTGCACACGTATACTACAGTGCCCAGAGCCCATCTTTTTACAGCAATCACCTCGGTTTCATCCCCAAGTCTTCACACCGGTAGGCGTAATTACTTCGCTTCCAGCTTCCGGTATACTATCAACACACAGTAGCGGTCAGTAGTTCGCTTCCCACTCCCTGTATGGTATAAACACCTACTAACACTACTTACACACGTATGCTGCAAACACCAGACCACATCACTTTACAGCAATTACCTCACGGTTTAGGCTCTCGGTTTCATACCCAAGTGTAGCACCATATCATATCAGCACCATGTCTCTCTGAGCAACACCGGACTTTCAGACCGGTAACAGTGACTACTTCGCTTCACACTCCCCACAAAGCTTACAGTGCTCCTACCCTCCTTTCCTACTTTTTTGCCCATTTTCCCCTTACTCGCTTCAACGGAATCACAAAATGGCAGCCAACACTTCCTAGTTGCAACAGCATCACAGCCAATAAGCAGAAAGCACGTGCTCGTCACGCCTCAGCCAATCAGATGGCAGAATTCCCAAATATCGTTTTCTGTAATATTTCTCAAAAACTAGTGAACGAATTTACACCAAATAAACAAACATGTGCTTTCTACACCAAGACCCTTCTCCCTGCCAAATTTGGGGTAATCCCGTTCACCCGTTCCACCTTTAGCCTTGTCTAAACTTTCCTATGGAAATTATCATGGAGAAAACACGTTTTGGGACCCCCTTTTATCTCGGCCCCCCTTTGACGAATCACCCCCAAACTTTCAACATAGGACTGATATGAAGAAAGAATTAGTTTTCAAAATTTCATGAAGATTCATCAAATGACGCCAAAGTTATAAGCAAAACAAAAAATTATTTTCTTATAGAAACTCGGTCCTGACTCTATAATTACCTACTGGCATCGCCAGTAGGTAATAAAGAACAAATTAGAATAGTTCCTTGGTTCTTTTAGCTTTCAAAACTTCTCTCTATTACTGTCTTTCTAATTTTCCATATAAACAATGTTTTTAATATTCAATCCAGAAATGAGTCGGATGGAAGCTCGTTGCGTGAAGCAATGTGTTCCCATCCGTGGGTTTTCGGAAGAGTTTGGTGTGAAGTCTTCCTTGATGTATGTACAAAGTGAGATCTAAAAAAATAACCTCAACACTACTGATGACACTGGTAAATTTTAGGTTAAGCTGATTGATCTGTAGCTTCCTTACAAATTCTCGGGAACTGATCTTATCTCCCTTCCACACTACAAATAGATCATATATATAGCGATTCCACTGAATCACATTGTGTTGCCATTCAAGCGGAAACAGCGCCTGGACCACCTGCTCCTCCCACCAGCCCACATGCAGATTCGCATAGCTGGGGGCGAAGCAGGTGCCCATCGCTGTCCCACATCGCTGATGATATAAGTCATCATTGAATAAGAAAAAGTTGTTTTCTAGGCAAGTGGTTATCATTGACAGTAACATCTGAGTGGGGTGCCACAATGAGTCTAATTTTTCTCCCAGAAAGTATTTGACTGCATTTAGACCATTCTTATGATGAATACTCGTATACAGAGTTGTCACATCAATCGTCATAAGAAGGAAATCTGGTTCCCAAGGCATGTCATATATCTTCCGTAGGAAATCACCTGTATCTTGGATATACGAGGGGAGTTTGGTGACCAAGGGGCAAATAAATGAATCAACAAATTTTGATGTGTGCTCAAAAGCACTATTGATAGCTGAAATGATAGGGCAGACAGGGGGGTTGTTAATGTCCTTGTGTATCTTGGGGATTAAATAAAATACAGGGGTAACTGGGTTGGAAATTTCAAGATATGCCAGTTCGTCTTGGCTAATCAAACCCTGGCTATGCCATGCGGATAGCTGCGAATTGAACACGTCAACACTTTTCAACATAGTGTTATTATCGATTTTTTCATAATTCACTCTGTTACCCAATTGTTTGTTGGCCTCCGCTAGATACTGCTGTGTCCCCCACAAGACCACATTGTCGCCTTTGTCTGCATTCCGGACAATACACTCGTCATTGTTCGCTAGTTTGTATACTAAAGCATGATAGTCTCTCATTCTCTGCGTGGCATACAATTGTTTTCTTTTGTTCTTTTGTGCCCACAATCCCAACTAACTTCATGGAACTCCAGACTGAGCTTATGCGAATTTTCAGATGCATACGCCTTCAGGCCTTCTTCCAGTTGCATCCAACACCCGATTACAATGCCAAGACTCCTTTCCATCCCCCCTCTACTTTCCTCCCCTCAGCCGGGATGATTCCCACTGAGGTCCTTACATTCGAGAAAGTCATTTTAAAAGAACTGTCCTTTCTCCAAAAGTCGAGGAAATTCATTCCTTATAACATCACACTACAAGAAAAACAGGCAATTAACCAACTCAAAGCCAATGACACTCTGAGAATTAAGAGTGCAGACAAGGGGGGCGGTATTGTGCTCCAGGAGAAGACAGCCTACACAACAGAGATAGAGCGCCAATTGAATAACAAAGAACACTACAGAAGGCTTGCTCATAATCCCACAAAAGAGATACAAACTATGATTCTCAAGATCACTAATGAAGGACTGGAAGCTGGCTTTCTATCTAAAAAAGAATTTAATTTTCTAAATGTAAAGAGCCCACGCATCCCAGTTATATATACACTTCCTAAAGTGCACAAAAATGCATTGAACCCATCGGGAAGACCTATAGTCTCGGCATGTGGCTCTATACTGGAGCCCCTGGGCTCATACGTAGATTATTTCATCAAAGACTCCGTTCCAAAAACTCAATGCTTTGTTAGGGACTCAATGAACATGATCAATATGATTGAACACTATCCTTTCAATCCAGCCTCAGAGATTCTATGTACCATGGACGTAGAGTCTCTCTGTACGAACATACCCCAGACATCAGCGCTATTAGTGATCCAACGAGTCTTAGACTCAAGACCCCGACCCCACCCTGTTCCAACCAACTTCATTCTCCAACTTTTAGAGGTATGCTTGACCAGAAACTGCTTTATGTTCAAAAATGATTTCTTTGAACAGATCAAAGGGACCTCCATGGGGGCTATTTTTGCCCCCAATCTGGCTGTGCTCTTTATGGACCAGCTGGAGACCAATGTCATCCTTACACCATCCAATCCTTTTTTCACAAATATTGGATTTTGGCGCAGGTATATTGATGATATCTTCATCATTTGGAAACAGGACGTCAATTACCTGCGCCAATTCCTGCACTGGATGAACAACAACTGTTCGGTCTGGCTTTTACCATAACTAATGACAATGATTCTGTGGCCTTTTTAGATCTCACAATCTTTCACTGTGACGGTCACCTGCTCACGAGGCTTTACCGCAAACCAACAGAGAAGAACAGTCTGCTGGCATACAGCAGTAATCACCCGAGAGCTTTACGTGACTCTTTGCCCTATTCTCAATTTTTGAGAATAAGACGCAACTGCTCATGCAAAAATGACTATTTTCAGGAAGCAGCAGTGCTTACCTCAAAACTAAAAGAAAGAGGGTACCCCAAAAAAATCATAAAGAATGCCTCTAAACGAGCGTGGTACTGTCCGAGAGAGATCCTGCTAACTCCCAAGCCCAAAAAAGACTTGAAACGTATTGCATGTGTGACTACATTCTCGCCCATTTCACACAAATTGAGGAAAACAATACTCAAACAATGGCCAATTATCAACTCAGGCATTCTTGATATTGACAAACCACTCTTTGCTTTAAAAAAAAAGCAAGAACCTCAAAGACCACCTTGTTAGGGCAGCTTTACCCTACACACCCACAGCTTCCACCCTTGATGTTGTATGGGGTCTGTCCCCCATTGTTGGTCATTCAAAATGTGGGGGTTGTAATAGCTGCAACTCGACGATTGAGGGAAAAAGCTTCACATTTGACAATATCACTGTTCATAGCCATTCTTTCTCAAATTGTAATACTCAAAATGTGATATATCTCATTCAGTGCCCATGTCCAAAAATATACATAGGACAGACCACACAAAAGATTCGCACCAGGATCGGACAGCATAGGAGCCGCATTCGATGAGGTACCCTGAACGCCCCGTTGGTTGAACATTATGCAGCTATGAGATACAATGAGGACGATCTAAAATGGACAGTCCTTAAAGTACTTAAACTACCGCCGCAGGTCGGTAACTTGACATTATTGCTGAACAAAGAGGAACTTAAATCAATCATACAGTTCAATTCCATCCAAAACGGACTAAACAGATCTGAAGATTGGACTAATCTGCTGTAGGACAAACCACCCAGCTGGTCATACACGATGTTACCTGTTGCTTCCGATGGTTTCTAGAAATTACACCAACCAGCTCTCTGATGTCTGGTTGACTATGGACAATGTACTACTACCATGCTGAACTGCCCCACTTATCTTGAATGATAATGTAAACCATACTGCATGTGTTCAAAGTTGCTGTATTTATTTGTATATAAGTTTTTGTATTTAATTGCATACAAACTGTACTTGTACTGTGTATCCACTTAGAACACTCCTTCACTCCGCATCCTAAATTGCCTGCCGTCCTCTCACTCCCTCACCCCCTTTCCACCCCTTCAATATGTCACCCACACTTTGGACGTGTTACCGTTCCAAAACGGCGCCCACAACCTGGACGCTTTACTGTTCCAAAATGGCGCCTACACGCCAGGTCCTCGATCGACATCAGTCCTATTTCTATTTCGACCGTCGGCATGGCAAACGCCGACATATGAGCAATCTCGCTATGCAGTTACTCTTCCACCATTGAGTGAGAAGGACGGGACTCCGTACTGCACACGACTCTATTAAGGTAACTGGCCTTGGCCCGCCGTCCCGCACCAACGGTTTTTCCCAACTTTTCCCAACTGGTCACGTGTCTAATTTCCTCCCACTGCTGGTTTCCACAGGACACGATGACAGCGGACTGCTCACCCTGACAGCCGCCATCCCCAAACTGCCCAGGATCGACCAATTTACTTGACCCTGAGACTCCTTTTTAAGGTAATTCGACTATCCCAATATACCCCCTCACTCAACCCCCCGGTAATTCTAGTTCCACCCGGGACAGTTCCTTACTGTCTGCCTTCATCCCACAGGCAATCACGCCCGAGGACGAGGCCCTTCATAATCAATTTTAATTTAAAAGCTGCCATCCCGTCCCACAAGCCGCAGAAGACACATCAAGGTAAACGCGCATGTTTTGCCCTTGTGTCCAAAGTATCCCCTGCGCTTACACAATGTTTTACTAGCCTTTGATTTTTACAGGTGTTTGACTCCTCAGTCAACCGCTTCCAATCCAGACGCCCCGGAGCTCATCCGCCCACTGGGCCTGGTTAGTACCGGAACTATTTTTAGTCATGCAACCCGCGGAACCCTTGACAATTGTAAATTCAACATAGCCAATACTCTCTCACTTGCCGCATCGTGGACTTAAGGCTTCCAGTCGAAGCCTACTCGCCCTCCGGTTGTCTAGTACCGCACTCACTCTAGTCACCAAGCTACCGTTGTCATCCTTGCCATCACGACGCACACCGTATGGTCGCACTCACTTGCCCTATCGTGGATTTAAGGCTTCCAGTCGAAGCCTACTCGCCTTCCGTGTCGTCTAGCATCACAATCACTCTAGTCACCAAGCTAGCGATGCAATCCTTGTCATCACGGCATACACCGTACGTTCGCACTGAGTGCTTCACTTACTGGGCACTTCCACTCGAAATCTGTATTCGATCGACCCCACACAGTCTGCTCAATACCCTCCTAGTCACACATCACTCGTTACCCATCTCACAGCTACCACTGCCTGAAGTTCACTGGGTCACCAGTTCACTAAGTGTGTTGAAACAACGTGCAAATGGATGACATGCCCAATTCCTATTGAAAACGCTTTATACCTTATCTCCACTTTTCCTCCTGTTTATTCCTACAGGCTTCGAACAGCTCAGGCAATAGCAAAAATAATAGTCCTGAAGATGATCCCAGTTAATTATTGGAGCTAGGGATCGAAACGTCACGTCGACTGTTGTAACAGAACTGCATGTCTCTAACGTATATATTAAGTGCAGTAACTGTTTGTGCATGCTTACACAAGACTGCACTGTATTGTAAGCCGCCATTTGCTCCAACCCTTTTGCCTGTTTAAATTTTCATTATTCTTTTTCTTCTTTCTCTGACTTGGTACAGGCTTGTGCCCAGTTTTGTCGATTCATGTTGTGTCTCACGTATTCATCTATTTTCTAAAAATCCTTAAAATAAATCCTTGTCCGGCTGGACACTGGAAACTAAGCCATCGTTCTTATTTAAGTCTATGTTTGCCATTTTTCCTAAAGTATTTGTTAAGCTCAGGACCTTTGTTCTTGATAAAATACAATTGTTTTACATCATTAATTACAAAGTCACTAAAAACATCCACAGAGTCTCTTGTTGTGGCAGGTATGAATTTGGACGGTAGTTTGAATTCAGATCATTCACTTCTGCCTATCTCAATTCTCTCATCCTTGGCCAATTGTATTGCTCTGTTGGATATACTTGGCAGATCTTGTATATCATCATCCATTCCTGGGTTAGTTGTTTCTCTTTCTAAATCTTGCAGTTCGACCATCAAATTAATGTCATTGACTCTCAGTCCATCCCCACTACAGCCTTGATCACTATCAGAGTTCATTGGTCATTGGTCTTGTTTGAGCATTCGCAAACATTTTTTTAAATCTTAGTAACCTACGAATTTAAATAGATCAACCCTGGTCCACCCGGGTGGCAATATAGTCCATATCCATCTCTGGACAGTATGACAGTCCTAACCTCAATATTCTTTCTTCATTTTGCGACAAGGTAATTGGTGTAAGATTAACAATTGTTGCATCACTCTCTGAATTTATTTGTTGGTTTTTGATTTAGCTTTCCCGTTTGAAGGCACAGAGTTTGGCGCCTTTGCGCCTCTTGCTCCTCTGCCTCTTCCTCTTGGTGGCCTGTGATCTATGGGAGGTCTTGGCCTGAGATTGAATCGTCTCTCCTCCCTTAAAAAATCAAATTCATCTATTACACACGGGATTGATGATGCTTTCACATTAGAAGTTGTCTCCTCTACATCAGTGTCTAATTCGGAGCTTTGTAAACTGCTGGCATCTGATTGCCGTGCCATCATACCTGTGCCACCCATATTCATCCTCTGTCTTCTCATACCCTCAACCTTTTTCGCAATGGTATACATTTGGCCCCTCTCATAATCAATTTTATCCCGCAAAAGATTTTGGGCTTTCCTCTCTTTTATGGTTGCTTCCAACTTGGTCAAATGATCTTTCATTTCCGCCATGAATTGTAAAATGGGCTTTTGGTCTGTTTCCTTGCTCAACATATCTATTATTTGTTCTACTTCAACAATTATTTTGTACCGATCTATCACTGCATACTTAATCAGTATATCCAACATCCGGCTAGAGGACTCCTGGTTGTTATCTGCCCACTCTCTTAGCATGTTGGGATTGGGGTCCCCGTATGTGGGTGCTACCAATATTCTGAGGCCCCGTGGATTTCTTTTCACTTCCAAATATCCGTTTAACGATTTTACCTCCCACCACTTTGATAGCTCTGAACGTTTGAGCTTCTCCAGTCTTTTAAGCCTTGTTTGCACATCAGTTAATTTCGTATTAGTATTAATTGTTGCCACTTTCTTGCTGGTGCTAGGAGCATTATCATCAAATATGGAAAGTGCCGCCTCCTCCTCTCTTTTAACTCGGCAGCTGACATGACGTTATTTCTCAAATTCTAGCACTCCAAAACCGCACCCCAAACAAACCGCCAAACAAGCAAACAAACAAACCGCCAGTAGTCGCACTCAGGCAATCTCTGCGACACTGTAATGACACTGGCTTTCCTCTCTCCCCAAAGCCGTAGCATGACTCTCGCTCACCTTAGCCTCTTCTGTCATTTCCCCGGGTCCTCCGACTCGACGATGCGAACAGGTCAAGCCTTCTGGCAGCTTGTGAGTCCTCTGATTAGGTCGCACTCCTGCTTTCCTGTAGTAACAGCTGTGGGGGGTGGTATCCAACTCGGTCCACCAGATGCTTCTAAAAGCCCTCTGCCTCTAGAACAAGAGGCGCGTTGACGTTTTCTAGACCTCAAAGCACGGTCTGGTAATATCCACAAAATTCTAAAAACGGATTGCCGGTGTCGGGTTGCTTTGCAAAATGTTGTTAATACGTCAGCTGCAACAAAAAGTCAGGCTTGTTCACCAACATTTTTGTAAACAAGAATTTTGCCATTTAAGGAGTAGTTTCTTACCTGTAACTCCAGTTCTGTAGTAGGGGTATCTCTGTTATAGTCATAATCTAGTGAATAGTCCCGCCCGTGTGCGTGGACCCCGGAACAATCAAAAATAATCTCTTAAACTGTCTTCATTGCAGTCCTGCATAGACACTTATGAGAAAATTAAAGACAATAATGCAGCCTGTACCTATAAGACTACACTGTCCAGTACTTCAACTAGAAATGCCAAGGATATTACACCAATAACACATTTAACACAATCTGTCAAGTTTCACCCATAGAGAAACTTTCCTCCCCTCACCAAATCCTTGGAATGATAGAGAGGACGGGATGGACAGACAAGCCTCCATAGGCTGCCATTATGTGTCTGGAAAAGGGATACGTGCCTTTAAGGAACACTCTAGAGATCCTCGGTATCCCAGCATGCACAGCCCAATCCTTTTACTTTCAGTTCTTTTTGAAGGTGCATAAAGCAAGGCCTGTAGCATACATCACAGTACCATTTTCTCCACCGGGGAGGAGGGCCGGCGCTTATGACTATAGCAGAGATACCCCTACTACAGAACTGGAGTTACAGGTAAGAAACTACTCCTTCTGTAGTAGGGGATCTCTGTGTGTAATCATAATCTAGTGAATAGAATGGCAAGCCCATCCAAAAACAACCCAGCGGTGGAGAAAAACAGACAACACCACTATTGTGCGAACAGATTCCGCAGCGAAGCCTGTCCAACCTGAGCATCTGCTCTGGCATCAGAGTCCAGACAGTAATGCTTAGCAAAGGTGTGGACCGACTTCCAAGTGGCCGCCCTGCAGATCTCTGCAATGGGAACATTTCGAAGCAAAGCTGTTGTAGCTGCTTTGCCCCTGGTAGAATGAGCCTTAGGCTTACGCCCTAAGGTCTTATTCGCTTTCTGATAACAGAGCTGGATACATGACACAATCCACCTAGAGATGGACTGTTTCGAAGTAGCCAGACCAGTCCTAACCGACCCATAGTTGACAAACAATTGGTCAGATCTACGAATACCCTTGGTCTTATCCAGATAGAATTTCAACACCCTTCTGACATCCAGGGAATGAAGAGACCGTTCCGCTGGAGTGGAAGGATTCTGGAAAAATGTTAATAAAGTTATAGTCTGATTAACATGAAAATCAGAAATCACCTTGGGAAGGAACTTAGGGTGAGTATGCATAACAACCTTAGCAGCATGAAATACAGTTTAAGGTTCCTGGCAACACAATGTCTGAATTTCACTCACCCTGCGGGCCGATGTAATGGCCACGAGGAACGCCGCCTTCCAAGACAGGTGCTGCAGTGAAGCCTTATGAATAGGCTCGAAAGGTTCCTTCATCAGCATGGACAGCACCACATTCAGTTCCCACAAAGGCGAAGGAAGCCGAACAGGAGGGAACACTTTCTTAAACCCTTCCAAAAAATCCTTAATCACAGGAATCTGGAAGAAGGATGTCTGCGAAGGGCATTTTCTGTAAGCCGTCAATGCAGCCAGATGAACCTTAATGAAATGGAAATTAAGGCCAGACTGAGCTAGATGCAGAAGGTATGGAAGAATAACATCCTCCTTGCTGGTCGTCGGATCATAGTTCTTAGACATGCACCAGATGCAGAATCTCTTCCACTTGTAAGCATCCTTGTAAGGTCCTAGTAGACGGCCTCTTAGCCTCCTTCAATATGTCCATGCAATCCTCAGGAGATTCAAGTGGCCATATTGCACTATCTCAGGAGCCACGCCGCCAAACTCCACGATGAGAGGTTGGGGTATACCATCTGCCCCCCGAACTTCGTGAGAAGGTCGGCCGACACGGCAGCCGCCGACGAGGCAGGATCGACCGGTGAAGCAGGTCTGTGAACCACCACTGCCTGGGCCATTCCGGCGCAATGAGGATCATCCGCGCCCGGGATTGGGCCAGCTTGATGAGCACCACCAGAATCAGGGGAATGGGTGGAAAAGAGTACAGAAAGCTGTTCGACCAGCTGATCCATAACGCGTTCCCCAGAGTCCCCGGCTGGTAATACTTCGAGACGAAGTCGCGGCATTTGCTGTTTTCTGCGGTGGCGAACAGATCCAATTCTGGAGCGCCCCACAGGGCGAAGATGTCGTCGAGCACCTTGTTGTTTATGACCCACTCGTGGTTTTTGTGAAGCAACCTGCTGAGGGCGTCTGCCTGAACATTCTGCACACCTGGCGGATGAGTTGCCGTTATCGTCATTCCTCTGGCTAACAGCCAGTGCCAGATCGCCTGCGCTTCCTGTGACAGTGTGCGCGATCTTCACCCCCACTGCTTGTTGAGGTAATACATCGTGGTCGTATTGTCCGTCTGTACAAGCAAGGAGTTGGTCTGGAAGGACGGATGAAAGGCCTTCAGTGCCAAGTGAACCGCTCTGAGTTTCAGGAAATTGATGTGATACGTGGACTCTGTCGGAGACCACGTTCCCTGGATCTGTAGATGGTCTGAATGCACTCCCCAGCCCAGGAGAGACGCATCCGTAATGATAGTCTGAGTCGGGATGTCCTTGTGGAAAGGAACCCCTCTGAGGAGATTCTCTGCTGAGCACCACCATCTCAGGGACTGTTGGGCGTGAAGAGACAACTGAATCCGATCGTCCCAACACCCTTTCCTCTGGTCCCACTGGTCCTCCAAACATTCCTGTAGTGGCCTCATGTATAGGCGTGCGTGCGGAGTGAGGAAGATACAAGAGGCCATCGGCCCCAGTAGAGAAGACACCGTCCTCACTGTTGTAGATGGAGCAGCTATGAGAGCCTGAGCCTTCCGATGGATGGATAAGCATCTCTCCTCCGAAGGAGACACGCTTGCCGACAGCGTATTGATGGAGGCTCCCAAGTACTGCAGGCACTGCACTGGAATCGGGACAGACTTGGACAGATTTATGTGCAACCCCAGACAGTTCAGCAAGACGGCCATCCTGTTGAAGTGCAATTGTGCTTCCTGGAAGGTGGAGGCTTTGATCAACCAATAGTCCAGGTACGGGTAGACAAACACCTTGTTCTTTCTCAGGTGCGCTGCTACCACAGCCATGCATTTCGAAAAAGTCCTGGGTGCAGACTTCAGTCCAAACGGTAGTATGGTGTACTATTAGTGATTGGTGCCGACGAGGAAGCACAGGAACTTCCGATGTTTCCGTGCAATGGGCACATGGAAGTACGCATCTTGCAGATCTATCGCGCACAGCCAGTCTCCTCTCTGCAGCTGAGGGTAAATCTGGTGCAAAGACAGCATGCAAAACTTTTCCCTGCGAATCCACTTGTTTGCTTGTCGCAAATCCAGAATGGGTCTGAACTCGTTCTTGTCCTTCTTCTGTACTAAGAAGAAGCGTGAGTAAAGACCCTTTCCCCTTTGAGACAGAGGGACGTCTTCTATCGCCCTTTTTCTTAACAGGGTATCGGCCTCTGCCTGGAGCTTGCGCAGCTGGAACTGCGAGCCAACCGGTGGAATTGCTGGAGGCGGGCTGGTGAAACGAAGACTGTATCCATTGCAAACAATATTCAGCACCCACTTGTCCTGAGTAATGTTTCTCCACTCTGCCAGGTAATGTTGGATGCTTTCCCCCACTGGAGCGGGTAACGGATGAAGGGGAAGTAGCACCTCAGGGCCTAGACCCAGCCGGGCCTTTGGTCGCGGAGGAAGACTGTTGACCACCTCGGCCCCTCTGGCGCTTTTGGAACGGTTTTCGCTGGAACTGCTGCTGTTGCTGTCCAGCCTGTCGACCTTGCCCTCTGCTTTACGCCCCGTACCACCTCAGGAACGGGCGGAAGGTCTTTTTCTGTTCCTTAGGCTTTTCTAACCCGCCAGCCGTCAGGGTTTCCGCCTCCGCCTTCATGCGGGCCATCTCGTCGGCAGCATGTTTCACGAAGAGGGTCTCGCCCGAAAAGGGTAGGTTGGCAACTCTCTGCTGCGCCTCGGGCTTCAAGGATGTAAGACGCAACCAGGCGTGGCGCCTCAGGTTGACCCCATGACAGTACCCGTGAGCTGCCAAGAGGGAGGAGTCCGCAGCCGAATTTATCACCTGGTTGGAAACCAGCGGTCCTTCAGCAAGGATCTCTTGGAAATCTTCCCTTTTTTCCCGGGGAAGGTGTTCCGAAAATTTTTGGAGGGACTCCCACAGAGCCTGATCGTAATGCCCCAACAGTGCTGAGGCACTCGCGGCCTTCATCGAGGTGGAGGCCGTCCCGCAAACCTTGCTGCCTGCCGAATCCATCCAGCGGCTCTCCTTGTCAGGAGGCACTGTCGATGATGGGTTGGTGGCGTGCTGTTTTCTTGCCGCCGTCACAATTACCGAGTCAGGCGCAGGATCCAACCGAAGAAACACTCGGTCCGAGTCAGGAGCCTTATATTTCTTATGCAGCCTTGAAGGTGCCGACCTCGTAGCCGCAGGAGTGAGGAACAGCTCCATGGCAGGTTCCACCAGCCCAGGCACCAAGGGCAGCGAAGGGCGAGATAACTGCTTCTTGTGCAGAGTTACAAAAATGACGGAAGTCAATGGCGCGGGCACAGTGAGCGTGATAATCAGCTTAGTCGCCCCTCGCAGCAACACGTCCTGGAAGGAGACTATGTCGTCTACTGGAGACACCCTCGTCCGAGGGGAGTCATTGTACAACATGTCTGTATTCATTAACAGTAAAATTACAGAGAGGTGCCCAAATACTGCTCAGGTGGCACACTATCAATCACAGGGTTCTAGTTCACGTGTTTTAGGCCACATCCTAAATTACAGAGCCTCTTGAAAAGGACCAATAATTTTGCTTCATTGACCACGCCTCTTCTGAGACCTCCAGCTTTTCCATCCAACTTAAAGCACTGTGATGGTTCATGCAAATAAAATCCATGACAGAAAAGACATGTATTTTCAATGTGGGCTTCAAGTAGTTAGCATACCTCCTACAAAATATCCGTTTGGAAAATACTTTCAATGTGCTCAGAGTCTACTAAATATAGGAAATAAGAAACTACTAACAAAATCCTATGGCCCAGACAGACACCTATGCATTGGAGTCTCGTTTATTTCTTGAATATCCTAGACCTACTAAGTAACATTTGCTAATAATAATGCCTAGTTTGTATATTACACATTAGTATTCCCAAAGAAATAAACTTAGCCACCAGGAAATAAAGAAAGTTGTCCAGATGTGAGGATTAGCACTTTAGTCTCCATACTCCCTATTTTGGCTCTTTAACGTTACTCTCCTGTTTAATAGACAGAATCAGGTGCACACGATTTTAGGTTCAGGCACACTTTATTGAGAGAGCCAAGAATAAAAGGAGAAAAAGAGGAAAGCAGCAAAGAAGAGGAAACTGGAGACTATAAAGGAGAAAGGGAAGGCAGTGTAGGCCAAGATGAAATGAGAGGATGATGACATTGAACCAAGAGGTCCTAAGGTGAGAAAAAGGATGAGTTATATGTAGTCGATGATGAACAGTAGTGAGATGTAAAGGAGGCAGAGAAAAAAGGAGCGAGAGAAGGAGAGAGGAAGAGAGAGGGATAGAAAGGCCTTAACAGGAACAGGAGAGAAAAGCAGAAGAGAGGGGAAGGACAGAAATAACTGAAAGAAAGAGATAAAAGGGAGCATGAAGAATAGAAACGGAGAAAGAAAGGTATATATCATATTGTTTATTTCTAAGAATAATTTCTTATACAAATGCGAATCTAAAAAAATCACAATTTCAAAACAAACATATAACAAAATTTTGTTAATCGAACCAATTATTCCACCACATAATAACAATAAAAATACCCCTCTTACATAAATTATACATATTTAAACAATCTCTTTTGTATCAGGATAATATACTTCGCAGTTGACATTTCAAAGGCTAAAACCTGCATTGAACTTACATCGACTTGTGCTTGATTTTGTGTTCTAATGCCATACTTCCTGAGAAGAGAACATGGAATCCTTTTCCTCTCAGGAAGAGAATTCAATCTAAAAGAAGGTACATTAAGAGGCAAAGTAGAAGAGAGGAGAGACTGAAAGGGAGAAAGGAGAATAGATGAGAGAGAAAGGGCAATAGGGATATGAAATAAACAATTGTACTTTTATGGCACTTACTCCGCCTGATGAGGCATTCAAAGAAAAGAAGAACAAATGAGTAATTCAAAGACATGTAGTATCATTAGTGCAGCAGGTACCCAGAGGTGTGAGGGATCTACGGTCTCCCAAATATGGTTTTCTGTAAATACCAACCTGTGAGGGCGAGGGGGCTCATTTTCCTTCCTTGTGATAGAGTGTAAATAGCACTCTAACTTGTAAGGGTTCACTATACTCATGATTTAAATGCACCGCATATAATTACAGTGTTACAATGTATTATGTTTATGAAATGCATTTACTCTACACATTAAGTAAGAAAGGTAATGTGCACTTTAAAAAAAATGTGCATAGCTTGGAAGACACAGTCATTTCGACATGCATACGTGTGCAATTTGATATTACATTCACATAACTATAATTGTGTGTGTTAAAGTTGCCTGCAGTCTAGGCCCAAAGCTGCAGATTGTTTATAGTTTCAGTTCTCAGCTACTAAAGAAATAATTGAATGTATTTTTGTATGTGCCATACAGTGTGCTTTCCTCCCATTGCAGGTATAAGGAATTTAACATCGGTATTTTAGTTAGGGAGATAACTGGAATGTCTTTGAACAGTCTGAGAAGTGAGAGGGGAGGATATCTTCTGAGCCTGGCCTATCTACACTCCATGGTCACAAGAAGGGAAGAAGATTTAATTAAAGAAGTCATGGAAAGTCACCAAAACTCTGAAGAAATGAAACAATATGTCACGTGATACATTTAGGAGGGGGGCTGAATTTATCCTTTTTGTATTGTGCGCAAGGACAGAAAGTCAGACTTCTAGATTTTCGGGGGAGAAAGAGCATCTGAAGAACGAGCTCTATAGCTTTAAGCTATTCTGACTCATTTGATGTGAATACTTCTAAGGAAGTCCAAACGTGCTGACACCTTTGAGAAAAGAGATAGGGGAATCAGCTAGAGACATCAGTAATGAGAGTAGTTTAGGGAAAGGTAATTTATGCTTTCCTTCCAGATGAAAAGGGACTTGGATTTCGCCTCCATCTTGGGTTGTGTACTAATCTTGGAGTTTATTACTCTGGGTCTTCTATGCCGAATCAATTATATGTGTAGATTTGGTTCTGTATAAATTTGTCTGTACCTATATTCATCGATACTCCGGTGTGTGTATATTCAACTATTTTTGGCCTTATAATAAAATCCATAAACTGGAATTCGGAGTCTGTGGTCTTTAAAACATGACTACATTAATAGTATTATCTCGACGTGTTTATATTCCCCTCAACAACTTTCAGTAGGCAAATAAAAGACCATCAACGCTAAATTTGGAAGGTAAGGCAAGGTCCGAATTTGGAGTTACCACTTGCAAAAGGGTCATGACACCATTGCTATGCCACTGTTTTAGGTCCCTCCTCTCACGTTCCTTCAGTGCTCTTGTTCTCTCATCCCTCTTCTTCATCCCTTCTCATCCTCTCTTTCCTCAGTTCTCATGTTTCTCCATGGCCTTGATTTTCCCTCCTCGACTCCCTAGTTCCTCACTATGAATGGAGCTTTCAAATGGCCTAAGTGGTGAATTGTTCCTTGCATGGTGCCTACGTCATTAGTCTTCACTCCTTCCCCATCAGCAGAGACCAGAGTGATCCAGTTTGTCTCAGCCTTCATTTACTGTTTGGCTGGCATGCCGGCAAGCAACTGCTGACCTGCATTAAGCCCGCCATAGACTTTTCCCCTTCTTTAGCATTGCAATGTTTTCCAATTACAAACTCCAATTGGGGGATTCTTTTTTTGAAAAACTCAAAAAGAATCAATATCTTTGACGTGTTGTTTTTCTCCCAGTGCGGACATGTGTTTTTTGTTTCCGGTCTCAAACTGGCAAGTGCTGCACTAGAACTAGAAGGCCCATCCTAAGAAGGGCGGTCCTTCCAAAGCCATACCAGGTGGAGGTTGTGTACATTAATGGGGTGGAGCTGGCTTTACTGGCGGATTGGGAATCAGCCTCTGAGCGGATTCCTTCCTTCTCGGACTCTTCAGAGCTACTTTACCAGGTGGGAGAGGAGCTGGATAGGTGGCCAGGGCCGACTGGGAACCAAAACCGGCCCTGGCCAAGTGCTCGGCCGGTCCCCCCCACCCTCCAGGGGGGTTGGGCGTGCGACCCCGCTCTTTGCCAGGGCCGGTTTTCGGACGATTTTGTTACAGGGCCGTTTTTGCAGCAAGGCTGCAAAAACAGCCATGTAACAAAACCGGCCCCCACCCTTGCGGCGCACCGGGGGATTGCCCGGTGCCAACAACGGCCAGTCCGGGCCTGCAGGTGGCACAAGAAAAGCAATTCTGATACAGATGCAGCAGGTCCTGCGTCTGCTCTCCCTGTTCTCAAATACATGTATGACAACCGCTTGCATGAAAAATGTTAACACCCTTCTTAGAATGCTTTTCACAGTTCCTGTCACAGTAGCCTCTGGGAAACAATCCTTCTCAAAGACTAAAATTATTAAGAATTACTTGTGCTCCTCAGTGGCCCAGCCCCGGCTTGACACCGATATCCATTGAACATTAAGTTGGACTAACTCTCGACTGCTGTGAACTAATAAAAAAAATTGCAGGACAGAAAGCAAGGAAAGTTCCCTTTTTGTGAAGAAGTAGCATTATATAATATTCTATCACAGGTGCACTTGTATAGTGACATTTTACTTGTTAACAATCTACTAAAATAAAATGATTAACAATGAAAAACAATTGGACTTGTGTCATGGGGGAGAGGGCCAGTACAGTATACTCTGCACAGGGCCCAAGGTATCCTAAGGCCGGTACTGGCGGGTAGTACTGAGCATTCAATAATCTGATATGGAGTGAAGCATTACACAGTTTAAACCGGAAGTACAAGGTGATCACTTCATATTATTGAAAATATGAAATGAGACATTACCCAGATTAGATCAGAAGGTCGATTAAGGACTCTGTGTTGTCTTAACCGAGGCTGGGAATTCAGCGTGGTTTGACGTTTTAGTAAAAAGACAGTGGCAAGACCAGTGTCTCTAGACCCCTCTGAGCACCGACAGACACTTGGGTGGCACAACCAGAGGCCAGGTAATCGACAAACAACATAGAAAAGACATACCCATCAGATATCAAAAGAATACAGAAACACTGTAAAGAATGGTATAATGGCACAAAGGACAACGCCCGGCCCAAAAAAGGCACATTTGCCGATAAAACGACCAAACACATTAACTTGCATTCGCACCAAATACACGGGGAAAAGAAACAGTAAAGGGAAGCCACCCTAGCACTTTTGACCCAAATGACGTCAATGGGCAACACATCTGTGACGTATTAGAGCAGCCTGTTGGAACTAGTAATGATGGGTCACTTCCCATGCGAACAAGCACTGGCCACAGCTTTCATTTGCGGTCGAAAAACCCACAACAAGAGTAATGGGGTGAATTTATATGCAGAACATTCAGTAGGTGCAATAATACAGAAGGTCAAAGGCACCCTTACAACCCAGAGAGCCTCAGCATACATCAACATCATACTGTCACTACCTTCGCTTCAAACAGTCCGCAGTCACACAGTGAATCCCATCACATTTCTTACATGTCCAGTAGAACCTGGTGAGGAAGTGCATGATTGCACCACTCACGACCCAGAAGAATATGGGACGGTGGAGGAGGATCCACTACCAGGCAGTATCCTCCTGTTTGTTGACGCCAGAAGAATATGGGACGGTGGAGGAGGATCCACTACAAGCAGTATCCTCCTGTTTGTTGACACCAGAAAAATATGGGACGGTGGAGGAGGATCCACTACCAGGCAGTATCCTCCTGTTTGTTGACGCCAGAAGAATATGGGACGGTGGAGGAGGATCCACTACCAGGCACTATCCTCCTGTTTGTTGACACCAGAAGAATATGGGACGGTGGAGGAGGGTCCACTACCAGCAGTATCCTCCTGTTTGTTGACACCAGAAAAATATGGGACGGTGGAGGAGGATCCACTACCAGGCAGTATCCTCCTGTTTGTTGACGCCAGAAGAATATGGGACGGCGGAGGAGGATCCACTACCAGGCAGTATCCTCCTGTTTGTTGACGCCAGAAGAATATGGGACGGTGGAGGAGGATCCACTACCAGGCACTATCCTCCTGTTTGTTGACGGTTTCTCCTTTATCGACCAGGACACGGGGATGAGACACACTGGAGCAGCGGTGGTAAGAGTGGAGCAACAAGGTTCCTCAGACACCCCAAGTATTCTAATGTAGATACCATTATCCTCTAATTACTCAGCACAAGCAGCAGAACTAGTAGGCATGACAGAGACACTAAAACAAGTAGAGGGAAAGGAGGCTACCATCTTTTCGGATTCGGCATACATGACCACCATGATACACTCACATATCCACAGGTTGGAAAGGAGAGGGTTCCTCAAGTCAGATGGGTCACCCGTTATGCACAAGGATCTAGTAGCACAGCTAATTAAAACTCTGACACTACCCTTCAAAGTGGCCAAAATAATGTGCAGCTCATACTAACAAACAGGACCTCATATCAAGGGGCAATGCCCTAGCAGACTGGGCAGCTAAAGATGCAGGTAGGGCCACCGCAGGGACAACAGAGGTCTTCTCAACAGAGTTGACATATAGACAGACAAAAGACAATGACCTACCCCCCACCTTACACAAACATAGACAGGCTACATCTGCAGGAATTGCAGGATCAGGCTCTTCCCCACGAGAGAGAACTGTGGGCACAGCAGGGATGCGTCCAAACACCATCAGATTTTATCTACAGACAGGAGGCCACGGAAAAGGCAGTGATGCCACAGGCCTTACTATACACCTCTCTAGAGTAGCTGCACCTCCCTGCACACACTGCAAGAAGTATATTTTAGCCACACACCAGGCCGACTGGTTCATCCCCCAGCTAGCTGAAATTATCACTATGAACATGGCAAAATCAAACAGGGAATTGTAAGGCGTGCTACTCACCAGTGAGGGCCACAAGGCGCTGGGGGAGGGGGGAGGGACAGTCGAAGGGCCAGGTCTTGAGTGACTTCCTGAAGATGTTCAGAGTGGGGGCGCGTCTGATGTCGATCAGGAGCTCGTTCCATGTCTTGGCCGCGATGTAGGAGAAGGCCCTTCCACCCGTTCGGGCTCTGCGGATGAGCAGGGTTTCGGCGAGGGCGAGGTCAGAGTATAGGATGTTTCTCTTGGGTACGTGGAAGGAGATTTTATCGTTGAAGAATTGGGGTCCGGTGTTATGGAGGCATTTGAAGGTGTGGGTAAGTATCTTGAAGGTTACTCTCTTCTCGACAGGGAGCCAGTGGAGATATCTCAGGTGTTGGGTGATGTGTTCTTGTCGAGGGATGCTGAGGACAAGTCTGGCAGCGGTGTTCTGTATGGTCTGGAGTTTGCGTAGCAGAGACTTGTGGATTCCGGCATAGAGGGTGTTTCCGTCGTCCAGTCTGCTGGTTATGAGTGCATGGATGACGGTTTTTCTTGATTCGGGAGGGAATCCATTTGAAGGTCTTGCAAAAGATGTGGAGGGTGTTGAAGCAGGTGAATGCGACGGCATTGACATGACGGGTCATGGAGAGGGAGGAGTCGAGTACGATGCTGAGTTTCCGGGCATGGTCGGTGGGGGTGGGTGGGCTACCGAGGGCGGTGGGCCACCAGGTGGTGCCCCATGCAGTGGGGGAGGGTCCCAGGACAAGGACCTCTGTCTTCTCTAAGTTGAGCTTCAGGCAGCCGCTGCTCATCCAGGATGCGACGTCCTTCATTCCTTCCTGGAAGCTGAGTCTAGTGGTGATGGGGTTCTTGGTTGGGGCGAGAATGAGCTGGGTGTCGTTGGCTTAGGAGACTATCTTGAGTCTGTGCTGTCTGACGATGGCGCCCATGTAGATGTTGAAGAGCGTAGGGCTGAGTGAGGATCCTTTAAGCACTCCGCAGTTGATCTCTGTGAGTTCGGAGAGGAAGGGTGGCAGTCTGATTCTTTGGGTCCTGCCGGTGAGGAAGGAGCAGAGCCATTTGAGGGCGGTTCCCCGTATCCGGCTTCCATGGAGTCTGGGGGCGAGCGTGTGGTGGGAGACGGTGTCCAAGGCTGCGGAGAGGTCGAATAGGATCAAGGCCGTGGTGTGGCCTTGGTCGAGGAGGGTGCGGATGTCATCTGTGGTGGTGATTAGGGCGGTCTCAGTACTGTGGTTGCTGCAGAATCCGGATTAGGAGGGGTCGAGGATGGAGTTCTCTTCAAAGAATTTCGTTAGTTGGGCGCTGTGACTTTGGCTGCAAAGGGAAGGAGGGAGATGGGTCGGTAGTTTTTGAGGTCCGAAGGGTCTGCAGAGGGCTTCTTGAGCAGGGGCTTGACTTCTGCATGTTTCCAGTCATTGAGTAAGGTGCCAGTTTCAAAGGTGGTGTTCATGGTGCGTAGTGGTTCTGGTGTGATGGCGGCGGTGGAAGATGTGCGGAGGGTGGGGGTCCGTGGGAGCTCCTGAGTGAATGCCTTACATCGTCGATTCGGTGTCTTCAGTGGTGGCTGGGGTCCAGGCGTGGATGGGGGTTGGCTGGTGTTGTTGGAGGTGGGGGTGGTTTCGGAGTCCCGAGTTCTTTGAAGTTGTTGTAGAGGAACATTGAAATGCGGGGCATGCCAACAGTACAGCCCCAAGCCCACTCTCAAGGTGATAACATTCACCATCCCGCGACCCACAGGCCATTCAAGAATTTACACATAGACTGTGTGGACAAGATTGTCAGGTGTAATAACTACCGGTACCTCTTGGTAGTCATCTGCCCCTTCTCCAAGTGGATTAACGTAGGGTCTTACGTTCAAAATGATGCAAAAGCAGCCATGACAGTCGTAGTGAAAGAGGTGATAGCTAGGTGGGGTATGCCTAGGCCATCCGCTTGTACAATGGCACACATTTTGTAAATACCCACTTTCAGCATATCTGTTCATCCCTAGGAATAACGCATAAATTGACCTCCGTTTGTCACCCACAATCTAATGGAATTGTGGAATGCATGAATGGTTTATTGAAGAACAAAATAAGCAAACTGTGTGCCACTCTACAGAAGACATTTCTGTACTGGAGCCCCCCCCCCCCCAACCCTGTACGCCCTCAGGAATCAGCCCGTTAGCAACCATCACCTGACACCACACCAGATTGTCATAGGGTGCCCCATGCCTACGCCCCTGACGTTTCCTTGCAGAATGACAGATGCACAGAAAACTGCAGAAGTATTGGGAAATAAGATGGCGTTGTATTTCTGTGTACTAACAAAGGCCGGTAAGTATATAAACAGGTATCGCAGAAGGAGCAGTGCACCAACGAGCTGGAAGTGACACCAGTGATACCTGGCCCACACGTCTACATCTGCACACTCAGAGCACACCAACAGCAATAAAAGTGACAACCAAGAGATCATGGATACACTGGATCGACGTCTGGCTGGACCTAGCACAGCATCCAACATTCCCAACAGATGGGTCGGAAGGAAAATGGGCAATGAGGTTATCACCCCCCACTCCCCCGCGGAATGGGCAGTTACGTGCCTTTTATTGTTCTTTTTTGCTTTTGCTTTGGCGCTTTGCTTGTTTGTTTTTCATTACCTTAACAAGACAATCCGAGCTCAGGCACGCAATGCTGCCTCGGCGCCCATAGGTTCTGAAAATTTCTCCTCCCACACCCACGCCCTTCATTCAAAATCACTAGGGAACATGTGGTACCAACATATGCATGACATAGGTAGAGATATATCCAATGACAGCTGCTTTGTGTGTTCCTTCATTCCTCATGCCACCATATCAGACAGGCTACACTCCTCAAAAGAAGTACCACCAGACACCACACTATGCCTACTAGACCTCTTTCTATGTAGAATATTAGCACAGATACAGTCGCTCAGTATTAGGCCTGTCTCAGTTAAGGTGCTCACCATAAAATACCAGAATAACGCAGAGGAGTGTTATACCAAGACAAATCCCAAGGAAGTGTCTGCAGAGTTGCAGGGCAGGAGACAGCTAAAAAAGAATACGCCCAATAGTTGGCTAGTGATGAAACAGCTAGATATTCTTGGGGACAACTAAGCCATCCTCTGCATGCAACAACTATTGAGCTGACCCCACGCCCCCTGAGTGTGCAGGAAGGCCAGCACTGGAGGTCAGTGGGACAGTCTATGCCAACAGCCGCTGAAACTACGAGATTCCATTCCCTTGTAGGGTAATATCATTAGGGAGTGGCAAACGTAATGATAGTGAGACCATGCGCAGGTGCCAGCCAATTTGGGACACATATGCACCCTACTACCTTCGGCTAGATGTAACTACCAGGTCCAGACCAATGATGAAACTGATATCATTATCTTTCTGTTTCCAAGGGAATGGCTCCATTGAGGATAGAAGGAACCTCAATTGCTTCATCACAATATATAAAGCTGGCATGCAGGTGGTCCAGTTAGAGAAAAACACGAGCAGAGAGGCGGTATAGATAAGATTTGTATAAGCAGGGACATGTCTTAGTAGTTTATTTTTTTTAAACATTAACATGTGAGTCAATACTGTTTTTAGGTATAAAAGAAGTTGCCTGCGAGCAACAAATTCAGTTCAGTTCTCAACTCTAGAGTTGACTGTCCTGCCAGCCATGTGCAATTAAACCCATATCGTATTGCCAACAGAATTGTGACTTTTTGTGATCCTAGTTAAAACACGATAATATTATAGTAGAGTAGTAATGGTCATTTTCCTATTACAAGTGTCTAGTGAGGCCCCATGCTTCCTTGTAATATAACACATACGCTGGTGATAGGGATTAAATACAGTTTAGTTGAAGGTAGGTTAAGTCTTCACATTTTGCATGTGTTCTTACTAGAAAGATAATTGAAATCTGTTTAACTGAAAAAGCACATTATACAGCAATACACATGGGAGGGGTGATATAATGACCAAGGGTGTGTCTTGGCTGCATATTACCACGCTATAACAATCTAATCAAATCCTAAATAAATAAAACCAACTAATGTGGATCAGATGAGGCACAAATACCCAAGGGTGTGGTTTTTGCCTGCTTTACGTTAGGAACTATATTTTCATGGTCAATAACACCCTTCTCCACTCTTCATGCAGAGAGTTCCCCAAAGTTTGTGTGCAGTGAATTACTCATGCAATGACAGTCTGCATGTTTGTTATTGTGGAATTTAGAAGTATTACTTTATGTTCTTGCTCGATGTGAAAGCAACGTGTGTGTCGGTCTCTGACGTGGAAAGCCTTGCTCTCGTGTCCGACATCAGATGCGAAAATTCTTGACTGGCTTGCTCATCTCTGAAAATCCCACAATTTCAGTTTTTGCACCTGGACAGCTCCTTGTTTAGGTTTTGTCACAAGATCTCCAATAGAGGCCTATGTATGAAAACATGAACCTGCATTATTGAACTTGGAAGCTTTAGCTTGCAGTGCACAAGGATCCCCAAGTCACCTTCTGTGGTTCATAGATTATTTTTCTATTTTGTTAGTAAGTAATTTGAGACCTATATTTCAGCGTGAATGCAGATTTCTTTCACATTTCCCAGGTCCATTTCACCCTGATAAATATCAATGGTAAAATTGACAAAGATATAAAACAACTAGGCCCCTCATATCATACTAGTACTCGCACCTTTAGGTCTTCTTCCATCTTCCAAAACATTTCTCAGACAGTGGTCCACTTGTAGTAATACATTTATTGTATTAATCAAAATATTACATTAAAAAACAGTATAAGACAATCGTCATGAATATCAAAATGGATGGTTAAAAAGTACAGGACAAAAATTAAATTAGCCTTACAATTGCACTATTATTTGATTCTTAAACAGTATCTAACAGACTCTACAGTCGATCTTATTTTTGCCTTATTAAAAATCGGTCATAGGTGCAAGTTTCTTAAATAAAAGTTTGGGACAAGTACATAAAATGTGTAAAAGGGTTTCAGCAGTAAGTCCGCACAGTCGACAAGCAGTTTTCCTTCATGAGCTGGATTTCATTTCCCTTCAAATTCATAAATGGAAATGTAGAACAGTCTGAATCTTAAGAATTTCATTTTAACTAGGCCCGGCAGGTTTGACCCTAGATATTCTTGGTTCTGTGAGGCAAAAGGGTTTCAGAAACTAAATCCATGTGTTTATATTGTTGTGACTTGGCCAATTCGGTCTTCCTCTGTCTGCTGGTTAAAATCCCTCGAACTAGGCTTTTCTGGGACACTCGGTTTAATTTTGCCAGTGACTCTAGATCGGGTACATTACATGTTTCTAGAGCCGTTTTTGAAAATACAGCATTCAGTTGTATGTCCTTGTATGATGTTTCATTTAATTCCTGATGAATTAAGGATTTTAAGGTTCACAGATCAGCCCTTGCACAGTCACAGGAATAATTCAAGCTGCTTTTGTACTAAAGTCACGTTAGAATTTTTAGATTTAATTCCAACCTGATGACGCAGTGTGGAGTGACTGTGCGAAGAAGCATAACATTATTTCCACATATAAGTGCATATAAGTTTTATTGAGACTAGCTATGAACTTGTTAATTAATGGAGGTGATGCATAAAGCAAGGGATAAGTTTCATGTTTAGTGCTTTCATAGAAGATGTGATTGCTCTGGCCCACGAACAGGTTGGAAAATCTTATGAAAGATTTTATAATCATGTTTGTTTTTAGCTTTCTTGTAAATAGGTGGTTAGTCCATGATAGCTTACTGTCAAATGTAACTCCAAGGTAGTCGTATTGATTGACTGTTTTGATCGAGGTCTCTCCTAAGATCCACAATATGGACTTGCTTTTCTTTCCAAAGGTCTTCATTTCGGTTTTAGACAGGTTGGAAATTAGTCCACTCTCCAAATTAAAGTTGTTTAGACAATTTAGTATATATAAATATTGTCGCCCTTTTGGGGTTTGCGATAAAACCACTAGTGTAAAATCAGCGGAGGCCAAGTGTTCCCCTACAGACACCTCCCAACATAGATCTAATGACATGTTGAGTAAACCAGCATATCACTATTTTGTAATGAATTCTATTGCCTGACCCTAGATACAAAGCAAAAGAGAATTATACATCATGGGAAGTTTGCAGTGGACAGTGAGTAAAAAAGGGGTGATGTGGGGAGATACATAATCAAGACCATTGGGGAAAGGAAAACTTTCAGTGGACGTCTGCATAGCAAGGGGAGTGCCAGAGCTGTGGATGGGTGGGTTAGGATGGGAACTCTCCAGGGGTGTTTTTTAATATGGTTGGTTACACGATGTTCTTTGAAGAGATGGGTTTTCAGTTTGTTGCATATGTAGTTAGGTAATCAAGCACATTTCTGCAGAAGAGGCATTAACTCCAAGCGCTATCTTACTAGAAAGAGGCACAAGCTTCCCCTTACTTGAATGTGTTGTGTCAAATGCATTTTCAGATCTCCAAATCAGTTTTTATTTTTTCTTTGTAGTCAGGTACCTTAATTTTTATGGGATATAAGAAAACTACAATTACCAGAATGCAAAGAAGAAGACCCAAATTCAATGACTGCTTATACTTGAATTTGAGAAACTTGAGAGTTCTGCAGTACTGTGATTCTGGCTAACAGTACTGTTATTCAAGCACACTGCAACAGAGAGGACTTGTCAAATCTCCATCAATGTGGCAGCTTTGGCATGAAGCAAGGATGTTTCAACGAAAGCACGTTATGCTGTGTTGTGTTGAGTTGTGTAGGTTATTGACTGCTTTCTTAGACCTAGTATCAGTCTTGCAGCCATAGCCATGCAGTGAACTGCCCGGACATCTGAATTCCGCTGCCCGCCTGCAATCACCGCCTGCATTAGACTGCCCGGACATCTGAATCCCGCTGCCCGCTGCCTGCCTGCAATCACCGCCTGCAGTGGACTGCCCGGACATCTGAATCCCGCTGCCCGCGCCTGCCTGCAATCACCGCCTGCAATGGACTGCCCGGACATCTGAATCCCGCTGCCCGCTGCCTTCCTGCAATCACCGCCTGCATTGGACTGCCCGGGGACCCCGGACGGGACCGCGGCGGGAAGACCTGACTTCGCTGCACCAGGAGGTCGGTGTGGCTATCGCGGCGGTCTGTGTGTGTTTCTGCTCCGCGTGTCCCGGCGATCTGGGGGCCTGTCTTCTCGGTCCGGGGGCTGGATCCCTCGCGCCCCGGTGGCGCCCGGAGGGTTCGCCGCCCCCCCCCTCACCAATAAGTGTCATTGGTTCCGCCGGGGTGGGGGACAAGCGGATGGGAGTTGGCGCGGACCGATCCGGCGAGGGTGACGGAGGACGTTCCGACGGGAGGCTTCCCCCCCTCCCAGTGAAGCATTGAGAGCGGGACATTTGGAGTGGTGGATCTTCGAGAGCGGGGCATTTGAAGCGGCTCCGGTGTGCCCTGTTTGTGTGTTTTGGGCAGCCTCTACGTAGCTCTTTGAGGTGCCTGATCTGAGCAGCGTCAATGGCGACGCGGAGGGTGGCTGAACGAGAGTCCTCTATGTTGGATACTCATGCTGATGTTTCACTCTCTGCCCGGAACTCTGCACGCAAGACTATTTGAGCAGCGTGCAGTGGCGACTCGGAAGGTAACTGCACACAAATCTATCATTTTAAATACTCATGCCGGTTTCCCACTCTCTGCCCGGAATTTTGCACGCAATCTTTCACTTTAAACACTCATGCCGGCTTTTTTACATTTTTACATTTTTTACTTTACTGTATGCCTGGAATTTTAAACTGATATCGGTGTACTTTACATTTTCGCGGGCTTTGCGTTCGTCTCACTCTCCATTGGCCAATATGGCTGGGGCCATAAACTGGAGCCATAAATCGCCCCCATGCCCACCAGATGACCATGAGGCTACATACCAACGCGGTCAGGGATCAGCAAAACAGAGATAAGCCTCTCTCCTCACCATCTAACTACATAGAAGCTGAACTCTATCCTCCCCCTTCAAGCAACATGGAAGATGGACTAACTGGACCTGCCCAGAGTAGAAAGAGAAACTAAACTCTGTATTCACTACAATTTGGCGGCCATTTTAGACTGGTCTCTCTCTCTCTCATTGGCGGCCATCATGGTCTATCTAGTCTTATTCACACCATAAGAACTGGCCTCTCCTGACTAGACTATTCTCAACTAGCGATTGCCTGCCTTTTATTGCAGTATTATACCTCTACTTGTATTTAAGACCACACCCTAAGAACTGGCCTCTCCTGACTAGACTATTCTCAACTAGCGATTGTCTGCCTTTTATTGCGACTGTCTGCCTTTTACTGCAGTATTATACCTCTACTTGTATTTAATGCACCGATCGGTAGCTCATATATCTCTAGCTGCACTCTAGTCTCATTTTGACTCATTTAGCTCTTTGTGTGCACCTGTATTTGTTCCAGTATATCATTAGTTTTATACTTCTATACTGTACATTGTTATAAACTGCACCCTTTGCACTTTCTATTTAGTTTTGCACCGACTGCTACCTCATATTTTTATTTATTTCTTTCTCCTTTTCTTTATTGTAAGCTATACCCATTCCCATTTCACTCTGTGCACACCTGAATTTTGGTCCAGTGTATCATTAATATTACACTTATAGACTACACATTGTTATAAGCTGCACCCTTTTCACCTTCTATTTCTGTATTTGCACCGACTGCTACCTCATACTTTTATTATTATTATCTTTATTTTTACTTTTATTTTTTATATATCTTTCTTTTTCTTTTCTTTGTTGTAAGCCGCACCCATTCCACTTTATGCCTGGACTGCACCAATTACTACCTACTATATTTTGATATTTTGATATTTTGATTGGGATTATGATTATGTTGACTGCTCAATAGTATCACTTTAGTCTCCATGTAACTTACTGTTTGCATCTGTTTTTTGCACACGTGTACCACTTTAGTTCATCCTCCAATACCCACCTAAACCGCCATCCCAACATGGATCCCATCGGTAAGCACACATATAAAATAAACTACCCACCCACACTCACTAAAAAAGCAGCTAAACGCTATAAACACAACTTCCTGAGATCCCACCCTGAAACCCCCTTTGCCGACACCTACTTCTCACCGGTCAATGGATCCCTGAACACTGATATCATCTTCCACACCACACGCAGAGCTCAATGGAGAAAAACGTTCCACACCTTACTCACCGTCTCCAACACCCGGAAATCCGCTCATGGCCTAACTCTCTCCATCACACCATCACAACTCTTCCCAGGCAGAGCCACCATTACTATTTACAATAACGGGATGGTCATTTCTCAATCCACAGACAGGAACTTGGAACTACTAGACAACCTGTTCCCCACTCTCAAAGATCACCTGTCCAATCCGCGGTCAGACACTCACATTTCCCTCAGTCCCACCACCCCTGACTTCACAGCTCCCACCACACACAACCCCTCTAACCTAGCACAGCACCAGGTAGCGGCTACACACTCATAATTCAGTGACACACCTACCACCCCTGACTTCTCAGCTCCCACCCTCAACCCTTCTCTCCCAGTTCAGAACCAGGTAGCAACCACTCCTCAAACACAGACACAGATCCTTCCCCCTCTTACAACACTCGCACCCCCACCCCTCCTTCCGGACCTAGGACCTCCACACATACCATTATCACTCCTCTCTCCCAGGACATCACAGCCGGCATTGACACATCTAACCTAGTTCTGCACCAAAACGACACGCACAACGACGAATCCCACCCTCTATCCCTCCCCACTCTCAGTCCCCACCTCCCTCTAACTAACTACGCAGAACACACCTCCTCTCTTAATTTAACTCCCCCTCCCCACAACAGGACCATCTCCAATCCCATTTCCCCACCCACTCTCAGCCCCCATTACCCTTCCTGCACCCCCAGTTCCACTAACATACACCCAACCTCCACTTTGATCTCATCGCCTAGCAACAATGCCCTCACTCATACCACCAACCCCCTCCCTACCTCATCCACACCACACCCGCCCAAACACTCTCTCCCTCCTAATACCATCTCGTACACTAACATAACGGAGTCCTGCACCAACACCAGCCCACTCCCCCACCTGCACGACATCTCCCTGGCCAGTCATCCACCTTCGACCTCCACCCCCACCGCCAACACCTACCCCACATTGGACATGATTATGGCCACCCTCATCCAGATCAAAGGAGACATGCACAGCATCAAAGAACTACTATCCACACACCCCATACACCCCTCACCCACCTCCACCTCCACCCCAAACACATCCCCTACCCTACCGGTTCACCCTCACACTCAGCACTCCACACACCGGACTTCAATCCCTGTTCGTAATCGCAACAACCGCCCCCGTCGCCCCTGCAACCCCTCACCCACCTCCACCTCCCCTCCCAACATGTCCCCCACCTCTTCGGTTGACTCCCTCACGCAACACTCCCCACAATGGACCTCAATCCCTGCTAGCAATCGTAACAACCGCCCTTGTCGCCCCTGCAACCCTCTTTCGGACCTCGACACACTCACTCTCCTCCGTGCGTATGACCCAACCCCCCAAAATCACACATCCACCACACACCTCACCATTCCCACGATACACTCAAACTCCCTTAGACCCCCCACACTAAACAGCAGAATCTTCAACCCCAATAACCTTAGAAAAGTCCCTCTCTCTCTAGAACCCTCTACCGCCCTCAACGCACCCCGTCTCAAATGCACTCTCCTCAACTGCAGATCGGCCTCGAAACATTCCGCCGCCATCGCTGATCTCCTCTTATCGCTGGACCTTGACCTAATCATTCTGACTGAAACATGGCTAACTGAAGCCTCGTCACCTATAATGGACATTCTGGTTCCACCTAATTACCACATAATTAGACTTGACAGGCCAGGCAAAATAGGTGGTGGAATCACATGCATCTACAGGAACAACCTCTCCGTTCTGAAAGGCAAGTCCACCTCCATATCATCCCCAACATCCTGTGAATACATTTGCCTCGACATTATCAGTGGGGGCAAACCGATATGCTCTCTACACAGCATTTACCACCCACCCAGAGACAATCTCACCTTTTCCCAACAAATCATGGATATGATCTCAACCAACTCCGGACGGCAGCTCACCCAAATATACCTTGGCGACTTCAACCTCCACTGGAATGATCGCAATGACGCGGTGGTAAATAGTCTTACAAGTTTCCTCAATGCCCTTGACCTCACCCAAATATGTCACAGCCCGACCCACGAGAAAGGCTCTATCCTCGACCTTATCATCTCCAAAGAGGACTCTATCCAACTCGAGTCTATCAAACCCTGTGACTGGTCAGATCATCATATTGTGACATTCTTCATCAATGTAAAAGTTAAATCTAACCCGGTTCAATCCTCCAAGCCCAAAGTCTGGAAAAGAGACCTGGAAAAACTCAACCCAAGCTCTCTGCCTCCTAACAGCTGCAATCTCCTAATACCACCGCCCGGCGCTAAGGACGTTCAATCACTGACTGACCACTACTTCAACGCTATGACCTCAATAATAAATGAGGCTGCACCTATGCAGTTAAAAAGAGTCCTCACTAAAATCTCCAACCCATGGTATGACGGAAGTCTCAATGAGGATAGACGAGACATGCGACTGGCAGAACGCACCTGGAGATCATCTCCCTCTGCACTGCACCTAAAAACTCTGAAGAAAAAGAGAAACGCTTATTTCAAGAAAATAAAACGCTCAAAACTAGACTTCTTCAGCCTCCAGCTCGACCAAGCAAAAAACCATCAGAGAAAACTGTTTGAGCTAATCAAAACACAATCCAAGGAACAACCCCAACCACTCAGCACTGTGCGCGAAGCTCCTTCCTGTGAAGACTTCTCCGCTTTCTTTATCCAAAAAACTGACAACATTAAGAGCGATCTCCTCACTGACGCAAGCCTCTACTCCAAACCCCACTGCATAGCACCCATTGAACAAAAAAACAATGCTACATGGTCATCCTTTGGTACATACTCTGAAGAGGAAATTGGTAAACTGCTCAGCACCTTGAAACCATCCAATCACCTCACAGACCCCCTTCCTGCTAACGCTGTAAAAGACTTTGCCCCTTTGCTTCTCCCACTCTCGACTAGAATTATCAACAGCTCACTTCAACAAGGAACCATACCTGACTCCCTCAAAGTTGGACAAGTCACACCTTTACTAAAGAAACCTACAGCGACCCCTCTGATCTGAACAATTACCGTCCCATCACTAATATCCCACCCTCGCCAAACTGCTGGAAAAATGCGTACAACTACAATTGACTGAACACATTGAACAATTTGATCTCCTCAATCCTCATCAATCAGGCTTCCGAGCAGGACACAGTACAGAAACTGCTATGACTCACATAATTGACGACGCACTTCAAATGCTAGACCAAAACGACACCTGCCTCCTCATCCTCCTTGATCTCTCTTCAGCATTCGACACCGTTAAACATGAGAACTTACTCGAACTACTAAGCTCAAGAATGGGTTTATCTGGAACTGTTCTCAAGTGGTTCACTTCCTTTCTCCACAACAGGTCGCAGAAATTCAAGAGCAACAACCTGATGTCCTCGCCAATACCTGTAACACTGGGCGTCCCCCAAGGATCCTCCCTATCCCCAACTCTGTTCAACCTAGTGATGGAACCTCTCACCACCTTGCTACAAGCATCCAATTTACACTTTCACATGTACGCCGATGACACCCAACTATATCTCAAATTACAATCCCCCAAAGACATTTTGCTCCTGAACTCAACGATCAGAAGCACCCAATCCTGGCTGGCCGATAATCATCTTAAACTCAATGCTCTGAAAACAGAGTTCCTTTTGATCTCACCTCCAGGGAAGATCTCCACCACTCAAAGTTGGCTCAAACACCTAACGGCACTCAATGTCCAACCCACCATCGTGGAATCAGCAAAATCTCTAGGCATAACTCTCGACACCAATCTCAACATGCAGCAACACATCAGCAAGGCAACTAAGGGAGCGAATTTCCAAATCAATACCCTGAGGAAACTTAAACCTTTCCTCCCAGCCAATGACTTCCAAACCGCAGTACAAGCACTAGTCATCCCTCGAATAGAATATGGCAGCGTCGCCCTCTGCGGACTCCCTCTAACTACTACCGCACCCCTAAGAGCTTCTCTAAACGCTGCAGCGAGGCTCATCACTGGGTCAAAAAAGCACTCTCATATTTCCCCTGACCTGAAATCCCTGAACTGGCTGCCTTTTGAAGCCAGAATACATCTGAAAATCGCCTGCATGACTCACAAGGCGGTACACCTGAACTCTCCCGGCTACCTCACTCAGAAGTTGACAATCTCTGGCGGCGCTAGAAACACTAGAGGCACAAACAATCTTTTGCTGAAACCCCGCAGATTCCGGAAGGAAAAAACATATAAACGCTCCTTCTCAGGAATGGCACCCAGAATCTGGAACTCACTCCCCCCCGAAACTAGGCTCATCTCTTCCACTACACTCTTTAAGAAAGAAGTGAAAGCTATCCTCATGGCAAAATACACCTGAACTATTAATTCGGTCTCCTTAAAAATATGCACCGAACTGTATTACTTGTTTGACCCCGCTGCATATTTGTATTACTTGTATTATTGATTTACTGATTTACATGATTGGCTTTGCCCTCACTTATTTGTACTGTATGCTCCTCTGACTTACTGGTTTGACTATGTTCCCTCATGTACCCCTTCTGTGTAAAGCGCTCTGATATCTGCAAAGATCTTGTTCGCGCTATATAAAACTTTTACCTGAATCACCTGGAGGCAATCAGAAATCCTCTTCAGTCTCCCCCAGGTAGCTGCTGAAGTCTAGTCGTGATCAGTGGCAGCCGGCATGACTCCGAGGTGGTGGGGTGGGGGCGGGGTTTGTGAGGGGGTTGCGGGATTGCGCAATGAAAACTATATATATATATATATATATTTATATATATATATATATATTCACTGAAAAAACCATAGGTTTCAGGCCTTATATAGTTAGGAATTAGCATTTAAAAAACCATTGAAATTGCTCCTATATAGTTAGTTGGACTAACTATATTTCGCACACCCGCAATCCACTGCTGATGTCATTTGAGATGTCATCAGTGATGTCACTGACCATGTCATGAATGATGTAATATGTGACATCATCAACAGTGGATTGCGGGTGCGCGAAATATAGTTAGTCCAACTAACTATATAGGAGCAATTTCAATGGTTTTTTAAATGCTAATTTCTAACTATATAAGGCCTGAAACCTATGGTTTTTTCAGTGAATTTCAAAGGTTTTTTATATGCTAATTCCTAACTATATAAGGCCTGAAACCTATGGTTTTTTCAGTGAATTTGCAAGGTTTTTTTAATGCTAATTCCTAACTATATAAGGCCTGAAACCTATGTTTTTTTCAGTGAATTCACAAGGTTTTTTAAATGCTAATTCTATTAGCGGATAACGTTTAAATATGTTAATATCCTTGTGGGACCACCTGAGCAGCCCTAGCGGGTCAGGTTGTTTCTACCCTGTCCCCTTTTTGCATTCTACACGTTTGTATTTCTGCTTCTTTTGTGCCTCGGTCTACCTAGCACAAGATGAATGCCAACACTTCCTGGTTAGAAGTGTTGACAGCAAATGAGCATGCTGCTTTCCTGTGAAAGGCATTCTGATTGGCTGCCACTGTCTGTCAACACTCCAAACTAGGAAGTGAGGGCAGCCATCTTGTGCTTTCCCCGTGGTACGCTCAGGTTACCTGTAAGCGTACATGGCATCGCACCCAGCGCGTACTCCGCGAAATTAAAATTTTTTTTTAGTTTTTTTGCCCCCCTGAGAAAACCTAGAGGGTCAGGGGGTCTCTACCCTGCCCCCTTTTATAGTTTTCCCCTTTTGTTTTCCACCTCTTGTGTCTCGGTTGTACAAGATGGCGGACTCTCCGGACCGTTTGGAATGTTCACAGACACCCGAGAGCCAATCAGCTTTCCGCTCGCGCACTTCCGCGGCGTGCCAGGTGCGCTCCCCGGTACGCGTACAGGTATGCGCTCGAAGCGCGCATATAGATATATATGTGTTTTTGAAGTTAATTTTCATAAAAACCACTGGAGCAATTTTCACCAAATATAGAAAAGGCACTTCTGCGTACTAGTCCCTACAATTTTGCAAAGTTTGGTGTAATTCCATTCAGCGGTTCGGGCTGTAGCCGTGTCTGAACGTCCTACGGAAATTAACATGGGGAAAACACGTTTTGGGACTCCCCGTTTTTCTCAGCCCCCGCTTGACGAATCCCCCCAAAACTTTCAGGGAAGGAGCAGAACTGAGCTGGCCAAAATTTTGGAAAATTTCACGCAATTTCCTCAATTGACGCCAAAGTTATTCCCAATAGAATGTTGTGGATTTTCTATGGAAACTAGGTCCTAACTATATATACCTACTGGCTATCGCCAGTAGGTAATATATATATATATTCCACTACTTTTTTTCGCTTCAACTCGAGCCACTTACGACGGCGGGCCGTGGCGGGTCAGCGACGCCCAATATTCCACTCAATCCGTGTTGGAATCCTGTTTCCATGCACAAAACAACGGTCCACGGCACCACAACTGCTTTCACAAAATTTTTATTTAAATGGCAAATTTAAATAGATAAATACACACATATATATATATATATATATATATATATATATATATATACACACACACATATACTTACCTTGCCGCTGCGTCTTTGCTCCTTGCTCACGCTCTCCTCGTGGGACATGAGGAGCAGGAAGCTAGGAAGAACAGCCAGGCTCCCCTGAACAATCACAATGTTGCTCCAAGAGCAAGGCAGGCAGCCCCACCCGCCTGTCCGCTAAGGCAACATAAAATGATAATAAGTCAGAGTTATTAACATTTTATCAGTGGCGGCTCCTCTTCCACCCCACTGCTTTTGAGCAGTATAAAGTAAAGGAAATATGAAATAGTAATAACTTTGAGTTATTATAATGTTATGTTTACTTTGCTCTGGGCTGCTCTGCTCTCGGAGCAGGGCAGGAGAGGAGTGGTTTGCCCACTCCTAAGAGCGTAATGACTGTTTGGTCGGCCCTCTCGGGTCGCCAAAACCAGTCATGCGCACTTTCTCCATTGTCCATGCAGGCTGCATTTCAGCATGCGTGGAGAACATGCCCAGGCCCCCATTCCCTGATTGGTTTTGAGCATCCTGGTTCGACGCCTAATCACAACTTTGTATTGCAGTGTTGTGATTGGTCAGGGGAGCCTGGCTGTTCTTCCTGTTTCTTGAGTCCCACTAGGAGAGCAGGAGTAGAGCCATAGGACCCGGTAGCAAGGAAAGTGTATATGTATATATATATATATTACCTACTGGCGGTCGCCAGTAGGTATATATAGTTAGGATTTTTTCTCTATGGGATTTTTGAAAATTCTATGTCTAATAACTTTGGAGATTGTGGACGGAATTGGCTGAAATTTTCAGGAAAATGGCACATTTTGTTTCTGAGCAGCCCTTGAAAATTTGGGGGGGTTCGTCAAGGGGGGGCCGAGAAAAAAGGGGGGTCCCAAAACGTGTTTTTAACATTGAGTTTTCCATAGGGCGGTTGGCCTCACATTTAGCCCGAACGGCTGAATGGATTTGCACGAAACTTGGCAAAATTGTAGGGACTGGTAGCCCGATGTGCCTTTTGTAGGTCTCAATATATGTGCTACAGTGGATTTTGAGAAATTAACGTTTAAAAAAAGATATATATCTGTAACAGCGGACCGGGCAGCGCTCCAGGACGCGTACTTTTTTCGCGCAACGGAGCTTTGTGAAGCGAAGCTGATTGGTTCTCCGGCGTCTGTCAACATTCCAAACAGTCCGTAGCGGCCGCCATCTTGTCTCTCGGTAGGATCGAGAGACAAGAGGAGGCCAAAGCGAAGGGGCAAATGACCATAAGGGGGAATAGTAGATCCTCGCTGACCCCCTAGGTTTGATGTGGAGGTTTTAAAAGGGCCCCGCGGGGCAAAAAAAAAAAATAATAATAATAATCGAACGGCTGAATGGATTTGCACGAAACTTGGTAAAATATTAGGGACTGGTAGCCCGATGTGCCTTTGCTAGGTCTCAATATATGTGCTCTAGTGGATTTTGAGAAATTAACGTTCAAAAAAAGATATATACCTGTAACAGCGCTCCGCTTCGCGTAACGGAGGTTTGCGAAGCTGATTGGTCATTCTGTCACTGGGCTATAGTTGGGCTACATCTGGCTGATATTTGGGCTACATTTGTTTTTTTTGTCTCTGGCGGCCATCTTTGGGCTACATTGGGCTACATTGGGCTTCATTGGGCTTCATTGGGCTACATTGGGCTACATTTGGGCTCCAACATATATATAGGCCAATGTAGCCCAATATATATTTTTCAAAGTTAATTTTCGTAAAAACCACTGGAGCATATATCTTGAGACATAGCAAAGGCACATCTGGCTACCAGTCCCTACAATTTTGCCAAGTTTCGTGGAAATCCATTCAGCCGTTCGAGCTAAAAGTGAGTCCAACCGCCCTATGGAAATGAAGGAAATGAATGGGTAATTTGTAATTAGCAAATAGCTAATCGCAAACTAGGAATGGTAAAGAATCGCTATTTATTCCTTAAAGTTCGCTATTTAGGAAATGCAAAAAACTTTGATGATACATATGGCGGTTCATCTCGAACAAGATAAGAAGCATAGGGATAGATTTATGATGACTGGCGCATCACCAGGGATGTGTTAGTCATTCTGTGCCGCTGTTCCGTCACCTATGGTGTGCTGCATTTACAATGCGGCGCATCATGGGGCAAAAACAGCACAGATGCGTGATGTAACTGTGCCGTAAAGGTGGCGCATTGCTGGAGTTGTATCGCAAGTGTGATGAAGCTCCAGGAAGGGTCGGGGGTGCCCCTGTCGCAGGGTTTCTGTTCTCACACAGAACTGTGGACAGAGGATTGGAACCTCGGCGAATTAGAGTGCCCCAAAAGTCACCTTAGTAATCAAAAACCCCTTAGCAAGCTAGGTACAGTGTCACATTGGATATAACAAACTCTCAATGTTTAGACAATCCAGAATATGAACTTATAGTACCTCAGGATACGTGGAACTCATGAACAGTCGGTCGTTATATATTTCTTAGAAACCAGAACATGGAGTTAAGAAGAACACATGTGTATTTGAAATGTTGATTTACTAATGCCGTCTTCTCAGGCGTAGTATCTTAGATAATACAAGTACACATATTATCAGTAGCAAAATTACCAGCATAGTTACTAGTACATAAAAAGCGAATGGTGACAGTATGTTAACATGCTGTAAATGAATAAGAGTTATCAACACTTATAAGCAGCCACGGGCCGTGGAGGGAGTTACGGTGGGGCAGGGAGGCGGGGAGGGGGAGGGGCAAGGTGGAGAGGGCTCCACCCTGCCCCTCCCCCTCCCCGCCTCCCTGCCCCATCGTAACTCCCTCCACGGCCCGCGGCTGCTTATATCTCACCCTCCCTAATACACATATTATATTATTTGCTAAGAATGTCTCTTTGTGTTGGTTTAGGGCGTGCCCATACTTTAGTGTCTTAGATTTGAAGGAATCACATCAGCATACACCAGCTCTCTCTTCATGTGAACCGCATCAAGTGTTGTGTATGTGTGTTCGGCAAAGCAATATAAAACCCGCCTCATGCCCAGAATTGGCAGAAGCTGCACTTATGTTATGAGTATGAAGTCGTGGAGATCAGACCTCATAACAATTCTGTATCGTGTTGTTCTTGAAACTTCAGCACTCGCTGTACAGATATAGTTTAACAAGTAAAGCAGATAGTAGAGCAATAACATATTATTCTCATGTAAATCACGATGAACTATTAGGTTGAAAGCTAAAGCAACAACTAAGTGTCGTGTGCAGAAGTTGCAAAAAAGGAAAAATGGCGTTTAAACCGGTAATGAGCCCATGCTAACTTAACACGGTGTAAAGATATCCAGGACCTAGATGACACCTCCCCATGATCCGGAAACAAACTGAATAAGATAATAGAAGTGCCATCTCATGAGAGCAGATTGCAACTTTATATGTGGACGGTCCGCAAGGTAAAATATTAAAAACTAGGAAAATTTAATGCTAAAGAAAAATAAAACAGCCAAGTACTTTATCGAGTCTTAAGCCAATAGGCAAGCTAAATAATAAAAACTTGACAAATAAGTCAATGAATTGTCAATGAAATGCTAGTACTCAGCATATCAAAAATGAAAAAGGTCTATGACATAACTGTGTATGCAAAATAAGCTGCAACAGCCTCCAATAGGAAGTCACCGTCTTCATCCGAAAAGAGTTCAGCCATCCAATTTAAAAGCGGAAAAGAACATACGTGCTCTCCCAGCACCGGATCCTCTATCACCATCAGAGGACAGCTCGGTGGGTTTTCAAAAAAGCTCTGTTCCAAGAAAGACTGTGTTGCCGCCAGTAAATTCCAGGGACCAATTAGTCCATGCATCAATGCCACAGCCATAATCCTTTCGCCAGGACAAACCAACTCGTGAGTAATGATAGGAGTCATCAGCTGATTAAAGTCGACGTCAGGAGAAACCGGTCCGCAGAGACACAAATCAATGGCCCAATCGAAATCACAGGTCAGGCAGTGAAATACAGGCTGGACACAGGTGAAGTAGGAGAATCGAAAAGATAATCCATATGCCGTGCTTAATATCGCCAACGGCATTGTGCCATAATATTCTAGCATGCGATTGCGGAACAGTGTCAGCAGCTGCAGGGCGGGAGGTTGCACAGGAGGGACATCCATATTTAAAAATGTAAAAAAGCACAAGAGCGTCCGCTGGTAATGCAAGTAAAAATGGCAATCCACGAAGCAGAGTGGAAAAAATAGAATGAAAGAAAGCAGGGATGACTCCAAAGATTTTCTCAAATGAAGTCACGAGACCACTGGTAACAACTTTAAAAAAGTGCGCCAGGGCCTTTGTGGAGGATGCGTTAAAGATAGTCCGAACCATGTCGCTGAAATGCAAAGGCGAATCTGTATTGAAAAGGGTCTGCACCTCTGTACGGGTGTTCGCTATGTGAAGCACGAAAGTTTCACGGGCCGAACTCAAGGCCACCTCTCTCTGAGACAAAAGAGCTCTTATTCTTGCCATGCCGTTGAAATCTGCTCCCAAGGTTGGTATTTGTGGCGAGATTGAAAACTCCCTATGTTCATGTGTGGGAGGAAATAGAACATTTCTGCAGCAAATAACCCGTTCACTTACTGTTACGATAAAAGGAATACTTTTAATTAACCCAGAACAATCTTCATTATTGAGCATCAAATAACTACCATTTTCCAACAACTTGAACGTGGGGATGATAGCAGGAACTGGCGTGCCTTGCAACACGCAAGCCATATTTGGTCGGTGTTTGTTGCATGAACCGTGTAACTGTATGTGCCTACACATTAGTGAATGATCTGGCGTCTCAGTGCATTCCTCTCCATTCAGATAAACTTCTTGATCATCTTTGAAACATCTGTATGTGTATGGAAGCGACCAGACCTCATGAAGAAAAGCACTACCTAAAGGTTCATAACGACCTATTGGTATATATTTCATACAATTTGAAAACTTATATAAAGCAAAAGGCAGCGTTATTAAACCGTGGATAAGGCACGTTGCCAAAAAACCCGCAATCCTCTGCTGATGATGTCACTGAGCATGTCATGAATGATGTAATATGTGACATCATCAGCAGTGGATTACGGGTAATAGTATCTCTAGTTTACTCCCCTATAGCTGTCTTTCTTTTAACATAAGTGTCTGTTTCCTTCCCTTATACTTACTGTTTTTGGTTCGCTTCCGGTTCGCGTACCGGCGAGCGAACTGGGAAGCGAACTAAGAGAAATAGAGGTTGGCACAGTTCCAAATATTGTACCAATTTTTTAATAACGGGGAGGTAGTTCTGAAAAGAACTTTTTTTTTAATTGTTTTTGTTGTTTTATATTTTTTTTATTATTTTTCTGAACATTTTTTTACTTTTTTTGAATTTTTCTGAACAGTTTTATATTTTTTTGGGGTTTTCTTGGAGGGGGCAATGAAAACGATTCATTGTAAAGGGCTCAACAGGAGCAACAAAACAAAAAAAAAGTATTTATTATTTTGGGCGTTTCGTACAAACTTGCATATGATAGTCAATAGCTCTGTTGATCAGAGTGATGCTTCTTTCTCCGTAGCAAATGAATCCATCGCAATGTACGCAGACGTGTTTTACTTCACCAAATCTCATTTGTATATTTGGCACTATCTCCCTGCCCTCTGGTCCCGTTACTTCCGGTACAACAGATCTTCTGGCCATAATAGGGAGATTATCTAGGTCGTTCCGAAACTGTGCAGCACTGTAGTTGTTAGGATGCCACCTAGTCATATGGCGATGCATTGTGTAGTTTCCGAAACTGTATTTTTTCTCGGTCCCTCTGGACAGTCTATCTTGACATATAAGGCAAGTTACGTATCTTGCATTTACTTTTTTCTGACCTTTGGGAATTTTAAAAAATTGCCAAATGAAGTTTTCTTTCCGGTGAGACGTCCTGGGCTCCTCAGGCAAAAACTGCCTCTCTTCGTGCTCGTCGTCCTGTTCCTCTTCTTCCTCTTCTTGTTGAATTATAACTTGAGCAGGTGGTCCACTCTTCCTTGGATGTGGTGGAGGTGGTGGGGAAGCACCAGCTGAAGCTACTAAAGAAGCCATTGCTCAGTGATCACAAAGGGTCTTTCTCTCACAATGATGAAAGTCAGAGTGAGGAAAGAAGGAGGGATTTTCATCATTTGGGAAAAACAAGAGTTCTCAACCAATGAAAAGTGTTCATTTTAGATTATATGACCTAGTCTTACATCATTAGGAAACCAAAAGTGAAATGAACCAATGAAAAGTGTTATTACCAAGTCACATGACCTGCTGTGTTTACGTTAAGCACTTTGCAGGGCCTCCCGGTTTGCTTCCAGAAACCTGCGCTTTGCGACTCGCTTCGCGTACCAGTTCGCTAACGTAGCACGTCATATGACGTATCACGCGACAACGTGAAACGTCATGCGGACGGGAGGCGTCACGATGTTGTTTTCTAACGCGGCAGTTGCGGTAAAGAAACGTTTACCGGCTCGCGGTCTATTTCGCGGCATCAAGGTCAGCTAACGGGAAGCTTCCCGATTCGCGAAGCGGGAACGAAGAAAAAAAAATATTTAAAAAATTTTTTATTCATAAACATATAAAATATCTTTTTGGATTTAAAGAAGAATACATTTTACAGCTACAGATATCAGCTGTTAAAAAACCAATGAAATTCACTGAAAAAACCATAGGTTATAGACCATATATAGTTAGGAATTAGCATTTACAAAACCTTGAAAATTCACTGAAAAAACCATAGGTTATAGACCATATATAGTTAGGAATTAGCATTTACAAAACCTTATTTTACTCACACAAAACCATTGAAATTCCATATATAGTTAGTTGCACTAACTATATATCGCGCACCTGCAATCCACTGCTGATGATGTCACATATTACATCATTCATGACATGGTCAGTTGCCATCACTGATGACATCACTGATGACATCTCAAATGACATCACTGATGACATCACTGATGACATCTCAAATGACATCACTGATAACATCTCAAATGACATCACTGATGACATCACTGATGACATCTCAAATGACATCACTGATGACATCACTGATGACATCTCATTTGACATCAATGGTCACATCACTGATGATATCATTCATGTGACAATACAATGCATCTCCTCACACTTTCATATAATCTCTGTTACACCCAGTGTTAAATACAGAATATAATTTTTTAAACCATTGACACACCAATACTAGTTACTACATACGCCCTCACTGATTCCTACGTCTACACACACATTCACTCATTCACCCATACAATCATTTATACATACAATCACTCATCTTTACAACACTATCATATGCACTCATACACCTATACAAACACTCACACTCTGCCACTCATCCATGGAGTTACTCACACACCTAGTCAGTCCTGTAAAGAATCAATCACACTTCCATTTTCTAATCTATACAGTTAAACATAGAGTACCTTACATTTTCAAACATATACTAACACATACTTACTCTCTTATACAATCATTGATACAAGAACATATTGATCTGCACAGAGTCACACATCTCCCAGCCAGCCACACATACACTCAGTCTCCCATACAAATACTTGGACAATCAATCAATAACCCATATAGTTAGTCATATAGCTACTGATCAACACATGCAGCAGTTTACAGAACAAAAGACGTAATGATGCACAAATTAAGACAGTTTAGTCACTAACCCATGCACTCAGTGAGACACATTTAATCACTCATTCAGTCATGCACCTACTAAATCCTTCGTCCAGACACTTATACATCTACTCATTCTTCAATATGTAAGACATATTTTAACTTTATAGAAACATACAGTCACTGGATGTTGTCATCAGTGATGTCATCAGTGATGTCATTTGAGATGTCATCAGTGATGTCATCAGTGATGTCACTGACCATGTCATGAATGATGTAATATGTGACATCATCAGCAGTGGATTGCAGGTGCGCGATATATAGTTAGTGCAACTAACTATATATGGAATTTCAATGGTTTTGTGTGAGTAAAATAAGGTTTTGTAAATGCTAATTCCTAACTATATATGGTCTATATATATATATATATATATATATTCACTGAAAAAACCATAGGTTATAGACCATATATAGTTAGGAATTAGCATTTAAAAAACCTTATTTTACTCACACAAAACCATTGAAATTCCATATATAGTTAGTTGCACTAACTATATATCGCGCACCCGCAATCCACTGCTGATGATGTCACATATTACATCATTCATGACATGGTCAGTGACATCACTGATGACATCACTGATGACATCTCATTTGACATCAATGACCACATCACTGATGATATCATTCATGTGACAATACAATGCATCTCCTCACATTTTAATATAACCTCTGTTACACCCAGTGTTAAATACAGAGTATAATTTTTGAAACCATTGACACACCAATACTAGTTACTACATACGCACTCACTGATTCCTACGTCTACACACACATTCACTCATTCACCCATACAATCATTCATACATACAATCACTCATCTTTACAACACTATCATATGCACTCATACACCTATACAGACACTCACACTCTGCCACTCATCCATGGAGTTACTCACACACCTAGTCAGTCCTGTAAAGAATCAATCACACTTCCATTTTCTAATCTATACAGTTAAACATAGAGCACCTTACATTTTCAAACATATACTAACACATACTTACTCTCTTATACAATCATTGATACAAGTACACATTGATCTGCACAGAGTCACACACCTCCCAGCCAGCCACACACACACTCAGTCTCCCATACAAATACTTGGACAATCAATCAATAACCCATATAGTTACTCATATAGCTACTGATCAACACATGCAGCAGTTTACAGAACAACAGACATAATGATGCACAAATTAAGACAGTTTAGTCACTAACCCATGCACTCAGTGAGACACATTTAATCACTCACTCATACATTCAGTCATGCACCTACTAAATCCTTTGTCCAGACACTTATACTTCCACTCATTCTTCAATATGTAAGACATATTTTAACTTTACAGAAACATACAGTCACTGGATGTTGTCATCAGTGATGTCATCAGTACAGTGATGTCATTTGAGATGTCATCAGTGATGTCATCAGTGATGTCACTGACCATGTCATGAATGATGTAATATGTGACATCATCAGCAGTGGATTGCGGGTGCGCGATATATAGTTAGTGCAGCTAACTATATATGGAATTTCAATGGTTTTGTGTGAGTAAAATAAGGTTTTTTAAATGCTAATTCCTAACTATATATGGTCTATAACCTATGGTTTTTTCAGTGAATTTTCAAGGTTTTGTAAATGCTAATTCCTAACTATATATGGTCTATAACCTATGGTTTTTTCAGTGAATTTTCAAGGTTTTGTAAATGCTAATTCCTAACTATATATGGTCTATAACCTATGGTTTTTTCAGTGAATTTTCAAGGTTTTGTAAATGCTAATTCCTAACTATATATGGTCTATAACCTATGGTTTTTTCAGTGAATTTCAATGGTTTTTTACAAGCTAATATCTATATCTGTAAAATATATTCTTTATTACGTGACGTATCACGTAGCCACGTGAGACGCCTCATGACGCGTCGCATAACCGTGACGTATCGGCTCTGCAGCGCAAACAAAACCGGTAACGTAAGCGCGCCGGAGCACGCTTACAGATATATATTTTTTTTTTAACCTTAATTAGACAAAATCCACACGTGCACATATCTTGAGGCCTTGCAAAGGCACATCAAACAAACAGTCCCTACAATTTTTCAAAGTTCTCTTGATAATCTATTCCATAAATTTTTTTTTTTTACTGTTTCTCTTGTTACGCTTACCGGGACGCTACCCGGTACGCGAACCGGACGCTCCAAAAACACAAGATGGCAGACTCCCGTTACGCTGCCAGTTAGCTGCCCGGTTCGCGTACCGGGATGCGCCTCTATGGCGAAAAATCGCAAAAATTTTTTTTTGCCCCGCGGGGCACTTTAATATCCCCCTCATCAATCCTAGGGGGTCAGGAGGGGTCTACCTTGCCCCCTTTCCTTCATTTCCCCCTTCGTTTTTCACCGCATCTTGTCTCTCGATCCTACCGAGAGACAAGATGGCGGCCGCTCCGGACTGTTTAGAATGTTGACAGACACACGAGAGCCAATCAGCTTCGCTTCGCGAAGTTCCGTTACGCGTCAGGTACGCGAACCGGGGCGCTGCCCGGAGCGCGCTTACAGATATATATTTTTTTTTTACGTTAATTTCTCACAATCCACTGGAACACATATATTGAGACCTAGCAAAGGCACATCGGGCTACCAGTCCCTACAATTTTGCCAAGTTTCGTGGAAATCCATTCAGCCGTTCGAGCTAAAAGTGAGGCCAACCGCCCTATGGAAAATTGAATGGGAAAAACGCGTTTTGGGACCCCCTTTTTTTCTCGGCCCCCCCTTGACGAAACCCCCCCAAAGTTTCAGGGGCTGCTCAGAAACAAAATGTGCCATTTTCCTGAAAATTTCAGCCAATTCCGTCCTCAAACGCCAAAGTTATTCGACATAGAATTTTCAAAAATCCCATAGAGAAAAAATCCTAACTATATATACCTACTGGCGACCGCCAGTAGGTAATATATATATATATATATATATATATATATATATATATATATATATACCTCCTTTCAAGATTTCAAGAGACGCCTCAGAAACCTCTATCTCAACTGTGCATTCCCGAACTCTACCTCAGCAGCTCACCCTGCAACTATGACTACCTCTAACGCACTACCTCAAACTCGCCCCTCAGGCGCCAATTAACAATGTTAATCCTTGAACTTGTATGAATCTCTCTTTCTTGATATACTGTTATGCACCCGTTCCCTCCAGCTCGATTGTAAGCGCTCCGATACCCTCGGGTCTGGCCAGCGCTATAGAAAACTCCAAAAATAAATGAAATAAATAAATATTTTTTTTTCTTTTGCACAACCCCGTGTACTCTTACATTTTGTAATTCTGACTCAGTGTCACCTGATGCGCCCCATCTTCTCGACATATGTCGGTTCCAGCGGGAACATTAAAACTGCCAAACAATAATGAACGGGTGCCTTGCATACGTGTAAGTGGCTGCATGAAATTCACAAGGTCCATCAATTTAAAGCACTCTGCTGGTTCCATTTTATTCTGTTAAAAAAGGCAGACGCGTTTCAACATAAATGTCTTTATCAAAGCCCATTGCATGGATTCACTTGAATCCCTTGTTGTAGGACTTAACTCGCTCCCATTGGTTGGAATGCTGGCAAAGTGTTGTTTGAATAGAATTCAAACAATGCTTTGCCAGCATGGTTGCCCTCACAATCGTGTGAGGGCAACCACAATGTTGTCGACCTGGTAAGTCTTCAGTAGATGTATTATGCCACATTCGGTACAAAGTCCATAATGCATTTCACCTCACTTTTTTCCATTCCAAGTGCATCCACACAATGGGCAATGATAAAGACATTTCTGTCAAAACGTGTCTGCCTTTTTTTAACAGAATAAAATGGATTACTGAGAATCCGCTGAGTGCTTCCAGTTGATGGACATTTTGAATTTCATGCAGCTACTTACACTTATGGAAGGCAACCGTTTGTTAGTGTTCGGCAGTTTGAATGTGGTCTTGGTGAAAATATATGTGTGTGTAGTAAGTGAGCTACGTTATAAATGAGGCCAAATGTTTCTCTGTTCAACCACTCATATTTAATTCTCAATTTTGAGCTGCTATGTAATATTTCCCTATTTGGATTGGATTGGATTGGATTGGATGTGTATTTGTAAAGCGCGAATTGCTGCCCGAGGGCGTCCAAGCGCTAAAAATACCGTGGAACCACACTATGGCCCAGCATGGGAGAGAAATGGGTGTTAATTAAACTGGATGACATAGAAAAGTTTTCAGCTGTTTACGGAAGGCTAAAAGATTGGGGTTGGCTCTGAGATGCAACGGAAGGGCGTTCCAGGCCCTGGCAGCATTGTGTGAAAATGTCCTGCCTCCGGATCTAGATCTTTTTATTCTGGGAGCCACTGCAAGGAAAGTCTGACTAGAGCGTAAGCTTCTGCTGGGCATGTAGTGGGTAATTAGGTCCCGAGTGATCATGGGGCCAGTGTTCCAGAAGGCCTGGTGTGCTATGCACATGGCTTTGAACATAACTCTCTGGCGCACTGGCAGCCAGTGGAGGGTTACCAATCCGGCCCTCACTGACTGTCTGCGGGGGATGTCGAGTAAAATGCGTGCTGCGCAGTTCTGGGCTATCTGAAGCCTTCTCAGGGTGGATTCCGGGGCACAAAGGTAAAGTACATTATTAAAATCAAGGCGTGACTGGATTAGAGTTTGTACAGCTGCTTGTTTGGCTTCCAGGGGGAGGAGGGGAAGAATTCTCCTCAGCATCCTCATGATGCCAACGCATGTGGCTGAGAGTTTAGTGGCTTGTATGCTGAAGGACAGGGATCTGTCCAGCCAGATTCCGAGACTCATGATACTGTTTTTGGGTATTGGCGGGGGACCCAGACTGGGCGGCCACAGGGAGGCAGGGATGCTAAGTTCTGAGGGGCCTAGGAGCATCAGCTCAGTTTTGTCCCCATTCAGTTTTAAGGACGATAGGGACATCCAGGTCTTCACTTCCTCTAGGCACTCTCTAAGCCCGCCCAGAGCCGGTGGATTGGCTTCCTGCGTCAGGGAGACCACCAGCTGCGTGTCGTCCGCATAGGAGATGATCTTAATCACATAAGGGCGGACGACATCAGCCAGTGGCCTCATGTACAGGTTAAAGAGAGCAGGGCTTAGAGAGGAGCCCTGGGGAACTCCACATTTCAAAGGTCTGCTGGTGGACACAGACTCGCCTTCAAACACACGGAAAGATCTGTCCTCTAAGAAGGACTGGAACCAAGACCAGGCTTTATCCTTAATCCCGACCTGGGACATACGGTGCAGCAGGGTGTCGTGGCTGACCCTATCGAAGGCCGCACTGAGATCAAGGAGGATCACTGCCACTGATCCTCCCTGATCCAGGATTTTTCTGGCTTCCTCTGTAACCATGAGGAGGGCGGTCTCGGTCCCATGTTTCGGTCTAAAGCCCGTCTGGGAGGGATCCAGTAGGTGGTGATCTTCTAGGAAATTTATTAGATGTTGATTTATATATTTCTCCAGGATCTTACTTATCCATGGGGGCAGGGATATGGGGCGATAGTTACTCAGGTCAGTAGAGTCCAGGTTAGGCTTCTTCAATAAGGCTCCGACCATGGCCTGCTTCCATACTGTCGGGACCGTGCCAGAAGAGATGGAGGCATTTAGGACCTCCATTATGGTAGGCAGGGTCGTCTGCGAGGCTGCCATTATTATGTCTGGTGGGGCTGGGTCATTCGGGGATCCGGATTTTACTTTCCTTGCTAAGGGTTCGAGGGAAGCGAGGTCCAGCAGAGGGAAGTGGGTCAGCGTGGGGAAGTGTTGGTTGGAGGGAGAGGCTGTAGGAAGGAGAGGATGGGCTAAAGGGAAAAGATTATTCGGGGGAAAGACAGAGTAGATGGAGCTTATTTTCTGGTGAAAGAATTCAGCGACATTATTGCAATGAGTGGTGGACTGGTCCGCCTGCACACTGGGGGACTGCTTTGATAATTGTTTGATGATTCGGAAAATTTCCTTGGGTTTGGATTTAGCAAGCAAAATGTTCTCAGAGAAGTATGTGGCCTGGGCCGCTTTTATCAGTGTTTTGTATACACTGATGGCTTTCCCGTCCTGAGCTTCTCAGAAGCGGTCTCTCCCCTCGCTGCTCCCTGCTTCCACCTGGTATCGTAGCGCTCTGATTGCCACGCATTGGACGCATTGCTCGCACTGCTAGAATTTGTTTGTCATCGTAGCGCTTATTGCCAGACTTGCTCGCACTGCTGAATATTAAGTGATCGTAGCGCTTCACCATTAGACCGTGCTTTGCTATTTACTGTGCCATTGTTATTTACTGTGCCACTCGCTTTGCCTGCTCTGATAATTGTTGCCTGACTGTGCTGCCCAGTTCATAGCGCTTAATTAACTACGGTCGTGCCCCAATCTCGTCCTGTTTCGCTTTTGGCTTGCTGCCATTTTGTTGTTTGTTGTTGTGCCTCCCAGCCCGGCTCTCCACCCCGCTCCCGCCTCCCAGCTGCTCCTCCCTCCCACAGAGAGTGTAAGCTCTACCCGTCCTGCAATAGCGCTGTGACCGTCCTGAGCTTCTCAGAAGCGGTCGCTCCCCTCGCTGCTCCCTGCTTCCACCTGGTATCGTAGCGCTCTGATTGCCACGCATTGGACGCATTGCTCGCACTGCTAGAATTTGTTTGTCATCGTAGCGCTTATTGCCAGACTTGCTCGCACTGCTGAATATTAAGTGATCGTAGCGCTTCACCATTAGACCGTGCTTTGCTATTTACTGTGCCATTGTTATTTACTGTGCCACTCGCTTTGCCTGCTCTGATAATTGTTGCCTGACTGTGCTGCCCAGTTCATAGCGCTTAATTAACTACGGTCGTGCCCCAATCTCGTCCTGTTTCGCTTTTGGCTTGCTGCCATTTTGTTGTTTGTTGTTGTCCCTCCCAGCCCGGCTCTCCACCCCGCTCCCGCCTCCCAGCTGCTCCTCCCTCGCCCCACCCCCCTCCACTAACCACTTATGACAGATGCTTTTGGGCGCAGCGTTCACGCGCAGCGGTCGCGCCCCATGCGCGCCGAAGGTGCGACAAAGGTAAGCCCGTCTACGCCCATCCGCGCCTGGACCGCGCCCAGCGCCAGACCCCCTGGCCCCCACAAAATCCACTCCGCCCGCATAACATATGACGCCGCAACCCTCTCAGCCCTTAACCCCGGCCACCCACCAAACTGCTACCAAGCCGCCCCAGGACACACCCATGGACCATTCACCTGCCACTCCTGCAAACTCGACTGCATCAGGACCCACACCAAATCCAAAGACTCCAATCAGAGCTCCGACACTAACCACCTAAAGTGCATCCTGCTCAACACCCGCTCGGTCCACAGACACGCCATTGAACTCTGGAACCTACTCGATACTACATCGCCGGATGTCGCCTTCCTTACAGAAACCTGGATGAACGCCTCATCAGCACCCGACACCGCCACAGCCATCCCGGACGGCTACAAGATCATCCGCAAGGACCGCACCAACCAAACAGGAGGAGGCATTGCCATCGTCCATAAGAACACCATCCGCATCACGTCCAGTTCCGACGACTACCTCGCTACCGCCGAACACCTTCACTTCCAGATCCACACCGACCCCAAGACCACACTCAGAGGCACTCTCATCTACAGACCACCAGGACCCCCCCACACAATTCAGCGATGACATCACTGACTTCATCAGCCCACATGCCCTTCCCTCCGAGGACTACATTCTACTGGGAGACCTCAACTACCACCTGGAAAAGAAAAACGACTGCAACACCACCACCCTTCTGGACAACCTGGCCAACCTCGGACTCGAACAACTTGTCAACACCCGCACCCACTATGCCGGACACACGCTCGACCCAATCTTCACCTCCAGCAAGCACATCTCCTTCAATCACACCACAGCTCTCCACTGGACGGACCACAGCTGCGTTCACTTCAACTACAAAAAGACCACGACCCACAACCCCCCACAACCTATTCCCCGAAGAAACTGGAACAAAATTACTACCGACCAGCTCTTCACATCGCTTCACCAAAACCCTCCTGCCGAATCATCGGACCCAAACCAAGCAGCCACCAACCTCACACAATGGATCACCCACAGCGCCGACGAACTAGCACCCCTGAAAAACCATCAAATCAAGCAAGTTAACAAAAAAGCCCCCTGGTTCCACGATAACCTTAAGAAATCCAAGAAGTTATGTCGCACCCTCGAGAAAGCCTGGAGAAAAAACCCAACCACTGACAACCTGACCACCTTCAAGAACGCCACCCGCAAACACCACCAACTGATCCGATCCGCCAAGAAATCAACATTCAAGGATCGACTTGACAAGAACGCCCACAACAGCAAGGAACTATTCAACATCGTCAAAGAATTTACCAACCCCACCGCCGGCACCAACGACATCACTCCCTCCCAAGACCTCTGCGACTCCCTAGCCTCTTTCTTCTACAACAAAATCGCCGACATACATAACAGCTTTGAACACCAGTCCGGAGATCAGTCCACTCCACCCACCTCCGAACCAAAACCCCCCTCTATCAACCTTTGTGCCTGGAACCCAATCACCACTGAAGACACCATCCGCCCCCGCCATCCGCCTCCAACCCCAGCACTGGCACCAACGACATCACTCCGTCACAAGACCTCTGCGACTCCCTCGCCTCGTTCTTCCACCGCAAGATCGCCGACATCCACAACAGCTTCGGCGCCCCACCCACGCACCCAACTGTCGAACCAATGCCCCCCACCGCCACCCTTCGCACCTGGACCACGGTGACCACCGAAGACACAGCCCGCACGATGAACACCATCCACTCTGGATTACCGACCGACCCCTGCCCACACCACGTCTTCAACAAGGCCGACTCCACCATCGCACCCCAACTCCGGAACATCATCAACGCCTCCTTCAACACCGCCACCTTCCCGGAGAGCTGGAAGCACGCCGAGATCAGCGCCCTCCTGAAGAAACCTACAGCGGACGCCACCGATCTCAAAAACTTCCGCCCCATCTCGCTCCTCCCTTTTCCTGCTAAAGTCATCGAGAAGATCGTCAACAGACAGCTGACCGCCTTCCTCGAGACGAACAGATCCCTCGACCCCTCGCAGTCCGGCTTCAGAGCCAACCACAGCACCGAGACCGCCCTCATCACAGCCACCGACGACATCCGGACCCTGCTCGACAAGGGGGAAACAGTGGCCCTCATCCTCCTGGACCTCTCTGCTGCGTTCGACACGGTCTGCCACCGCACCCTAGTCCAGCGCCTCAGCAACATCGGTATCCAAGAGAAGGCACTGGAGTGGATCATCTCGTTCCTCGCCGGAAGAACACAAAGAGTCCGCCTCCCCCCGTTTCGCTCTGAGGCCACCGAAGTCATCTGCGGCGTCCCGCAAGGATCTTCACTCAGCCCCACCCTCTTCAACATCTACATGAAACCTCTCGCAGCCATCGCACGCCAGCACAACCTCAACATCATCTCTTACGCCGACGACACCCAGCTGATCCTCTCCCTCACCAGAGACCCCGACACCGCCAGAACCTGCCTACACGAAGGGATGAAAGACGTCGCCGAGTGGATGAAGGACAGCCGCCTGAAACTGAACTCGGACAAGACGGAAGTCCTCATCCTGGGATCTTCGCCCTCCGCCTGGGACGACTCCTGGTGGCCCCCAGCCCTGGGCACCGCACCCAAGCCAACCGACCACGCACGCAACCTGGGCTTCATCCTGGACCCCTCCCTCTCGATGACCAGACAAGTCAATGCCGTCTCCTCATCGTGCTTCAACACCCTGCGTATGCTTCGCAAGATCTTCCGCTGGATCCCGACCGAGACCAGGAAGACTGTCACCCAGGCACTCGTCACCAGCCGACTGGACTACGGAAACGCCCTCTACGCCGGAACCACAGCCAAGCTACAGAAAAGACTCCAGCGCATCCAGAACGCCTCCGCCCGACTCATCCTGGATGTCCCCCGACGCAGCCACATCTCCAGCCACCTGAGGAACCTGCACTGGCTCCCCGTCGACAAGAGGATCACGTTCCGGCTCCTCACCCACGCACACAAGTCTCTCCACGACCTGGGCCCCAAGTACCTCAACGACCGCCTGACCTTCTACAGGCCCACCCGCCAGCTACGGTCCACCAGCCTCGCCCTCGCAGCCGTACCACGCATCCGAAGAGCCACCGCCGGAGGAAGATCCTTCTCTTACCTGGCTGCCAAGACTTGCAACTCCCTCCCCATCCACCTTCGGCTGACCCAGGACCATCTCGCCTTCAGGAAACAACTCAAGACCTGGCTGTTCGAGCAGTAGCATACCCCTCCCCCCAAGCTGTGGTAAATAAATAATTAATTACCGGTACTATTTTTCAGTATAAGCAATAAAACAGGTAGCTCAATAAATAAGAGTCAGGATTCGAGGTATCTTGAGTCTTCAGGCTTTAATCAGGCATAAGAGAAAAGGACAGAACAGCCTGGAAGCACGGGACGGCAGCTGCACGGGAAGGGACAAGGGAAACTGGGTAACTTTTTGTAACAGTGCACAATATATATATATCAAAACAATTGCATTACATTTAATACAGTAGGCGTAGCAGTATGCGTGACTCGTAGCAGTCGCGAAAGATAAGGGCAAAATGATGTAACAAGAAGGCGTGTACAGGGCGTAGACATAGACATGTGATGTAAACGTAACAGAAGTGTCATAAATGAGGCGGAAACATGGAGGGGGCTACCTGAGCAGCTGGGACCTCTAACCTAGTGGTGCGCGCAAACGGGCAATGACGTGTTACCAGGGAGAACTGGGGGCTATGACTTCTGCGCTAGAAGAGGAGACTAAAGTCTGGAGTGTCAGAGCGACATGTACCCAAGGCATATCTGGTATCTGGTGTTTAGAGTACATATTGATAGAATCCAAAAGTTATCAGGGCAAAGGCTACTAGACATTAGGCCTGATGCGTGCATAATTCTACATGTATTGTGTGTGCGAGGAATATTCTATGAATATTAATACAGTATTTCTCTTACATGGAGACAGAAAGGCTAGACCATGACGGAAACTATTGATGCGATTCAGTAGCTTAGGAATGCAGAGAAGGAGGGCTGGACTGATAACTGGAAGCATAACATACTCTTGGCAGACTGGGAGGGAGAGCCAGGCCGGGCCGGGCACTGCGAGGCATGAAGTAAGCTAAGGGTCAGGGATGCAAGTGGGGGCTGTATCGCTCCTCGGAGAGGGTTCAGAAGACTGGAGCTGAATCTGAATCCGGGCCCTTTTGAGGCCTAGAAACGGGGACAATTCAATGAATTAACGTGCACACTGTGAAATATGGCAACGTAGGTTTACATAGGCCTGATATTCGTTGTTTTCATGATGACTGGAAACTGGCATACTAGAGATGGACACAACTGTAATTGCGTCTTTAATCGATCAGAGGGGAATACATGCATATCGATCATGCACATATAGCATAAGATGGGGAACACGTAGGCACATATAACATGGCAAAATTTACTTTTCCACATTCCCTCCTTGTGCCCTACGTTTCCATCAGGAAACATCAATATTCATGATACCATCTATCATTTCATATAGCATCATTTGTTCGTCTCGAATTGTCTTGGAACGGGACTTAGGACTGGGGATACAAGAGGTAGCACACATGCCACAAATCGCAGGGCCACATTGTATACAGAGGCAGCAACTGAATATGATCATTACTGCTACACCTAGGAATGACAATACTTTCCATCCCCAAGCAGATATGATACTCCAGAGCCAACCGGACCATGTCCAGGTGCCTGGATTCTGGTGTAACTGATGGGCAATTTTATGAAGTCTGGTTATAGCTGAATAAACAGACGGCGCGTTATTAGGAATGAAAATGCAGCAACTAGATCCGATGACTCTACATGCTCCTCCTCTATCGGCCAGTATGACGTCAAGAACGAGACGATTTTGGAGCACGACAAATCTCATAGCAGATTGCTCTTCGGTTAAGTTACCTAGAGCGGAAGTAGTCTCATTCACTACTGCTTCAAGGGTTCTGGTTAACCTACGTATTAGCTTACTATTCTGGATAGGTCGTATAAAGAAGAAGAAACCTTTATTGAAGTCTTGATATTGTTCTAGAGTAGTTTCAGTTTGATCGACAATTGGGGACTCGATCTCCCTTCTATGTCTGACGTGTACTAGATGTGTGTTTCTGTGATAATCAGATGGGGCTAGAAGAACTGGTGGCAGTAGGAAGGCAATATAACATGTTCCATCCCAATCGAGGGGCAGACGAACATATGCGGTCTGACCACAAACAAAATAAGAATGACGTGAGGCTTTGAAAATAGATTTCCCACTGTCACTATACTCGATAGTAGTAGTACAATCACTATGTCCCACATGTGCGGAACCATTCTTTCTGACACATAATTCGCCTTTGACTGGTAGTACTGAAATGGCAGGTAAATCTGGAGTAGTATCAGACTGAACATTCAGGACCATGAAATTCGAAGAATAATTACCTAAATCATATACTTCATTTTCTAGATCTAACCCTGTTCTATGGGAGAGACCTTGCTTGTCTGGAAAACATGTTCTATTCAGAAGGGACATATCATTTGAGGATGATGTTAACGTGGACCATGCTCCACACGAACCATTATGTGAAAACGGATAAGGAAAGAGTGGCAGAACTCCCTTCGGAGTCTGGAAAGGGGGGAGTCGACCACACACCCAACAATTAGTGGCATTGCTGGTCTGGTGTGAATAATGCAACATCTTATAGAGTTTTGACTAACTCTCTCACTATGGGGGTCTATCTCATACATGTCAGGGACCTGTCTAACCGTTTCACCCGAGAGGGACTTAGACAATTAAACTGGCTGACTTATTTTACTAGACCGGAGTTTCTGTTTATACTCCTGTTGCGGAGTTTTCTCTAACAAGGGAATTTTGAGTTCAGAGTCAAGTTCAGAGTCTGTTTTTAGGCAGTCTTTTGGAATGAGGCAGTCCTTAGCAAAAGTCTTTTCTGGTAGTCCATGGAATTTCTTTATGTGGGTCAGGTGGACCCATCCTTTTCTCCCCTCGAGCTTTACTGCGGTCCTTGTTGTTAGTAAAACGAGGCGGGGCTCCTTCCAGCGGGGCTCCAGCGGACTTGAACGATCAAAATTCCGCACCAACACCAGGTCGCCTGGAATGACTTCATGCGGTTTCACCTCGGTGTTGTCTGGAAATGCGGCGGCAACCTGTGAACGACAAGAGTGTAGGGCAGACATCAAGGAAGCTAGGTAATCTGTCAGCATATTACTGGAAACATCGGTAATACTGCGGGGTCTAGGTGTACCCCACATGTTTGGGGGGCGGCCGAATACGACCTCATACGGGGACAGACCTGATCTGGAATGTGCAACCATCCTCATAAAAAATAAAGCAACTGGCAGGGCAACTAGCCAGTCTACACCTTTTTCTCTACAAATTTTAGCAATGCGGATTTTCAGAGTCTGATTATGTCTCTCTACGAGACCGGCTGCTTCAGGATGGCGCACACAATGGAACTTCCACTGGTACCCTAACAGAAGGGAAACATGTTTCATGAGCTCAGATGAGAATGGCTGGCCGTTATCTGAATACACGACCCTAGGGAGTCCATAGCGGGGAAAGAATTCACGAACCAACTGCCTGGCAGTGGTCGCGGCTGTGTAATCTGGAACTGGATATGCTTCTGTCCACCTGGACAAAGCGCATACAACTACGAGGACATACTTAAAACCTCGACATCGCTCCATCTGAATATAATCCATCTGGAGGACTTCAAAAGGGTGGTCAGGGGGTTGGAATCCACCTTGTTCCACCGGGACACTTTTACCTGGATTGAACTGACAACATATCATACAGGTACGGACTTTCTGCTTGGCTGCAGCTCGTAAGTGTTTGTTGAACCAAAGGTTCTGAATACTGTCTAACATAGCTTTCTCTCCTAGATGTGCTGGACTATGTGCGGTATTAATAATGACTTGAACCATAGAGTCGGGGAGAAACCATGTGGCTTTTCCCTTCGTCAACCACCCTTGATCTGTCTGGACCCCTCCTTGTTCGGACCATTTCTTGATTTCTTCGGGAGTAGCATGTAACTGTATGTCTATGACATCTTGTGTAGGGTCCTTAACTGTCATGCAAGTAGTCGGATCTGGAGTGAGTGTCTGTGTCGTGTTAACTAGAATGTCTGAAGCCTGAGCTGTAAGCTTGGCTGTTCGATCTGCTAGATCGTTACCTTGGGAAATGATGTCAGTAACTTTCGTATGTGCCTTGCACTTCATGATAGCGATAGCTGTCGGTAAATGTATTGCATCTAACAGAGCTTGAATGAGGAGACCATGCTGAATCTTGGTTCCATGAGAAGTCATGAAACCTCTCTCCTGCCAGAGCACTCCAAAGTCGTGTACGACTCCGAATGCGTAACGTGAATCTGTATATATGTTTACTTTCAGGTTCTTGGCACGTATGCAGGCTTGGGTCAGAGCGACTAGCTCTGCTGCTTGAGCAGACAGGGTGTCAATACGATGTGTTTCTATAACTTCGGTTTCAGTAGTCACTGCATACGCGGCTACTAGTTCTCCTGTACTTGTTCTCATACATGAACCATCCACATAAAGTGTCAGGTCGGGGTTAGGTAATGCAATGTCTGTCAGGTCTTGTCTTGGCTTTGTCATAGTGTTGACAACTTCCACACAGTCATGTGTGGCCGGATTTGAAGTAACTGACGGTAACAGTGTGGCTGGATTTAGAATGTTGCAGCGTCTGATTTCTATGTGTGGCTGGAACAGTGTCAGTTCATAACCTGTTAAACGTGCAATGGTCAAGTGTTGAGTCTGGGTTCGGTTTAAAAGAACTTCCACGGAGTGTGGAACTTGTACTGTCAGGGAATGTCCTAACACTATGGAATCACTTTGTCTGATTGCTAGAGCTGTGGCTGCAACTGACTTGAGGCACGCAGGCAGAGCCTGGGCTACTGGATCTAATGTGCTCGAGAAATAAGCACAGGGCTTGTACTGTCCTGCTTGATCTTGTGTGAGAACAGATAATGCAGTACCATCACGTTCTGTAACAAAAAGTGTAAAAGGCTTACTGTAGTTGGGTGTCGCTAGAACAGGTGCTTGACATAAGGCTTTCTTTAATTCATTGAATACAAGTGTATGTTCCTGGGTCCAAGGGAGGACAGTCGATACGGCTGCCTCCTGTGTCGTTAACTGTATCAGGGGCTTGGCTAGAAATGCATACTGAGGAATCCATTGTCTGCAGTAAGAAGTGAGGCCGATAAAAGCTCGTACCTCCTTCTGTGTCTTGGGCTGTGGAAGACTCGCTATTAACTGGATACGGTCTGGTGTCAACTGCCTACCCCACTTGGACAGTAAGTGTCCTAAGTATACCACTTGCTGGACACAGAATTGTAATTTGGAAGGGGACACCTTGTGCCCCTGCTCGGCCAGAAAATACAGAACTGTAAGTGACGCTCGCTCGCAGTCACGTTCAGAACGGGCCGTGATCAGTAGATCATCGACATACTGGAGCAGGGCAGTGTCAGATGGCATGTGAATATTGTCTAGTTGTCTCTTAAGTGCTTGACTGTAAATACTGGGACTTTCTGTGAAACCTTGAGGAGCTCGTGTGAATTTATAGCTCCTTCCATTTAAACAAAAACCGAAAAGGTACTGGCTGTCTGGATGAATGGGGACACTGAAAAATGCGTTCTTGAGATCGATAACTGTGAAAAATGTAGCTTCAGAATCAATGGCTGTCAATAGGGAAGAAATATCTGGGACTACTGGATACTGAGGTATGATACATTTATTAAGCTCTCGAAGGTCAATCACTAATCGATATACTGGAGGTGCATTTGGATCAGTACGTTTCAAGACCGGAATGATAGGAGAATTACATACATTGGAGTCAGTTTCTACAACCACTCCTTGAGCAATGAGCTCGTCAATAATTTTGGATAAGGCTGCTACAGCCTCAGGTGGCAATCTGTACTGTCTGATTCGTGGCAAAACTATACCTTGCTTGAGAGTCACACGATGGGGTGTGATATGCATACAACCTACATCAGTTGGACCATGCGCCCATAAATGCTGTGGTACATTCAATAATCTTGGATCAAAATCACGTAATACATAATGACCTTTAAAGTCTCTCAGGAACAATCGGACCCCTTCTGGGGAGCAACAAATTACTGCACCTAATTCTTTTAATTTCTTAATGCCTAACAAATTTTCTGGACATGATTTCGTGAGTAACAAATCAGTAGTTCGGGACAATGGACCAACTTCTAGAGAAACTGGTTTCGAAATTTCATTAACAATCGGCTTTCCTGAAAATCCAAGGGAAACATTTTTAGAGCCTGAGAGCGGAGCCCCTGGAACCTCGTCATGACTGATAGTAGTCCTACTTGCCCCTGTATCAATCAAAAACTTTCTGTCTTTCCCTAATACTTGACTGTGTACATAGGGACCCTCTTGATCTACAGGTATCTCGATGAGAGGCAAGCCTACCTCCCTCTCTAGGCTGTATCATGAATATGGCTGATAATCTGGATATTCTGTCTGTGCATACTGGTACATCTGCTGTGTAACATGCTGTGTTGCAGTGATAGGCTGCGATGCTGGAACTGTCTGTTGTGCATTCTGGGGTGACTGAGAAGTCTGTGAATCTTGTTCTTGTCTAGGCGGATGTGGTCTTTCTTTAGTCTTACCAGTAGCTATGTTGTGTTTCAGAACTGCACACTCGTTTATAAAATGACCTGGCTGTTTACAGTAATTGCAGGTCCCTTTAACGGGAGCTGCAGGATGACTGGCTTGATTCGGACCCCTCTTCTGACTGTCTTGTGGAACAGATTGTGCAACTAATACTTTCATTTTCGTGTCTTTCATACGTCTCCTTTCGTGTTCTTGCTCTTCCCTGATTCTATTCTGGTGATACTGGAGCATCTGGAGCATTTGTGACGGAGTATTAGCTTGCCAACTACTTTCGACTTTCAAAACTCGATTTTTAACTTGTGGACTTGAATTCTCGACTAGTTTGGTAACAAAAAGATGAGGGTACGATTCACTACTCGTTTTCAGACCACTATTAATAATAAAACATTTTTCAAATCTAGAATAAAAATCACTAGTGTCTTCCTCCTGTTTCTGTTTACAAGCTGAGATTGCATCCCAATCTTCCTTTTTCGTGGCTAGTAATCTTGGCAAAACCTGGATCAATAACTCGGGCAATTCTTTAACTTTAGCCCCAAGACCGGTACCTGGTACTCGTGAATTGTCTTCAGCTTCTAGAGCTGTCCAATCTATCTTTTTCTCTCCCACCTCCCATTCTTTTTCCTTGAGTTTTTCATATACCCCTGCGGGCAACAGGACCTTTAACATTTTAATAATATCAGGATACGTGTATTCTCCCATACGGAGCATGTCTTTTAATTCTCGGTGGAACCCTGCTGGATCTTTGTCGTGACAGGGAATTAACTTTTTCATCTCTAAGAGTTCCATCTTTGTGATAGGGGTGTAAACAAATACTCGTTCTAGATCACCACCCGTTGTCCTAACTGGGTGTACTTCTCGTAACGGATGTTGTCTATCTATGTAAAATGATTTACTTTCTGGAGGTGAGACATGAACAAAATGCGGATTCAGAAACGTTCGATATTTGTGGCGCTGTTCTAGAATGATACTAATTAAATCAGTACCTAGACCTCTCCATCCATACTGGAGTAACTCGTTCAGAACATCATGTAACGGACCTGGATCAGAATGCTGTCCCTCATACAATGTAATGAGGTGCTGGATCATATACATACCCACCAGTCGCTGCTCGGCTGGGGGCAGTTTCAGAAACATTTGTGCCACTATTTCGTCTGGAGAAGTGGTAGAATCAGTAGTCCATCGGACTGCTGATCGAGCTAGTTCTTGTTCATGCATTGTACTCAGTTCACTATAACCGATTCGTGATTTCAGAATGTGATCGGTAGCTTGAAATACTTGCTCAAGAGAACCTTGTTCTGGTGCTGGAGGAGGGAAAACTTTCTTGTGATCTAGGCGTGAATGTCGGTCGGGAAGTCTAGTACTACCTACATACGCTATCCTGGAGGGATTCTCGTCGTCTACCTCTTCAGTAGAAGAGTTGTCTTCTTTCTCGGTTACTCGTGCTGCTTCTCGTTTCTCGTGTATCTTTATTATTTCCCTACGCATTTTCTTGTACATACTCTCTATACAGTTCTGTGTCTTGTGTCTTCCCTCGGCTATATGGTCACTCCACCTGGTCAGGACTTTCATTTCTTCCGGATCTTTATCCGGATAATCTTGTTCTCTTATTAAACAATTAATTAGAAATTTTAAAAGCATGAGCTGAATCTCGACTTTTCTTTGAGCCATGGCCTCGCCAATACTTCCTGGATCTGCTCCTGTACGGATGAAACGATATATTCTGTCTAGATAACCTTTCATATTCGGTAGGGTGTCCAAATATTCGGTCACCCGTCTTACACGCAATGAATACAGGACCATATCATCATCGCCTGGGACTGGATCATAACGGCATTCGGTAAGGGCTCGCTTGATATCGGCGACTGACTGAAGTTTGGGCGAACGCTGTAACGCTCGTGCATGTAGCTCGAGTAGCGTGATACGTCTGGGTTGAGGCGGGGTTCCAGGAGGACTTCCCCCCGTGGCCCCTAGACTAGAATCGTCAACGGGTACTGTACGTGCTGGGAGAGTGACTGATGTAGCGGGTACATGTACTGTAGGCTGGACCGGGGGTGCCGTAACAGGTGCTGTAACCGGTGCCCCGGTGGCTGGAGGAACAGGAATTACATTATTTACGGGAGCTGGCGGAACAGGATTTGCATATTCTGGGACTGTGTCGTCCAAATAGGACGAGAGAAAAATATCAGCTGCGGTTGGTTTGTGACGTAACTTAATCGGAACTAATGGCGGCGGAAAATTACATGGTGCTTCCGGGGTTGCTTTCGGCAAGCCCTCGGCAAGAAGAGGATACATACCCTTAATAAGGGCATTTCTCTGTCTGTCTGACTGTTCGGCTTTAACTCGTTCACCTACTTCGATTAATTCCCTTTCTTGGGCTCTTTCGGAGGATTCCCTACTTAATTCTGTCTTTCTGATTTCTTTTTCCGTTCTTCTGTGAGATTCTTTGCGCCATAACTCGATGGCATCTTTCTGGGACTGTCTGGATTTCTTTTTCCATAATGCTTCTTCTACTCGCATGATGCACTCGGCATCCCACGTACCTGATACAGGCCATCTATATTTCTCTTCTAATTCCTTGGTGTACTCCACCCATAAGTCTAGATATAATATGGCACTTAAGCCATGCTTATGATACATAAAATGACCTGGACTGTCCCTCGGTGGGACAGGAACTGCTTCCTCTAACAATCCCTTTCTGGTTTTTAACTGACGTAACTTCGAGAATAGAGGCATAGTTTAGGCTGAAGTCTGGACACAATACAATACACGGTAAACACAATAATAACTGGAAAAACAAATCACTCATACCACGACATTGAAGACACATGAAATAACATTTAAAATAACGGTTCGGACAGAACACTTGAATTTCTTGAGAACAGAACTTACTGGAATGACTAGATGCACTGCTAAAACAGCACGAACTTACCGGTCCCATAAAGAGACACGTCAGGACCCGCATCCACCTAGGTGGACACTTCGTGTTGGATCTGTGTACCCAAACCCACGGACCAGAGACAAATTAATTGACCCTGTCTAGATACTACCCCAGCAACGGTACTCACCGGGCAGCAAGAACGGAAGGCCTCTGACTGGACTGGACTGCTACGACGACGGACTACGAACTTCGGACTTCAGTTACAGGTGGGCCTCCGGATACCTCGGACCTTGGACTCTCGGCTTGGGCTCTGGTCGGGACTCGCCGCGTTCCTCACCGCCTCGTCTGGATGCTGGACCGCAACCTCCGTCTCCTCCGTGGGCCTGAGGGATACTTGAAGCAGAAATATCTGCACGTGCACGGTATGGTTCCGTCATGGCTGCAGAGGATCAGGGGGCCTGCGTGGCTTCTCCGGCGCGTGGGGAAAGGGCAAGTTCCTATTCGGGCGCCATTATGTGGTAAATAAATAATTAATTACCAGTACTATTTTTCAGTATAAGCAATAAAACAGGTAGCTCAATAAATAAGAGTCAGGATTCGAGGTATCTTGAGTCTTCAGGCTTTAATCAGGCATAAGAGAAAAGGACAGAACAGCCTGGAAGCACGGGACGGCAGCTGCACGGGAAGGGACAAGGGAAACTGGGTAACTTTTTGTAACAGTGCACAATATATATATATCAAAACAATTGCATTACATTTAATACAGTAGGCGTAGCAGTAGGCGTGACTCGTAGCAGTCGCGAAAGATAAGGGCAAAATGATGTAACAAGAAGGCGTGTACAGGGCGTAGACATAGACATGTGATGTAAACGTAACAGAAGTGTCATAAATGAGGCGGAAACATGGAGGGGGCTACCTGAGCAGCTGGGACCTCTAACCTAGTGGTGCGCGCAAACGGGCAATGACGTGTTACCAGGGAGAACTGGGGGCTATGACTTCTGCGCTAGAAGAGGAGACTAAAGTCTGGAGTGTCAGAGCGGCATGTACCCAAGGCATATCTGGTATCTGGTGTTTAGAGTACATATTGATAGAATCCAAAAGTTATCAGGGCAAAGGCTACTAGACATTAGGACTGATGCGTGCATAATTCTACATGTATTGTGTGTGCGAGGAATATTCTATGAATATTAATACAGTATTTCTCTTACATAGAGACAGAAAGGCTAGACCATGACGGAAACTATTGATGCGATTCAGTAGCTTAGGAATGCAGAGAAGGAGGGCTGGACTGATAACTGGAAGCATAACATACTCTTGGCAGACTGGGAGGCAGAGCCAGGCCGGGCCGGGCACTGCGAGGCATGAAGTAAGCTAAGGGTCAGGGATGCAGGTGGGGGCTGTATCGCTCCTCGGAGAGGGTTCAGAAGACTGGAGCTGAATCTGAATCCGGGCCCTTTTGAGGCCTAGAAACGGGGACAATTCAATGAATTAACGTGCACACTGTGAAATATGGCAACGTAGGTTTACATAGGCCTGATATTCGTTGTTTTCATGATGACTGGAAACTGGCATACTAGAGATGGACACAACTGTAATTGCGTCTTTAATCGATCAGAGGGGAATACATGCATATCGATCATGCACATATAGCATAAGATGGGGAACACGTAGGCACATATAACATGGCAAAATTTACTTTTACCCTCCCGGGTGAGTAGTGCGCTATACAAATGGCATGATTGATTGATTGATTGATTGATGAACTCCATCCACTCAGGATCGCCAACCGACCCATGTCCCCACCACGTCTTCAACAAAGCAGACTCCATCATCGCACCCCATCTCCGAGACGTCATCAACTGCTCCCTCAACTCCGCTACCTTCCCGGAAAGCTGGAAACATGCCGAACTCAGCGCCCTTCTGAAGAAACCCACAGCAGACCCCACTGAACTTAAGAACTACCGCCCCATATCGCTCCTCCCATTCCCTGCCAAAGTTATTGAGAAAGCCGTCAACAGTCAGCTCGCCGCCTTCCTCGAATCTAACAAATCCCTCGACCCCTCACAGTCCGGCTTCCGAGCCAAACACAGCACCGAAACCGGCCTCATCGCAGCAACAGACGACATTCGAACTCTACTGGACAACGGAGAAACAGCTGCCCTCATCCTACTAGACCTCTCCGCTGCCTTCGACACAGTCTGTCATAGCACCCTCATACAACGCCTCAGCAACGTCGGAATTCAAGGAAAAGCATTGGACTGGATCATCTCGTTCCTCGCCGGAAGAACCCAGAGAGTCCGCCTCCCCCCTTTCAGATCAGAGGCCACCGAAGTCATCTGCGGCGTACCACAAGGATCATCACTCAGTCCTACCCTCTTCAACGTATACATGAGTCCCCTCGCATCCATCGCACGCCAACACAACCTCAACATCATCTCCTACGCAGACGACACCCAGATGATCCTCTCCCTCACCAAAGACCCAAACACCGCCAAAACCAACCTACACGAAGGAATGAAAGAAGTAGCCGAATGGATGAAGAACAGCCGTCTAAAACTGAACTCGGACAAAACGGAAGTCCTCATCTTAGGATCATCCCCCTCCGCCTGGGACGACTCATGGTGGCCATCGGCCCTGGGAACCGCACCCATACCTACGGACCACGCACGTAACCTGGGCTTCATCCTGGACTCCTCCCTCTCGATGACCAAACAAGTCAACGCCGTATCATCCTCATGCTTCAACATCCTACGCATGCTCAAAAAAATCTTCCGCTGGATCCCCACCGAAACAAGAAAGACGGTCACCCACGCACTGGTCACAAGCCGACTGGATTACGGAAACACCCTTTACGCCGGAACCACAGCCAAACTACAGAAAAACTCCAACGCATCCAAAACGCCTCAGCTAGACTCATTCTGGACATCCCCCGTCAAGCTCACATTTCCGGACACCTGAAAGACCTCCACTGGCTCCCCGTCAACAAGAGAATAACGTTCCGTCTCCTCACCCACGCACACAAAGCCCTCTACGACCTAGGACCCGAATGCCTCAACACGCGACTGTCCTTCTACACCCCCACCCGCCAACTACGATCAACCAATCAAGCCCTCGCCGCAATTCCGCGCATCCATAGATCCACCATGGGGGAAAGAACCTTCTCCTACTTAGCGGCCAAAACCTGGAATTCTCTCCCCACCCACCTCCGCCTTGCAGAACCACCTCTCCTTCAGAAAGCAACTAAAAACTTGGATATTCGATAAATAAAGTACCCCCCTCCCCCACGCGCCTTGAGACCCTATGGGTGAGTAGTGCGCTATACAATTTTCTGAACTTGAACTTATATCTGGGAAGCTAGGACCCCTCTTTCTTGGTAGTGCTCCTTAACAGTGCCTTTGAAGTCTCAGTTTCTGTTGTGCCACACTAACACATCGCAAGCCTTTTGCATCCGAGACATCTCTTGGCTCGACTTACCGACTAAGTGGGGTTGAAATAGATCGAATAATCAGGGCCACACGAATTAATGCACCAGGAGAGAGACAAATTAGGCTTCAGGGTTGAGCAAATTATGCAGCAAGAAGAGCCAAACTATGCAGCATAATGCGGCACATTTTGTAAAAGTGTTACTTAATTATTTTGTCATTTTGAAACTTGGTAACACTGTCCGGGCATTGGCTACACTCATTAGTACCAGTTTAACCCCCAAACATAGCAATAAGCAACAGAAAGGTGACCAGTCAACCTTTGCAAAACGCCTTCCACTTCGAAACCGTTTTAGCTAAAAGAATTGTTTTGGGTTAAAATATGTGGATTAAGTGGCAATGATGGATTATGTGGCAAATGCAGTAAACATATAGTTCTCCAGTATTGGGGTGTCTTTCGTAGATTCACATGCCTGAATCATTCCCCGTCGTCGGAGTGGGAGTCTCACGGTATATAAAAATGCAATAAATATGCCAATAATAACCAAAAACCTTGGTTACAAGAAACCAGGTTGTAAAGTTGCCCAAGGCTACCAAGAAAAAAGTTGCACATGTATGACTATCATAGTCATTATACATAGCTCAAACTGCAGCCAATCAGGAGACAGCACCCACCAGAATGTTCTCCCCAGAGGCTCAGGCTCTTAGATTTTCTATTGCATGTCGTGTGAAGGGAGGCACCCTGAGCTCTGCTCAGTTTTTCTCAACTTTCTTCAGGATTTCTTACTTTTAGGATGTCTTCCTCTAAGAAATCATTATTCAGGCCTTGTGAATCTTGTGGTAAGCTCCGGCTTTTCTCAGAAGATCCCCACAAGAAATGCATTTACTGCCTGTATCCGGATCATCAAGTGAAGGACTGCAAGATATGCAGGACCTTCCCTCAAAAGATTCTCAGGGATAGAGAGGGCCGCTTACTTCTGTGGCTACAGAAGCTTAAGGACCAGGAAAATCCAGTTTCTGAGTTAGGAAGTATTGCCTCTGGGTCATCTGTGGCCTCTAGGAAGAGAGCTGTTGAGGAGATTATATCTTTTCCTGGGGCCAAGGTTGTGAGGAAACAACAAGCCTCTGAGGGTTCAGAGAGGCCTACCACTTCTAAGGCTACTCCTCCTGTCAAGAGCAAACCTTTGCCTTCCACGCCCCTGAGAAGATCAGTCAAAATGTTGCCTCCAAAAACAACTTCTGAGAAGATTCTTCCTCAGAAGAAGACCCCATCGTCGACGACCCTTTCGTCGACGAAGATTCCCGTCGACGCAACTTCCACATCGACTGTGAATTATTCCTCACCTAAACCTCAGATGATTATGTCGTCGGCGTCATCCCCGGCGACGCTGGTCTACGTCTCGGTGAAACCCATATCATCGACGAAAGAGACTGCATCTACTCCTATCGTCGGCGTGTGATCGACGACCAAGAAGATCTCGTCGACAGAAGCTTCATCGACGATGGCCTCGTCGACGGCCGCTTCATCATCGTCGATGACTTCCTTGTCGTCGAGAACTACATCGTCGAAGACCACATCGTCGACTAAGCCCTCCTCGTTGTCTAAGGCAACTTCGTCGACAGCCACTTCCTCGTTGGCGTTATCACCTTCAGGAATTATTCATTAGTCGACGGGCCTGTCGACGACTCTCCCGTCGACGCTCAAATTATCAACATGTGCTGAACTACAAGCCTGGTCACCGTCTACGGCTTTATCATCTACGCCGTGTACGACAAAACCTCATTTGTTTCAAAGATGTGGTTCCGCACTTGAACCCTTATCTCCATTACGCCTTTCTCCACATAAGGTACCTCTACAGGTTCCTGACAAATTGCTGGATTCAGAAGACAGTGAGGAAGATTCTGATGTGGATGATAGATTTAGGGCAGCTACAAGTCCTTCGGAGCTGTTCATAAAGTACTAGGAAGATGATCAGGATGATCAACCTTCACCTGAACATGCGGCTTCACCTACTGCTAATATCCTTACAGCTCAGATGCCTATAGCTTTATTAAATAATCTTCAGCATATGCTAGACGATTATTATCACTGTTTCCCGCCATCTGAATCAGCGGATTCCATGCCTCCTACACCAGTGGCTCAAGCTTCCACATCAGAATTCCGGTCGCTTAGACCTCCTTCGCCAGTGGTTTCACATCATTCTGCAGAAGCGCACTCATCGGATGAAGAAGATAGAGAGGAAGGTGAGGTAGATGAGAGATCTCTATTGTCGGAGTGGGATGAATACCAGATCCAAACACCTTCTCCTTCACCTACGGCTCCTGCTGATTCACCTCCAGTGGACATTGGAGGCTTTCACCTCCTTATGGAAAGATCAACCCAACTTTTCCTTATCCCTATGGAAACTAAGAAGGAAGAATGCTTCCTCTATGATTTTAAAGACCAGCCAAGGAGACAAGTGCGGGAGATTCCCATTATAGACTTTTTATGGAAAGAGGGATTGAAAGTGATGTCAAATCCTGCATCTATTCCTCCAGTCTTGCCACATCTGGACAAGAATTATAAAGCAGCTAACAAGTCTCCAGCATGCCTCATAGGACACCCAAAGGCGGATTCCGTGATCCTGCAGGCTGCCCAAAGACGGGCTAGAAATCCATCTTCTCCGATCACAGCCCCACCTGACAGTGATGGCAGGCGGCTGGACTCGATTGAGAAATGAGTCTCCACTATGGCAGCGACAACAGCCAATTCTCTAGCCATTCTGAGTCGGTACGACCGACAAATGTGGTCTGATATTTCCCCATACATAAACATGCTACCAGAGCCTTCAAAATCTGAAGCTCTGAAAATACTACAAGAGGGAGAACGGATTTCGGCAGAAATGATTGATTTGGCAATGTACGTTGCTTTCACAGGTTTCAGGGAGCTGGCGGGGGCTGCTGTTCTACGTTGACAAGGCTACTTCGTTTCGCCAGGAAGTACAGGCTAAGATACTTGACATGCCTTTCGATGAGAGGCCTTGTTTGGCCCACATGTAGAAGAAGCCTTACAAACTATTAAGAAGGACACAGAAACAGCCAGATCCCTTGGCACCTTACAGTTTCATAAGCCGCCCTTTCGGGGTGCAAGAGGACGTGGATCGTCCTCTAATCGAGGAAGCTATAGTCAACAATCTTCCTACAGGTCATATCAAGGAAATCAGCACTACCAATTGCAACGTTACCAATCATATGGCCAGGGCAACACATCCTATTCCCAGAATAAGAAGAAACCTTCCTACAGTGGAAAGGATTCCAACAAAAGACAATGAGTATCATCACCTGCCACCGCTACTGCCGCAGTCCCATGTAAATGTTGGAGGAAGAATCTCAAGATTTTATTCAAATTGGTCCTCAATAACATCGGACAAGTGAGTCCTAGACATTGTAACCAGGGGCCATGCTCTAGAATTCAAAAAGTTTCCTCCAAATTTCCCTCCAAGGACCCTCCTACAGCTCATCTCAAGGAGTTGTTTTCCCAGATAAATTTGATGTTACAAAAAGGAGCGATCGAAAAAGTCCCTCAATGGCAGAGAGGAACAGGATTCTATTCACGGTTCTTCCTGATAAAGAAGAAATCCGGAGAATGGCATCCAATTGTAGATCTCGGTTCTTGCAACAAGTATCTAAAGAAATTGTCATTTCGGATGTTATTGCTTCAAGAAATACTTCATCTTCTGTCGGCAGGGGATCACATTGCCTTCCTGGACCTTCACGATGTGTACTTCCAAGTTCCCATTTTGCCCCGTCACAGAATGTTCCTGCGTTTCAGAGTGGCTGGCAGGGATTTCCAGTTCAAGGTCCTTCCCTTTGGACTAAGATCGGCACCCAGAGTGTTTACGAAGGTCCTAGCACCAGTAGCAGCGCACCTCCGCCTGGAGGGGATTCAAATATTTCCTTACCTGGATGTTTGCCTTATCAAGGCGAGTTCTTTCTCAGACACAAACACCCATGTCCAAAAATGTCTGTCTCTGTTCCAATCGCTGGGTCTCTCTATCAACCTCGGCAAAAACGTTCTTGGGGCGACCTTGGACACGCAACTAGTTCAAGCTTTCGTATCAGACGAAAGGCAAGAAAGAATCCAAAAGCTGGCTCACATGTTACGATCAAAAAGTCAGTTTCAGTCCGACAGTTCAAGTCCTTTCTGGGAATGGGCTCTTCTTGCATCCCGTTGATACCAAATTGCCGCCTCAGAATGAGGCCCCTTCAAGAGGAGCTCAACCTGCAATGGTTACAAGTTTCAGGTTCATTCGAAGATCTCATTCAAATCACTCCTCGGATGCAGGAGGCATTTCTCTTGTGGGCTCAAGAAAGAAATCTAAAGAAGGGGTGTGCATTCCTTCAAGAAACGCCGAATTTCACTATCACCACAGACGCATCCCTCGAGGGTTGGGGAGCACAGCTTCAAGGGCTAAAGGTCAGCGGGAAATGGAGCCCTCAACAAAGAAAGTGGTACATCAATCTACCAGAACTAAGAGCCATCTTCTTAGCCCTCAAGTCGTTTTGTACACTCATTCATTGGTTCACACAGACAATACTACAAGTATGCATTATTTGAACAAACAGGGAGGAACGAGGTCGGCTCTTCTGTCTCAGGAAGCCCAAGAAATCTGGGCTTGGGCGATACGGCACAAGATCAATCTCTTGGCAGTTCACGTGCCGGGAGTTTCAAATGTTCTGGCGGATACCCTCAGCAGGTCAACGGTGTCCACCCATGAATTGGAACTGCATCAGCCGACGGTGGATCGAGTCTTCCATCAGTGGGGTCATCCCAATCTGGACCTCTTTGCGACGAAGAAGAACAGAAAATACCTATTCTTTGCAAGCTGGCTTCCCCACAAAGATTCTCAGGGGAATGCGTTTTCGATGAACTGGTATCAAATATATGCCTACGCCTTTCCTCTGATACCGTTGGTTCCCAGAGTTCTCCGGAAGATGAAGAAAGAACCTTGTCGACTAATTCTCATCGCTCACAGATGGCCTTGCCAATTCTGGTTCACCGAACTTCTCCTCCTGTCAGAGTGCGATCTAATTCAGTTTCGACCAGTACCCAATCTCCTGTCCATTCAGAACGGTCAGATTTGCCATCCAGGTCCAGCTTCTCTGAAATTAGCTGCCTGGTGCCTGAGCACCTTGAATTCGCTCATCTAAATATTCCTGCGGATTGCAAGGAAGTTCTGGCTAACGCGTGAGCGCCTGCCACAATAAAGACTTACAGACTTAAATGAAAAAAATTCTGCATATGGTGTCAATCTGCTGGGGTTCACCTGATTTACGCAACACCGGAAAAATCATTACCTTTTTTTTTTGCACTTAGCGAGATCAGGCTTCTCTCATTTAACGTTAAAAGTCTTTCTGGCAGCCATTTCAAGGTTCCGACAGGATGGGTCCAATTCTCTTTATTCATCAAGAATAATACAACAGTTTTTTAAAGGACTATTCTGAAAGTTTCCTCCTGTACGTCGTCCACCTCCATCCTGGCATCTTAATTTGGTATTAGCGCAGCTCATGCGCCACCCATTTGAACCAATTCACAGAGTGGATTTTAAATTTCTTTCCTGGAAGGTTTCTCTGTTGCTAGCATTGACTTCATCTAGAAGGGTCAGTGACATTCAAGCTTTCACCGTCAATTCACCTTTCTTGCAATTCACGTCCAAATCTGTGGTGCTGCGTACAAATCCTAAATTTATGCCTAAAATGCCTTCGTATTTCCACCTGAACGAACCAGTCATCTTAAAAAAAAAAATATCCTAACCCGCAATCCCCTGCAGAGAGGGCATTGCATACCCTTGACATCAGAAGATGTATTAAGTTCTATTTACAAAGGACCTCTACCATTCGTAAATCTGATCAATTGTTTGTTGCCTACGGAAAATACGGCAAGGACAAGCGGTGTCTAACAGACCATAGCTAGATGGATTTCTGCCGCTATTGACTTTTGCCATCTACAAGCTGGAAGACCTTTGCAGACAACTCCAAGAGCGCACACTACGAAGGCGCTTTCTTCATCGACTGCTCTCTTCACTGGTGTTCCTCTTCAGCAAATCTGCAGGGCAGCAACTTGGTCCAGAAGACATACTTTCACCAAGCATTACTGTTTGGAATCTGCCAGCGATGCGGATGCTTCAGTGGGACAAGCGGTTCTCTTTTCAGATAAGGTGAGCCTCTGTTTCGCTCCTCCTCTACACTGCTTTTCAGACGCTTATTATCTTGCCTATATTCCGTACATGCTCATGTGATTGCAAATTTTCATATATGTTTATGCATATTAGCATTTCTATTATGTGATTGCAAATGCTTTCCAAAAGCAGATAATGTTAAAAATAGCGTCTTATAAGCATTATTTGGGTACTGCTATCTACTCTGATTCAGGCATGTGAAACTATGACAGACACCCCAATACTGGAGAAGAACAATAGTTACTTACCTGTAATCTGTGGTTCTCCAGTATTGGTGTCTTTCATAGATTCACATGCAACCCGCCCACCTCCCCTCAGAGGCTACTTTATGCTCTTATCTCTTGGTTACATTCTTGTGCGAGAAAATCTGAGAGCCTGAGCCTCTGAGGAGAACATTCTGGTGGGTGCTGTCACCTGATTGGCTGCAGTTTGGGCTAAGTATAATGACTATGATAAAAATTTAACAAGAGGGGGGAGAGAGAGAGTCAGTGGATTCGGCCTCCCTAGTTATATGCATAAACAAAGTAGAATCCACTCAGAGTGGTGGTGATCCCAAACAAGATGGGGAACACACAGTGTTGTATAAATGCCCCTCACACACCAACAGGCCCCTTGGTGTCATGCTTCATCATCGGGGCCTTCGCACCCCTCTACGGGATGCGGCGTGCTACGACTCGCGAATACGCAGGAGCACTTGTAAGTGAACTATGTGAGGGGGTGTGTGTCTACAAAAGTGTGAGTGAGGTGAGGTGAAAAAATGGTTAAAAGATACCTGGCGCGTGGGTGAAACAAAATTTATTAAATCCCCGGCTGGTATTATTAAAAAAGTGCAAGGCGTGGTTGAAAAAATACTAATTAAGGTATTACAACCACTGTGAAAAGTGTCAACATGTTTCGGAACTCAGAGGTTCCTTCTTCAGGACAAGGATAGCACTTACCCTCCCCTTACTCACATGTAAATGTAAAAGTGTAAAATTTAATTACAACAATGTGTAATGTACCTAACCATGTTATATATGTAGGTGGGTGTCGTTGCGCCCAATTGGCGATGAAAACCTGTAAAGAGAAAGCATACATAAACACACTGGTCTAAGATGCACAGGTCCTAGGAGAAGAAAACAACTTCCCAAAATACAACTTCTCAAAATACAGCAGGGTAAATCCAAAAATAGTGGAGCCCTGTGAAAAATGCAAAAATTAAAATCAAAAATAAACACACAAGGACATGGCACAGTGTATACATGTACAAACACAGAACACGAACTTAGTCTCTACTCTGATGGAAATAGAGCACAAAAATAGATAATTTCACAGCTTACTTCAGGTTCTCAAAATTAAGACCTCATGAGCCTGTGCGTGTTATTGGGGGATCCTTCCTTTCTGTTCAGAAAATGACCTATAGAAACATTAGTATATGGGATTCAATTTGTAGTAGGTACCAATACACCAATGCGCCATACTCAAGCTCCTATTTCTAACCCAAAACTCACGGTTACTGCAATGGCTAGTTGCCTGCCTTCCCTCAACGCGGCTCCGATGAAGTGAGCGTGCATCGCGTCAGTACCCTTCTTTATACTCTGAAAATTAGCTCATTATCGTTGGTTAATTGAATAATGAGACCCGGTAGATGCCCAAATAGGGACTTGGTAATCCGAGGAAGTCCGGTGCTGCGCGATCTGCCACCGCTATACATTGCGCATGCGCCTACCCAGCAGGAAGAGTGTTAACTGCGCATGCGCGGAAAAATACAGTCACCGCGCATGCGCAAAGGAGCGGCACTGCCGCTCATGTCAGAACGCCTGAAAAAGAGACTTGGAGGTGTTTAAAGCATGCGCGCTCTCTTTCCAATGTAACAGGAAGAGAAAGGGCTACATGAAAAAGAGACTTGGAGGTGTTTCGAGCATGCGTGCTTTCTTTCCAATGTAACAGGAAAAGAAAACGCTACGTGGGGATTAACAAAGCGGTGATTCGCCATACATTCTAGAAGGGGTAATGGTTTTCTATGTCGGAACAGGAGACATACAGGAAAGGGGTGTGTTTTCAAGAACCCTGATTGAGTTTTAAATGGCCCCATTAGCTATCTAATGTTCATAATTCATAGGGGTGATGGTGAAGAGGAAAGAAGTTTGAGATTATCCTATTGGTGATGATATAACTTGATATACCCAAACACAAGGATTCTCAGAGGCCATTTTGACAAAGTTTGAATAGAAGGTCTGAATGCAGTTCATCTCAAGAGATTCCAAGGAATGGAATCATTAAGCCCAGTGACATCAGTGCCAAGACGGAACACCCATCTTTGTTCTTTTTCCAGGAGGCCCACATCTGAGGGCAGTTGTTCTATTACCGTCCACTGTAATTCGTTGACACAGTGTTGGTGTTCGATGAAGTGGGCAGACATTTTAGTTGTAAGTTTTTTGCACCTGATATTACTTTTGTGCTCATTGAGTCTTATTTTGACTTGTCTCGTAGTCATTCCCACATACTCTTTCCCACAGGGACACGTGATCAAGTACACAACATTTTTACTGTTACAATTCGTAAAAACACGTTGGTCCCACTTTGTCCCGTTCGAAAAAGTCAAGGACAGGCTTTTTTTGGTGAGGTGACAATTGTTACAGTTTCCACATGGGTGGTGGCCGTGAATGCCCTGCAGTCTCGGCTGGTCACTTTTTTTGGGCAATGGTCTCGTGTGGACAAGCATGTCTCTTAAGTTCTTACCCCTTCTGTGTGCAAACAGAGGTTTTTCCAATGACAGACTTCCGCTCGTCAGTGTGCGCCAATGTCTATTGACCAGTTTTGTCACCTGGTTTGTAACTGGGCTATATGTTGTGACACATACTGTTCTTTCCCCTTTATTGTCACTCCTTGGATTATCCTCCAGGAGGGACTCACGGTTGTTATTTCTAGCCCTTTTCATTGCTTTTTGGATCACAGTTTCTGGATACTGTCTCTGTCTCAGTTTCGTACTGAGGTCCTTCGCCTGAGTTTTGTATTTGTTGATGTCACTACAATTCCGACGTAGACGCAGGAACTGTCCGTACGGTAAATTCTCCCTCAGATGACGCGGATGAAAGCTGTCAAATCTGAGGAGACAGTTCCTGGCCGTCGGTTTGAAGTGGGTCTCTGTTTTTAGGATGCCCGCTTGATGATAGATGTTTAAGTCCAGGAACACCATGCTCTCATTTGACACCTGATGTGTGAATCTAAGAAATGCATTCTGGGTGTTCAACCAGTGGATGAATTCAGATACTGTGGTCTCATCTCCTTCCCAGATGACCAAAATGTCATCTATATACCTTCGCCAGGTATGAATCCTTGCCCTGTGTGGATTGTCTGGATGCAGAATCTTAGTGGATTCAAGATGATGGACATATAAACCCGCCAGACTTGGGGCAAAGGTGCTACCCATACTCGTACCATGTTTCTGCCAGTAAAGGGTACCCTCATACTCGAAGAAATTTTTGGTAAGGGCCAGTGAAATACATTCCAATACTACATTCCTGGGAGTGTGGTATTCCCAATTAGTAGAGTGCAGTACTTCCTCCATAATTTGCAAGGTCTCATCGTGTGGGAGGCTGGTATAAAGGCTCTCCACGTCCAGACTGAGGAGCATTTGAGAGGCGGTATCAAAAGTTTGGTTTTGTAATAGTTGGAGTACCGCTTTGGTGTCTCTCAGATACGTGTCAGTGGCTTGTACAATAGGTCTCAGAAAGGCATCGGCAAACTTGGACAGAGGTTCCAAGATTGACGATATGCCAGATACAATGGCCCGTCCTGGAGGGTTGTCTAAGTTTTTGTGCACCTTAGGAATGGTGTAAAAATAAGGAATACGTGGATTGTTCTGAATCAAAAACTCAGACTCTTTTTTGGTTATCCAGTCATGTGCAAGAGCCTCTTCGACCATACCACCTATCTGCACTCGTAGTGATTCAGTGGGGTCTTCAGTTAAGACCTGATAGTTCCTCTTGTCAGAGAGCAGTCTCCTGCACTCTGTGTCATAGGCCTGGGTGGTTTGGACAACCACTGCCCCACCCTTATCAGCGGGTTTTATAGTGAGATTTTTATTCAGCCTCAATTCCTTGATTGCCTCATTTTCCAATCGGGTCATGTTCTGAAAAATCTTTTGCTTAGTTTCCAAACATTTCAGTTCTTGCATTATGGCTTTTTCGAAGGCCAATACCTCCACCGGGAGTTGGTGATCCATCGGTGTAAAGGTTGACCTAGGTTTCAAACCTGTATCTGAAGTGTCTGTAGATGGTTCCTTGTCTTTGAAAAAGGCCCTCAACTTAACTGTTCTGATGAAGTCCTGCATTTCCTTGTGCAGTAGAAAGAGGTCTGGCTTATTGGTGGGGACATACCCCAGACCTTTGTTGAGCACCTTGTTTTGTAATTCAGTAAGGGGCCATGGGGTTATGTTAATGACTAGGTCCCCCTGCTGCTCGTAGAAGCTTGATTCGCCGTCATGCTCCTCGTCGACACCCGTTGGTCTGCCTCCTCTGTGGGATGCCAGTTGACATTGTTGCCCTTCTTGTTCCTCCCCCTGCGGGATCCCTGGCCCCAGGATAAAAAAGGCTGTGCATTCTGGGGTGCATTGGTTTGGTCTGGGACCCATTGAGGATACATTTGTCCCATTTGTGGGGGAACGAACTGGTATTGTGGGAATTGGAAAGGCGGCTGGTAAGGATTAAATTGAGGACCTTGATAACCACGCCAGCCTCTCTGGCGTGGGAATTGGGCTCTTCTTTGTCGAAAACCACCCCTTTGCTTGTTCTGTTGGAAACCTCCTGACTTTGTACTTGAGTTGCTACCATCCGAGTTCACACTGTCCGTGTCACTTGTGTTATCTTTCATAACATAGTCAGCCCGTGTGTATGGGTAGGCTCTTTCAGGGGTGAAACGATCTTTATCCTTTTTTAATTTATTAAATTTACTTTGTTTCAAGGTTGCCTCAAAGTCTCTCATTTGTTGGTTCAATTCCTCTAAACCTTTCTTTAAATCTGCTGGTGAGATACAGGCTTTCAATTGGACCTCCAGTCTTTGGATCTCTACTTTCAGTTCCAGAGATTTCCTCGCGGCAGTTTGGACTATAAGCACCAACCAATCCCTGGTGCAGTGCCATGAGATAAGCGACCATGCTTTCTTAAAAACCAGGTCATCTTGAAAGATGAATGGTTCTGTTTTTACCAAGAGACCCTGCGGGGCCATTTTGTTTCGTAAATATTCCCTCATCAGGAGGCCATGGAGAGCTGTTCTGATCTGGTTTTTACGTACGTTCATTAATTCATCCCAGTCCGCCACAGCAGGGCCAGGGTCACTGTTGCTAAGGCCTTCAAAGGGATTGACATCAGCTAGAAGCCGATCGATGTCATCCTCACTGAAGGTCAATCCATGTTCATCCTCCATGATGTTGAGCAAGGAGGAAGGTACAAAAATGATGTTCTGTGTTGTATTTAGTGTGTGTCTGTGTATGTCCAAGGTGGGTAAGTTATAACGGGAAAGGGGCTCCCACAGCTGCGCGCTGTCTATAGACAAAAATTTAACAAGAGGGGGGAGAGAGAGAGTCAGTGGATTCGGCCTCCCTAGTTATATGCATAAACAAAGTAGAATCCACTCAGAGTGGTGGTGATCCCAAACAAGATGGGGAACACACAGTGTTGTATAAATGCCCCTCACACACCAACAGGCCCCTTGGTGTCATGCTTCAGTGCCGCTCCTTTGCGCATGCGCGGTGACTGTATTTTTCCGCGCATGCGCAGTTAACACTCTTCCTGCTGGGTAGGCGCATGCGCAATGTATAGCGGTGGCAGATCGCGCAGCACCGGACTTCCTCGGATTACCAAGTCCCTATTTGGGCATCTACCGGGTCTCATTATTCAATTAACCAACGATAATGAGCTAATGGCAGAGTATAAAGAAGGGTACTGACGCGATGCACGCTCACTTCATCGGAGCCGCGTTGAGGGAAGGCAGGCAACTAGCCATTGCAGTAACCGTGAGTTTTGGGTTAGAAATAGGAGCTTGAGTATGGCGCATTGGTGTATTGGTACCTACTACAAATTGAATCCCATATACTAATGTTTCTATAGGTCATTTTCTGAACAGAAAGGAAGGATCCCCCAATAACACGCACAGGCTCATGAGGTCTTAATTTTGAGAACCTGAAGTAAGCTGTGAAATTATCTATTTTTGTGCTCTATTTCCATCAGAGTAGAGACTAAGTTCGTGTTCTGTGTTTGTACATGTATACACTGTGCCATGTCCTTGTGTGTTTATTTTTGATTTTAATTTTTGCATTTTTCACAGGGCTCCACTATTTTTGGATTTACCCTGCTGTATTTTGAGAAGTTGTATTTTGGGAAGTTGTTTTCTTCTCCTAGGACCTGTGCATCTTAGACCAGTGTGTTTATGTATGCTTTCTCTTTACAGGTTTTCATCGCCAATTGGGCGCAACGACACCCACCTACATATATAACATGGTTAGGTACATTACACATTGTTGTAATTAAATTTTACACTTTTACATTTACATGTGAGTAAGGGGAGGGTAAGTGCTATCCTTGTCCTGAAGAAGGAACCTCTGAGTTCCGAAACATGTTGACACTTTTCACAGTGGTTGTAATACCTTAATTAGTATTTTTTCAACCACGCCTTGCACTTTTTTAATAATACCAGCCGGGGATTTAATAAATTTTGTTTCACCCACGCGCCAGGTATCTTTTAACCATTTTTTCACCTCACCTCACTCACACTTTTGTAGACACACACCCCCTCACATAGTTCACTTACAAGTGCTCCTGCGTATTCGCGAGTCGTAGCACGCCGCATCCCGTAGAGGGGTGCGAAGGCCCCGATGATGAAGCATGACACCAAGGGGCCTGTTGGTGTGTGAGGGGCATTTATACAACACTGTGTGTTCCCCATCTTGTTTGGGATCACCACCACTCTGAGTGGATTCTACTTTGTTTATGCATATAACTAGGGAGGCCGAATCCACTGACTCTCTCTCTCCCCCCTCTTGTTAAATTTTTGTCTATAGACAGCGCGCAGCTGTGGGAGCCCCTTTCCCGTTATAACTTACCCACCTTGGACATACACAGACACACACTAAATACAACACAGAACATCATTTTTGTACCTTCCTCCTTGCTCAACATCATGGAGGATGAACATGGATTGACCTTCAGTGAGGATGACATCGATCGGCTTCTAGCTGATGTCAATCCCTTTGAAGGCCTTAGCAACAGTGACCCTGGCCCTGCTGTGGCGGACTGGGATGAATTAATGAACGTACGTAAAAACCAGATCAGAACAGCTCTCCATGGCCTCCTGATGAGGGAATATTTACGAAACAAAATGGCCCCGCAGGGTCTCTTGGTAAAAACAGAACCATTCATCTTTCAAGATGACCTGGTTTTTAAGAAAGCATGGTCGCTTATCTCATGGCACTGCACCAGGGATTGGTTGGTGCTTATAGTCCAAACTGCCGCGAGGAAATCTCTGGAACTGAAAGTAGAGATCCAAAGACTGGAGGTCCAATTGAAAGCCTGTATCTCACCAGCAGATTTAAAGAAAGGTTTAGAGGAATTGAACCAACAAATGAGAGACTTTGAGGCAACCTTGAAACAAAGTAAATTTAATAAATTAAAAAAGGATAAAGATCGTTTCACCCCTGAAAGAGCCTACCCATACACACGGGCTGACTATGTTATGAAAGATAACACAAGTGACACGGACAGTGTGAACTCGGATGGTAGCAACTCAAGTACAAAGTCAGGAGGTTTCCAACAGAACAAGCAAAGGGGTGGTTTTCGACAAAGAAGAGCCCAATTCCCACGCCAGAGAGGCTGGCGTGGTTATCAAGGTCCTCAATTTAATCCTTACCAGCCGCCTTTCCAATTCCCACAATACCAGTTCGTTCCCCCACAAATGGGACAAATGTATCCTCAATGGGTCCCAGACCAAACCAATGCACCCCAGAATGCACAGCCTTTTTTATCCTGGGGCCAGGGATCCCGCAGGGGGAGGAACAAGAAGGGCAACAATGTCAACTGGCATCCCACAGAGGAGGCAGACCAACGGGTGTCGACGAGGAGCATGACGGCGAATCAAGCTTCTACGAGCAGCAGGGGGACCTAGTCATTAACATAACCCCATGGCCCCTTACTGAATTACAAAACAAGGTGCTCAACAAAGGTCTGGGGTATGTCCCCACCAATAAGCCAGACCTCTTTCTACTGCACAAGGAAATGCAGGACTTCATCAGAACAGTTAAGTTGAGGGCCTTTTTCAAAGACAAGGAACCATCTACAGACACTTCAGATACAGGTTTGAAACCTAGGTCAACCTTTACACCGATGGATCACCAACTCCCGGTGGAGGTATTGGCCTTCGAAAAAGCCATAATGCAAGAACTGAAATGTTTGGAAACTAAGCAAAAGATTTTTCAGAACATGACCCGATTGGAAAATGAGGCAATCAAGGAATTGAGGCTGAATAAAAATCTCACTATAAAACCCGCTGATAAGGGTGGGGCAGTGGTTGTCCAAACCACCCAGGCCTATGACACAGAGTGCAGGAGACTGCTCTCTGACAAGAGGAACTATCAGGTCTTAACTGAAGACCCCACTGAATCACTACGAGTGCAGATAGGTGGTATGGTCGAAGAGGCTCTTGCACATGACTGGATAACCAAAAAAGAGTCTGAGTTTTTGATTCAGAACAATCCACGTATTCCTTATTTTTACACCATTCCTAAGGTGCACAAAAACTTAGACAACCCTCCAGGACGGCCCATTGTATCTGGCATATCGTCAATCTTGGAACCTCTGTCCAAGTTTGCCGATGCCTTTCTGAGACCTATTGTACAAGCCACTGACACGTATCTGAGAGACACCAAAGCGGTACTCCAACTATTACAAAACCAAACTTTTGATACCGCCTCTCAAATGCTCCTCAGTCTGGACGTGGAGAGCCTTTATACCAGCCTCCCACACGATGAGACCTTGCAAATTATGGAGGAAGTACTGCACTCTACTAATTGGGAATACCACACTCCCAGGAATGTAGTATTGGAATGTATTTCACTGGCCCTTACCAAAAATTTCTTCGAGTATGAGGGTACCCTTTACTGGCAGAAACATGGTACGAGTATGGGTAGCACCTTTGCCCCAAGTCTGGCGGGTTTATATGTCCATCATCTTGAATCCACTAAGATTCTGCATCCAGACAATCCACACAGGGCAAGGATTCATACCTGGCGAAGGTATATAGATGACATTTTGGTCATCTGGGAAGGAGATGAGACCACAGTATCTGAATTCATCCACTGGTTGAACACCCAAATGCATTTCTTAGATTCACACATCAGGTGTCAAATGAGAGCATGGTGTTCCTGGACTTAAACATCTATCATCAAGCGGGCATCCTAAAAACAGAGACCCACTTCAAACCGACGGCCAGGAACTGTCTCCTCAGATTTGACAGCTTTCATCCGCGTCATCTGAGGGAGAATTTACCGTACGGACAGTTCCTGCGTCTACGTCGGAATTGTAGTGACATCAACAAATACAAAACTCAGGCGAAGGACCTCAGTACGAAACTGAGACAGAGACAGTATCCAGAAACTGTGATCCAAAAAGCAATGAAAAGGGCTAGAAATAACAACCGTGAGTCCCTCCTGGAGGATAATCCAAGGAGTGACAATAAAGGGGAAAGAACAGTATGTGTCACAACATATAGCCCAGTTACAAACCAGGTGACAAAACTGGTCAATAGACATTGGCGCACACTGACGAGCGGAAGTCTGTCATTGGAAAAACCTCTGTTTGCACACAGAAGGGGTAAGAACTTAAGAGACATGCTTGTCCACACGAGACCATTGCCCAAAAAAAGTGACCAGCCGAGACTGCAGGGCATTCACGGCCACCACCCATGTGGAAACTGTAACAATTGTCACCTCACCAAAAAAAGCCTGTCCTTGACTTTTTCGAACGGGACAAAGTGGGACCAACGTGTTTTTACGAATTGTAACAGTAAAAATGTTGTGTACTTGATCACGTGTCCCTGTGGGAAAGAGTATGTGGGAATGACTACGAGACAAGTCAAAATAAGACTCAATGAGCACAAAAGTAATATCAGGTGCAAAAAACTTACAACTAAAATGTCTGCCCACTTCATCGAACACCAACACTGTGTCAACGAATTACAGTGGACGGTAATAGAACAACTGCCCTCAGATGTGGGCCTCCTGGAAAAAGAACAAAGATGGGTGTTCCGTCTTGGCACTGATGTCACTGGGCTTAATGATTCCATTCCTTGGAATCTCTTGAGATGAACTGCATTCAGACCTTCTATTCAAACTTTGTCAAAATGGCCTCTGAGAATCCTTGTGTTTGGGTATATCAAGTTATATCATCACCAATAGGATAATCTCAAACTTCTTTCCTCTTCACCATCACCCCTATGAATTATGAACATTAGATAGCTAATGGGGCCATTTAAAACTCAATCAGGGTTCTTGAAAACACACCCCTTTCCTGTATGTCTCCTGTTCCGACATAGAAAACCATTACCCCTTCTAGAATGTATGGCGAATCACCGCTTTGTTAATCCCCACGTAGCGTTTTCTTTTCCTGTTACATTGGAAAGAAAGCACGCATGCTCGAAACACCTCCAAGTCTCTTTTTCATGTAGCCCTTTCTCTTCCTGTTACATTGGAAAGAGAGCGTGCATGCTTTAAACACCTCCAAGTCTCTTTTTCAGGCGTTCTGACATGAGCGGCAGTGCCGCTCCTTTGCGCATGCGCGGTGACTGTATTTTTCCGCGCATGCGCAGTTAACACTCTTCCTGCTGGGTAGGCGCATGCGCAATGTATAGCGGTGGCAGATCGCGCAGCACCGGACTTCCTCGGATTACCAAGTCCCTATTTGGGCATCTACCGGGTCTCATTATTCAATTAACCAACGATAATGAGCTAATGGCAGAGTATAAAGAAGGGTACTGACGCGATGCACGCTCACTTCATCGGAGCCGCGTTGAGGGAAGGCAGGCAACTAGCCATTGCAGTAACCGTGAGTTTTGGGTTAGAAATAGGAGCTTGAGTATGGCGCATTGGTGTATTGGTACCTACTACAAATTGAATCCCATATACTAATGTTTCTATAGGTCATTTTCTGAACAGAAAGGAAGGATCCCCCAATAACACGCACAGGCTCATGAGGTCTTAATTTTGAGAACCTGAAGTAAGCTGTGAAATTATCTATTTTTGTGCTCTATTTCCATCAGAGTAGAGACTAAGTTCGTGTTCTGTGTTTGTACATGTATACACTGTGCCATGTCCTTGTGTGTTTATTTTTGATTTTAATTTTTGCATTTTTCACAGGGCTCCACTATTTTTGGATTTACCCTGCTGTATTTTGAGAAGTTGTATTTTGGGAATTTGTTTTCTTCTCCTAGGACCTGTGCATCTTAGACCAGTGTGTTTATGTATGCTTTCTCTTTACAGGTTTTCATCGCCAATTGGGCGCAACGACACCCACCTACATATATAACATGGTTAGGTACATTACACATTGTTGTAATTAAATTTTACACTTTTACATTTACATGTGAGTAAGGGGAGGGTAAGTGCTATCCTTGTCCTGAAGAAGGAACCTCTGAGTTCCGAAACATGTTGACACTTTTCACAGTGGTTGTAATACCTTAATTAGTATTTTTTCAACCACGCCTTGCACTTTTTTAATAATACCAGCCGGGGATTTAATAAATTTTGTTTCACCCACGCGCCAGGTATCTTTTAACCATTTTTTCACCTCACCTCACTCACACTTTTGTAGACACACACCCCCTCACATAGTTCACTTACAAGTGCTCCTGCGTATTCGCGAGTCGTAGCACGCCGCATCCCGTAGAGGGGTGCGAAGGCCCCGATGATGAAGCATGACACCAAGGGGCCTGTTGGTGTGTGAGGGGCATTTATACAACACTGTGTGTTCCCCATCTTGTTTGGGATCACCACCACTCTAATGACTATGATAGTCATACATGTGGAACTTTTTTCTTGGTAGCTTTGGGCTACTTTACTTCGTGGTTTCTTGTTACCAAGGTTTTTGGTTATTATGGGCATATTTATTGCTTTTTAATATACCGTGAGACTCCCACTCTGACGACGGGGAATGATTCAGTCATGTGAATCTATGAAAGACACCAATACTGGAGAACCACAGATTACAGGTAAGTAACAATTGTTCTCATGCAAAACTTGCCGTGGACACACAATCACATAATTCCAGTGGCCCTGCCAATAATCTAGGTAGTATGTTCATTTTGAGAGCAACTATTCTTCCCAGCCACGAGATAAACAATGGCTCCCATAAGTATAGGTAATTTTTATTTCTTACCTAAAAATGCTTTTACATGCACTATTACGTTGTAACCTATACACTGACAGAAAGGGCCATAATTATGTAAAATGGCATTGACAAAGACAGTGCATCATATTACATAAACAGGCACTGGTAACGCCAGATAGGTTTCACCTTTATAATGCAAGTACAGCGCTGTAGGCTTTGCCAAGGTTTGTCTGTAAAGCATTGCTGAATTTTCTTTTTTTAATGAAAACAACATTTCATAATAGTGAAGGAAAAGAAAATGCATATTTTATGAAATCTCAAAGACTTCACTGAGGAAATACTGAACAGAACATTAACAATGAAAAAGGAAGTGTCAGAATGTAAATGGAAACTTGTCTCAGTGCCATGAAAGCCTTTGTGTGTCAAAGCTTGTGCTTTTCACACAATAGTTGGAATGCAGGAGATAAAACAAAAACGATCTTTGAGGTATGCTTTTCAGCCATACCCTAGCAAAAAATACCCCTGTTGCTGTGCTTTTACAGATAAGCTGGGAGGTGTGAGGAGCAACACAGTGTGGGTGGCTATTTTTGGGGAGAGGAAGCACAAGAGAGTCAGAGCTAGCAACTACATGCACTCCCTTGGAGTGACGAATTTGCAAATAAAAAAAGGAGTTCCTTAAATATGAGCAGGGAAAGGATACAAGTCAGCCAATCAAAATGACCTGAAAGAGACTATGCATTGTGCAAAGGAAAATCACAAGAACAGGACAGGGGCGGCTCCTCCGTTAGGGCAGAGGAGCGTCACCTCCCCAAAAAAAATGGCCCCAGAGATCGAAAAATAAAATGGTAATAAATTACCAGTTTAAATGTCAAAACCCCAGTAGCAAAAAGCAGTAACGGGTAGAGAGGGCACTTAGATTTAAAGTGTGCATGTTTTTTTGGCCGGCCGTCTTACGATGGCCAGCCAGACATGCGCAGTTTAAGCCTCTCTAACTCAGCTGTCTTAGACAGCTGGGTTAGAGACAGCATAGGGCTCTAGTGCCCTCTGGAGCTGTGAGAGAGGCCGATCCCTCCAACCCTGGCGCTGCTTTCATGCTGCGTGAAATCAGAGCCAGGATTGGTTACTTCAGCTTCCCAGTCCCACGTTGGAGCGTGCCTGCCTAGAGAACAGAAAATCCGAGCAAGGAGGACATCACCCCAGGATTAAAGGTAAGTATAATTTTTTTATTTATCACTTTGAATTTTTTCCCTCTCGCCTCACCACCATTCTTACATGCCAGCCGCCACTGGAAGGCAATCAAGCAAAGGAGAGTGACAATAAAGCCAACCAACAGTAATCAGTGGACGAGCTCTACGCACACTGAAAGCTTACAGGAGACAGCTTTTTCTGTCTGGTAAGCTTGACCTAAAAAGTGCAGTATCCACTGGGCAGGCACTAACTTGCGCCTGCGTTAGGACCACCATTGCATGGCTTGAAACTGCTGGTCTGTATTTGAGGACAGGGATAGTCAGTATTTTGAGGTAGGGGTAGGGATCCTCCTACAGGCTGGTGCAGTGTGTCATTGCACCACCCACCCCGGGTGGGGTCCACGAGGAAGTCATGGTCCTCCCTATGCACCCATCCCTATTGGCGCACACTGTGTGGAACTTACTATGTGCACAATCAGGCACAGGGTATACCAGTTGCGGCGGATGGCACAGGTGTAGGAAGCTGGGTCTGTATATACTATACCAAAGTGAGGTAGAGTGTGCACCAGTGGAACCCCAAAGGTAGGCAGAGGTAAAAGTAGATAGCACCTTACTCTCTATGTGTGGTAGTTTGGTCGAGTAGTAGGGCTGTATCAGAGGAGAATGTTAAGCATTTGTTGTACACACTCAGTCAGCAAATGATTTCAAACACTCAACGACTGAACTTCAGACCAATTATTTTTGTATATAAATATTCTTTTAGTTATTTTACTTTCTAGAACCAAGCAAGCCTGGCACAGGTAAGCAATGAATACTTTGTAGTAGTAATGCAGTTGTAACACAGTTTGGATTGCAATTGTATATGCACTTTGTTTTGATTACAGTACTGTTACTGAAAATGCAATGCTTTGGAAATACAGTACACATACTTTTTACAGGCTTTTTAGTAAAATGACAAGTAGATTACTTTGCAGATTACTTTTCTTACTGTTAGGAGGTGGTTCTGACCCTATGGGCCACCCGGATTTTTCGCTTTTTGCGCACCTAATTGTGAGTTTTTACTGTGTGGGGGGCCTCATATGTTGAGACTCACCCACAGTGAACTCAGGATGAAAGAAGACTGCATGGGGATTTTACTGGTGTCCCCCTGGCTTGACCAGGCCACTGTGCAGCAGCTGGAGTAAGGGACACCGGGCTGGTTACATGCAGACACATGTGTACATGGGTGTGCAGACTTGTTGGGGCTGCGCAGGGGAGATTCCTAGCGTGTGCAGCCAAAGAGCAGGTGCTCATAGACTGGTGTGGCAGGACTTATGCAGAATGGGGTGGTGAAATAGAATAAGCTTTATACACTGGGAAGAAACATGCCAGGAAAGTCAGTGTGTTTTACTGTTTTTACTTCATTATTCCCCTATGGAGATGTGGAGCCAATGGGCTGGATTAACTTTCCTAAGGCCTACAGATTCCAGACAAGCACTAAAGTCCACTGTTACAGATGTATTATGCAGAGTCCAAAGTCATATTTATACTGCTTTTGGGTCAACCAGAAATGTCATATTTATCTGAGTCAGCCATAACCAGGGCCTGGCTGAGGGCTGACCTCAGCAGGCTGGATTGATAACTTTTCTTCCATGAGCTAAGGCCTCCTCTCCACGAAGAGAAGATGGGTGGGGCTACAGGCTTTTCCATCAGCAGCTATCACTGGGTGCCAGGCACCAGGCTGCACCAAGGAGGGAAGACAGCAAGGGTGGAAGGGGCTTTCAGAGACCATGTGTCAGGAGACCCTGAATGAAGCCATCTTGAACCAACCCAGAGGCCTGGGTAGGAAGGAGGGAGCAGGGGCAGAGAAGTGATGTGGTGCTGTGTGATAGGGCAGAGACTTCCTGCCAGCCCCCTCCCTAAATTCTTAAAAGAACTTGCACAGGAAGAGAAGCTCTCTCTGGGGGGGGTGGTCTGCTGAGGTAAAAGGTGCTGAAGCCTGGTGTAATGGGCAGTTGGAAGGAGGAACCCCCTGACTGCCCCCACGATCCTGAACACCCCCGGAAGAAGAGTCCAGGACCAGTGCGCCAAAGCAGGGGTCTCTGCGCAGGGAGAAGAGAGGCCCAGGAGGAGAGCAGGTGGAAGGCTGGCGCAGGGAGCCAGTGAAGACCGCTCCCTGTAGAGTGCACCCTCTTGGAGACAAGAAGGGCGAAGGAGAGTGCTCCCAGTGGTGGGGGAGCACCACAAGGAGCAAGAAGAGGCCAAAATGAAGCCGATTGGACCCTTGCGGGCCGAGAAATGCCCCCCGGAAGGTAGGCAACCTTTGACCCCTAAGAAGACCGACGACGAAGCACCTGGGGCTCTGCCGCCGGTCTCAGAGATGCCCCCGGGGTGGGTCAGGTCCCGGGGGCTGATCCCAAAAAGAAATGAAGCCAGGGGAGCGCTGTCGCAATCCCCTGTGAAGGTGACCAAAGGGGCCCGGGACCCCATCCCCGGGTCCCGCAGAAGAGCCAAGTCAGGGAGCGCCGTCGTGCTCCCCGTGAAGAGGACATGAGGAGGAGGGGGGCACACGTCATGCAACCCCCCTTGCGGCCAAAGTAAAGCTGGGGAGCGCCATCTCGCTCCCCGTGAAGAGTGCCCAGGCGGAGGGCCAGGAGCCCACTCTGGGCCCCGGCGGAGAAGCTAAGTCGGGGATCGCGAAGCCGTGTCCCCGAGTGGAAGGCAGAGACGGGGGAGCGCCGTCGCGCCCCCCGGGAGGGCTAAAGGGGCTCAGGACCCCATCTCCAGGCCCTAGTGTGAGGTCCAGCCAGACCAGGGCGATTCTCCGTGTCTGCCCGCAGGAGCAGGCATACCAGAAGAAAGGTGCCGGCTCACACAGCTGCACGAGAGGGTGCGGGCAGGGTGGGGAGCCGGCGGGGCAGCCAGGAGTGGACTCCATGGATTGCCCTCCAACGAGAAAGGCATGGGGAGGTCCTGGGTGAGACCGGGTCCCCATCAGTGGCATGAGCGGCTGGGCTCCCCGAGCTGTAACTAACTCACATAGGAGTCCGGGTGGGACCCAGCTCCACCACCGAGGCCGGCTGAAGAGGCGTGAGGCCGGCGGCATCGCAGCTCTCCCCAGCACAGCGGGAGAGCCGCTATTGTAATCACGGAAAGGAGCCTGATGCGCCCCATAATGCCTTGCAAGGCATGGGGAAATTTATCGTTTTTGGTGCCTGGTGGCCCCCAGAGGAGGGGGGTCACCCTTATTTGCGAAAAAAGTGCAGGGGGAGCTGCAGGAGCCACGCAACCTTCCCCAGCATGAAGAAGAAAAGTCCCACCCTAAGTGTCCTGGGGACTTCAAAGAAATAACCCTGCAGGGCTCAGGCAGCATTTCAACACCTTCTGGGCTTGAACTTTTGTTCTACAACTGAGGGTGTATGGAGAAGTTCATCAAGGAGTGAATGGCTGAGTTGGGGATGTCTGGAGGAAGGCATCCCCTGGAGGTGAAGAGGTGTAATTGCCCTTTAGTGCATTTCCGAATGTTATTTCTTTCAGAGGGACTGAAGGTTACATGTGTAATGTGAAAGACCTGTGTAAGGTGATGTCATAAGCAAAGTGGGGTTATATTGCCAGCCATTCCTGCTAGGTTATCTGGCATGTGGATGCCTTGATAGCTAGGCCTGCAGTTTGCAGGGCTTTTAAAACCTTTCCAAGGTGGATCAGGTGATCCTGCCAGGTGGAGCTAAAGACAGCAATATCATCTTAGATAAGGTGCACTAAAGGACTCCAACCCAGCAAGGACTTGGTTCACCAATCTCTGGAAGGTGGCAGGGGCATTCTTTAAATTAAAGGGCATAACAGTAAACTGATAATACCCATCAGGTGTGGAGAACACTGTCTTTTCTTTTGCTCCTAGGGCCATGCCAATTTGCCAGTACCCTGCAGTGAAGTCAAAGGTACTTAGAAATTTGGCTGCACCCAATGTATCTATCAACTCATCTGCTCTTGGGATAGGGTGAGCATCTGTCTTGGTGACAGAGTTGAGCCCTTTATAGTCCAAACCTCATTTCTCTCTTTCCACCCTGTGGATGAGGTTTGGGAACTGGAATCACTGGGCTGGCCCAGAGCTCTGAGAGGGTTCAATAACCCCGAACTCCAGCATCTTGCTGACTTCAGCTCTGACGCTTTCCTTGGCTTGATCAGACTGTCGATAGATTTTGGTTTTGACAGGTGAACTGTCACCAGTGTCCACATCATGGGTACACCAGTTTGTCTGACCAGGGGTCAAGGAAGAAGAGCTTAGCATACTGCTGCAAGACTTGCTTGCAATCAATCTGCTGTTGGGCAGTGAGGGTGTCTGACAAGACAACTCCATCCACTTGCCCATCTTTGGGGCTGTATGAGAGGAGGCCGGGGAGAGGTTCACTCTCTGTCTCCTGATCCTCATCAGTCACCATCAGCATGGTGATGTCAGCCCTTTCGTGGAAAAGCTTAAGGCGGTTGACATGGATTAACCTTTTGGGTGTCCTACTCGTGCCCAGGTCAACCAAGTAGGTGACCTCACTTTTCTTCTTTAAAATGGGATAAGGGCAATTCCATCTGCCCTGGAGATCCCTTTGTGCCACTGGCTCTAAAACCCACACCTTTTGTCCTGGTTGAAATTCTACCAGTGCAGCTTTTTGATCATACCAGTACTTCTGAAGCTCCTGGCTGGCCTCAGGATTCTCGGATGCTTTTTCCATGTACTCAGCCATTCTGGACCGAAGGCCAAGCACATAGTCCACAATATCTTGTTTTGGTTCTTGGAGAGGCTACTCCCAACCCTCTTTTAGAAGATGGAGTGGTCCCCTGACAGGATGGCCAAACAGAAGTTCAAAGGGGGAAAACTCTACTCCCTTATGGGGCACCTCTGTGTAGACAAAAAGCAAGCATGGCAAGAGGACATCCCATCTCCTTTTGAGTTTTTCAGGGAGCCCCATAATCATGCCTTTCAATGTCTTGTTGAACCTTTCAACAAGACCATTGGTTTGTGGGTGATAGGGTGTAGAAAACTTGTACTGCACCCCACACTCTTTCCACATATGCTTTAGGTAAGCAGACATGAAGTTGGAACCTCTGTCTGAAACCACGTCCTTAGGAACCCCTACCCTGGTGAAGACACCAATGAAGGCATTGGCTACTACAGGAGTTGTAGTAGTCCCAAGTGGAATTTCCCCAGGATACCCTGTGGCATGATCCACTACTCCTAGTAGGAATTTGTTTCCTGATGCTGTGGGAGGTTCATGTGAACCCACTATGTCCACACCTACCATTTCAAATGGAACCCCAACCTCTGGTAGTGGAATCAAGGGGGCCTTTGGATGGCCAACTGTTTTGCCACTGGCTTGACAGGTGACACAGGAGCTGACAAACTCCTTCACCTTCTGAGACATCTGGGGCCAGTAAAAGTGACTAACTAGCCTTTCCCAGGTTTTGGTTTGGCCCAGATGTCCAGCTAGGGGGATGTCATGAGCTAAAGTTAGTAGGAACTCCCTGTACTTCTGAGGTACTACCACTCTCCTAGTGGCTTTATGGTTGGGGTCTCTGGCCTCAGTGTACAGTAGTCCCTCCTCCTAATAAACTCAGTGTGTACCACTAACATCTCCCTTCTCCTGGGTAGCAGCTTACTGCCTCAGACTTTCAACAGGTGGACAGTCCTGCTGTCCAAGGCACAGCTCTTCCCTAGAGGGTCCCCCTGGGCCTAAGAGTTCAACCTGGTAAGGGTCAAGCTTGTGGCCTCAGTTCCCTCTGTGGTGTCCAAGTCCTTTCCCTGAGGAAAGGGGCCCTGATCCTTTTGCTGTACAGAAGCTGGTTTCCCAGACTTCTTACCTTTTCTCTTGGAAGGTTGGGCTATACTTTCAGGCTCCAACACTTCTTTTTCACCCTGTTTTCTGCTCTGTGCTCTTGTTTTTACACAACCCACCTCAGGGATATCCAGCATTGCTGCATGGGTTTTCAATTCAACCTCAGCCCATGCTGAGGTTTCTAGGTCATTGTCAAGCAGACAGGCGGCTGGCAGCTTTGGAGAGACCACTACCTGCTTCAGGCCAGTAACTCCCCCCCCCCCCAGTCTAATGTCACCTTGTATCTCTCACCATAGTGACACTGGCACCTGTATCCCTCAGAGCTTCTATCCTAGTTCCATTAATACACAGGTATTGTAAATACTTCTTTAAGTTGGGTGGCCACACAGCAACAGTGACAAGCTCAACTTCCCCTTCTGAAACTAGAACTGCTTCAGTGTGCAAGCTGATTTGCTCTTGGCACACTGTTGATCCCATCTGGAGACTTGCTACACCAGCACCAGGAGTAGCTGTAGTAGGACTAAGAGGCTTCTTGTTAGGACAAGAAGCATCTCTAGTTAAGTGTCCCAACTTTCTACAGTTGTTACACCAGGCCTTTGCAGGATCAGAGGGGCATATTACCAACAACTAGCGATAATTATCGCTATGTTGGTTTAGCGGCGATATTTTTATCGCCGAGCTGCGGCGATTTTTATCGCTTAGGAGCCTTGATATTATCAAGGTTCATCTCCTAAGCGATAAAAATCGGCCGAAATGCATGAATATCGCTGAAAAGTCAGCGATATTCATGCATTACCGAGCTAATGCTCTTAGCCATGTTATCCACCTACCATTGGATAACATGGCTAAGAACTGCTCAGGGGCAGGTGTTAGCTTTTGGAGATATTCGCGCGTAGCGCGAACATCTCCAAAAGTTGGTAATAGGAGATAGCGATAGCGAACTTTCCCTTTCAACTACCCCTCTTTTGTTCAGTAAACATATCTTCTATCAGCGCTTGGACGCCTTTGGGCAACAACCGCGCTTTACCAGGTAATCGCGCACTCGTTCTTGAAAGCAGCGCTTTGAATCAGGTTGCGCTCAGGTCGCGCTGAGACCTACAATTTCTTAAAATATCCGCGCTTAGGCTCGGTTTTTTAATTTACCCGTTTTGTATTTTAGTTTATTTTTGTTTATCTTACCCTCGTTTTTAGCTTCTTGTCTTGGCCCTCACTTGCTCTGTAATAGTTACAACACCGCATTTGGCGGGTCCTGCTCACCTACTCCGAATACCAGCGCCATCTTGGGGGTAATTATTGCACGCTCGGCGGCGCCATTGTGGTTAGCGCGCTAGGGCTTGAACATCTACTTAAGGCGAGCGAGAACTGGAGCTCGGGGCTTGACCAGGTAATCGCGCACTCGTTCTTGAAAGCAGCGCTTTGAATCAGGTTGCGCTCAGGTCGCGCTGAGACCTACAATTTCTTAAAATATCCGCGCTTAGGCTCGGTTTTTTAATTGACCCGTTTTGTATTTTAGTTTATTTTTGTTTATCTTACCCTCGTTTTTAGCTTCTTGTGTTGGCCCTCACTTGCTCTGTAATAGTTACAACACCGCATTTGGCGGGTCCTGCTCACCTACACCGAATACCAGCGCCATCTTGGGGGTAATTATTGCACGCTCGGCGGCGCCATTGTGGTTAGCGCGCTAGGGCTTGAACATCTACTTAAGGCGGCCATGTATACGCGCAGCCTTCGCGCGAAGCGTGAGCACGCCGGAGTCACGCCAGAGTCCAGCCCGTCTGCGCCCGTCCGCGCACGAACGGGCCCAGGGGCTAGGACTCTTGGCCAAAACTACACCTATCATGCGGATCAGCTACATCTGCTTAATGCAAATAAGGTGAGGCTAGAGACGAATGTTATTGGGAGACTGAAAGAGTTGCATCTTTTGAGATCTCTTGATATTATGCCCGATCGCCGGAAATACAAACTGAAAGTGGTTAGCCTGAATACGAGATCTCTGCATAAACATCATCTTGATATCTTTACCCTCCTCCAAGATGGTGATATTGATATTCTAACCTTAACTGAGACGTGGTTAGATAATAATTCTGCCCCAGACATCGTGGCCGCCTTGCCCAGTGAATATGATGTCATCTGGCAAAACCGAGCTAACAACCTGCTAGGTGGAGGAGTTGCAATCTTTTACAAAAGGCAGTTGACAATGGAAAACCTGATGGCAGACTCAATAGACCTGGCGGATATACTTGGCGTCAAGTTTACTTTTGAAAATTCTTGTTGGGTGATTCTTACCATCTATCGTCCCCCCAACTCCTCGCCCGCTTTTAATGATCTCTTTTGTCCCATAATATCCGATATCTGCTCAAGAAACCAAAAAGTGGTGGTTACAGGTGATTTTAACCTTCATTGGGAAAAATCCCCTAAAGTATCGGTATCTCGACAATTGGAGGAAGTTATGTACTCAATTGGCCTGACACAGTTGGTGGAATGCCCTACTCATATTAAAGGACATACGCTTGACTTGATCTGGACCTCAGACCCTGTGGTTACTATAGATAGCGTCCTACCGTGTCTTTGGTCAGATCATTTCTTCATCTACTGTACTATCCCCATTGGTGGGAAACCCCCTTGTCAAGTTCCAAAACTGAGGCGGGTACGCCAATGGAGGAATGTTAATTCACAAGCGTTGTTGGACACTCTCCCACAACACCTTGCTCCGCTCAGTGGAAACTTAGATGGGGACTATATGGGACAAATTCAGACCATCTCCCAGGCAATTGATCAGATAGCCCCAGAGAAATTACAACGAGCAAAGGGTCTGGGGAAGGGGGCACCTTGGTATACCACCCCTGTGAGATTTAAAAAAAAAAGCTTCGTAGTATGGAAAGGAGATGGAGAAAATCCAAGGAGGATTCTGATAGGGAACAATATAAAACCCTTTCAAAAGAATATAAGAAAAGTTTGTTGTGGGCTAAAGCTGAATACTTTGATATCCGCATTAAGCGGGCACATAATGTGCAGAAAGAAACTTTTAGTATTTTGTCAGAATTGACAAAGAAACCAACGAATGCGGTTACAAAGATTGAGTATAATACGTTCCAATATTACTTTTTAGAAAAAGTTGAGACTATTCTCTCTGAGATCAAGAGCAATACGGTGAGTGGCCTTTATGTACCGCAGCTGATCGAAGTACCGCAAGATTGTACTATTTCATCTTTTCCAGAGTTGGATGTCATGAGGCTTGAACATCTTATGTCCTCTATAAAATCAGGCTCACCGGCAGATCCATGTCCTCCGACTATTTTTCGAGGAGCATTAGCCTTGATGTCAGACCATATTGTCCCCTTTTTAAATAGTTCATTACGGACGGGCTATCTCCCAATGAAGCTTAAAGAAGCCCGGGTACGACCCTTACTGAAAAAACCTGGAGCTGAACAAACAAACTTGAAAAATTATCGACCAATCTCTCAGCTGCCGTTTATGTCCAAAATTATTGAGCAGCATGTGCTACAATCGTTGGCTGCCTTCCTGGAATCACACAATCTCCTCCAGGGACGCCAAGCAGGTTTTCGGGCACATCACAGCACCGAGTTGGTGATGCTCTCAGTGTTGGATGAGCTCAGGGACATGGCTGACAGTAGGAAACCGAGTGCCCTGATACTTTTAGATCTATCAGCGGCATTCGACACTGTCAGCCATGATCTGCTCTTGGACAGACTGGCGAATTTTGGAATAAAGGACACAGCCTATAAATGGCTAGAGTCCTTTTTGACAGGGAGGCAGCAGAGGATTCAATTGGGAGAGGAGATTTCTGAGTTGGGCAGTATGAACTGTGGGGTTCCGCAGGGATCCGCATTATCACCGTTACTTTTTAATCTTTAACTGCAACCCCTTATTGAATCCTTGGTACAGATGGGTTGTCGGGTGTTCAACTACGCAGACGACACCCAACTACTCTTTAGTATTGAGAACTCTAAAGTAGCTCAGCTACATACACAGGAGGTACTTAGGTATACAGTCAGCTGGATGAGTGACAATCTGCTGAAGATTAACCCCGAGAAGACGGAGGTTTTGGTGTTGTCAACCGGCATTTCACCTTGGGGAGATCTGTTTTGGCCAAAAGAACTTGGGCCCACCCCAATGCCAAAGCCCAATGTGAAAAGTCTGGGTATAAAGATCGACAAGGACTTGTCGATGGTTACCCAGATTTCTGCTGTTGTGGGCACTTGCACTGGCCTAATTAGGCAATTGCGTCGACTAGTCCCTCTTTTATCCGAATCTATGCTTCGGACAGTGGTTTCGGCCACCATATTATCAAGACTGGACTATGGCAATGTCCTGTACTTGGGTCTACCAAAGAATTTGATCCAAAGACTGCAGGTCGTTCTGAACGACGCTGCACGCCTAATCTTTAAACTTCCGAGAAGATCACATGCTTCCCCCTTATTGTCTAAGCTCCACTGGCTTCCTATGAAGCAGAGGGTAGAATTCAAGAGCTTGTGCATCGCACACAAGGCAATTCATGGGCAAGCACCTAGTTATATTAAGGATCGTCTAATGCCCTACAATCCGAAACGAACCTTAAGATCATCTGATGCCTTATTGTTGACTTGCTCCCGCTTTAACTTAGCCACAAAAGGCGGAAGGTCCTTCTCCATACTTACCCCACTGTTATGGAACAAGCTACCAGTGTCCTTGCGCAAGGAGGCGAATCTTCTTTGCTTCAGGAAACAGTTGAAAACGATTTTATTTAGGGAGGCTTTTGGACACACAGGCTAATCTACAATCTGGTCTAAGTTTCTGTGAGTAAGAATAAAGTGTGTTTTCTTTGGTCTGGAGCGCCTTAAGACCTGTTGGTGAGCTGGCGCTATATAAACCAAAGTAACATAACATAACATAACATAAATACCCATTTCATTCATTTCATGTTAGCGACTGTTTCAAGTCGCTAACATCTTGGCACGCCCACTTTGCATGTCATTAGTGATAAATTTCACTGACATGCAAAGCGGGGCCCAAGATGGTCGCTATCTCCTACTAGCTGTCGCTAACTGCTGTTAGCGACAGCTAGGTAATAGGGAGATAATTTTATCTCCGCTTTCTTGGCTTTTAAAGCCAAAAAAGCGGAGATAAAACCCCTTGATAATATGCCCCAAAGTTCTTTCCCATGTCTTTCCCAGTAGTAGATTGGGAAGAGTTTTGGGACCCAACCCCCTGTGCAGGTTTTTGGGGCGCTTTAGAAGACTCAGGCTTTTTATCTTGGGGATTCTCACCACCTTTCCCCTAGGGAGGTTTTGTCACCCCTTTCTTTTGGTCACCACCTGTGGTTATTTTAGTCACCCTTGTCGTGACCCAGTGGTCTGCCTTCTTTCCCAATTCTTGGGGAGAAAGTTGATGTAACTTTTCATTAGTGCAATTCCTTGAAATATGTTGTTTCATAAACAAATTGTAAAGTCCATTGAAATCATGCACTTTGTGTCCAGTTAACCAACCATCTAGTGTCTTAACTGAGTAGTCTATGAAGTCAATCCAGGATTGGTTGTGTGACCCCCCTGAATCTAATTCTATATTCCTCAGTTGATAGTCCAAATCCCTCAATCAGCGTTCTCTTCATGAGGACATAAGACCCAGCATCTGCCCCAAAAAGGGTGAGGAGTCGGTCTCTGCAGATACCAGAGAACAGTTCCGAAAGGAGTGCCCCCCAGTGTGACTTCTTCCCCTTTCTCATTTCACAAGCCCTCTCAAAGGCTGTGAACCATTTTGTGATATCATCACTCTCTTCATATTTAGGGACAATCCCTTTGAGGATTATATGATCATAAGATTGCTCTTTATCCTTATTGAGTAAATTGTTGCCTGGCACCAACCTACCATGCAAGCGTAACTTTGTGCATACACCCAATCTTGCTAACAGCGTCCGTCAACTTCTACAACACAGACGTCATCACCAGTATTACGGTCCCCCGTATTACCAAGCACCAGCCCGCTCAGCCCATACCAGTTAGATGTTATTTTGTCACAGTTTGGTTATTAGTCCCCCCTCACAGTTATGGAACAAGCTACACCCGAAGCGCCCACAAAATGCCTGCACGACATGCGCTGCATGAGAAGCAATTTAGGCTACCACCGCAGACGTAGATCCAAAACGCTCAGTCGTACCTTGTGTAATCTGCAAAAGTTGTTCACAAAGGGAAATGATGCGATTCGTAATTTCAGTGAACCCACTAAACGCAGATAGCTGCAAACGTTGAGAATACAGCAATGTTTTACATTAACACATGCAACACCGACACATCAAGCACTAATGAGTCTTGCACATGTGTTCAGAATGAATAAATAACTCACACCACAAGCAAACAATTGCCATAAGGTCATGTTTAAGTGTAATATTTGTAAACAATTGAACCATGCTTGACAGTTGAAATAACTTTCGATGCTGAATTGTCAAAGTGTTGAATGTATCTGACTTACTAGAGATATGGCATGTATACAGTGCAATGAAGCCTACAGATATTCCCATTCTGGCTGTTTGTTATAAACCATAAACTCAATAAAAAGATTTAAAGAAATAAATTAGGTAAATTGATGACACCATTGATGGGTGCTAGGCCCATCTCTGCGCGCTCTCGCCAGCAACCTGGTCTCTAGATCCAGTCTTTTTGTCAGCCTTGCTAAAAGACTGTCTTCCTCATTGAGGCCGTCCTCAATGTCCTCAGTAGTGCCTGATCCACCTATGTGGGCTCTAGGCACTGAGAGGTTGATTTTTGGATTCAGGGCCATTGGGGCCCTTCCCTCCCTATGAAGTGGGGGGAGGGTGTTGGAAAGCATCCTCATACCCTCAATCTTATTCTTCATCTGTTTGCTCTTCACCATTTTCAAATGGGTGGTCCTTAACCCCTCCCATGCTGATGACGAGCTGAGCTAGTCATCAGCCACGGTGCTCGTGTGCTGATGACGAGCTGAGCTCGTCATGGCCATTAGAACGCTCGCACGCTGGGATAATTCCCCTGCTGTGCTGTGCGTTCTGAGGAAACGGGTGTGGACATGATGAGCTCAGCTCGTCAGGAGCTCAGGAGCACTGTAGCTCAGCACTCGGAGTCAGGTAAGTCGAAGTACAAGAAGAAGTCGAAGAAGCATCGTCGCGCTTTGACTTCTCCCTATCAGTCGGCTGAAGCGAGGAGGGATGCAGGCGGTGCCCCTCAGGCAGCTCAACGTGTGGAGCCTGAAGAGCCGACTCAGAGTTTCCCTCCCTTCCTGGGACCCAGAGCGACTCCTGCCCAGCTTTGTAAATTTTACGAGGCTATGCACGCCATTTTTGGGCAGCCCGAACCCGCTGGCGGGCCTTCGGCTCCAAGGACTTGTTTAAGGGGCCTAGGCCTTCTCCGCCGGCAGCTCCGGCCCTACAGGTCCCCCATGGATCCAGGCCTGGACCCGGATCCGTGCCGGTTGACCTTATTACGCCTCCACCGATGCCGCTTCCTACGGCACCGCACCCGCATTCAACACCGGTCGTGCCCCCAGCCGGCGTAGACCCTGGCCTCCATCCTGATGTGGGCAGGGAGTTGGACCGGCATCGCCTGATGCCGGATCCGGCGCCGAGTGGGGTTTTTGTGCCCCATTCACTCCGGGGGTCTCTGTTAGGTCAGATTGACACCCAGAGGATGAGTAGGATGACTGGGAGGGGTCAGGTGACCCGCTGACCGACCAGTTGAAGTATAATCCGGATTGGAGAGAGGACCTGGGCTATGCCAGTGGTCTTGATACCTCCCATGACCTTGGTAGGTTGTCTCCTCCTACCGTGGCTACGGAGGAGGGAGCATCATACACAGTGGTGTTGCGTAGGGCGGCTGAGGCTCTCAACCTCGAGCTCCCTACAGTGGCAGTAAGGAATAACCTCCTGACAGAGATGCTTCAACCGCAAGCAATCTCTTCCATGCCCTTGCTGCCGCTCAATGACACCCTCACCGATGTCCTTTTGGGCACCTGTTCCAGGCCCAACAAGGGGGCTCCTGTGGATAGGATGATTGCCCGATGCCACCGCCCGGCTCCAGGTGACCCCACTTTCCTCTCCCAACACCCCACCCCTGAGAGCTTGGTGGTCCAAGCCTCTACCTCCAAGAACGCATTCTCTACTGCTCCACCAGATAGGAAATCCAAGAAGCTGGATCATCTTGGGAAGAAGATTTTCTCTTCCGCCAGCTTGGGACTGCAGTTAGTAAACACTGCATGTCTATTGGGCCGTTATTCCCATTCTGTGTGGGACATAATTGCGCAAGTGCTGCCTCAGGGTCCGGAGGAGGCCTGGACAGTGCTCTCTCAGGCTGTTGCTGCCCGGAGGGATGCGGCAAAGTTTACCATCCGTTGTAGGCTGGATACCACCGACTCTCTTGGCAGGACGATTTCCACGTCGGTAGCCCTTTGACGCTACGCCTGGATGAGATCGACTGGCTTTTCTGGGGATGTCCAGAATACCCTTATTGACATGCCCTTTTATGGGCGTCTCCTTATTGGTGACAAAGCGGACAACGATCCAGAGCGTTTCAAGGACTCACAGGCTACGGCCAAGTCCTTGGGCCTCTCCAGCCGCCCTGCACAGTCTGCTTTTTGCCCCTTTTGTGGCTACGGAAGTGGTGCCCCACTACGTTCCAACCAGAGCCACAGGCCGAATCAAGTTCCCCAACTTTTGCAGGGATGTGGGACCCACCGCTGTGGTTCAGGGGGCCAGCGGGCGGGCCAGTCCACCTACCCCCCTTCTGCAGCAGCCTCCAAACCTTCCTACACTGACATTTCGGGCCCATCAAACACAATTGTGTGCTGCAAGATCCGCCATCACCTCCCCCACTGGCACACCATCAGGTCGGACAGGTGGGTTTTACAGACAGTCCGACGGGGCTACTCCCTCCCCTTCGAGGCTACCCCTTCAGCCATGCCACCCCAATACCACCGTATGTCGGAGGATCACCTGGGCCTTCTCCAACAGTCATGGCTCTCTTGGCCCAGAAGTAGGTCGTGGTTGTTACTCCCACTACTTTCTGGTACCCAACAAGGACAAGGGCCTGCGTCCTATCTTGGATCTCAGGAACGTCAACCGCTTCATCCGGAAGGAGAAGTTCAAGATGTTGACGCTCGCTCAGGTCTTGTCTGCCCTCGACCCTGGAGACTGGTTAGTAGCGTTGGACTTGCAGGATGCTTATTTTCACATCCCAGCCTGCCGGCGTTACCTGCGGTTCACGGTAGGCCAAGAGCACTTTCAGTTTACCATGCTCCCCTTTGGCCTTACCAGCGCAACTCGGCTGTCCACAGAAGTGATGGCGGTGGTCGCAGCTCATCAGCGCAGATCAGGGGTTCCAGTCTTCACCTATCTCGACAACTGTCTGTTGAAGGCGGGCTCACCCCAGACTGTTGTCTCCCACCTCCAGACTACGGCCGACCTCCTGCATTCGCTGGGGTTCTCCATCAATGTGCCGAAGTCACGCCTGATTCCCTCTCAGAAGCTCCTCTTCATCGGAGTGGTTCTGGACATGACGCAGTTTCAGGTTTATCCTCCTGAACAGCAAGTCTGGGATATTTGGGCTATGATTCCGATCTTTCAGCCTCTAACCTGGGTTTCGGTCAGAATGACCCTGAGGCTGCTGGGCCTCATGGCCTCCTGCATCCTGCCGGTCGATCATGCCTGGTGGCATATGTGGGCTCTGCAGTGGGACCTGAAGTTCCAGTGGACGCAGCATCAGGGGAATATATCTGATTGCATCCAGATCTCGGAGGGCACTGCACAACAATTGCAGTTGTGGCTCACGAACCAGGACTGGGTCAACAGCAGATCCCTCTCCCATCCCCAACCAGAGTACACAGTGGTGACGGATGCATCCCTTCTGGGATGGGGCGGCCACATGGGAGAGGCGGCGATCAGAGGCCTCTAGTCTCCGGTGGAGTCCGGGCTCCACATTAGCATTCTGGAGTTCCGGGCGATTTGTCTCGCACTCAAGGCATTCCTTCCCTTTGTCCGGGGAAGAGTAGTGCAGGTGTTCTCGGACAACACCACCGCCATGTGGTACTGCAACAAACAAGGTGGGGTGGGGGTGTGGACCCTATTTCAAGAGGCCTCTAGACATGGCTGGAACATCAGGGCATATAACTGGTGGTTCAACACCTGGCAGGTTCCCTGAACACCAGGGCGGACAAACTGAGTCGCCGGTGTATGATGGAACACAAATGGCGTCTACACTCGAAGATGGCACAAGGTCTTTTTCAACAATTGGGAGTGTCTTGGTTAGATCTACACGCCACCGAAGAGAACACGCAATATCAGAAATTCTGCACGTTGGAATTTCCAAGCCAGACCTCGCTAGGCGACGCTTTTCGTCACAAGTGGAGTTGCGGTCTGTTGTACGCCTTTCCGCCTATACCACTTCTGCCCAGACTGCTGAAGATCAAGCGCGACCGGGCCCAAGTCATTCTGGTGGCTCCGGAATGGGTACAAAGAGTCTGGTATCTCAAGCTGCTCAACATGGCCATCGATCCTCAGATCCGACTTCCTCTTCAGGAGGATCTCCTGTTGCAGCAGCAGGGGACGGTCCTCCACCTGAACCTGTCGAGCCTCCACCTCCTTGCGAGGATATTGAGTGGTGGCAGTTGACATCATTTGAATTGCCTCCCGAAGTTTGTGATGTAATCTTGCCAACCAGGCGTCCCTCCACTAAGACGGTCTTCGCCTGCCGCTGGAATAAATTTGTGGCATGATGCACAGCAAAGGCTGTGGATCGCCTTGCTGACCCTCTTTCTGGGGTTCTCTTCTTGCTCCTTTCTTTGGCCCAGCAGGGCTCTGCTCTGGGCACTGTCAAGGGCTATCTTTCAGCCATTTCTGCCTTCCTTCGGCCGCCTGATCAGCCTTTGCTCTCCATGTCCCCGGTTGTAAATCGTTTCTTAAAAGGCATAACTCATCTCTTTCCTCCTATTCCCTTCGTTATGCCTCAGTGGGACTTGAATCTTGTCTTGACTTATTTAATGTGCGCTCCCTTTGAGCCGCTTCTCAACTGTCCTTTAAGACTTTTAACTCTTAAGACTCCATTCCTGGTGGCCCTCACATCTGTCAGAAGAGTGAGTGAGCTCCAGGCTCTTTCATCGAAGACTCCTTTTCTGTCTGTACATCCGGACAAGGTTGTCCTCAGCACTCATCCATCCTTCCTTCCCAAGGTTTCCACCTCCTTTAACATTGGGCAAACAAACCATCACTTTACCCACCTTCTTTCCACCTCCGCATCCTTCAAAACAGGAAGAAAGGCTCAACCGTTTGGACCCAAAACATCCGTTTACCTTTTATCTGGAGCGCACCAAACAGTTCCGGGTTGATGACCAGCTCTTTGTTGTCTACGTGGGCGCCAAGAAAGGTCAGACCGTACACAAGCGGACGATCTCCAGATGGGTCATTTTGTGTTTCAAAGCCTGCTATTCTGTAGCGAAGAAGGAGCCTCCAGTGGGGCTGCGCGCCCATTCCACCAGGGAGAGGGCAGCCACTACTGCTTTGTGACAAGGAGTCCCTCTAAATGACATCTGTCAGAAAACTACGTGGGCATCGCTGCACACATTTACGAGACACTACTGCCTCAACAGCCAAGTCGGAGAGACGGCTTCTTTGGCCGTTCTGTTCTCCAGCACTTTCTGGTGTGAACTTATTCGCAGACCCACCTCCGTGGTTGGTAATGCTGGGGTATCTATTCTAAGGTAAGGAATCTATAACTAACTGTTTCTTCCATATGAACAAGTTACTTACCTTTGGTAACGATATATCTGTAAAAAACATAGGGTAGTTATAGATTCCTTACCGCCCAACCCATCCTCCCCGTTCTGCTAACTGATTTCTAGGGTTACGGACATCCTTTCAGGGCCCTAGTTTTGTGCACCAGTGGTCAGTGTCTTGCATGGCTCTGCGTTTCTGGCACGGAAAGTCGTGTACGGAACTGACGTCAGCTCACGAGGGCAGCTTCTAAGTAGCTACCGTGACGTCATCCCAGCGACCACGACGCCAACGACGGACGCGGAGCTGACAGACGCCACCTTCCGACATGCAGAGGTACTGCTGACGAAAAAACTTTCTGGATCCAGTCTGACACCTGGGGGTAATTCGAAGGTAAGGAATCTATAAATAACCTATGTTTATTACAGATCTATTGTTACCGAAGGTAAGTAACTTGTTTTTTACATAGGGACCTTGCCTCCTTGAAAGACAAGTGAAGGTAAGGGGTGAGGTTGAGCTCCTCAACCTGGTCCTCTTCGTAACTGTGGTTATCTTCACTAACAGCTGGGTTCTTGTTAAGAGACATAGTTAAAACAACTTCTAACCCCTCTTATCCCTAGCCAAAGTGACTTTTTATTTTTCTAAAATTCTAAAGGGACTTAACCAAGGCCCTAACAAGACTTTTAGTACTTTTGCAAAAATGCCAATTTGAAAAACATCAGAATTCTAAAGTCAATTTAAGAGTTCTGTCATATGATCAGGTGGGAACCAAGTTAGTCCAACAAATGCAAAGTTGTATAACCCACCGCTGATCCACCAATGTAGGAAGCTGGCTCTGTATATACTATACGAAAGTGAGGTATACATTGCACAGAGTCCAGTGGAACCGCAAAGGTAGGCAGAGATAAAAGTAGATAGCACCTTACTCTCTATTTGTGGTAGTGTGGTCGAGCAGTCAGGCTGTATCTGAGGACAGTGTTAAGCATTTGTTGTACACACGCAGCAAATTATTTCACACACTCAAAGACTGAACTTCAGACCAATTGTTTTTGTATAGAAATATTCTTTTAGTTATTTTATTTTCTAGAAACAAGCAAGCCTGGCACAGGTAAGCAATAAATACTTTACAGTAGTAACACAGTTGTAACAGTTTGGATTGCAATTGTATATGCACTTTGCTTTGGTTACAGTACTGTTACTGAAAATGCAATGCTTTGGACATACAGCATATATACTTAGTATAGGCTTTTTAGTCAAATAAAAAGTACATTACTCTGCAGATTACTTTTCTTACACAGTGCAGTATACCTGGATAGTGCACTGGAACATTTCCTGTAAACAGGTGAGTAAAAGTGTTTTAGTTATTTAGTACAATTTTAAAAGGATTTTTTAGGTTTTCCAACTCCACACTTAAAAAACGTTTCCTAGAAAACAGTCAATGGTATCCTATGGAGGAAAATAGTGTTATTGGTTAACAGGTATATACTTTGTTGTGGGAGTTGGTATTCTGGGGTTAGACTCAGGGGTCTCCCAGGGTCAAGGATGCACTCTTGTTACCTACTCAGCAGCACTAGGGCGGCCGGGTGCAGAGTGCTGAGGCCCAATGTTATCCAATGGGGGATAGGGGCCTCCGGTTGGTGGCTGCTGACGAGCAGGCCACTGGGTTGTGGGAGCAAAGGTCCTGTACTTAAGCTCAAGTCAAATGGGGGTTCAAGCCAGCACAAAAGGTGCACCCTCAGCGGCACTGGGGAGACCGGGTGCAGAGTGCTGTTTTGGCATCTGGCTCCCAGTAGCTTTCAATGGGGTTTCTCTGGTTTAAAAGCATCAGGCAGGTTTGGGGACGAATGTCTTCTGGGTGAGACCACTACTTGGAGAGGTAAGTTGAGAAGCTGAGGGTTGGTTAGGCACCGTCGGTTGGTCCACCCAAGCCTGTGGGGCGTCGGGGGCAAGGGTGCCTTTTAGGGTCGGCTCTTCTTACCAGCTCCTGGTCGCGGTTGGGGGGACCTTCTGGTTTGAGGCTGCAGGCATCGCCTGGAGGCGTGAGGCGGGTCAAGGATCACTGGATCTCAGGTCAAGATTACCGGGGAGACCTCCTTGTGGTGTTGGGCCACTCGAACTCGGGCCATGGGCGTCGGGTGCAGAGTGGTGCAGACTTGTGGATCCTTGTGGAGCTGGATTCTGTGGGTGAACAAATCCGGTGTTCACTGGAGAAAAATGTCTTTGGGATTGAAGGCAGGCAAGTCCTCAGGGTTTCTCGACGTTGCTGGCTGCAGGACACACCGAGATTTGGCTGGAGCAGGTTTAGGGTGGGGACAGGCCGGTAGGACTGGAGCCAAGTGAGTCTGCATCCTCCTCCTGTTGGCTTCGGCAATGCTGTTCGGTCCTTCTTCTTTTCTTCTTCTGGTTTCTTGTCTGAGGAAGCAAGTTTCAGGGGTGCCCCCAAATACTAGATTATGGGGCGTTACAGGTAGGTACAAGGTTGGGACCAATGGATTCCTTCCCTGGGGTGGGTACATCCCTATTATGCCACCCTCCAGTGGGAGGAGGCCATATGCCACTCCCTGGTTGGCTAGGTCCTCCCATCTACAAGATGGCGAGGACTAAGAGTTGTGCTTCACCTCGCCTCCCCCACCTGAGGGGTGGAGTTGGCAAAGGTGGGCACACCTCTCTTCCTCACTTGTTTTTCCCACCAGTTCTCCCGCCCAAAGGGGGGGTCAGAACCAGTGCGGACCAGTTTCTGAAAGCAGCAAGTGGCCTGGGGAAGCTCACCAAGGTAGCAAGCCTTTGAAGCTTTTCCTTCATGAACCCTGCCCATCCTGGGGGAAGAGGCTTAGCACCTCGTCCCAGGATGTGCATTGTTGCAGGCCCCAGAGAGCAGCAGGTTCTCATCCAGGGGATACTCATCAATAGTCATAATCTATGATTAATCCCCGCCCATGTGTGGGTTCCCGGAGCATATATCGAGTGAGCAAGCGGCGACAAGCTGCGAAACGTGTCTGGACATTAGGAAATAAAATAAGCTGAGCACTTACTTTGGGTCCGTGTCCTGTTTGATTGGCCTATGGCGTGAGATACAAGCGAGCGAGCCGAGGACTGGAAATCTTTATATATATATATATATATATATATATATATATATATATATATATATATATATGTGTGTATATATCCTACTGGCGGTCGCCAGTAGGTAGTTATAGTTAGGACCTATTATCCATAGGAAATCCGCAACATTCTATTTGGAACAACTTTGGTGCCAGTTAACGAATCTTTGCGTCATTTTCAAAACTGGTGGCCCGCTCCGGTCTGCTCTTATCCTGAAAGTCTCAAGGGGATTTGTGAAGCAGGGGCTGAGAAAAAAGGGGGTCCCAAAAACATATTTTCTCCATGTAATTTTCCATAGGAACCTTTAATCGCAGCTACAGCCCGAACTGCTGAACGGAGGTACACCAAATTTGGCAAAGAGGTAGCCTTTGGTTCAGACTTGTGCCTTTTGGTTAAATGGTGTAAATCCGTTCAGTAGTTGCTGAGAAAATTAAAAAGTAAAATCATAGATATATCTATGGCCACGGTGGATCCGCGCACCCTATGCGCATCGTCCCGTTAACGCGCTGCATGCTAATTGGCTGTCAAGTAGTTGTCAACATTCCAAACCAGGAAGTGTTGGCAGCCATTTTGTGCCTCGGTAGAAGCGAGGTTGAAGAAATCAGTGGAAAAAGTGTGCAAAATGTATAAAGGGGACAGGGTAGCAATACCCTGACCCTCTAGACCTGCTTAGGGGGTCCCACAAGGACACTTTTTTTTAAACAGCAAAATGCGTGCAGGGTGCATGGATCGTAAAAAAATAAATAAAAACAAAGCGCAGGATCCCGAGCTTCTTTAATAATTAGCCCCAATGGGGGGCCAAATCCTGGGGGCTAAAATATTAAATTTGGAGGAGGGGCCCAGAGGGGCCCCTTAGCCCTGAGGACCACCACCCCTCGGGGCTACACAATAAATGGGTGGGGGGCTCAAAGGCCACCCCCCCCAGTAAAATACATGGGTGGGGGGTTCAAAGGATCCTCCCAGCCCCGGGATCCGCTACTCCCCGGGGCTTTCAAAAAAATGGGTGGGGGGACTCAAAAGCCCCCCAAGCCCCGGGGATCACCACCCCAGGGGCTTTTTATATTGTGGGAGGGGGGCAGCGTGGCCCCCCTCCTGGAGCCGTAGGGCCCTGGGGACCATCACCCCCCTAGGGGTAGGTCCTGCAGTGTCTCCGGGTGCCCACCCTCGGGACACTGCTATTTGCTATGCCAGGGTGGGAGCCTGGGCTCCCGCCCTGCCATAGCAAACTTTGTTTGGATTTTGAAAGAGAGAGCAGGGAAACCTGCTCTCTCTTTCAAAATGCAAAGCAGACTGCTTTTCCCCACGGGGAGCTGCATGATAGCAGCTCCCTGTGTGAAAAAGCTCCCGAAGGACGCGGGGAGCCGACTAGGACCGTGGAGGCATTGGGGCTCCCCTACGGTCCCCAATGTTGTATATAGGCCGCAGGGGATGGGGTCGCCGGGGAGAATAAAAATTAGTGGTAGGTGGTACATTTTTTTACGGTAAAATTAGGAGTCTCTACGTTTTGGAATGTTGTCAACCCCGTCTCCCACTTAAATAGCCACAAAGTATTTAGTGAAGCCCACACTGTCAAGTGTTTCACAAAACATGAAACAGCAGTGTTTGGCTGGGATCGATGAAGAATTGCCCACTGACGAGTACAGAGTAGGCAAATTGTACATGGGGTTTTGTAACGCCAGTGGCTGCTGCTCGTGCCCTCTCTTGAGGTTAATTCGAAGAGTTGTGTACTCCTTTTGCTCCTAATGTACACTACGCTCCGTAGTCTCTGTTTGCTTCCCCTCTGTCATGTAGAGGCCCCTGGGGAAATATGATGGCTTCCCTACAGCCAGCACCTCTGAAAAGGTAGAAGAGCTGGTAAAGATTCAGCCCGGGTATTACACTTCCAGTCATAAACACCATTCTTTTCTTAGTAAAACTTTGAGCCCCGGCACTTATTCTTTTACAAATTAAGTACTGTGTTGTCACGTGAATTGGGTGCAGAAGGGTACAGAGACGCTTTGCAGTCTAGGAGAGCGCCAACTTCCCGGGTATTGTTTACTAATTGTTCGAGGAGTTCAAGGTCAACTTAAGTCCGGAGATCGTCATACTCAGAATCTTTATTTAAATATGCAGGGTGGGCCTCGGCAGTCCCTGAAGCCTCGGTGGTCCTAGGCAGTGCCTTATTTGTTCTGTAATCACACGGGCACTACTTATGGTTTTATAAAGTGATACACTCATAGAACTCTTGCAGTTGTATAATTACCCAGGATTCATGTGCCTAACAGTTAGTTACATTATTTTTTGTAGGTGCACTGTAATGTTAAATAGTATGGACTTTAAAATCTTCTATAAACAGATGATTATCACAATAAATAATAGTCAAGTGTTGTCAGGAAAAGAAGACCTAAACACTCCGTTATTTATTTATTTTTTAAAAGTAACCTTTATTAAAACAGAAATAAATAGAAATGTAACTTTAACAGAACAGTATAATAAAAGAAACTTAGGTTGGACTCCAGTGGAAGCAGCATAGGTAACCTGCAAGACAAAAATGAAACATAAGCAGTTGTGCTATGTGGAAGAGGTAAAGAAAGCTAGTTCGAATGAAAGGACCATAGTGAAAATGGAAGGGAGGGGCAGTGGGTGGAAGTGAGAAGGGGAGGAGAGTTAAAAGAAGAGAGGTAGGAGGAGATAGAGCGTCGGCCTATTGCACTCAGCCCTTAGTGTTCACCCTCCGTCACCCGTTTGTCTAGGACTCAGGGATCTGCAAGATAGACTGTGGTTTAAGAAGTCCTTAAAATTAAATACATGAAGCCAGAGATTATGGGCTAAATTATGAAGGAAGGGCGATAACATTATCGCAGTTTTAGCATCAGGAAAAGGCCGCTAAAGCAGCGATAAGGAGTTCATAATATGCTGTTGTGAATTCCATTAGAAGCACAGGTTTTGGTGTGAACCTGGGATTCTATGGGAATTCACAAGGGCATATCATCAACCCCTTATCATCACTTTAGCGTTAGTTTCCAGTCTATAAAGTGGTGATAATGTTATCGCCGTTCTTTGCTAATATAGTTCTACATTATTAGTTACTGGAAAATCGCTTGTATTTACCTGTGCACCCAGAGTACTGCACCCCAGTCCCTTCCCCCGCAATGTGCTCAATTGAAGGTCTTCCACACTGAGGCTGCAAAGCTCACCTGCCACCACTGGTGTGTCCCACGACGTGTTGGTGCAAGCTCCGAGCCCGGGATACATTTGTATGGAAGACCATGTCTCCAAAATGGAACGATGTCTTAATACTGCCATGGAAGGTGTTAGAATGCTCAGGGCATCATTGCCGGAGAGAGTTCCCGCTCAGCCCCTTTTCAGGCAATCAATGAATTTCTGTAAAGGGAGAAATAATTTAATGGTGGAAATGTCTAGAGGTAAATGAAGGTTTATTTTAAGCTTGATAGAAAATAGGAGTTGAGTGCATCCTTCGTTTTTGAAGTACGATCAACCGTAGTAATCGTGGTTCAAAAAGAGTTGGAGTGCACGAGAATACAGAAGGTTAGATAATAATATTTCATGGTAAAGTTTACATAGAAAGGAATAAAGCACATGCTAGAATCTTAATGTCCGCGTGTAATGCAGTGGCGGGAGCCTGGGTGCATGTACACTCAGTAAGGATCTAACTACAGTGTCCTAAAAGCCAAGGCCACATGTCTGTAGGGCAGCGCTGCCTTCTGGCTCAGGTCTATAGTACGGTCCAGTAGGTCCTTAAAATAAGACTAATGTGACTGAATGAGGTCAGAGATCACAACATAATACTTGGCAATATTGCTTATTCGCACATGCGCAGTCTGCATGATGCATCCCACCCCTCTTGCAGCACCACGCTGAAGAGGTGTCTGTAGGGCAGCGCTGCCCACTGGCTCAGGTCTACAGTATGGTCCAGCAGGTCTTTAAAATGAGACAGAGATGAGACTGAATGAGGTGAGAGATCACATCATGCACGGCAATATAGTTTGTTTGCTCCTGCGCAGTGACGCTGATGCACCTCACCCCTCTTGCCGCACCGCGTTCAATTGGAGGCACCTAGGCCGCTCTGCTTACCTGCTGCATACACTACAGGCAGCAGAGCTCACAACTTGAATTCTGCTTTGGATTTATACTGCGGACAGCTTTGAATTCAGCCTTGATTTATCAATCTGCACTGCGGACATCAGGGTGCACAACTTGAAAAGAGTAAGACAAACAGTGTGAGAGAGGGGAAGAGAGAGAGAGGAAGAGATAGAGAGAGAGGAAAAGAGAAAAAGAATGAGACAGAGAGAGGAAGAGAGCTCACAACTTGAATTCTGCTTTGGATTTATACTGCGGACAGCTTTGAATTCAGCATTGATTTATCAATCTGCACTGCGGACAGCAGGGTTCACAACTTGAAAAGAGAAAGAGAAACAGTGTGAGAGAGAGGAAGAAAGAGAGAAAAAGAGTGAGAGAGGAAGAGGAAGAGAAAGAAAGAAAAAATGAGACAGAGAGAGGAAGAGAGCTCACAACTTGAATTCAGCATTGATTTATCAATCTGCACTGCGGACAGCAGGGTTCACAACTTGAAAAGAGAAAGAGAAACAGTGTGAGAGAGAGGAAGAGAGAAAGAGAAAGTGTGAGAGAGAGAGAAAGGAAGAGATGGAGCAGGAGGGGTAGTGTTCACACTGGAGAAAATCTTCGCAGCTCACCTTTCTGTCACCGGTGTGTGTCCAACCCGGTCCGGGTCATAGTGCACCCTCAAGTTTAGTGATCTGAAAGATAGTATAGAATTCGTAATTGCAGAGTATATACAACTGCACACACATGTTTCTGTGTTTCGACTCTGAGCACCCAGGCTGCTGTATTCCATCAACTCCCACTCCAAGGAGGTGTCTGTGCGCTATTTTCCTCCCAGGGTGCTGTACCCTATCCACTCCCACTTCCCAGTGATGACTTCCCATTACTGCGTACCCAGACTGCTGCACCCCATCCACTCCCAGTGCCCGGAGGTGAGTGCCTGTTCCTTCGCACCCAGACTGCTGCACCCTAGCCATTCCCACTCCCCGGAGGGGAGTGCCCATTCCTACGCACTCAGGCTGCTGCACACTATGCACTCTCACCGTCCAGAGGTGACTTCTTGCTGCTGTGTAAAAAAGCTTCTCTGCTCACCTTGTGCCACAAGCATGTTTGGAAGAGGGTCCACAATGTGCCGAAGCAACCTTCCTCAGGCATTGTCAGGATGGCCACACATCATCGCAGCTTCCACAGACGTTGAGCTCTTGTGGTGTTGGGGGGGGCGGGCGCCAAATTGTGAAACACAGCCTGTTAGATAAAAAGCAAGATAAGATTGTGCGTCATTCGTTCATCAAGGGAGAGATGAAAAGAGAGAGAGTAAGAGTGAGATAGTGACACTGAAGAGAATCTTCGCAGCTCACCTTTCCGTCACCGATGTGTCTCCCACCACGTACCGGGACATAGTGCACCCTGTAGCTCCACATCTGAAAGATAGTAGAGAATTAGTAATTCTAGGAAAGTCCAGTATGCAGGAATGAAAAGACAGAGATGGCAATTCTCTTGATGTGAATTGATCCTCAGAACACGTCTTGTATGCAGCAAATAAAAAGGAAGAATGACTGAACCGCCGTTAATTTCTACTTCTCAACATTCTCATATTTGAAACATAAAATTCCGAAAGCGACGCAAGGAAGCCACGAGCTGTGACATGAATGTCACGCTCGTGTGTGCAACACACGTTACCTCATTAAAAACAAGCTTTTGCAAAGCAATAGGTCTTGCATTATTTATTTATTTATTTATTATTTGAGCTTTTAGAGCGCGACAGCTACCCGAAAGGGTTTCCCGGCGCTATAATAATGTAGTTAGTCGTGGATGGTCAGGCCGAATCAGTTATTGGTCGAAAAGCCAGGTCTTGACTGCTTTACGAAAGCGAATATAGCTGTCCTCGGAGCGGATGTTCAGAGGAAGAGAATTCCAGAACTTAGGTCCCAGATAGGCGAAGGAGCGGCCTCCCATTCTGGAGAGTTTGATCTTTGGCACAGCAAAGAGGATTTGGGAGGAGGAACGAAGGGACCGGGTCGGGGAGTAGCATTTCACCAAGGTCTGTAGGTAGCTAGGTGCCACCTTATGCCTTATCTTGTGCATATAGCTGAGTGCCTTGAACCTCACTCGCTTTTCCACCTTTAACCAGTGAAGATCACGAAGGCGACTAGATATATGGTCGGTTTTGCGGCAACCACTGAGAAGACGTGCTGCAGCATTTTACACCAACTGTAGGCGTTGAGTGACTGCCTTGGCCGCCCCCAGGTAGACTATGTTGCCATAATCCAATCGGGAGGTGACCAAGGCATTCACCACCGACCTCTGGGTGTCACTGGGCAGCATCCACAGGATCTTTCTCAACCAGCGAATGATGGTAAAACATGTGGAAGAAACCTTGTTGGCTTGGCATTGCATGGTCAGGTCCCTGTCAATTGCAACGCCTAGATTTCGTACCTGTTCCACCGGTGCAGGAAGAGGGCCCAGTTCAGCTGGCCAGTGTCTCCAAGTCCAGAGGTCAGGTTTGTGCCCCAGGACAAGGACCTACGTCTTCCCACCATTCAGCTTGAGGAGATTATTAATGTTTGAGCTATTGGCATTGCAAAATAATGCAACACCAATAGCTTAAACTTTAATAATGAGAGACCTATTGCATTGCAAATGCTTATTCTATGATAGAGTTTAACTTAAAGTGATATTGCAGAAATCATTATTTATGACACAGATTCTTTAACAGGAATAACACGAAGGAAGATATTTTGACTGGTAATTGCCACTATCTTAATTTGGACTATCATAACACCGCCCTCTTACACCCTCCCATCTGCCCCCCCCAAATTGTGTTATGTCCCACAAAATGGCCAACTTGGAAGGTACGGGGTATCACTGACCCTATATTCATCCATAGTTCCACACATAAAAGATGGTGGACATGACGCCTTTCTGTGGATATGAATGTTTATTGCACATTCAGTGGGGTGTTGTAGCTATAGCAATACAGGGCCATGAAAAGTTCAGGTTGCAGTTTTTGGCACATGAAGGGCAGCAAATTAGAGTGAGGCTCGTGGTCGGAGTTAGGCTGCGCCAACATATATACTTATGTGGTCAGTCGGGTACACTGTCGAACTTTGGTGCTGAAAATCAGTGTCGCGCCTCGGAGTCACGTCCACATCCTGTTTTTGTAGGCAAATCACGTAATCTCTGCGTGCCTGGAAGTGTAATGTAAATACAGTGCTCATGTAAATCGCTGAAATACTTTTGGGTCGAGTTCGCGCTATATAAATATGCTAAAAGAAATAAAAACTCAGTCAATCGCAGGCACTTATAAATCTACTATACACTTTGCTTGCAGTACTATAATGATTCAGTCTCTACGTTTGTACTTGTAGAATGAGTGAGAGAAAGTCACATAACCAAAGTTTTTCCTACTGCCAGAGGTAAGATGATTGCATACGCTGTTTACAGCATAATGTAATATGGTAGGGCCCAGGGGTAGCATTTTGCAAACATAATGAATACGCAGACACAGATAGATAGTTGAAATGGGTACGGGCATGTGCACTCGACTCCATTTTATTACCAGGGTCACATGTTCAGTGATATCTGTGCTGGGTGAATGTGGGGTGAGTGTAAGCCAGCCCTCCGGGAATCGTTGCTGTTGGTAACAAGTACAATACTAATCATCAAATCATACACAGATATTCCATCATAAAGAGTTTATGACTTGTGCTGCACAAAGGTAGGAGCACTACATGTGAAATAATACACAAAAGATTTTATCGTAAAGGGTTCATGACTTGTGGTGCACTGAGGTAGGGATGACAGATCTGAAATCATACACAAAACATTCTCTCGTAAAGAGTCCATGACTTGTGGTGCACTGAGGTAGGGGCATTAGAAGCATTCAGCGTCTGCAGACCCAGTTATGATACGTGATCTGGGCAGGTCGCACTGGGAGCATTGTCTGTTGCCTACTGGACTACATCATCTGTAATCGCGATTCGAATAAAAGATGAAACATGTATGCAATACATTGTCAAAACATGTAGGTTTCAGGGACATTATAGTTAAAATTGTGAGCTGTGCTGTCTGCAGAGTAGACTGCCATTCAGTGTTCGTTTGGACTTACAAGATTAATTTGGTTATTGTATTAAACCTATAACTGTTATAAAACAAGTTCTTGAAGGAAGGCTACTAAAAGGATATATTGTGTAGGTTTGAGGGACGTTATACATAGTTGCGTACTGCACTCAGCAATTAATGAATGAGGAGTCAATTTAATTGTGAGCCCTGATAACCGCAGTGTAGGCAGGAGGCAGCGGTTACCAAGGGCCCATGGCCACGTGGCATTGAGTAGAGCTGCACAGTATTGGCAATTCAGCGTGTGTGCAGTCAGCGATGATAAGTGGTGCACTGAGTTAGTGGTACCTGAAGCAACCAGCTTCTGTGGAGCCTGCGATGATGCGTGGTCCGGGCACGTGGCACTGGTAGCATTGTTTTTTGCCTAGTGAGTTCTGCCTTAATAAGGCCATGTGGCGATGACTTATGGTGCACTGAGTTAGTGGTACCTCTGGCGCTCAGCTTGTGCGCACCCTGCGATTATGCGTGGTCCAGACGGGCCGCACTGGGAGCAATGTCTTCTATCTAATGAATTGTGCCTTAATAAGGCCACGTGGCGATGACTTGTGGCGCAGTGAGTTAGTGGCACCTGAAGAACTCAGCGTGTGCGCACCCAGCGAAGATGCGTGGTCCGGACGGGCCGCACTGGTACAATGTGTCTTGCCGACTGGACTGCGTCATCTGCAATCGCCATTCCACCTGAATCGTGAGCCCTGCTGTCTGTAGTGTAGATCGAAGGCAGTAGTCAGCACAGACATCGAGGAATGCTTTTTGTCACATCATTTAACAAAATCTGAGGACATAGGGTACAATTGTCTCTGCATTACATAAATCAAGGCTAGATTCAATGTTGTCCGTAGTGTAGATCCAAATCTGAATTCAAGTTGTGAACCCTGCTGTCCGCAGTGTAGATCGAAGGCAGTAGTCAGCACAGACATCGAGGAATGCTTTTTGTCACATCATTTAACAAAATCTGAGGACATAGAGTACAATTGTCTCTGCATTAAATAAATCAAGGCTATATTCAATGTTGTCCATAGTGTAGATCCAAATCTGAATTCAAGTTGTAAACCTAGCTGTCCGCAGTGTAGATCGAAGGCAGTAGTCGATACAGACATAAGTCTGTGATGCTGTGCGCTGGGTTTGTAGGGGGCCTGTGTCGAGGAGGCCCATGGTCATGGCGGGAGCCATGTGGCTGGGTGAGGGCCACTGCTCTGGCAGACTCTTTTGTCTTCTCACAAGTGAACCACGCCCATGGCGTGGCCTATGTATTTATACTCTTACGCTGGAGTTGCATACGTTGGACCAGCCCACTCCGCTTCCGCTTCAAGGGGGGGGACAACACAGCTACATGACCGAGATATTTCCCAGTGTCTGAGATATTATGGTTACGTCCACTGTGCAGTACACTACAGGTATCAATACTATATCTCCACATGGAAAGGTTTGTTGTTTGTACAGTGAGTTGTGTACAGCATATCACCGGTACACTTGGGATTGTGTGAATTATTGTTGATGTACATAGTTGGTTACACATCTCCGAACATTCAGCTATTGTGCGGTAGAGTGGATATGGTATTTTCGGAAGGTCTGGTGTCCTGCTTTGCTCTGCCTCTGGGGTAGTAGGGGGGCGGGGAGTGGGCCGGGGGGGGGTTGTGGTGGCACTGGGTGGTGTGATTTTGTTGGGTGTCGGAGCTGCATGATTAGTACCTCTATCACATATTCGTCTCTAGATATGGCTGTGAGTTGGGTGTAATTCACGCAGTAGATAGTCGACTTTCTTACACCAGTTAAATGTTGATGTTAATTTGTTACCGGTAAGTGGGGCTATCGTCTCTTTTTAGGTCGCATTGCAGATTTGGCTGTTGTTGAAAATATGGGGAAGTGGTGTTTTCGTGTTTTTTTCCAACGGAAACGCCTAGTTTGTATATCATTTGAGATGTCATCAGTGATGTCACTGACGATGTCATGAATGATGTAATATGTGACATCATTAGCAGTGGATTGTGGGCGCGCGAGTTATAGTTAGTACAACTAACTATAACTGAGGAATTTCAATGGTTTTGTATGCGTGAAATGTCCAGCTAACTATAACACCCCTGAAACCTATGTTTTTTTTTCAGTGAATTTCTAAGGTTTTTTAAATGCTAATTCCTAACTATAACATACGTTTTTTTCAGTGAATATATCAAAACAAAACCCTTTCAGGCATAGAGTGACGCATAAATTATGCAAAAAAGAAGGAGAGAACTCTGGGTAGTTCCCAAGTTTAGGTGGAAAGCAGCTCCTGTTAGAGCACTCTCAACACCAGCGACACTCTAGATCTGTTCACCTCAAATGTCTGTTTTTCTATCAAAGTTTTTAAGCATAGGATTAGCACAGTGCTATCCATGCCGAGATAGAAAATGACAAAGTCTTTTGCCATTTAAACAGCAAAGTTTTTAAGCATAGTACTAGTACAGTGCTGTCCTTGCCGAGCTGTAAATGACAAAAGCCATTTATCACTCCAGGCACAATATTACAGCTTTGAATTGGTAAAATACCAACTCAAGCCAACCTGAAATGAGTAAAAGCAATCCCTGACACAGTGTTTCGCTCTAATTAGAGCTCTTCTGAGAGGTATAGCTTTGTCCAGACACAAGGGAGCACCCAGTATTAAGTCAAAACAAAACCCTTTCAGGCATAGAGTGACGCATAAATTATGCAATAAAGAAGGAGAGAACTCTGGGTAGCTCCCAAGTTTAGGTGGAAAGCAGCTCCTGTTAGAGCACTCTCAACACCAGCGACACTCTAGATCTGCTCACCTCATATATATATATATACATACACACACACACATATGTGAAAACATATACCTGAAGCCTAGAATGTTTCCAACATGGCAAAAATGCCTCCTAACCCATAAGGAAAAGAGGAAGCAGTGAGAAATTGTCATACAACAATGCTTTAATGCCTTAAAGAAAGCTTGTAATTGCAGGCAGTTGCCTGTAAGCTACATAGCAGAGCAATGAAACAAAGAAAAAACTGACACCTTGCCTTTAAGGCTTTCAAGGGTTAGGGTACCGTGCCTTTCAGACCTGAAGGAGACCCCCTGCTCCCATGATGCACCACAGGTGACAGTTAGGTCAGTTCTTTTTTCCGGCTCCTTCTGTGAGGATCCTGGAGTTTGAGCTCTTCCGTTTTTTGACAAAGTGATTTATTTGATATTTTCTCAGAAAATTCAACAGATTCTGATTCCTAGAGGCATATTCTACTTGCTTTTTAGGTTTTTTCCAATTTTTTTCCAGTCAGAATGCCTGCTTTATTTTGGAAATGTCCTTCCTGTGGCTAGAAAATGGCACTATCAGACCCACACTCGGTGTGTATTGTGTGTCTTTCAACTTCACACAACCCTGACCAGTGTTATCATTGCCAAAAGTTTTCCAAAAGGACTCTACGCGACAGAGAACGCATCAAGCTTCATGCCCAGCTGGAGAATGGACAGAAGCCATCATGGAGGTGACCATGGAGACTTCAGAGCACCTTCTTCAAGTAAGCAACACCGAAAACGGCGTCGTTCCACCTCCCCTGAGTCCAGAAAGAAGAAGGTGACGGAATGTTCGCCGTCGACATCAAGATCGCCGTCGAAGAGGCCGAGGCACTCTTCAGCGTCGAGGGACCAGTCATCGCCTCGACGTCAAGACTCTCCGCCACATGCCAATAAGTCGGCTCTTCGGGCTCGAAGGCTGTGGGTCCAGAGAGACCTGAGAAAGGTCCGTTGACGTAGAGGCTTCCGTCGACGTCAAGGCATTCTCTGCCACCCTCTAGGGGGTCGGCGTCGAGAGACACAACGGTGAAGACCATGCCGTGTGTGGACAGGTCGACGTCGAGAGCGTCGTTGAGGTCCCATCATTCAACGTCGAGGAGATCGACGCCAGCCCGACGTCATCGGAGGTAAACGTCCACGTCAAGGTCCCCATATCGCAGTAGGCGATCGACGTCGAGACCAACGTCGATGACAAGACGGCGTTCCCACACTAGATCGCCGCGCACATCGACGACGAAGGTGACGCAGACCTCATTGACGTCGAGGGAAAAAATTGCAGAGGCCACTGAGGAGGCCCAGCGCAAGTCAACTTCGAGATCCCGATCGACGTCAAGAGCCCAGTCATCATCTCCAGGGCTGCATATTGTGCAGATTTCTCCTGAGAGATCTCCTAGAGCTGGGGAGAAGAAGGCCTATGGTCTGTCGCCTCAATGGCTACAGGGTGTCGGAACAGGTGAACGCAGAAGTCTGGGCTCGGACTACTCTCGAACATACTCACCATCCAGAACCTCTCCTGATAGAAGTGCTCCTGCAAAGCCTTTCAAATCCCCCCCCAGAAGACCAAGGTTGCCTTCCACACGCCGATCACGGTCAAGGGGTCATCACAGCTCGCACCACGAACGTCCACACAAGAGGAGACGCAGAAGATCATCCCCTGGCCTTCTTCCACGAGGTCTTCTGTTCGGGTCTATTCGCCCACCTTTTCATCGACTCCACCATCAAGGGTATCTCCCATCGATGAAATCGGGACTTTCTCTGATGTACTGGGTAGAGGAGCAAAGAAGCTGTATATCATCTTGCATACTCCTGTGATCCCTACGTCAATAATGTTTGAGACACTGCACCATCGTACAGCCCCCAGACCCCTGCTGCCTCTGGTGCCAAGTATTTTAGAACCAGCTATGGCCACGTTCCTCACTCCTGCCACAGTGGGCTCAGTTCCGTTGAGGATCGCTAACAAGTACAAGGCTCCAGCGAAGATCTCTTGTTTGTTAGGTCTGATCCCCCAGCGGACTCCGTCATTGTGGTGGCTGCCATGAAAGCACACTCGCTGTCCTCGTCAGCTTCAGTTCCTCCAGAAAAGGACAGTAAGCAAATGGACTCTTATGGCAGGAAAATGTGCAATACTTCTGCATCATCTATGAAGATTGCAAGTGCCTCAGCCCTTCTCGGGCGATACGACAGATCTCTTTGGGACTCCCTGACAAGGTTCACCGACAAGTTCCCCAAAGAAGATTGGCAGGACTTCCATGAGATCCTGCAGGAGGGTGGTCTAGTAGCCAACCAAGTCATCAGCGCAGCAGCGGACGCCTCAGATCTCGCCGCGCATGGCTACTCACATGTCATCTGTTTGCGGCGCTCAGTGTGGCTGCGCCTCACAGATTCTTAACCTTCCTTTGAATGGTTCCTTCTTAGTCGCGGCTCATGCCGATGAGATGACTAAGATGAAGACTAAGCTGGATACGTTCAAAGCAGATGGGCTGGGAAAACGGAAGGAGTTTTGCAAACGCTCTTGTCAGAACGACAAACGTCCCTTCCAACAGAGGGTTCAAACCCCTCAATGGTCCTCCCAGAACTAGCAGAGGTCTCAATTCCAGCAGAAGCACCCTGGCAGTGGAAGGGGGAACAGCAAGCAACAGCAGTCCTCCTCCAAGCAGCCTCCCAAACAGTGAGGCATTGCTTCCTCCGCAGGCGTTCGCCACTCCGGTAGGAGAGAGTATCGTTTTTCACCTGGAAGAGTGGGAAACCATGACAAGAGACAGATGGGGCTGAATATTGTGCAGCATGGCTACTTGCTGAGGTTTAAGTCTCCCCCCGCAAGTGCCCCCACAATTGAAGTGCCTTCCTCAACAACACAGTCTTCTGTTACGAAGCGAAGTGTCTACCCTCCTCTCCAAGAAGGCCATGGAGGAGGTCCCACCTCACCAGCGAAACCAGTGGGTATACTCTTGGTACTTCCTGGTGATGCACGCTGACACGGACGCAGTAATTTTTAAACTCTGGGAAAATTGCTAAACCCTTTTTAAATCATTTCACTTCGCTACTTGTCCACATTGCAATTTGCTTTCTTGCACAATCCTTACCTCCTCTGACGCCCTCTCTGGCCGCGCGCTCTCCGGTCCACCACGGGGTTTCCCCGATTGTTGTGGTGAGAGCGCACGGCGGCAGGCAGCACTTCTGGGCTAGAGGTGGGGGGACGCACACTACAAAAGGCAGCCCGGCACCGAGCTGATTAGATGCACGCTGACAAGGACGCTGTAATTTTTAAACTCTGGGGTAATTGCTAAACCCTTTTTAAATCATTTTACTTCGCCACTTGTCCACATTGCAATTTGCTTTCTTCACAATCCTTACCTCCTCTGACGCCTTCTCTGGCCGCGCGCTCTCCGGTCCACCACGGGGTTTCCCCGATTGTTGTGGAGAGAGCGCACGGCGGCAGGCAGCACTTCCGGGCTAGAGATGGGGGACACACACTACAAAAGGCAGCCCGGCACCGAGCTGATTAGATGCACGCTGACACGGACGCTGTAATTTTTAAACTCTCGGGTAATTGCTAAACCTTTTTTAAATCATTTTACTTCGCTACTTGTCCACATTGCAATTTGCTTTCTTGCACAATCCTTACCTCCTCTGACGCCCTCTCTGGCCACGCGCTCTCTGGTCCACCACGGGGTTTCCCCGATTGTTGTGGAGAGAGCGCACGGAGGCAGGCAGCACTTCCGGGCTAGAGGTGGGGGACGCACACTACAAAAGGCAGCCTGGCAGCTACATGCAGCGGGCGCGCCAAAGGCAAGCCCGTCTGCGGCCGTCCGCGCCAGGACGCCAACAGGAGACAGGAACCCTATCCCCTCGATTGCAAAGGAGTTTAACAAACCGAAGGAAACCTACAAGTATACGCGACAGGAGCTCACTGCCCTTAGGTATCCTACCTCCTTGCCAACCTCATCCATCATAACCTTACTTTGTAGGCACAAATTTCCCATGGTAGTGGAAGGCCCCCTTGCTTGCACCTGTTGCAAATTCCACACCATACCACCAGGGCAGCGGTATTACTTCCCTACTAAGAACTCGCCCGCCTCCTCAGACGCTAAGAAAGCTAGTTGGAATTGCTTTTTAGCTAATGTCCGCTCTCTCCCGAAGCATGCTATTAATATCTGGGACCTCCTGTCTTCTTCATGCCCAGATATCGGCTTTCTTACCGAAACATGGCTTAAACCAGCCTCCACCCCTGCCATCGCTATTGCACTCCCAGATGGCTATCGTATATTGAAAGCAGACAGGCCATGCAAAAGAGGTAGTGGCATTGCCATCATTTACAGAGACCCTATAAAGACCATCTTGATAGATTAACTCTGTAACAACATCATAGAAATCCTCGTATTCAGAAAAGACATCCACTCTCAGTTAAGTTGGAAAGGGGCATTGGTTTACCGCCCGCCTGGTTCACTTCTCCCCTCCCTACCCCTCCTAATAAGCATGATCGCCCCCGCGCAAAATCCTCGAGCAAATTCCTTTTGCTGGGGGATTTCAATATCCACAGTGAGATTGTTGAGGACCCTGAAGCAACCGCCCTCATGTCAGAAATGACTGCCCTAGGTTTGACCAAAATTAATAAGGCGCCTACACATACTGCAGGCCATACTTTGGACCTGGTTTTTTCCAACTCACCATACACAATCTACAACACCACTAGTCCTCTTCTATGGTCGGACCACTCGTTAATCAATTTTAACCTTAACGGCCCATACGAACGTGCAGTCAAGAAAAACTCCACTAGACAGGCTCACCGACAATGGCACAAACTCTCCCCTGACCTCTTCCACGAACAATTTTCTCCCCCCGAGGAGTCAGCCGCAGACACAGTTGACAATCGCCTCATGGCCCTACACAATGCAGTAAGATCTACCATTGATTCCACTATTCCCCTTAAATTTCCTTCTCACGTACCCAAACGCCCCCAGACCCTCTGGTATACACCCGTGCTCAGAGAAGAGAAAAGTACATGCAAACAGCTCGAAGGCCGCTGGCGCAGCACTAAGTTTGTCAGCGACAAGAGGAAATTTAAAACCGCCCTCGATATTTACCACAAAAACCTCAAAATAGCCCGGAAAAAGAATATAGCCACCCAATTAGAGCAAGCCGGGAACAGCCCCAAAACTCTCTTCCAGATCCTTAACAGTCTCATCAACCCCATGGCCTGCAGCCCCGCTGAAGAACCCACTCAGTTCTTATGCGATGAAATCTCCAATCACTTCTCCCATAAAATCGATGAAATATATAAGAAAATATCTATTTCGCATGCAAATCTCGACCTGAACATAGCTACTGACCCTACTTTCAATCTTCCCAGCCTTCACATCCTGGACAAATTTCCCTCTCAGACTATCCAGGAAACTGAATCCCTGCTCATCACAGCCAAATCAGGCTCTCCTAACGACCTCCTCCCAGCCAAAACGGCAAAAAAACTTGCTGCCGATCTGGCTGCTACCCTTTGCGCTGTTTTGAACAGTTCCATCAGCGAAGGCATGTTACCGGCTGAATGGAAAGCGGCTGAAATAATGCCCATTAGGAAAAACAATAAATTGCTCCCTGACATCATCTCCAATTATCGACCAATTTCTCTGCTCCCCCTCTACAGCAAATTAGTAGAAAAACACATCAACACACACCTCACCAATTTTCTAGAATCCTCCAACTGTCTTGATCCCACACAATCGGGATTCCGCCCCAAGTACTGTACCGAAGCCGCCCTGGTCAAAGTGATCGATGACATTCGCATGCAGGCGGACGCAGGTCGAGCGGTCATTCTTGTACTGCTCGACCTCTCTGCCGCATTTGACACCATCTCACATCAAATCCTGCTGGACAGACTGGTAACAGCTGGGATCCAGGGCACTGCACTTGACTGGTTAAGGAACTTCCTCAATGGAAGAACGCAAACCGTTCAACTTGGTCCCTTTAGCTCTCAAACCACCCCCGTGACTAAGGGAGTACCGCAGGGCTCATGCCTCAGCCCGTCACTATTTAACCTTTATGTCGCCCCACTCGCTACCCTTCTCAGGGACAGCGGGTTCTCCCCCCTCACCTACGCTGATGACACACAGCTTCTCCTCACCTTCGACAAAGATACCCCGAATACTAAAAACATCTTCTCAGAAGGTATGAGGACGATAACAACATGGATGAGCAGGAATTTTCTCCAGCTTAATGCTGGTAAAACGGAGATAATGCTCTTCAGAGATGCAGTATTCACCTGGTCCCCCAGCTGGTGGCCAGAAGAATTGGGCCAGGCACCTTCCCCCAAACCAACGGTCAAAAAAACTAGGAGTCCTAATTGATAATAAACTCAACTTCAGTGAACATATAGCCACCACAAAACGCGTCTGCTTTCACGCACTGAGTCTCCTCCGTAGAGTCTTTCACTTCCTCCCCTTGTCCACCCGGAAAGCGCTAGTTCATGCCCTGGTTCTCAGTCGCTTGGACTTTAGCAATGCTCTGTTGATCGCGGCCAAGGAATCTGACCTGGATAGCCTTCAGGTGGTACAGAATACAGCGGCCCGCCTGGTAACTAGCTCCCCCTACCGTACCCCCTCTCTGCCTTTATTGCACAAACTCCACTGGTTGCCAATCCGCTCGAGGATCAAATTTAAAATCTGCTGCCTGGTGTTCAAAAGTCTTAACCAATTAGGCCCCGAGTGCCTTTCAAATAAACTGACCAGACACTCTCCCATGCGGACTCTCCGCTCTAGGAGGAAAGGTCTTCTTGTCGTCCCACGTATCAAACAAACCAGATTGGGAGGTAAATCTTTCTCCCATCTAGCACCCCAATACTGGAACCAGCTCCCACTGGACATCCGCCTCTGCACCAACTAAAAACTAAAGACCATATTCTTCTGTTAATATCTGCCCAGTTTCCTCACCGGCTGCATCTATAGCGCTGAGATACCCCATGTGGGGTGATTCAGGCGCTCTATAAATGACTCAAATAAAATAAATAAATATTAATTTAAACAGATACTGATTAATTGGAAAATACTGTTTAACTGGAAATACATGGTACAGATGGAATATTGTGTATATAGAATGTACTAATTTTATCCTTGATTATCACATCAAATTTTTATTTTTGATAAAAGAAAAGCAAAAAAGAAAAAACAATAAAAATAATATGTTTCAAATAAATTGATTGATACATTGTTTATTTAGAAGTGTTAACACAAAGTTTTTCAGTATAGTCTACACTAAACCCGGTCAATTGTGCTTTTTCTAATTAAGGGTGCTGAATATTGTGCAGCATGGCTACTTGCTGAGGGTTAAGTCTCCCCCCGCAAGTGCCCCCATATTTGAAGTGCCTTCCTCAACAACACAATCTTCTGTTACGAAGTGAAGTGTCTACCCTCCTCTCCAAGAAGGCCATAGAGGAGGTCCCACCTCACCAGCGAAACCAGTGGGTATACTCTTGGTACTTCCTGGTCCAAAAACGAGGAGTAGCCAAAGAGTACAGACCTATCCTCAACCTGCGCCTGCTGAACAGGTTTATAAGGAAAGAAGTTTTGAATGCTAGCCCTGCACCAGATTTTCCCACATCTTCACCAGGGAGACTGGATGTGTGCCATCGGCCTGCAGGACGCCTACTTTCACATTCCTGTTTCAGTGAAGCATCACAAATTCCTCAGGTTCCAGGTTTCTCACCAGCACTACCAGTACCGAGTACTTCCGTTTGGGCTCAAATCCGCTCCCCGGGCATTCTCCAAATGCATGGCAGTGGTGGCTGCCTTCCTCCGCAGGCGGAAGATCTTCGTCTATCCCTACCTAGACAACTGCCTCCTAAAAAGTTCCACACCTGCACTACTCCAGAGCCATCTCTCCTACTGTCTCAATCTGCTGCACTCCCTGGGGTTGCAAGTCAACGACAATAAGTCAGTCCTCAACCCCACACCACAGATACATTATCTGAGCATATCTGAGCACTTCCCTGGACTCCACAAGGGCAAGCGTGTGTCTTTCGGAGGAGAGGTTGTCATCCATGCTGATCAAGTGCCGCACTCTCCTCAGCTCTACACATTCCACAGCAAGGCAGGTGTCATCACTGCTGGGATCGATGGCCGCATGCATATACATTGTGCCCAATGCAAGACTTCACATGCGGCCTCTGCAACAGTCCCTCGAAGATCAATGGACATATAGGTCAGGCTGTTGGGAAGATCGTGTCTCTCTCCCTCAGGCTGCCAGGGAATCCATCAAATGGTGGATGATGCGCTCACACCTTCTACAAGGGGTCCATTTTCATCAGGTTCCTCCGACTCATACAGTGGTTACAGATGCCTCCCTGCAGGGTTGGGGAGCGCACATGGGTCAGCTTCAGGTACAAGGTTTCTGGTCAGAGACAGAAAGAAGTTATCACATCAACTTCTTGTAACTAAGGGCAGTCATCTTGCTCTCAAGTCTCTGTACCAGACCCTACAGTCCAGCTCCATTCAGATTCAGACAGACAACACAACAACAATGTACTATCTGAACAAGCAGGGAGGCACCAGGTCACGGGTCCCGTCTCTGGAAGCCCCAACCATATGGAAGTGGCTTCTGGCGAGGAGTCTCACGATCGTAGCCGTCCATCTTCCAGGAACCTTGAACGTGCAGGCAGATGTTCTCAGCAGAGACTTCGTAAAAGCGCACGACTGGATGCTCAACGACAAAGTCACTCAGGACGTCTTTCGGCAATGGGTAGTGCCAGACATCAACCTGTTTGCAGATTAAGCAAATACAAAATGCCCCGTCTTTGCGTCCAGATTCCCTTAGCAAGGATCAGGGGGGAATGCACTTTTGATCAGCTGGTCGCAGACATGGCTGTACGCTTTTCCGCCACTCTTTCTGATCCCGGTGGTCATACAGAAGTTTTACAGAACCAACACCAAAATGATCCTGATAGCACCAGAATGGCCGTGCCAGTGGTGGTATCCGGATCTCCTGCAGCTGTCAGAAGCTCCACATCGGAGGCTGCCCTGTCGGCCGGACTTGCTGACCAAGAACGAGGGAAGAGTATTTCATCCCAACCTCCGGTCTCTGCGATTGACTGCATGGCTCCTGAAGTCATCCTGTACAGACACACAGACCTCTCTGCCGACTGTATGCACATTCTCAGGAAAGCAAAGAGACCCTCCACCAGAAAGTCTTATGCTTTCAAGTGGAAGAGATTCTACCTGTGGTGTAAGGACAACGCTTTTGATCCGACCAGGGGTCCGGAGCAAGTGATCCTCCCTTACCTGCTCTACTTGGCAAAGTCAGGCCTGAAATACCTCTCCATCAGGATTCAGGGTCCACTTGGCTGCCATTACCGCTTACAGAAAGTCTCCTACCCAGACTTCATTCTTCCAAATGCCAGTGGTCAAGGACTTTCTAGAGGGACTCAGGAAAGTTTATCCACCAGTCAGTTCCCCTTCTCCAACTTAGGAACTTAACATTGTCCTTACTAAACTGATGGGTGCTCCTTTTGAGCCTATTCACAAGTCGTCTTTGCAGCATTGGACCTGGAAGGCTGCGTTTTTTGTAGCCATCACTTCCGCCCGCAGGGTGAGTGAGATTTAGGTGCTGTGCTGCAAGGAACCTTATACTGTGTTTCATGCCAATAGAGTGGTGCTACGTACACATCCGAGCTTCCTTCCTAAGGTGGTCTCGGATTTTGACATCAATCAAGTTATTACTCTGCCCACTTTCTTTCCTCAACCATCCACTCCCCAGGAAAAATCATTACACTCTTTAGATCTCCGGAGAGTATTAAAGTTTTACCTGGCCAAAACTCTTACACTTAGGACATCTGACCGGCTCTTTATCAACTATGATTCCACGAACATCGGTCTAGCTGCATCTAAAAGATCTATCTATTGATGGATCGTCTCTTGTATAGCTCTATCCTACCAGTTAGCTAACAAGACCTTACAAGGCAGACCTAAAGCACACTCAGAGGGAAAGCTCCTACCACAGCTCTCCTTCGCAACGTTCCTATGTCTGCAATCTGCAAGGCAGCTACATGGTGATCAGTGCATACTTTCACACGCCATTACTGTCTAGATTCTGATGCTCAAGCCGATGCCCAGGTTGGGCAGGCTTCTTTAAAAAATGTGTTTGCATGATTGCAATTTGAAATATGATGTTTCATGTTCTGTATACTCTATTGCTCGTCCGTGAGACTTTGGGTATGGGCTTGCTACTCTATTCATAGAATATGACTATTGAGGAGTATTCCATGGATGAGAAGGATTAGTTACTTACCTGTAATCCTAATTCTCATCCAGCGGTATACTCATCAAAGTCATAAGCAACCCTCCCTCCTCCCCGGACGAACATTATTGGAGTTGTTTTTATGTTAATTGCATGTCTAGTCAGGTGTCTGTACATAGTACGCCGTCAAAAAGAACTGACCTAATTGTCCCTGTGGCAGATCATGGGAGCAGGGGGTCTCCTTCAGGTCTTAAAGGCACGGTACCCTAACCCTTGAAAGCCTTAAAGGCAAGGTGTCCATTTTGTCTTTGTTTTATTGCTCTGCTATGCAGCCTACAGGCAACTGCCTGCAATTACAACTTTCCTTAAGGTAATAAAGCATTGTTGTATGACAATTTCTCACTGCTTCCTCTTTTCCTTATGGGTTAGGAGGGTATTGTTCTTGCAATGCAAACCTTTGTAATTTCAGCATTTTTGCCATGTTGGAAACATTCTAGGCTGCATGTATATGTTTTCACATATGTATGTATGTATGTATATATATACACACATACGTATGTAGGTATTTTCTATATGCTCTGGAATCCCGCACATGGGCGGGGATTATTCATAGATTATAACTATGATGAGTATACCCCTGGATGAGAACTAGGATTACAGGTAAGTAACTAATCCCTCTCGACCCAGGGGTCCAGAAACATGTCTGGTGGTGGCAGCAGAAGACAGCCACTCAGCCAGGACACTAATGGTAGGTCGTTTTTAGGTTTCGCTGGAGCACGGAGCTTTTAGCTCCGCCTCCAGAGAAATCTGTAGTCTTCACAGTAAGGGACACTTGAATCCGCCCTCTTCCGCCCTCTGTTCCATTGGCTAGCTCCATAAATGGAGGCTAGCCATTGGAACAGAGATCTGTCCGTCAAGGCCGGACCAGATTCGGGGGCGTTCCAGCGATTTTTTCCCTCTCCGCCTCTGCGATGACGTCATCGCGGCGGTGGGCGGAGTTTCGTTTTTTTTCCTTGGGGTGTTTGTTTTCGTCATTATGCCGACCACGGCCGCCGGAAGAAGTCCAGGTGAGTGTTCGTTTTCCCCCCCCTCCCGCTGTCCGTGTCTTTCCCGCCCCCCCGCCGTCCGTGTCTTTCCCGCACCCCCCCTCCCGCTTCCGTGTCTGCAGCGGAGGACGAATACTTCTAGGCACTTAAAGGTGCCAGGATTTATTAATCACTGCTAAGGAGCACAACCCTGGCATTCAATGGCTGCAGAAACCCGCCAGGGCGTGTGGGCGTACCACAGTGGGAATGATTGCAAGTGGGCACTAGGGTTCGCCCATCAGGACAAAAAAACACCACCCTAAAGAAAAATGGATGTCGGAACCATGTGAACGCACGTTTGTGGTTCGTTCCAACTACAGCTTTGTGGTGTTTCTTTCTATACACTCCCTTGATCGAAGAAGTCCTTCTTCTAACACTGCTTCATTCCCAAGCGTGCGCTTGTGGGTAAACTACGCTCTCCCCAGGCATCGTTGCATTGCTGAGTCTCTACCCATGCTTGATGTCAGCTTCCAAATCGCAACGCCAGGCACACGTTGGGCAAGAGAAGCGCTGAGAATGGATCACGCTTAAGTCCTGTTTGTGGGGTGCGCCACAGAAGTGGATGCAAGAGCACGGGCAGTTCCTCATATGGGTGAATACGTGCATAGACTGTAAACGTCCGCATCACTAGTCTGCGTCAGCGGCAGACGGCTGTGGCCAGGCTGCCGTCTGTGACATGGCCAACTCTCCTGGAGAACTTTCTACCTGTGTCTTCCCTCAGTGTCCTCCCCAGTATTCACTGACTAATGTTTTCGACTGTGTTATAGCTTTTGAATTGCGCACATTCACTGTTCCTCTCCTGTCCGCTCGCACTATCTCACCTGCTCGTAGCCTCCTTTTGGTACTATTTTGTGGGGATCTGCAGTACATGTATTCTTCCTCGTTGTGGCCAAGACCATTAACCCCCACATGAGTATTCACACAGGACAATTCCCTCGGATGAGGACTGCAGTGAAGCGGAGGCAGGCTGCTCCACCAGAACATCGAGACAGCAGGGCATTGCCAATGGGTACCACGCCGCAGAGGAGGTGTGTGCCCTCGGGCACGGTGCGTAGCTCTCCCCTGCTTCTGTGTTATTCCTTTCCCTGCAGAGTGCACTTGATTACCAGGTAGCACAGCAGAGGAAGGGGCGGAGTCGAACCATACTACTCGGAGGTAGGGTGGCAGATTTACGGGCCCTGCCCCCCCCCCCCCCCCCCCCGCTCCGACAGCAGTCCCGGGCGTGGGTGAGGGCTCGCCAGGCCACGCTGAGCTGTAATCGAAGCCACGTGCAGCAACGCGCTGTGGCAGACACCACTTGCCCCGCTGAGAAGGGGGAAGAGCTGGAACAAATTATATGCATTCAAAAATAGTTAGACTAAATTGACAGCAGAAATGGCCTGGTAACCCGAGTCTAAGGTTACCAAGTGCGTGAAACGAATAACCGAGTGGCCTGCGTCCCGCCAGCAGCCGCGGCAGCGGGGGTGTCAAATGCGGGGTGCAGCCAGGCCCCGGGAACTGGGAGCCAGTGAGAGCTGATGTACCTGCAAGGTGAGAAATGGAGTCTCCGCGCTGACCTGGGCACTGCCACAGATGCCAATCACTTTAGGTATGCAGAGCTCTCCAGTCTGTCCACAGTCCTACCTAAATCTGCCCCCTTAACCGATAAATCACCCCTAAATAGACTGCACTGAGCACTGGGAACTGGTTAAAAACTTCCACAAAGCCTTAGACTCTTAGCATAGCCATGATGGCATCACAGAGGGTTTGGTGGCCGAGAGGCTCCCGTGTGACTTCTCTCCTTCCTCCTCAAGTTGGAAACATATCTGACGTCATTGGCACTTCACCCCGATGCCAGAGAACGCTAAAGGATGCCACCGAACTCTAGAGACTTTTGTAGGGTGACTTTCTGAATTCTAGACACCTCTGGCCTCACTCTCCCCAGGACCTCTGTCCCATCAACAAAAATATTAGAGTAGCTATTCGCCCAAATTAACTCTCTGAAAATTAATTTACTGCAAAAGTGTTCTCTAAATTTGTTTTTATGATTCACAAATTTCGTCTTTTAGAAACAATACTTATTGGGATCTGCTCTTGGCAGGCTGCAGTATTGCTGACAGAAGCAAACTGGGCAGCCCTTGGGGGCAGCGCTTGTTAGCTTCACATATATTTATCATAATATGTATCTCACCAACCAAGCAAAAAATCTCACAAAACTCATTACTTCCTTTTAAAAGTTGTACCGAAGAATACTAAATATCTGTAAACGACCGCTGCTGTGTTTTGTGCTGGCCAGCCCTGCGGGCTGATTTCACTAAAGGGGTTTCTGACTGGAATTAACTTTTTAGGGGTATTGATGCTAAAAATGAACGGTGTGCAAAGACCACCGTCTCTCCTCTCCTCCAGGGAAGATGTGCATAGCTCCTGATTTTTTTTTATTATTATTTTTTTTTAACCTTTACTAATTTTACAAATAATTCGTATTAAGCTTCTTACGAGCAACGTTTATTGCTGCATTGCAGGACAATATAGGCTGCAAAACAAAAGTTTCACTCTAATCCAAGCCAACCAAACTGAAAAATGCATTTAGAGATTCTCTCAGCAAGTCTCTTATTGTTGAGCTTTTGTATGCACAATCACATTGTTCAGAAGTACATTAACCACCTGCTTTGAGGCGAATACATGTGAGGGCCCCTGTGCAGTGAAGGGAAAGCTGGGGGAGAAGAGGTGATGTCCTTGGCAGGCAGGATCACTGCATGCTCCCTTGTGCGGTGGGTAAAGGGCCAGGCAATGGAAAGGACCTGAGATGCATGCAGCCCTTACCCAGGGCAATTTTACTTGTCCAATCTTCTGGCTGGAAAACTGGTTCCGCTGCTCCAGCACCCTGTAAATCAAGGTGCACGAGCACCGGCCTACCAAGAGTTGTGCAGAGCGTAAGTGCCACGTGGGTTCTCGGTTTCTCACAACTAATTCCGGGCCATGGTGTTTTCTGCAGAGGATATGTTATGCTGAACCATTTTATTAACAATAAACAAGGATATTTGTTACAGAAGTCACAATTTTCACTCGGAAGTTAAAAAGTGCTGAAAAAAAATGCAACCTTTCCCACAGTCCGTTGCGAGTTTGAGCAAAACAGAAAAAAAGTATTTGCACGAGGTTTCGTTTAGATGAAGGGCCAGGTGACTGTTGTAGTGTTTCTGGTCGATGTGATGGCATGAGTTCCTTCCAAATGTGCGAGGGATGCTCGTGGCACCGGTTTCTGGCACCACCTCCCCCCACACATCTTCTGGTAAAAATAGACTGCGGGTATTAGCGTGGGAGGGCATGGGGTATTTCTGGAATATCAGGGAGAGGGAGAGAAAAGCTGGTATTTCGCTCTTTTACTCACCTGGAGCCTACGCGCCTTTCTTTTTGCTGAACATGCCCTTTCTATAGGGCCTTTTATGGTGCCCCTCCTCCTTTCACCCCAGTCCTGATGAAGACCCCCACGTAAGGGATTGAAGAACCTACATAGGCACGGGGTCGAAATGTCGAGACACTACACTCTGCCAATATAACCAACAGTGATTAGTCCACTGTGGTCTTTTGTCTGAACAATGGCTAGATGATCATTTATAGAGCATATGTTATGAATCTATTGGCCGAAGAAAAAGCCAGTCTGTAATATACATATGAATCTGTGATTGTCACTACATTTCCTTTCCTTATACCCTTTTAAACCTCACTTGAATCACACAGCTTTCCCTATTCCCCTCTTCTCCTGGGCACTTACTGCTTTTCTAATAACAATTGATGCTATAAACGTTAGTAGTATATAGTGATACCTTCACTTCAACTCTGGCCTTAAATTTGACAGCTCCGGCCAGGAATCCTGGCCTTAAATGTGATGGTTCTAGTCTTAAATATGACAGGCCTAGTCTTAAACTTGTGTCTGGAAATTTGACAAGTCTGGCAGCAACTTGCTGGCCGCAAACACTCTGGTTTTAAATGGGTGACATGTAGGGCTAGTCCCAAAACTGACAGGTTTGATTGCAAAACATGGGGTAATTGTGTATGTGTTTTAAAAAAAGTACATAGAAAAAGTGTGTGCATGTAGTAGGGAAATGCCTGGGCATGTTTAAAACTGGGAGGTTGCAGACAGCTGTTGGCTGAACAGATGCAGAGCAGTCCTGAGTCCCCACAGCCCAGGGCCTGGGAGGAAGTCTGTGGCATGTAGGTGTCAAAGTTGTAAATGGTCCTCACAAACCTGCCTATGGTAATTCTCTCCCAAAAAAATAGGTTAATACAAACACCTTATAAAATAGTAAACCCCAGCAACCCCTGAGCTTTGAGATGCGAAAAAAAACAGGTAGCATGTTGAGGCAAAGCTTCCCATGAGACCCTGAAACAGGGGGCCAGCTGTTAGGATGTAAAAAACACATTGCAAAACCCCTGGTCCCAAATTTGACAGGCCTGGCAGCAAACTCTGGCCTTAAATTTGACAGGTCTGGCCTTAAATTTGACAGGTCTGGCAGCAAACTCTGGCCTTAAATTTGACAGGCCTGGCAGCATACTCTGGCCTTAAATTTGACAGGCCTTAAATTTGACAGATCTGGCCTTAAACTCTGGCCTTAAATTTGACAGGTCTGGCCTTAAACTCTGGTCTTAAATTTGACAGGCCTTAAATTTGACAGATCTGGCCTTAAACTCTGGCCTTAAATTTGACAGGTCTGGCCTTAAACTCTGGTCTTAAATTTGACAGGTCTGGCCTTAAATTTGACAGGTCTGGCCGTAAACTGCTGGCCTTAAAATTGACAGGTCTGGTCTTAAATTTGACAGGTCTGGCAGCAAACTACTGGTCTTAAATCGGACAGGTCTGGCCTTAAACTGCTGCCTTAAAATTGACAGGTCTGGTCTTAAATTTGACAGGTCTGGCAGCAAACTGCTGGTCTTAAATTTGACAGGTCTGGCAGCAAACTGTTGGTCTTAAATTTGACTGGTCTGGCTGCATAACATGGGTAATTGTATATGTGTTTAAAAGTGCAAAGAAAAGTGAGTGAATGTAGGAGGGAAATGTCTGGGCATGTTTAAAACTGGGGGTTGCAGACAGCTGTTGTCTGAACAGCTGCGGAGCAGTCCTGAGTCCCAGCCCAGGGCCTTGGAGGAAGGCTATGGCATGTAGGTGTCAAAGTGGTAAAGGGTCCTCACAAACCTGCCTATGGCAATGATCAAAAATAGGTAAATACAAACCCCTTATAAAATAATAAACCACAGCCACCCAGGAGCTTTGAGCTTTGAGCTCAATATCTAGGTCTGTTTCTATCTGTAACCATCTCTGTCTATCTCTCTGGCCCTCTGGCCATCCTTATCTGCCTATATATCTACGTATAGGGCTGTGTTGCAACCGCTCTCACTTTCATTATGTCTCTCACTGTCATCTATCTAGTGATCTATTCTAGTCCCTCTATTCTCTTTGTCAATATTTTTCTGTCTCCTTATGTCTTTTTTCTGTTTCTCTGCTGTGAGTAGGACAATAGTTTTAGCTAACAGTAAAATGTGAATTTGAAGCACCCACAAAATATAAGGAGTTTGTTGAATGTTCTGATTCGATGTACTACCCACCATTTGGGAAATGATTGAACAATACTTCATTTTGCAGTAACGTGTTGGAATACAGTGAAGGTTTTTAAAAGCTTGTGACTTCCATTTCAGATTTAATCACATCATGTGTCATTTCAGTTTTGGAAAACTAAGTTTTTTATCTTTTAATCCAGCCTTATGAGGAAAAGTGTAATCTTTCTGCACAACGTTACTTTGAAAATAGTTTTAATACACTGAGAAAGTTCAGCTTATAACAATCTGTGGTGTTTACATTTGTTTGAATTGCCGTTATATATTGCTTACTATCACAACTAAATTGTAAAAAAAAAAAAGCACCTTTTACATTTTCAAACTGTGTTATCTCGGAGTCAGTATTCCGTTTTACTGACGAGATTCAAATGACCTAATGTTGACGGCTCAAGATGTGGTGACTGCTTCGTAAAGTCGTCTTTCTTGAATACCTAAAGCAAATACCTGGAGGATTGGGGGATGAGGATGCTTGGCTCTGGCTTTACATACGTTAATTTGATCTTCTTTCCCCGGCGTGGCTGTCCTGCTGCTGAAGAAAGGCTTTCTAATCCAGCGCCAGCCAGGTAAAGAGACAAAAAGACATGACAATAGCTGGAAGTTATGGGTCACGCCTTCCTCTTGAGGCTGACGGTCGGATCGTAGGATGCAGAACATTCGGAATCCTGCAAACTCCGAAGAGGCTTTTGTGCGTGACGGGCCGCACCTGCACAGTATAAAATGAGTTTTTCTGCGAGAAACAATCCTTTCATTATTGTGGCCCCTCAACAGAAACCTACGACTTGTCCGCACCTTGTAGTTTATTGTAAACTGGATACAGATTACCCCCACTGATTTAACAATTCTTCATATTATGTCTGTTTTCATAATCTGCTTCAATATACTAGAAGTCTCTAATAGCTTTCTCCAAACTACCGCGGTGCCTGCATATATTGTGTAAACGGGAAAAACATTATTTTTCTTTGCTGTTCTGGCCATATATCTCCCCACCCTTAGAAGATGTCCAGTGCAAGTAAAAAAACTGCTAAAACTGTTGAAATGGTTTTCAGCCCAAAGATTCTAAGCGGTTAAACAGAGAAATAGTCCTTTATTTGCTTTAATTTGAACTGAAAGGCACCTCTTTTTGGGGGGAAATGAATAAAGTACTGAACCATCAGAACCACTTTTAATTTCTATTGTCTAAATACATTGACTTGACTATTCACTTACAACTAACATTGGCACCCCAAAGACTAATGTGCTACATGACTGAAAAAGCTTTGGTATTATGTTTGGAATTCTTTCACTGAATGTACAAAACAGCGCTATTTTAGGCACGCTTTGCATTCTTAGGAACACATTTGGTTCTGTATTTATCCAGAAGAGCCATCAGAAAAAGATTTCCCAGTAAGGGCTGGTGTGTTTTAAGAACTAGATTCTCGGAAATTAATACTGAAAATACATAATGTGCATCAACGTTAAGGAAATTATCCAAGAAAGGCGTTAGTTATTTACCAAAGTACGCTGCATAGCCAGATTTAGTCAACCACGGTAAATCCTGTTAAAATCCTCCAGTGGGAAATATGTTTCATTTAGTATTTAGTAATAAATTAAAAGGCATGCAACATTGTAAGATCATTACTACACTGTGTTGCATATTTCTTTTCCACTCAGTTAAAAGTAGTATTTTGCGGGCTGCAAATACAAATTCATTTTGCTCTGTATTAGGTATTTTTTGCAACACTAATGCATAAAACAACATAACACACAGTCCTTCATTCTGGATACTGTGGTTCACGCAGGTGCATCATTTTTCATGAAGAGGTATGGTTACCGCACATTTGATGTTTTACCACAGTTGGATTTCCACTCAAATGGAGTTTAAAAGTGTGACATGGTCAGATGCTTATGAATAGCTTTCCAGGTTAGGATCATTGGCCATAAGAGTGGGTTGTCCATTGTTTTCATGAGTGGGGAATCATGGTACATGTGTGGTATACCTTTGGGGGTAGAATGTGTAGCCTCTATCGAGTCGGGCCGTTATTGATTAGGTCTAAGAGTTTGTTAGCAAGATAGCAATATGTGACAGTTGAAACATATGATACAGCACTATCGTTGTCAGAATATCATGTAAATATTGTGTCACAAACATTTTCAAAAAGTATTGCCCCAATGGAGTTAAAAATAGTAAATCTACATCCAATGGGACTATACTTCTGTGAACAATATTAAGGAGACAATAAATAGGTCAGGTAATATTTTTGTAGATGATATCGTAATATCCAATTGTGTTGACTTGCTTAATCACAGGATGATATACCACAGGACTGCATATCAGCTCTGAGTTCAGAAGAGTTTGGTGTGTTTTATGTACCCCCAAAGAATAGTATATCTTTGTCTATCTGGTGAAGTAGAAATATTAGGATGAGCAGGGGGATCAATCCTAACAAGCAGGTAAAATGTGGACCACCCCCATATTCACTGTTTAGGCCTTCCTCTAAAGAGTCAATTGTAAGATGGATCTTCGTATAAAGACATTGGTCTTCTCAGAGATTAAGGATGAACCCTCAATTAACAAGTATTCCTAAAAACTCAAGATTATTCTATCTCCACTCCAATTCAAAACCTAGTGGGCACTCTTGACATGGTTAATGTTATACTACCGTTCCAGTTAACCTTAAAATGTACAAAAATGAAAATTATGAATTGAGGGGAAGTAGGGAGGGCTGTGAACTAAACTGCTGAGTCAAAGCAGAATACTAATAGCATGGGGCAGTGGTATAATTGTTGATCTTCGAGTGTTTGCTCCTATGACATCTGTCAGACAGTTGCCTGTTTCTAGAGGTTCTGGAACTAACAGGAAGAGATCAGGCAATAACGGGGCACCCTGTCTCAGGCCCCTGTCAACTACAAAAGTATTGAATAGCTGCCCCACATATTTCCTGTGCCACAAGGATAACACATGGCCGACACAATTTTTTTATTCATACTCTGTCCTATCCATGTCTTTTTCAAGTGTTAGGAACAGATACCCCATATAACAAACAAATTCCTCTTCGGCATCCAGTGAGATAAATATAGCTTCTTCCAAGGTGTCCATGCTGAGCCATAACATATGACGCAATGTCCCATGATGTTTTTGGAATGAGAATCCAAGGACAAATAATTTAAAAACGTGTATTTTAAAATGCACATGTACCCTTAGGTCTCTTGGTGCTAAAATAATATGTTTATCGTTACCCACCAATAGTACAAAGTAGTCTTTCTATTGACTTCAGAATTATGAAGATCTGATTGGACCCACTGTGATCGAAACCTGTTCCCATGAGATAAAACAGAGATTCCTGAAGTGGATACATTTGTCCACGGAACCACCTGGGCCGCCATCTAGTAACAAATGTCACTTGTGACTGAGTTTATGATGGGCGACCATATGCCTGTTAGAATTTTAACCAGAGTCTTCAACAATACATTGATTAAAAATATTTGGAGATAGCTGACACTTTATAAGGTGCCCCTGACGGGTTTGAGATTAACACAAACTAACGCCTTGTACAACAACAATCCAAGTACCAGTGGATTACTCTTCCTTGTGTGAGTGAATCATGAATGTCAGTCAGCTGTGCTTTGCCCAGCTTATAGAATCTTTCTCCAACAATTGGGTTAATGGCAATTAAGTGATGGGTAAGTAATTTCACCCGCTGATATTTTCTTTCTTGTAATGCTTTCTTCTCTGTTTCCACTTGAGGTATGTCTTGCCAGGAAAAGAAATCTTCCGCTGCAGATGTGGTTTCCTCACTCCTCTGCAGGTTTGGTTTCCCCAATCCCTGAAATATACAACTCTATATAGTAACTATCTAATGTATTTAATATGTTTTGAGTAAGGCCATTGGGTTTATTCAATTTTGCAGCTGCGGCGATTTTCACATCATTATAGATTTGTCACATTTAACACATAAGCCATCATCTACCACATGATCTGCAGATATTAACAAAAAGTAGTTTCTAGCTCAAACTGTTCAAAAGTTATAAAAATAAAGCGACATGTGTTGCTGCTCGGTAGTAGGCCCTTTGCAAAGATGGAATGGTCACCTTTCTGTTGCTTATTGCTATATTTGGGTGTTAAACAGGTTTTAATGAGATGCAACCGATACCCAGACAGTGTTTACAAATTACTAAATAATGATGTAATTCTATTACAAAATATGCTGCTTTATGCTGCATAATTAGATTTTTCTTGCCATATCATTTTCTCAAATCAGCTGCATAATTTACTTAACTCTGCTGTATAATTTGGCACTCTCAAGCCGCATAATTCTGGTGGCCCTGGTATTGGGGATGCTTTTGTACGAAGCCCTGGCTATATTAGATGATAGGTATCGCAGAGAGTGCAAGGTTGAGTTGCTAACTGCATATCGAATTTTCACCTTCTTAATAAATTTGTCATTGTAGATGAATAAGGGAATGACCAGATCTGGGGTTAAAGAGCGAGTTAAGAGAGATCTTAGAACTTTTCTGTTTCAGTCAGTGGAGTGTCTTTTGTATCTAGGTGATAGGTCTTGAAAGAAGATTCAAGTCACTTCTGTTCCCACTTAATCTTCTTCTTGTGTAAGGCAATCTCTCTCATCATTCCCACTTGTAGAGAAGTCCTATCCGCTTCCTATGAGGTTACGCTGTTTTCCAACGGATATGTCTTACTATGGTTTGTAGCTCATTCATTTCAGCAGTAAGTTTACGCTTGGTTAATTTTCCATGATTTGAGTAGAAGGGCAGCCTGGATACACTCAAGGATTAAGGTCTCTGGAGAGTGATCTGATAGTGTGCCCACATGGATGTATCAATGCAAAACATTTGGCAGCAGTGAGCCAGTGATAAAGACGCATTTTCTTTCCTTGGTGCAAATGGCATACAATAGAAAGGAGTGATCAATCTTGGTTGTATGTACCGGTCTGCAGACATCCAGCAGGAAGTCTCAGTTGCACAATTCTAGTTGCCCTGGTTATAAGACATATTTATGCTTCGATGTTTGGGTGTGCCTCTTGGTGCCATTTCCAATAGTTCCAATCCCATGAAAGGGGCAGCTGCCCTGAAGTGATTGTAAAGTCTGAATAAAGGCAAGAAAACCTTGTTCATAAACATATCACCCATCATGAGAAGTACCACTGTCTTTCTACCTCTTCCAGGCATTCTCTATCTCGGTCTTTCCATGTCTGCAAATGTATTTCTCTCTGTCTCCCATGTCTCTCTCCCCTGTGTCTCTCTCCTTTTATCTTTCTCTGTACCAGTCTTTTTATCCTGTTCGCTCACTCTGACTCCCCTGACTTATCTTTGCAGCGTGATGTCTCTCTCAGAACCCTTCTTCTCTTTCTCTGACTTTGTATGTATCTCTCTGTCTTTTACTCTTTCAGTTTCCCTCTATCCATGTCTCTTTCTTTCTCCACATCTCTCCCTGTCCTAGGACGTTCCTATTATCTTGGACAAATATTTTCAAACTCTGCACTTAATCTTTGAAGCCTGCTTTGCAAACTGGAAAGTTTCAGAGGCGAAATTGTTTGAATGTGTTTGTCAGTGCTCAATGTAGTCCGCTGTGCATTTTTATTACTACCATCTGACCCTGCTTCGATGGGGTCAGTGGACACTTCATCTTCTTAAATCTCAACTATTCTTTTCTCTATTTATAAATGTTGGCTGTAAGTCATCCTCATCCCTCCCATATCACACTAGATCTTACCATTTGCACCTACTCACATATACCACATACCAGACCTTCAATTAACTTCGACGTGAGAACCTTATGAAAAAGCTACAAATATGGATTCAGCTTTTGAAGGGATCTGAGAAATATTTGTCCCTTTACTAAGTAAAAAATGCCTCAGACATTTGTAGACTTAGAAGGACTAATTTGTGAATTTATAACTGTAACTAGAAAACATTGATACATTTAAATATACTATGCGCTTTAAAATTGCACATGTGGTTTGTTTGTTTTTAATGTAAACTCGAGCTGAGCAGGAGGCTATGATCAGTCAGCCTCTTTTTGAACACTGTAGCCCCATCCTTGCTGCAGTCAGGGTCTCAAATCATAAGCACCTGAGGCTTCTTGTTCCTCGAAAGTGTTTTCCTTGCAACAGGGCCCATCCCCCAGGCTGCAGAGTAAACTGACTTCATGAGATCCTGGAACACTGGCCTCTTGATATTCTAATGGCCCTTGTAATGCACAGGTGCCTATTTACACGTTGATAGCTGCCCATATCGAAGTCCTGCCATGAGCGTCCTCTCAAGGCACATATTTTAACATCTTCGATGGTAGACTGAGGAAAGGGCATTGTCTACATGCTATGGAGCAAAAACTAAAGGCTTTTGTGTTTTAAAAGCAAAATAATGTGAATTGCACAGACCCCTAATCATCAGGCATTTGTAAAAATGTGTCCTGTTAATAATTTTTTAACTTTCATGTAAGCCTTCTGCAACTTTGACACTGTTAAAGAAACGATTTTCTAACAATGAGCCTTCAATGAGAGATTAGCGCTAACAGCAGTTTTAAATTGACCTCATCAGAAGACCTGAAATAATTTGGTGCTGAAGTCATGTTAAAATATCATTGTTGCTAAATCAAGCAGTATGAGCAGTCTTTACATGCTTCCAGAATAAGAAGATATCGAGCCAGTGCAGACATTCCAACACTCCCCAGTTCTTAAAGGCAGCTGCTCAGGTCATTTCCCCACATCCTCTACCTTCCTGGATTTCTCTTTGGTCACCCCATTATGTGTTCCGGTCCCCAGCAATATAATTTTTGTTTACTCACATATCCCCGTTTGTAGTGCGCACTACTGAAGATGCGAACAGCTTAAATAACCTCAGCATTATAACTCCAAAACGTTCAGCTGGTGAAGAGATCGGAGAGGCATGTAACTCTTTCGGTCTGCGCAAACTCACCATGGAACTGCAGTATGTTTAAGTACAAATGAAATAATTTACACAGTAAACTATGCTGCGCCTTTAAATCATACATCCTTAACAGTTGCTCTTGTTTGTAGAACTGCTCGCAGATTTAAGTTCTGCAGAGACAGCCTCTGTTTGCTCAACGGCATCCTATGCTGCTTCTCTGTAGAAAGGTGTGTTAGAGGCAGGACCCACCCCCCAGTCAGAGTTAAGAGAACGCGGATCTCTTGCGATGCTAATTGTCCCTTTGTTATGCGAAGAGAGGCATTTTGCAGCTCTAGTCCGGCGGCATCCTGAAGCCTTCTTAGAGTTTCCTCTCAAAGCAGCGTTCACAGACGCTGTTGAGAAATGCGTCATAGATTTTAGAATCATGCCAAACAAGTGCACCACTCTTTTAAGGGCTGATGACTTTAATCAGGTAACCTCCACGTGCCTAAAACAACAACAACAAAAAAAGATTGGGTCAGAAATAAAAATAGTCGACCTTTGACTTCTATTTCTGAGCTGCACTGTCAGAACCTAAATATTAACTATGAATTATTTTGATGCTAGGTTCTGACAGTGCAGCTCAGAAATAGAAGTCAAAGGTCGACTATTTTTATTTCTGACCCAATCTTTTTTTGTTGTTGTTGTTTTAGGCACGTGGAGGTTACCTGATTAAAGTCATCAGCCCTTAAAAGAGTGGTGCACTTGTTTGGCATGATTCTAAAATCTATGACGCATTTCTCAACAGCGTCTGTGAACGCTGCTTTGAGAGGAAACTCTAAGAAGGCTTCAGGATGCCGCCGGACTAGAGCTGCAAAATGCCTCTCTTCGCATAACAAAGGGACAATTAGCATCGCAAGAGATCCGCGTTCTCTTAACTCTGACTGGGGGGTGGGTCCTGCCTCTAACACACCTTTCTACAGAGAAGCAGCATAGGATGCCGTTGAGCAAACAGAGGCTGTCTCTGCAGAACTTAAATCTGCGAGCAGTTCTACAAACAAGAGCAACTGTTAAGGATGTATGATTTAAAGGCGCAGCATAGTTTACTGTGTAAATTATTTCATTTGTACTTAAACATACTGCAGTTCCATGGCGAGTTTGCGCAGACCGAAAGAGTTACATGCCTCTCCGATCTCTTCACCAGCTGAACGTTTTGGAGTTATAATGCTGAGGTTATTTAAGCTGTTCGCATCTTCAGTAGTGCGCACTACAAACGGGGATATGTGAGTAAACAAAAATTATATTGCTGGGGACCGGAACACATAATGGGGTGACCAAAGAGAAATCCAGGAAGGTAGAGGATGTGGGGAAATGACCTGAGCAGCTGCCTTTAAGAACTGGGGAGTGTTGGAATGTCTGCACTGGCTCGATATCTTCTTATTCTGGAAGCATGTAAAGACTGCTCATACTGCTTGATTTAGCAACAATGATATTTTAACATGACTTCAGCACCAAATTATTTCAGGTCTTCTGATGAGGTCAATTTAAAACTGCTGTTAGCGCTAATCTCTCATTGAAGGCTCATTGTTAGAAAATCGTTTCTTTAACAGTGTCAAAGTTGCAGAAGGCTTACATGAAAGTTAAAAAATTATTAACAGGACACATTTTTACAAATGCCTGATGATTAGGGGTCTGTGCAATTCACATTATTTTGCTTTTAAAACACAAAAGCCTTTAGTTTTTGCTCCATAGCATGTAGACAATGCCCTTTCCTCAGTCTACCATCGAAGATGTTAAAATATGTGCCTTGAGAGGACGCTCATGGCAGGACTTCGATATGGGCAGCTATCAACGTGTAAATAGGCACCTGTGCATTACAAGGGCCATTAGAATATCAAGAGGCCAGTGTTCCAGGATCTCATGAAGTCAGTTTACTCTGCAGCCTGGGGGATGGGCCCTGTTGCAAGGAAAACACTTTCGAGGAACAAGAAGCCTCAGGTGCTTATGATTTGAGACCCTGACTGCAGCAAGGATGGGGCTACAGTGTTCAAAAAGAGGCTGACTGATCATAGCCTCCTGCTCAGCTCGAGTTTACATTAAAAACAAACAAACAACATGTGCAATTTTAAAGCGCATAGTATATTTAAATGTATCAATGTTTCCTAGTTACAGTTATAAATTCACAAATTAGTCCTTCTAAGTCTACAAATGTCTGAGGCATTTTTTACTTAGTAAAGGGACAAATATTTCTCAGATCCCTTCAAAAGCTGAATCCATATTTGTAGCTTTTTCATAAGGTTCTCACGTCGAAGTTAATTGAAGGTCTGGTATGTGGTATATGTGAGTAGGTGCAAATGGTAAGATCTAGTGTGATATGGGAGGGAAGAGGATGACTTACAGCCAACATTTATAAATAGAGAAAAGAATAGTTGAGATTTAAGAAGATGAAGTGTCCACTGACCCCATCGAAGCAGGGTCAGATGGTAGTAATAAAAATGCACAGCGGACTACATTGAGCACTGACAAACACATTCAAACAATTTCGCCTCTGAAACTTTCCAGTTTGCAAAGCAGGCTTCAAAGATTAAGTGCAGAGTTTGAAAATATTTGTCCAAGATAATAGGAACGTCCTAGGACAGGGAGAGATGTGGAGAAAGAAAGAGACATGGATAGAGGGAAACTAAAAGAGTAAAAGACAGAGAGATACATACAAAGTCAGAGAAAGAGAAGAAGGGTTCTGAGAGAGACATCACGCTGCAAAGATAAGTCAGGGGAGTCAGAGTGAGCGAACAGGATAAAAAGACTGGTACAGAGAAAGACAAAAGGAGAGAGACACAGGGGAGAGAGACATGGGAGACAGAGAGAAATACATTTGCAGACATGGAAAGGCCGAGATAGAGAATGCCTGGAAGAGGTAGAAAGACAGTGGTACTTCTCATGATGGGTGATATGTTTATGAACAAGGTTTTCTTGCCTTTATTCAGACTTTACAATCACTTCAGGACAGCTGCCCCTTTCATGGGATTGGAACTATTGGAAATGGCACCAAGAGGCACACCCAAACATCTAAGCATAAATATGTCTTATAACCAGGGCAACTAGAATTGTGCAACTGAGACTTCCTGCTGGATGTCTGCAGACCGGTACATACAACCAAGATTGATCACTCCTTTCTATTGTATGCCATTTGCACCATGGGAAGAAAATGCGTCTTTATCACTGGCTCACTGCTGCCAAATGTTTTGCATTGATACATCCATGTGGGCACACTATCAGATCACTCTCCAGAGACCTTAATCCTTGAGTGTATCCAGGCTGCCCTTCTACTCAAATCATGGAAAATTAACCAAGCGTAAACTTACTGCTGAAATGAATGAGCTACAAACCATAGTAAGACATATCCGTTGGAAAACAGCGTAACCTCATAGGAAGCGGATAGGACTTCTCTACAAGTGGGAATGATGAGAGAGATTGCCTTACACAAGAAGAAGATTAAGTGGGAACAGAAGTGACTTGAATCTTCTTTCAAGACCTATCACCTAGATACAAAAGACACTCCACTGACTGAAACAGAAAAGTTCTAAGATGTCTCTTAACTCGCTCTTTAACCCCAGATCTGGTCATTCCCTTATTCATCTACAATGACAAATTTATTAAGAAGGTGAAAATTCGATATGCAGTTAGCAACTCAACCTTGCACTCTCTGCGATACCTATCATCTAATATAGCCAGGGCTTCGTACAAAAGCATCCCCAATACCAGGGCCACCAGAATTATGCGGCTTGAGAGTGCCAAATTATACAGCAGAGTTAAGTAAATTATGCAGCTGATTTGAGAAAATGATATGGCAAGAAAAATCTAATTATGCAGCATAAAGCAGCATATTTTGTAATAGAATTACATCATTATTTAGTAATTTGTAAACTTGTAAACACTGTCTGGGTATCGGTTGCATCTCATTAAAACCTGTTTAACACCCAAATATAGCAATAAGCAACAGAAAGGTGACCATTCCATCTTTGCAAAGGGCCTACTACCGAGCAGCAACACATGTCGCTTTATTTTTATAACTTTTGAACAGTTTGAGCTAGAAACTACTTTTTGTTAATATCTGCAGATCATGTGGTAGATGATGGCTTATGTGTTAAATGTGACAAATCTATAATGATGTGAAAATCGCCGCAGCTGCAAAATTGAATAAACCCAATGGCCTTACTCAAAACATATTAAATACATTAGATAGTTACTATATAGAGTTGTATATTTCAGGGATTGGGGAAACCAAACCTGCAGAGGAGTGAGGAAACCACATCTGCAGCGGAAGATTTCTTTTCCTGGCAAGACATACCTCAAGTGGAAACAGAGAAGAAAGCATTACAAGAAAGAAAATATCAGCGGGTGAAATTACTTACCCATCACTTAATTGCCATTAACCCAATTGTTGGAGAAAGATTCTATAAGCTGGGCAAAGCACAGCTGACTGACATTCATGATTCACTCACACAAGGAAGAGTAATCCACTGGTACTTGGATTGTTGTTGTACAAGGCGTTAGTTTGTGTTCATCTCAAACCCGTCAGGGGCACCTTATAAAGTGTCAGCTATCTCCAAATATTTTTCATCAATGTATTGTTGAAGACTCTGGTTAAAATTCTAACAGGCATATGGTCGCCCATCATAAACTCAGTCACAAGTGACATTTGTTACTAGATGGCGGCCCAGGTGGTTCCGTGGACAAATGTATCCACTTCAGGAATCTCTGTTTTATCTCATGGGAACAGGTTTCGATCACAGTGGGTCCAATCAGATCTTCATAATTCTGAAGTCAATAGAAAGACTACTTTGTACTATTGGTGGGTAACGATAAACATATTATTTTAGCCCCAAGAGACCTAAGGGTACATGTGCATTTTAAAATACACGTTTTTAAATTATTTGTCCTTGGATTCTCATTCTAAAAACATCATGGGACATTGCGTCATATGTTATGGCTCAGCATGGACACCTTGGAAGAAGCTATATTTATCTCACTGGATGCCGAAGAGGAATTTGTTTGTTATATGGGGTATCTGTTCCTAACACTTGAAAAAGACATGGATAGGACAGAGTATGAATAAAAAAATTGTGTCGGCCATGTGTTATCCTTGTGGCACAGGAAATATGTGGGGCATCTATTCAATACTTTTGTAGTTCACAGGGGCCTGAGACAGCGATGCCCCGTTATTGCCTGATCTCTTCCTGTTAGTTCCAGAACCTCTAGAAACAGGCAACTGTCTGACAGATGTCATAGGAGCAAACACTCGAAGATCAACAATTATACCACTGCCCCATGCTATTAGTATTCTGCTTTGACTCAGCAGTTTAGTTCACAGCCCTCCCTACTTCCCCTCAATTCATAAGTTTCATTTTTGTACATTTTAATGTTAACTGGAACGGTAGTATAACATTAACCATGTCAAGAGTGCCCACTAGGTTTTGAATTGGAGTGGAGACAGAATAATTTTGAGTTTTTAGGAATACTTGTTAATTGAGGGTTCATCCTTAATCTCTGAGAAGACCAATGTCTTTATACGAAGATCCATCTTACAATTGACTCTTTAGAGGAAGGCCTAAACAGTGAATATGGGGGTGGTCCACATTTTACCTGCTTGTTAGGATTGATCCCCCTGCTCATCCTAATATTTCTACTTCACCAGATAGACAAAGATATACTATTCTTTGGGGGTACATAAAACACACCAAACTCTTCTGAACTAAGAGCTGATATGCAGTCCTGTGGTATATCATCCTGTGATTAAGCAAGTCAACACAATTGGATATTACGATATCATCTACAAAAATATTCCCCGACCTATTTATTGTCTCCTTAATATTGTTCACAGAAGTATAGTCCCATTGGATGTAGATTTACTATTTTTAACTCCATTGGGGCAATACTTTTTGAAAATGTTTGTGACACAATATTTACATGATATTCTGACAACGATATTGCTGTATCATATGTTTCAACTGTCACATATTGCTATCTTGCTAACAAACTCTTAGACCTAATCAATAACGGCCCGACTCGATAGAGGCTACACATTCTACCCCCAAAGGTATACCACACATGTACCATGATTCCCCACTCATGAAAACAATGGACAACCCACTCTTATGGCCAATGATCCTAACCTGGAAAGCTATTCATAAGCATCTGACCATGTCACACTTTTAAACTCCATTTGAGTGGAAATCCAACTGTGGTAAAACATCAAATGTGCGGTAACCATACCTCTTCATGAAAAATGATGCACCTGCGTGAACCACAGTATCCAGAATGAAGGACTGTGTGTTATGTTGTTTTATGCATTAGTGTTGCAAAAAATACCTAATACAGAGCAAAATGAATTTGTATTTGCAGCCCGCAAAATACTACTTTTAACTGAGTGGAAAAGAAATATGCAACACAGTGTAGTAATGATCTTACAATGTTGCATGCCTTTTAATTTATTACTAAATACTAAATGAAACATATTTCCCACTGGAGGATTTTAACAGGATTTACCGTGGTTGACTAAATCTGGCTATGCAGCGTACTTTGGTAAATAACTAACGCCTTTCTTGGATAATTTCCTTAACGTTGATGCACATTATGTATTTTCAGTATTAATTTCCGAGAATCTAGTTCTTAAAACACACCAGCACTTACTGGGAAATCTTTTTCTGATGGCTCTTCTGGATAAATACAGAACCAAATGTGTTCCTAAGAATGCAAAGCGTGCCTAAAATAGCGCTGTTTTGTACATTCAGTGAAAGAATTCCAAACATAATACCAAAGCTTTATCAGTCAGGTAGCACATTAGTCTTTGGGGTGCCAATGTTAGTTGTAAGTGAATAGTCAAGTCAATGTATTTAGACAATAGAAATTAAAAGTGGTTCTGATGGTTAAGTACTTTATTCATTTCCCCCCAAAAAGAGGTGCCTTTCAGTTCAAATTAAAGCAAATAAAGGACTATTTCTCTGTTTAACCGCTTAGAATCTTTGGGCTGAAAACCATTTCAACAGTTTTAGCAGTTTTTTTACTTGCACTGGACATCTTCTAAGGGTGGGGAGATATATGGCCAGAACAGCAAAGAAAAATAATGTTTTTCCCGTTTACACAATATATGCAGGCACCGCGGTAGTTTGGAGAAAGCTATTAGAGACTTCTAGTATATTGAAGCAGATTATGAAAACAGACATAATATGAAGAATTGTTAAATCAGTGGGGGTAATCTGTATCCAGTTTACAATAAACTACAAGGTGCGGACAAGTCGTAGGTTTCTGTTGAGGGGCCACAATAATGAAAGGATTGTTTCTCGCAGAAAAACTTATTTTATACTGTGCAGGTGCGGCCCGTCACGCACAAAAGCCTCTTCGGAGTTTGCAGGATTCCGAATGTTCTGCATCCTACGATCCGACCGTCAGCCTCAAGAGGAAGGCGTGACCCATAACTTCCAGCTATTGTCATGTCTTTTTGTCTCTTTACCTGGCTGGCGCTGGATTAGAAAGCCTTTCTTCAGCAGCAGGACAGCCACGCCGGGGAAAGAAGATCAAATTAACGTATGTAAAGCCAGAGCCAAGCATCCTCATCCCCCAATCCTCCAGGTATTTGCTTTAGGTATTCAAGAAAGACGACTTTACGAAGCAGTCACCACATCTTGAGCCGTCAACATTAGGTCATTTGAATCTCGTCAGTAAAACGGAATACTGACTCCGAGATAACACAGTTTGAAAATGTAAAAGGTGCTTGTTTTTTTTACAATTTAGTTGTGATAGTAAGCAATATATAACGGCAATTCAAACAAATGTAAACACCACAGATTGTTATAAGCTGAACTTTCTCAGTGTATTAAAACTATTTTCAAAGTAACGTTGTGCAGAAAGATTACACTTTTCCTCATAAGGCTGGATTAAAAGATAAAAAACTTAGTTTTCCAAAACTGAAATGACACATGATGTGATTAAATCTGAAATGGAAGTCACAAGCTTTTAAAAACCTTCACTGTATTCCAACACGTTACTGCAAAATGAAATATTGTTCAATCATTTCCCAAATGGTGGGTAGTACATCGAATCAGAACATTCAACAAACTCCTTATATTTTGTGGGTGCTGCAAATTCACATTTTACTGTTAGCTAAAACTATTGTCCTACTCACAGCAGAGAAACAGAAAAAAGACATAAGGAGACAGAAAAATATTGACAAAGAGAATAGAGGGACTAGAATAGATCACTAGATAGATGACAGTGAGAGACATAATGAAAGTGAGAGCGGTTGCAACACAGCCCTATACGTAGATATATAGGCAGATAAGGATGGCCAGAGGGCCAGAGAGATAGACAGAGATGGTTACAGATAGAAACAGACCTAGATATTGAGCTCAAAGCTCAAAGCTCCTGGGTGGCTGTGGTTTATTATTTTATAAGGGGTTTGTATTTACCTATTTTTGATCATTGCCATAGGCAGGTTTGTGAGGACCCTTTACCACTTTGACACCTACATGCCATAGCCTTCCTCCAAGGCCCTGGGCTGGGACTCAGGACTGCACCGCAGCTGTTCAGACAACAGCTGTCTGCAACCCCCAGTTTTAAACATGCCCAGACATTTCCCTCCTACATTCACTCACTTTTCTTTGCACTTTTAAACACATATACAATTACCCATGTTATGCAGCCAGACCAGTCAAATTTAAGACCAACAGTTTGCTGCCAGACCTGCCAAATTTAAGACCATCAGTTTGCTTCCAGACCTGTCAAATTTAAGACCAGACCTGTCAATTTTAAGGCCAGTAGTTTGCTGCCAGACCTGTCAAATTTAAGACCAGCAGTTTGCTGCCAGACCTGTCAAATTTAAGACCAGACCTGTCAATTTTAAGGCAGCAGTTTAAGGCCAGACCTGTCCGATTTAAGACCAGCAGTTTGCTGCCAGACCTGCCAAATTTAAGACCAGACCTGTCAATTTTAAGGCCAGCAGTTTACGGCCAGACCTGTCAAATTTAAGGCCAGACCTGTCAAATTTAAGACCAGAGTTTAAGGCCAGACCTGTCAAATTTAAGGCCAGAGTTTAAGGCCAGACCTGTCAAATTTAAGGCCTGTCAAATTTAAGGCCAGAGTTTAAGGCCAGACCTGTCAAATTTAAGGCCTGTCAAATTTAAGGCCAGAGTATGCTGCCAGACCTGTCAATGTCAAATTTAAGGCCAGAGTTTGCTGCCAGACCTGTCAAATTTAAGGCCAGACCTGTCAAATTTAAGGCCAGAGTTTGCTGCCAGGCCTGTCAAATTTGGGACCAGGGGTTTTGCGATGTGTTTTTTACATCCTAACAGCTGGCCCCCTGTTTCAGGGTCTCATGGGAAGCTTTGCCTCAACATGCTACCTGTTTTTTTTCGCATCTCAAAGCTCAGGGGTTGCTGGGGTTTTTTATTTTATAAGGTGTTTGTATTAACCTATTTTTTTTGGGAGAGAATTACCATAGGCAGGTTTGTGAGGACCATTTACAACTTTGACACCTACATGCCACAGACTTCCTCCCAGGCCCTGGGCTGTGGGGACTCAGGACTGCTCTGCATCTGTTCAGTCAACAGCTGTCTGCAACCTCCCAGTTTTAAACATGCCCAGGCATTTCCCTACTACATGCACACACTTTTTCTATGTACTTTTTTTAAAACACATACACAATTACCCCATGTTTTGCAATCAAACCTGTCAGTTTTGGGACTAGCCCTACATGTCACCCATTTAAAACCAGAGTGTTTGCGGCCAGCAAGTTGCTGCCAGACTTGTCAAATTTCCAGACACAAGTTTAAGACTAGGCCTGTCATATTTAAGACTAGAACCATCACATTTAAGGCCAGGATTCCTGGCCGGAGCTGTCAAATTTAAGGCCAGAGTTGAAGTGAAGGTATCACTATATACTACTAACGCTGTATGTCCAGTGTGATTAAACAACACTAGTACATTATTTATATAATGTTGTCTCTTTTATTTGTTTTCATGATTTATGTATGATTTATGGTTGTTATTGAAATAATAATTTACGCAAACTCAACAAGGTATCTGTTTTATTGTCGACCAGTAAGTAGGTGTCGGGATGGATGTATGATTGCAAGGATGCGTGACAGAGTGCTTGTTGATGTCTTGAGTGCCTAAACTCCGCAGTAACTGAAGAGTCCCTTTCAGTTATAGAATGTAGAATGTCTTTGTAGTGCTTGTTTAGCCTCATCTGGAAATTTTTTGACATTCTTTGAACTGGTGTAAATTAAATCATTAAAACTATACATAAAACCTGACCTCTCCTGTCATGCCAAGTTTTGGTGTTGTTTTGTGGAGACAGTTTTTCTCCTTTTCTTTGGTTTATTTGTAGCTTTGGCTAAAACTTTCATGTGCTACTTAAAATGGTGAAAGTAAATTAGGCAATGCCTATAACATTTTTTCTTTACCCATTACTTGTAAACCTTTCTAGGACCAGCCAATTGTAAATGACCTTTTTTGGAAAAGTTTGGTGTGTACTTTACATGAAACTGTTATAATTGAAACAAAAATGCTTTTGCTGTGGACTTTTCAATGTAGTCATAACAGATGCATTCCATAATAAGGAATTTAATCTTCAAGTTTTGTTCATATTTCTCTTGCAACTCTCCACCCCACCCCTACTTAATATGCAATGAATGTTGTCATAGCGCCTGATCTAATTCACAGCCGCATGCTGTTGAGTGTTATTAGTAGCCAATGTCTGAAATTTGCATTGGACGCGTGTACCCACCGTGCAGCGCCCGTGCGGCCACCTGTCTCCGCGCCATCTCCGCCACACACCAGATGCGTACCCTTTCATAACCGCTTTCAGGGTGCTTTCAAGGGGGAAACAACCGCCATGGCATTATCCGCGCAAACATCTGCAGCAAATGTTTATCAATTTAGGAAAAAAAGTACCATAGCAATGCTTGCATAACAAATTGGAAATGTGTGTTTTAGAGGAATCTAGGTTTGAGGTTCATTGACTCTGTGTGTGTGTGTGTCTGACTCTGTGTGTGTGTGTCTGACTCTGTGTGTGTGTGTCTGACTCTGTGTGTGTGTGTGTGTGTTTCTGACTGTGTGTGTGTGTGTGTGTCTGGCTCTGTGTGTGTGTATCTGGCTCTCTGTGTGTGTGTCTGGCTCTGTGTGTGTGTGTCTGGCTCTGTGTGTGTGTGTCTGGCTCTGTGTGTGTGTGTCTGGCTCTGTGTGTGTGTGTGTGTCTGGCTCTGTGTGTGTGTGTCTGGCTCTGTGTGTGTGTGTCCGGCTCTGTGTGTGTATTTGTGTGTGGGGCTCTGTGTGTGAGCAATGCCAATAGCTCAAACTTTTTCAAAGGCGAAACCATTGCATTGTAAATGCTTGTTTAGGGGGCATCTCTAAGATGCCCTCTGTGTGCTTTTTTCATTAAATTCCACACTGGAATCAGTATGGGTTTAATGTGCTGAGAAGTTTCATACTAAATTTCTCAGTTTTCAGTGTAGCCATTATGGTATTCATAAAGACAAACTACCAGCACTAATATACTCTTAATGGCAGCACTACACTTACAATGTCAAAGCATGGGCTTGAACATTATAGGGGTACAGGGCCCCTGTACCCTCACCACTGGTATAGTGCACCCAACTAGTTGGGTGACTGATCTATGCCAGGGCAGTGGGTTGTAGGCATGGCACACAGTGGACTCTTCACTTTGTTCTGCACCAAGACATGCAGCAGAGAGAGAGAGAGAGAGAGAGAGTGTGTGTCTGTGTGTGTGTCTGTGTGTTTTTTTTCTCTCTAAGGGTGGTTCAATAAATGCTGCAGCCCTTAGAGGCCCTACTTGGTCACATTGCCCTGGGTACCTGTGGTACCATTAACCAGGGGCTGACCTGTGGCCAGGGATGCCAATTGGGTTTTGGTTTCAATGCAGTTTTAGGGAGAGAACATAAGCCCTGGGTACCTGATTAACAGGAGCCCAGGGCACATTCAGTCAAAGCACATCAGCAGTTCAGCAAAAAGTGGGGGCAACCATGCAGAAAGAGAACATTTTCTCAAAACAGGTAATTGCAGTGGGAAGTCGACAGACGACGGAATAGGTATAAATATATAAATAAATAATACCTATTCCGTCGTCTGTTGGCTCCCGCCCTGCTACGTCGCGCTTACCTGTGCCGGCCGCCGCTGCAATCAGCACAGCTCGCAACAGCCCATACGCCATCTGTAATTCAGCACGAGAGCAAGGTCATAGATGTTCGCTCTATGCAATAAACGGGTGCAAACGCCTGTTGCGCCTCCAAGCCACTTTCTGAAATATACCAAAAGTTATTTAGATACTGGAGACCACACGAGCACCAAACTTCCTTTCATTTCATTTCACCGGGTTGCTTGACATTGTGACGTTGGGTGCATGTGTGAGTTACGGCCTTTTTAACAGGAGGTCGTCCTGCTGGCATGTCCTGGTGCCTTAACCCACCCACCCACACCTTCACTCCGTTTCGTGAGTACATGCACTTCGTTTTCCTCCCATTTTAAGTACAGCTCAGCCATGCTTGAAGCTTGTTGACACCAATGGCAGCTGACAGCAGGGCCTGGCCTGGAACAAGCTGATTTCACTGCTATTAAACTGTTTGCATGAAGTCACCCAGCTGCAGTGGGAGCCATTGCTGCAACTCAAAGAGACATAGCTACCCAGCTTCTCAGGTTCGTGCGAAATGAGCTGCACAGACCAGGTTTTCTTGTTGTATTCTGGGACTTGTAGTCCTGACCTTATAATGGAATAAACAAGACTGCAACTTCCAGAATTCACAGATAAACTGGACTGGAGCATCTAGACACACATGGACCTAGGAAACTTTTCAGGGCCAGAGAGAACTTGCAGCAACATGCTTGATTTACTGCAAAAGCTAGACACATGGCTCGTTGTTTGCAAGCATCAATGGGTCCATGCATTGCGGGCCAGGAGCGAGGGGGGCTCGGCCCCTCCTCGCGGTCCCTCTCTACATCAGTGCTCTAACCCCCGCTCCCTCCCTCACCCAGACAGCCCACCGGCCATTAGCATTCCCTCCCCGCAGCCTCTAACTGGCTGCAGCTGCTCTCTGCTCGGCGCGCTGGTACCTCTTCCTGACTGCCCCGTCAGCCAGCCCCCCGCATCCTCTTTCACGAGCCGCTCTTGGACTATCCTTCGGGCGCACACTCTGCGGCTTCTCCATCCATCACTGCCCCGCTCTGACTGGAAATGTCGGGTGTAAACTAGCAGACTGCGCCTCTTCGGACCCGGCTCCCGGGACTCCCAGGGGCTCTTGGGCGCCTCGGATTGTTTGTTTTGTTACCTCTGTGTTTGGCCGCAGATGGCCGGCTGCCCGGAGACCACCTTCCTCTCTCGGTGACATTCTTTGCCCACCACGCGTTGCCAAGGAGCAGAATGGAGCGTTTCCCGTGGAGTCTGGGCTGCCTGAGCCTCCTGCTCTGGCTGCAAGGTAAGCAAGTGTTGCAGCAAAGTAAGCCTTGAAAAGTTTACCTGCAGAGCCCATTCCCCAGCGCTAGAGTTTATCAGGTCCCGATTTTAGCGTGGGAGACATAGGACTACTAGTCCCAGAATGAAAAGAAAATAACCTGGACTGGATCAGCTACTCATGGTTGAATCAGCAAACGTTGAGTACCGTTATTCGCAAAGCATGTTAATTGCAAAATCAGGCTCACACCACCCTGGGTCTCCATCAACTGTGGGCTTTTGTGTGACAACCAAATGCATTCAGCGAGTTGTAGCCCTGGTTTGCTTTGTTTGAACTATTTACACTAACAATGCTTTGTAGATGAAAGCCCAGAACTGGAACCACAGTGCCTGTGATAGCCTGGAGCAAGGAAGCAGCCCGACCCTGAAAGGATCAGAATGTTTCCACGTGTATTATGCAACACCTAGATCTAGTACTGGTTTTACATTCAGCAGAACAGTGCATGCTGGGACTTGTAGGCCCACAACATGTTGGGGGAAAGGAAAACTGCAAGTCCCAGAACTTGTTATTGGCAGAAACGGTAAAAATGGCTTAGTATAGGCTTTGCCATACATGTGAATCTAGGTGGGAGAATGTACTTTCTATTGAACCAGAGGCAATTTCAGGTGGGAGGCATCCAACATTAAGTTATTTTTGGCCCAATGCTGCTAAATATGAATAAAAGGCATGGCGGGAATTATAGAGGCCTGATGTAGATATGGACCGATGGCAAACACATAGCTGAAAGTGGCTCCCCGAGCACGGGAGATAGACGGCGTGGAGCTGAATTAGTGTAAGTTGTCAAAGCCACTGAGGATGCAAGCTGTAGGCTTTGTAAGTAACTCCTCATAAACACCCCGTGACAGTACACTGATCCCTGAGAAAACGTCTGTGCACAGAAACCTGCACTGTTACTATCAGCCGAAGGCTGTTGATCTGATGCATTTGATGTGGAGTTAACCCCCACCAAAGGGTTTTTGTACAGGACCGGTTCTCACAGGCATTGTGATTCTAAGTCAGGCTTGCCTGCCCAAATAGCCATATTTACAAGTGCAAACACACTTTCTTTTTCATAAAAGTTGTTTTTCCTCTCATAAATTGATTTACTCACAGGAAATTAGTGTGATCAATTTGCCACCAGGCAATGGGGTGGCCTTTACACAGAATGGGCATACCCTGTAAGTTTAACACCCACAGTCTTACTCAACTTCCTTACCAAACCCATTCCCACTCTGAAAAAGGGTACGATTATACTCCTAAAATGCCCCTGGGAAAGCAAAAATACATAATCAAAGTAGCTCGTCTACAAAGCCTGGAAATCCCTTCTGCGTTTATTCTTATTTTCTGTTTCCCTTGTTTTTCCTACTTTTTCTATTTCCTTCCTTATCACCCTTTCATCCTCTAGAAGTTTTACCCTGTTATGTTTATAGTAATAACTTTTTTCCTTTGGTTTTAACGTATTTGTTCCATTTTATGTACATTTTCTGTATCTGTTTTTCTGATGCACCAAAGCCCAAAAAGTGTTGCTAATAAACTTGAGAGTACACTGGCAAGGGTTGACGTAATTCCATTTCCAGATTGGTAATGGGAAATTGGTGGGGGTGTAGATGAAGGGGTTTCTAAACGAGGAAAAATACATCCCTGGGTAGGGGCGGTACAATGCCATTGAAGAAATGTGATGACCTGTTCTAATGAGCAATGTGCACTTTGTTCAATTGCACACGCGCCGTTAGCTTTGATGCAATTTCGGCTTCACAAAAGTTTCAGGAGTTTGCCAAGAGACCTGTGACAGTCGAAGGTTAAGGGGCGTACCTATCAAAGGGCCAGCAGGTGCTATGGTTGGGGTGGCCAGAATTTTAAAGCCAAAAACCGGGACATTTCACGAAAATAGAAGGACTTCAGTTTTACTTCAAGCAAGCGCACATAATGACAGCGCTCCTCAGCAGAGAATTACAGAACAGGCAGTTAGAACATACATACAATTCAATGTTTAAACCCAGTAGCTTGCCTGTTAATTACATTGTTTTCTTGAAACAACTGCTAAGTATCCCAGCTTTGTACAATATAAAAAAGTACCTCCCGGACAGAAGCTACATTTCCTGAAATTTGCTGGGACAGCAAGTGAAAACCCGGGACCGTCCGGGAAAAACCGTGACGCCTGGTCACCCTAGCTATGGTCCATAGATGTACGCGTCCCCCTTGTTCCCAAATTATGACCATCTTTTATTTCTTTACCAGGAAATGGGGCACCTTTTTTCCTAGCTAGCATTAGGGTTGGGGCACTGTTGCTGTGCTGCCACACAGGACTCCAGTCATAACCTGGAAACTGTTCATGACTTCCAGAAATTAGGGAATCTTCATCTGGTTCATAACCCTCCAGGTGCTGATTTACTTTTGTAATTGAGTATCAGCCCAAGATCTTAAATATGTCTGGTTTTATTAGTGAAAAACAAATCTCTAAATTATAAGCGTGGGTTGTCTTTGGAGACTTTTCTTGGTGTCTCCAGTTGCCCATTTGGATATGCCTTCCACTTCCTTTTGACTTTAGGGTTACTGTTGTTGCTATAGAGGAAATCCACAAAGTAAACTAGATATAAGCAGCTGGCCAGAGAGATGAATTAAGCAATGAGTGTAGGAGAAATTTTATAACTAACGGGTAGTTTAATACAAGTACTAATCATAATGGGTGCAAAAGAGAAACCCTGTCCATGTTTCTGGTGTGTTTAGTTGTGGTCTCTGGTGATTATAAACTTTTTAATGTCTTTATAGAGTTCGTACTGTGAGAGAATTTGTATTGAAACAAATATGCGCAATTAGTTGTGTAAATGAAAATATAGTGGTTGCCTGCAAGGAAGGAGATTGGAGAGGTGTGGTAATGAGGTCCACACAGATAGGATGTAGTTTAAGATGATTTATTGAAGTTAGTTACATGTCGATACTACAAGAGGGCATGCCTGATGCCGCAGAAAAGTAACCTAGGCAGTTGTATAGAATGCCACCTGCAGCGGTTGCCAGACTTCTTCTGAGTGGTGCCTAATCTGGTCCACCAAAGCTGGATCCATACTAGGTCTTCATATGGGATACAGTTATCCACATGGAATCTGTTGGCCTTAATCCCAGTAGTAAACTGATCCCAAATCGTGCACGCTCAGCAGTTTGTGCACAAACTGAGGTTCCAATTTTTTTTTACTGGATATCCACAATTTTTCGTGGACACATTTCGTGACAAGACTGTCTATGTGGAAATAGTTGGAAAAGTGTTGAAACATGCTGTAAATAGTACGAAGAACATCAATGGTTTGTGATTCATATTTGCAGAACTTAGACTCGGTATGTATTTCCAGCTCCTACTAATATTCCAATCTGCAGGAATCTGTATACACCAGGTACAGTAAGTACTAACCCGTTTTCGCAATGCTAGGAATGGGACCCAAAATTTGTAACATTTACACAAGTACTACATGGGATCTGGCAAAGATCCAGTAATGGTGAATGCATGCTGATATGCTTACCATCACTCGCTAATCTTCAGTACATACCCGGTACCACAACTGAGTACTTTCACATTTCATCCACAAACATATCAACACGTGTTAATAATACAATAAGCTATTTTAATATGTAAATGACATACTTTATGTTTATGACACAACCCCCATCCTAGGCCTTCCCCAACAGAGATGTCATTATGTGGTCCTTCCTCCTCACACTGCCAGTAGTACCAGGTGCAATACCACAAGTTGTTACCAGATGTACCTCCGAAGGAAGAGAAAAAATGCAGTACCTCAGGTTGTTAATAAATGTCCCACTAACGTGACCAGAAAGAGCACGGCAAATAATGTTATTAGAAATATTAAAATATGAAGAACAGTGTGGTACCATAATCGGTTTCCAGATGTGCTCTTCACTCAGATGTCGCGCATCTAGAAAAATACTATTTGTTTTTATTTTGCATCCCATATTGTTACATTTGAAAGGAAGCCTGCACCAAAACAACAATCATGCAAGTAAAATTCGTTGAGTGTTCTGTATTCCATGCCTAGTACCTTCACAAACACATTTAATACAAGTTCTAACAATGTTCTGAGAAGGATCCGAGCTAGCATGGCACAGAGTAACTGGCAAAAGGAACACCAAAATGTTCCTGAAGCAGGTATGCGAAGGAATGTAGACCCGATGGTCCAACAGATGTGTCCAGGGTCTCAGATTGTGTCTCATGGATTTGCATGGGCATGCATTCTTACACCACTCACCGGATATGCATGCGCAGGAACGAACATAGATCAATTATGAAAGCCCGTGTCTTCAAAAACACTGGCCCAGTCACAGCAGGCATGGGTTAGCTGTACTAAAGCTACTTTTGGAAGGATCATGTTATCAATATTCTGTTTATTTACAACTTGGGCACCCTCTTCTGGGATTACATATTTTAGTTGATTAGATGTGACCATTGAAACATAGTGTAAATAAATGAATGTCATTATTCATTACAACATGATAATCAAGTCGGCTTGAATAGGGTATATTCCTGTTGGTTTGTATGAATCAGAGTCTCTGTTATGGTGATTGTTTAAAATGAAGACCAAAAGTGTCATGGAACCTGATAACTTCACTTATGTGTATTGCTTTCTAAACAAAGGGTAATTGTGAGAAGTTGGCCTGATGTGCAGTGCTCACTATTCTAGTGATCACTATATATCAGTCCAAACAACCCTTATTGATGATTGGTTGTAAGTCAACCTTATAGACCAGCTATCCTAGTAGCATGGATACGAGCAGTCTAAGGCTAAGACTCTAGAGGGCGTGTTAAGCCAGCTGTTTTACCATCACATTACCCCTTGAACACCCAGTGAAAGGACACCACACAAGTTGTTATGAAAATAAACAGTGTATTTATTTATAACAAGACTACCCTGGCTCTTTATGAGACAGGGAGCTAAGCACACAACAAAACTCTTACGAAAATACTTTTAAGTTAGCACGTTACACAAATGCCCGAGGGGCACGAAAAACCATATACGCTAAAAGTGGAATGCGAATTACTAGCAGGTAAGTAACAGTTCTAATAGGCTTTGGAATCGCTAGGACTGGACTAGGGAATCGTTAGATTACTACTAGGAGGCCCAGGGGACTCGGGTGCAGAGTGTGCACTCTCACGCGGGATGCGGGACAAAGTCTATGGAAGCTAGAATTCACAAAGTTAGTGTTCACGGGCGAACCCGACCTGGTAGGGAGAAAACGACAGTGGATCCTGACCCTTGGATAGTGAGGCTATGCTGGGACACCGGAGTGCCGAAGTTACCTAGCCCAGGGGCTGCAGCTGCATAGGTCTGAAAAGACGTCGGGGATCTCGTTGCCGGACCAGGAGCCTGGAAGGAAGAAGTTGCTGGCAGGCGACCAGTGAAGGAAAGTTCGATGGATCCAAGCCTGGATCAAGGAAGAAGAAAACCTGAAAGCAGAGGGGACCAAGTTCTTGAATCACTAGCCAGTGATTAAGTGGGCACCAGGATGGCACCGGGCGAAGTCACCGCAGTCAGGTGAGTGGGCACTGCTGGGCTCTGCAGTCTCTCGGACCAGGAGGCGTTGTCGGCGACCAGGATGGAGGTGCGAGCTGTCCCACGAAGGATGAAGTCGTTGGCGTCGAAGTTACCCAGGATTGGGCAACAAGCCTTGGCTAATTCAAGCCCACGCGGTGGACTCAAAATGGCGTCTTGAGTGGACCAGGAGGGTCCAGGGTGCTCCTCTTCTGGAAGGGAGCAAGGGCCAGTCTGGAGCAACCAGACCAGCAGCAGAAATGTCGTCGGGCATCGTCAGGAAGGCCACAAGCCAACGGGCTAGTAGCCAAACAACGCGGTGAGCAGCGGAAAGCAGAAGGGCCCCACGCAGATCGTGGAGATGCTGGGGGGGCTGCACTTCGGAGCTGGAGCTGCTCAGAGTCGGGGCTTCTCGGACCCCAAAGCACTCACCAGTAGATTACTCGGCGGGCTTGCTGGAAAGAAGTCGTGCAGTCTTGCAGATGGCCGGTCCCTTGAGGTCTCGTCGCACCCACGGTTCTCAGCTGGGCTGTAGAGGTGGGTAGAGGTCAGAGGTGCCAGGGAAGCCGGTTCTCGTCGAGCTGGGCAGTCGGATTCCGGAGGAAGGACTTACAGCAGACCGCAGTGTTCTTAGATGGTGCCTGCGGATGCAGGGTGACTACTCCTTAGTCACAAGGGAGAAATCTTAGGAAGAAGTCTTGAGTTCCTTTCGCAGAAAGTAGTTTCAGGATTCAAAGATGATCTGATTTGGAAGGGGGCCAGTCTCTACCTTTATCCTGTAAAAAGGGGCTGGCACGCGACTAAGTCCTGCCCTATGGGTGGGACTAGGAGGGGGGTGGTTACACCCACTTCCTTGGCGGGCTTTTCCCCAGCACAGGGTCTGGAGTGACCCTGGAACTGGTTCCAGCCAGCCTATGCACAGTGAGCACCGGGGTGCCACGTGCAGTCACCTTCCTCTAAAGCCCTGCCTACCTACAATACACAAAACCCTGTCTGGGACGGTGCTGGCACCGCCCCTGGCAGGAAACCCTTTGTCCTTTTCTCCTGCTCTGGGAGGACTCCCAGCAGCAGGAGGGCAGACTTGTGTCTCGGTGGCAGCATCCATTTTGTGGATGCTAAGGCTCTGTCTGACTTTTAACCGGGTTATAGGTTACATGCATGTCGTGTCCCTCTAGAAGGGTGGAATGCTAACCCCGTCGCCAGAATTGGCGAGGGGTTAGTATTCCAATTCGTATGACACCTTACTCGACATGTTTTGATAAAGCGATACCAGAGTTGGCACATAACCGCGAGGATTATAATGCACTTAAGAGTATATGGTATGCGATATCATGGAAACGGCTAAGGGATAGATCCTGAAAGCCGCAGACAGGCTCAGCTCATGCCAGAGCACCATCTCACACGATTCCAAGCACTCTGCCTTCAGGATTGTTAAGGCCTGCCATAGGAGTGACTGATAGGAGATCTGTGTGTCCATTTTAGGGTTAGGTATAGGTATACTATATCTAAAGCAAAGGGTGAGTACACCACCTTGCCCCAGCTGTCGTGCAGCCAGTTGTGTCAGTTTTAGTTAGTCAATCCAGGGGTGGCACAATACATGCTTCAGCCCCTGGGAGACTTCTGGGTGCACCTCAGCCCTGGGTACAGGGACTTGGAGAGGGCCCAGTGCCAATTCAGTACCTGAGTACAATTTGGATAGAGAGAACAGCTAGGCTGTGGGTCTGATTAGCAGGCCCACAGCCAGGGAAAGTCGTAAACCAGTGCAGCAAAAAGCAAAAATCTGGGTGATCATAGGATTGCAGACCCTACTCTCCTACATGACCCCCCCCCAAACTTTGGGACAATAAACTAACCTTGACCAGGTGAGTCTTCTTGCTCTAAGTGGAAATACCTGGAGAGCCCATCAGCATTGCTGTGATCAGTCCCAGGTCTATGCTCCACTGTAAAATCCATCCCCTGTAGGGAAATGGACCACCTAAGCAGTTTGGGGTTTTCACCCTTCATCTGATTTAGCCACAAGAGGGGCTTATGGTCTGTCTGAATGGTGAAGTGAGTGCCAAACAAGTAGGCCCTCAGCTTCTTCAGGGCCCAGACCACAGCAAAGGCCTCCCTCTCAATAGCTGACCAATTTTTCTCTCTGGGTGTCAACCTTCTACTAATGAAAGCAATAGGCTGATCATTACCATCAAAATTCAGTTGAGACAGAACAGCTCCCACACCCAACTCAGAAGCATCTGTTTGGACAATGAATGGCTTGGAGTAATCTGGACTCTTGAGGATAGGTGCTGTGCACATGGCCTGCTTTAGGTCATTGAATGCTTTCTGACAGCTTGCTGTCCACTGAACTTTCTTTGGCATCTTCTTGCTTGTCAGGTCATTAAGGGGGGTCACTATGGACCCATAATTTCTGACAAACTTCCTATAGTACCCAGTCAGGCCCAAGAAAGCTCGAACCTGAGTCTGGGTGATTGGAGGAGTCCAGTCCTTGATGGCCTGTATCTTACTCTCCAGTGGCTGAACCTGGCCTCCACCTACAAGGTGGCCCAGGTATACAACCTGTGACTGCCCTATCTGGCACTTTGTGGCCTTGATAGTGAGGCCTGCCTTTTGCAGGGCCTCTAACACTTTCCTCAGGTGGACCAGGTGATCCTCCCAGGTGGAGCTAAAGACAGCAATATCGTCAAGATAAGCTGCACAGAAGTCATCCAGCCCAGTGAGGACTTGATTCACCAACCTTTGGAAGGTGGCAGGTGCATTTTTCAGTCCAAAGGGCATTACCACAAATTGATAATGCCCTCCAGGGGTAGAAAATGCTGTCTTGGGTTTGGCTTCCTCAGCTAACCTGATTTGCCAATACCCAGCTGTCAAATCAAATGTGCTTAAGAAGTTGGCAGAAGCCAATCTATCTATAAGCTCATCTGCTCTTGGTATTGGGTGGGCATCAGTCTTAGTGACTGCATTGAGGCCTCTGTAGTCTACGCAAAACCTCATCTCTCTCTTACCACCCTGGGTGTGAGGCTTTGTCACTAGAACTACTGGGCTAGCCCAAGGGCTATCTGAGGGCTCAATGACTCCCAGTTCCAACATCTTTTGCACTTCAGTTTTGATGCAGTCTCTAACATGATCAGGCTGTCTGTAGATTTTACTCTTGACAGGCAGACTGTCTCCAGTGTCAACATCATGGGTACACCAATCAGTTTGGCTGGGTGTCAGAGAGAACATATGTCGAAAGGATTGCAGAACTTGCCTGCAATCCTGTTGCTGATGTTCAGTGAGGCTGCCACAAAAGACAACACCATCAACTGACCCATCATCAGGATTCTGAGTGAGCAGGTCTGGGAGAGGGTCACTCTCTTCCTCCTGTCCCTCATCTGTGGCCATGAGCAAGCTCATGTCCTTCCTGTCAACATATGCCTTGAGCCTGTTAACATGGAGCACTCTGAGAGGGCTCCTGGGAGTTCCAAGGTCCACCAAGTAGGTAACCTCTCCCTTTTGCTCAATGATGGTGTGGGGCCCAGACCATTTGTCTTTCAGAGCTGCTGGGGCCACTGGCTCCAGCACCCACACCTTCTGTCCTGGCTGGTACACAGTCAGTACAGCCTTTTGGTCATGCCAAGCTTTTTGAAGTTCCTGGCTGGCCTCAAGGTTTTTAGATGCCTTTTCCATATACTCAGCCATCCTGGAGCGGAGACCAAGTACATAGTCCACTATGTTGGTTGCAGGCTTTTTGAGAGGTCTCTCCCATCCTTCCTTCACCAAACACAGGGGTCCCCTTACAGGATGCCCATACAGAAGCTCAAAAGGGCTGTAGCCAACCCCCTTCTGTGGGACCTCTCTGTAAGCAAACAAGAGGCAGGGGATCAGGACATCCCATCTTCTCCTAAGAGGTTCAGGTAGTCCATGAATCATCCCTTTCAGGGTCCTGTTGAATCTCTCAACAAGCCCATTGCATTGTGGATGATAGGGTGTGGTGAACTTGTAGTTCACACCACACTCTTTCCACATGGCAGTCAGATATCCTGACATGAAGTTTGTACCTCTGTCAGAAACGACCTCCTTAGGGAAACCCACTCTGGAGAACACTCCAACTAGGGCTCTTGCCACTACAGGGGCTGTAGTGGTCCTAAGGGGAATAGCCTCAGGATACCTGGTGGCATGGTCCACCACCACCAGTATAAACTTGTGTCCTGATGCTGTCTGGGGTTCCATTGGACCAACAATGTCAATCCCCACTCTTTCAAAGGGAACCCCCACCACAGGTAGTGGTATGAGGGGGGCCTTTGTTGTGCCACCTGACTTACCACTGGCTTGGCAAGTGACACATGAGCGACAAAACTCCTTGGTATTCTCATTCATATGGGGCCAGTGAAAGTGTGAGACAAGCCTGTCCCAAGTCTTTGTCTGACCTAAATGACCTGCAAGGGGAATCTCATGGGCCAAGGTGAGAAGGAAACCTCTCAGAGACAAGGGGATGACCAGCCTCCTGGTTGCACCAGGCTTGGGGTCTCTTGACTCAGAGTACAGGAGTCCATCTTCCCAGTATACCCTGTGGGCACCTGTGGCATTCCCTGCAGCCTCAGCAGCAGCCTGCTGTCTGAGGGGTTCAAGGGAAGGGCAGCTCAACTGTTCCTTCCCCAGGTCTGCTCTGGAGGGTCCCCCTGAGCCCAGAAACTCAACTTGATCAAGTTCAAGCTCTTTAGGCTCAGTTTCCCTCAGCTCTTCTAGATCAGCCTCCTCAGAGACTTGATCCTCAACCTGGGGCAAGGGGGAAGGCAAAGCCTTACCCTTACTGCTCTTCTTCTTGGGAGGTGTCTGGTCCATAATTTCAGGATCCAGCACCTGTTCAGTGGGGCATCTTCTGGCCTGTGACCTAGTCACAGCAAGCACATGTGCTGGCAAGCCTAACATCTCCATGTGAGTCCTCTGCTCCACTTCTGACCATTGTGATGACTCCAAATCATTGCCCAACAAACAATCAACTGGGAGGTCTGAACTGACTACAACTTTCTTTTGTCCCTTCACTCCACCCCAGGAGAAAGCTACAATTGCCACACTATGACTAGTAGTGACATTGCTGGCATTGGTCACCAGGAAATCAGTACCTGGCATGATCTGTCCAGGGTCCACAAAGTTAGGTGTCACCATGGTGACACTGGCACAAGTGTCCCTATAGGCCTGAGCCATTTTGCCATTAATCAAAGGCGTCTGCCTGTATTTGCCCAAGGTATTGGGACTTATTTCAGGGGACATATCCATATCCCCTGTACAGACAAGGACAGCCTGAGTGAGTGTGCCAACTAAGTTGTCAGACCCCTCAGTACCCAAGGTTAACCCAACTAATGCCTTGGGAGTGACACTACCACTACTGACTGTACTAGGGGGTGCAGTTGCTTTAGGAGCTGTAGTGGCAGGAGTTTGTCCTCCTCTTTTGGTGCACTCACTAAACCAGTGAGATTTACTTTTGCAGTACTGGCACCACCTTTTTGACTGGCCTTCTTGAGTCTTCTTCTTCTGGGAAGCCTGACCCCCACCCTCTTTGGTTTGTTGGGGACCTGGTGAAGACTTCTGGTCATTTTGCTCATTCTTAACATTACCCTTCTGGTCTGCTTTCTTCTGACCACCCTGGTTCTGGTTCTGGTTCTGCTTGATCCTTGTCCTGACCCATTTGTCTGCCTTCTTTCCCAATTCTTGGGGAGAGGTCAGATCTGAATCAACAAGGTGCTGGTGCAGCAACTGGTTCTGACAATTGTTCAAAATTTGTTCTCTCATCATTAGATTATACAATCCTGTGTAATCTGTAACCTTGCTACCCAGCAACCAGCCCTCCAAAGCCTTAGTGGCACAATCCACAAAATCAGACCAGTCCTGAGACTGAGTTTTCTGGGTGTCTCTGAACAGCAACCTGTACTGCTCAGTGGTTAAACCAAACCCATCAACCAGTGTATTCTTCAGGACCTGGTAATTGTTAGCATCCTCCACTCTTGTAGTGAGGAGCTTATCTCTACCTTTACCATCAAAGGAGAGCCACAGTATAGCTGCCCACTGACTCTGGGGAATGTTCTGCACAGTGCAGGCCCTCTCCAGAGCAGCCATCCATTTCTGGATGTCATCCCCTTGCTTAAAGGGGGCACTATTTTAGTCAGGTGTTTAGTATCTAAACCCTTCTCTCTATCTCTTGGGAGATTGCTGCCACCAGTGGGAGCTAGCCCACTCATCTGCTGCTCTCTTGCCAGGGCAAGCTTCTCTTTGGCCAGGGCAATTTCTTCCCTTTCAATCCTCAGTTCAGCTTGTCTCATCCTAGCCTCATGCTCCTTTCTCTGAGGGGAAGTAAATCTCCTCGGTGGAGGATTCCTTCTCCCCTGAGAAGAGGCATTAGAGTGCAGAGACCTATTGGAGTCCCTAGAAAGAGATCTATCTCTCCTAACTCCAAGGTTAGGCCCACTTCGGGTTAGTACTGGGGGGCCCCCAGATCCTAGCCCAAGTAAGTCTAAGTTGGTCCTAGTTAGCCTTCTGACTACCTCAAGACCCTTGTCTACCTCATCCCCAGAGAGTACCTCCTGATCCTCCTCCTCAACTGCTGAATCAGTGTTGGGGAGGTCTGGATCCCCAGAGGTTCCCTCTAAGGCTGGCATGCTCTCATGTAACTGAGAGAGCTTTCTGGCATCATATGTCTCTAAGAGACCTATCAGAAAGGGAATGGTGGGGTTAGACCCCTGCTTCAGTTTCCTGGAGACACAGATTTGTCTCATCTCCTGAAAACTGAGAGCTGCATATCTTGAAGTGACCTGTGGAGGGTCAACACTGACCAGGGGAGTCTCAGTAGAGTCCCCCTGAGTCGACATGCTTTTCTAGTGAGGTGTAAGTGGTGCACTTACCTACACTATATGTTTGCCTACTGATCCCTTGCTAGAGTTGTAGTTTAGGGTGTGCTAGGCCCTAGGAGCTACAACAGCTGGTTCAGTAGAACTCAGAGTATTCTAAGCTAAGTTATATGTACCTTTAGTACTTATGTGATCTTTCACCAGATATTCTTAGGGCATGTGTGGTAAAACAACAGCAAGCTCAAATCCCAACCGCTGCTCACCAATGTGAGAAGTTGGCCTGATGTGCAGTGCTCACTATTCTAGTGATCACTATATATCAGTCCAAACAACCCTTATTGATGATTGGTTGTAAGTCAACCTTATAGACCAGCTATCCTAGTAGCATGGATACGAGCAGTCTAAGGCTAAGACTCTAGAGGGCGTGTTAAGCCAGCTGTTTTACCATCACATTACCCCTTGAACACCCAGTGAAAGGACACCACACAAGTTGTTATGAAAATAAACAGTGTATTTATTTATAACAAGACTACCCTGGCTCTTTATGAGACAGGGAGCTAAGCACACAACAAAACTCTTACGAAAATACTTTTAAGTTAGCACGTTACACAAATGCCCGAGGGGCACGAAAAACCATATACGCTAAAAGTGGAATGCGAATTACTAGCAGGTAAGTAACAGTTCTAATAGGCTTTGGAATCGCTAGGACTGGACTAGGGAATCGTTAGATTACTACTAGGAGGCCCAGGGGACTCGGGTGCAGAGTGTGCACTCTCACGCGGGATGCGGGACAAAGTCTATGGAAGCTAGAATTCACAAAGTTAGTGTTCACGGGCGAACCCGACCTGGTAGGGAGAAAACGACAGTGGATCCTGACCCTTGGATAGTGAGGCTATGCTGGGACACCGGAGTGCCGAAGTTACCTAGCCCAGGGGCTGCAGCTGCATAGGTCTGAAAAGACGTCGGGGATCTCGTTGCCGGACCAGGAGCCTGGAAGGAAGAAGTTGCTGGCAGGCGACCAGTGAAGGAAAGTTCGATGGATCCAAGCCTGGATCAAGGAAGAAGAAAACCTGAAAGCAGAGGGGACCAAGTTCTTGAATCACTAGCCAGTGATTAAGTGGGCACCAGGATGGCACCGGGCGAAGTCACCGCAGTCAGGTGAGTGGGCACTGCTGGGCTCTGCAGTCTCTCGGACCAGGAGGCGTTGTCGGCGACCAGGATGGAGGTGCGAGCTGTCCCACGAAGGATGAAGTCGTTGGCGTCGAAGTTACCCAGGATTGGGCAACAAGCCTTGGCTAATTCAAGCCCACGCGGTGGACTCAAAATGGCGTCTTGAGTGGACCAGGAGGGTCCAGGGTGCTCCTCTTCTGGAAGGGAGCAAGGGCCAGTCTGGAGCAACCAGACCAGCAGCAGAAATGTCGTCGGGCGTCGTCAGGAAGGCCACAAGCCAACGGGCTAGTAGCCAAACAACGCGGTGAGCAGCGGAAAGCAGAAGGGCCCCACGCAGATCGTGGAGATGCTGGGGGGGCTGCACTTCGGAGCTGGAGCTGCTCAGAGTCGGGGCTTCTCGGACCCCAAAGCACTCACCAGTAGATTACTCGGCGGGCTTGCTGGAAAGAAGTCGTGCAGTCTTGCAGATGGCCGGTCCCTTGAGGTCTCGTCGCACCCACGGTTCTCAGCTGGGCTGTAGAGGTGGGTAGAGGTCAGAGGTGCCAGGGAAGCCGGTTCTCGTCGAGCTGGGCAGTCGGATTCCGGAGGAAGGACTTACAGCAGACCGCAGTGTTCTTAGATGGTGCCTGCGGATGCAGGGTGACTACTCCTTAGTCACAAGGGAGAAATCTTAGGAAGAAGTCTTGAGTTCCTTTCGCAGAAAGTAGTTTCAGGATTCAAAGATGATCTGATTTGGAAGGGGGCCAGTCTCTACCTTTATCCTGTAAAAAGGGGCTGGCACGCGACTAAGTCCTGCCCTATGGGTGGGACTAGGAGGGGGGTGGTTACACCCACTTCCTTGGCGGGCTTTTCCCCAGCACAGGGTCTGGAGTGACCCTGGAACTGGTTCCAGCCAGCCTATGCACAGTGAGCACCGGGGTGCCATGTGCAGTCACCTTCCTCTAAAGCCCTGCCTACCTACAATACACAAAACCCTGTCTGGGACGGTGCTGGCACCGCCCCTGGCAGGAAACCCTTTGTCCTTATCTCCTGCTCTGGGAGGACTCCCAGCAGCAGGAGGGCAGACTTGTGTCTCGGTGGCAGCATCCATTTTGTGGATGCTAAGGCTCTGTCTGACTTTTAACCGGGTTATAGGTTACATGCATGTCGTGTCCCTCTAGAAGGGTGGAATGCTAACCCCGTCGCCAGAATTGGCGAGGGGTTAGTATTCCAATTCGTATGACACCTTACTCGACATGTTTTGATAAAGCGATACCAGAGTTGGCACATAACCGCAAGGATTATAATGCACTTAAGAGTATATGGTATGCGATATCATGGAAACGGCTAAGGGATAGATCCCGAAAGCCGCAGACAGGCTCAGCTCATGCCAGAGCACCATCTCACACGATTCCAAGCACTCTGCCTTCAGGATTGTTAAGGCCTGCCATAGGAGTGACTGATAGGAGATCTGTGTGTCCATTTTAGGGTTAGGTATAGGTATACTATATCTAAAGCAAAGGGTGAGTACACCACCTTGCCCCAGCTGTCGTGCAGCCAGTTGTGTCAGTTTTAGTTAGTCAATCCAGGGGTGGCACAATACATGCTTCAGCCCCTGGGAGACTTCTGGGTGCACCTCAGCCCTGGGTACAGGGACTTGGAGAGGGCCCAGTGCCAATTCAGTACCTGAGTACAATTTGGATAGAGAGAACAGCTAGGCTGTGGGTCTGATTAGCAGGCCCACAGCCAGGGAAAGTCGTAAACCAGTGCAGCAAAAAGCAAAAATCTGGGTGATCATAGGATTGCAGACCCTACTCTCCTACAGTAATGTTACTCAGAATGTAAGTGAACAGGTGCTGTCTTTTCTTGTCAATGTTTATTTTGAAAAAAGTTAAACAATGAACTGATCTGATATAAAAGCTAGGAACATGAAGGAACTTCGAACCAGGGAAATGGGACAGAAGTCATACAGAATGGTATCATTTTCCTTTGCTAAAGGCTACTGGGAGGGGCTTTATCATCATTTTGTTGGCTTATCATTCGTTTGCCTGTGCATACAGGGATTGCAGACAGTGTTATTTATTATGAACTTTGACTACATTATTGAAACAAGGTATGCAGGTGTGACTCATCTTTGAAACTGGAATTAGGCCTTTTTTCTTTGGTGCTAAGGTCCACTTTCGTTAACAAAAGAAGGAGGGTGGTGTTGTAAATGTTGACTTGGGGCAAGACCTTATGATTTTACCAGCATGTTACAATAGTATCTGCTATTCAAACACTACTGTCCTGTTTGTGTTCATAATAGGTACTATTCATTTTATGTGCAGTAGGATAGGGTTTGATTTTAAAAATAATTATTTGAATTGCGCCCTTGAATTCTTTGCGTTCATGAGTGTGTCTTTCCATCATGAAAAGGGGTATGGGTTCCATTAATTATCCCCGTGACATCTCATGGTATTGATTGTTACCCAAAAGGATTTTTGCTCTGTGGGTTGTGGGGTGGTTGCAGTCCCACTGGCTTTCTGTCTCGGGTTGGCACATTAACAAAGTCCTTAGTGTCAGGGGGTCTAGAAAGCCTATTCCAGTGGCGGCTGGCATGGAACAGTGGAGGGGACAGGGGGTTAGGGAAAAAAAAGACTTACCTGCTCATCTCCGATTTCCAGTCTCCGCCTCTCCTCCATCCTCCATCCCGGCAGCACCCAGGATTCTAGACTCCGTTAGGCCAATCAAGATGCTGCGGTCACCATGACAGCAGCACCAAGATTGGTCTGAGCGCCGTGGTTCGGCACTCAGGCAGGGAGTAGGAGCCTGTGCATGTTCTCCACCCAGGCTGTGCTTTACAGTCTGGTGGAAAGCATGCTAAGTGTGCATGACGATTTGGCTGACCCAAGACTGCCGGTCAAACCATCATGTGCTCTTAGGTGTACCAACCACTCCTCCCCTTGATAGGAGCCCAGCCCCACTCTAACCTGGCTCCAGTCCCTTATAGTAAAAATAAAAAGATAATAATGTTCAGTTATTTTGATTATATTTTTCCTTCCCACTGCTCATAGAGCAGTGGGACGACCCTCCTCTGCTTTAGCGGAGGAGCCGCTGCTGTTCCCAGGTGGTGTTCTGCAGAAAATCGACAACGGAGCCATCAGGTTTTTAATGCAAAGAAAGTGGGGGAGCGGTTAGTGAACAAAAAGAGAGTTGTATATGCGAGCAGGGAGAAATGTTGTCAGGATCAGACATCTGCATACCCACAATCCTTTGTATGAAATACTTGCCATCCTTTTTCATGAGTCCTTCAAGTTCACTTTATTAGACTAGAAGAAAACATTTAGCATTTGTACTAGATAATGTGTGTTTGTAAAGTGTTGTTGGCTTCAGCAAGTGGGATTGTAGTTTGTTGAAGCAACAGATTCTACTGGCGGAGAGGTCTCACTATTCACATAGTAGTTTACTGTGCTACCATCCTCCGGAAAATAAGGTTGTATCCGTTTCGTATCACATTCACCTTGTATGGCAGTGATGAAATGGTTTAGTTATTGGAGAGTTTTTAACTATACAGAGAGCCTAAACATTGTACAAAGTAATGTTTAATGGTTTTTAATTAGTGACTGTGCAACATTTAATGACTGCATGTTGTAACAAATCATAAGCAATATGACAGCAACTTAACAACCAAAAAGGCAACAATATAATTTGATCTTAAACTAAGGCCTTTTGGCAATGATAAGGTGTGTCCCAGATCTTTATTTCATTTCTATGAGTAGTCCTTAAACTGCATTATGTAAAAGTAGTCGTGCAGGGGTTCTTTTGCATGGTTCCATGTTTAAATATCGATAACAAAAATATAGTTAACAAAAATATAGATGTAAAAATATCGATTACAAAAATATCGACTCCCTATACTTAAACAGGTAAGTACAATAATATCGACTCAAAAATATAGATGTAAAAAATATAGATGTAAAAAATATCGACTTTAAAAAATAACATAACTTAAATTAAATAATTAAATGATATTAATATTGACAAAATAAATTAAATTAAATTTATATTTTAACTAATTATAACAAATAAACGTAATTTAATAAATATAAACACAACAAATGTGTACATATATTTACTTAAATACATTTTATTAACTATTATCTTTATTTAATTTATAAACTTTAATAATTATATAAAAATAAAATAAACACATATATAAAACATTTTGAATAAAATTAAATATTCTATATTTAATTAACACATTCAAGTATTAAAAAAAATACATACATTTAATAACAAAATAAAAACATTAGTAGTTAAAACATTGGGTAGCAAAGGGGTAAAAATTACTATTCCCACTCAAGTGAATGCAACAGTAGGGAAAGCGCTGGATAGCGTAGGGGTAAATAGACTATTCCCACTCCCGAAAGTGCAACAGTAGGGAAAGTGTTGGATAGCGTAGGGGTAAAAATTACTATTCCCACTCCAGAGAGTGCAACAGTAGGGAAAGCGTTGGATAGTGTAGGGGTAAAAATTACTATTCCCACTCTAGAGAGTGCAACAGTAGGGAAAGCGTTGGATAGCGTAGGGGTAAAAATTACTATTCCCACTCCAGAGAGTGCAACAGTAGGGAAAGCGTTGGATAGCGTAGGGGTAAAAAATACTATTCCCACTCCCGAGAGGGCAACAGTAGGGAAAGCGTTGGATAGCGTAGGGGTAATGTTGGACTTGGCCCTTCTGGCAGGTTCACCCCTGAACTTTTTGCTTTAAATTGTGACATGGTGTTAGTGATTTTTGGTTTCTGCGCACTTTACCACGGTGTCCCAGGGTAAAGTGCGTGCGTGTGGTGAGATAGGCCTGCCCTCCCTTAGGAATGCATGGTGAATGTATGTGTCCCTGGTAGTTCCTGATGCATGGGGTGTGCAGGCTCGAGTCTGGTATGTGCAGACTCGTGTGATTCAATGCTGCGAAATGATGTATGCGGCGTGTATGTGTCTAGTGGGGAAGTGCCACTTCTAGACATGGGTGTGCGTGTGCAGTGAGTGTGCTGGCACGTGATTGGCTGGGGAGCCTGGCTCCAGGAGTCTGTATGGGTCTGCCCCGGTGGTGAATGGAGAGATTAGCATGCTGATGTGAGGGAGGGGTGCACCTGTGTCCTGAATAGGGCTGGGTTTTCCCCACACAATGCTGGTTCCGCCCCCTGTGGTGCGTCTAACGACCCTAGTCCTGCCAGTGAATAGAGTGAGGGCCTGAGCACATCAAGGGTGCTCACCAACCAGCGCGCCTGGTTTTTCCCCCACCCTGCACCTTTAGACAACGGAAATTCAATGTATAAAAAGGGGCTGTGTCCCCTTACAAAATGTTCTTGTTCTGACACTTGAATCTGCCAGGGGCGTGCTGCTGCTGGGGCTCAGGGGAAGGCTTGCCTCCCTGGACCCTGCCCAGCACCTGGATTGCTGATGGACTTCTCTTGGATCCTTCTGCCTTGCCTGGGGGGACTGGAGGACTTTTTCTTTGTTAGGAGCTGCCTGCTCCGCTTTCCCTACCCCAGGATTCCTTCTTTACCCAGGAGGACCATGTTGCTGGGGCCCTAGTTGCCTAAGGGGTCCTTCCTTAGGGCCCTGGTACTGTTTGTGCCCCCAGCGCCTTGAGCGCGCTTTTATCTTGTCGTCCCTGGGCAGAGCGCTGTCGTTTTCCCTCGGAGAGAAGCGCTCCTGCCCTTTGGGTGCCCGAGTGCGCAGGAGCCTACCCTGCGTTATACCCTGCTTATTTTATTTTTATTCACGGGTGCCACCCCGCTTATCAGTGGCCTAGCGGGTGCTCACCCCGCTATTTACGTGTATTTTGAAGGTGCCTACCCCTCTCTGTGCCCGGAAAATCACCGCCGCGGCCCTCGCGCCGCAGAACAGGAAGTCAGGCACCGTAGTGCCTGACGTGGGGTGGGACTTCCGGTTTTGGAAGGAAGTCCCGCCCGCTGCCGCGCTGTGATTGGCCGGCGCCCGCCTCTGAAAAAGAAACTAACAGCCGGCCGAGATATGTCGTCTCGCGGCCCGGGGCTCCGGTGAGATATGGAGAGCCCCGGGGCCGCCAACAGGGAGAGGAGTGTTGCCGCGAGAGTGCCCGCACCCGGACAGAAGTCCCACCGTCGAAAGGAAACCCGCGAGTCCCGTAGCTCTCCTGTGCTTGTAGAGTAGGCGGGAGTGAGGCGTCACTGCACGTGTGCGAGCAGCGCGCAGTGCTCCAATCTATTCATGAGGATTACTTCGAAGAAAGGGAAAATAATTCCAAAAGTAAAGTTGAAGTCACCTTTGCCTGACTCAATCAAAGGCGGTGATGCGGAATCAATCCGTACATTTGGTTGATCGCGTCTGGGGGAAATGTACGGATTGATTCCGCATCACCTCTCACTCTTTGAATCTGCTCTCGCAAATTACCATCAACAAATCAAAATAGAAAAGAAATCCTACTTCACTAACCTAATCAGGCGGGCAGTTTCAGACTAGAACATGAGATTCTGTCATCACAGACTCTTTGTGATCGAATTGCGCATTTGTTTGTTAACAGAAAGTCTTAGGCTTCCAAAAAATCTTGAGTTAACCCCCTCTCCGGGCTCTGAGGCACATGACCATGATGATAGACTGGCTCTCAAATTCTTTAAGGAGGTCAGTCTGGAAGAGTCATGCCAAGCTATCTTCTCATACAAATCAGGTTCCCCTTTTGACCCATGCCCTCCAAAGTTACTGCATACCATCATTGACATCTTTAACCCAACCCTCAACAAGATTTGAAACTCATCAATCACTCAAGCAGTAGTACCATCACTTTGGAAAATCACAGCAGTTGAACCACTCCAAAAAAAGCAATTATCTGAACGTACAATCCTCTCGAATCTTCGTCCTGTTTCTCTTCCACCCAGCCTCAGTAAAATTACTGAAAAATTAGTGAACACCCAATTGACCGACTTCCTGGAAGAGGCTAATATCCGGCATTGAAGTCAATCAGATTTTAGGCCCATGCACTCCACAGAATCAGCACAACTACATACCACTGAAACACTTAAATTCGCCTTCGACCAATGGAAAAATGTAGTGCTGATTCTGTTGGATCTATCGGCCGCATTTGACACGGTCTCCATGACATCTTGGGAGACCGACTCAAATGATATGGCATTTCCCACATGGATCTTGCTTGGCTGAAATCTTTCAGGCTAATAGCAACCAAATAGTTACCCTCTGCCATTATCAATCTGTGAAGAAACCCTTGCTTTCTGTAGTCCCACAGGGCTCTGTCTTAAGCTCAACACTGTTCAACATCTAAATGGCCCTACTGCTAAATGTGATATCCTCGTCTAACATTGAAACTATTTCTAACCAGATGGTACTCAGTTAATTCTAGTACTAGATAAGGAATCCACCAATGCAGAGGAGAATTTCCAACAATGCCTTACTGCTGTCATTCACTGGATGCAATCAATCACCCGAAATACTACAGCCAAAAAACCGAGATCATGCTGCCTGGCAAATCTAACACCTTCTTGCCCAGTCAGTGGTGGCCAAATGATATTCCTCCCCGCCAAATGCAGTGAATTGTAGTGAGGAATTTGGGATTAAAATGTGATACCTCATTATCCTTCCATCAACAAGCTCTCTGTGGCCGGCACATGCTTCCATCTGATAAAGTCTCTCAAAAAGGTTTTTTGATCTGTTACCAGGTAAGGCTTGCAAGCCTGTTGCATTAGCTCTGATCATGTCCAGACTAGACTACTGCAACAGCTTATATGCAGGTGCCAATAAGGCTGTCTTGAAGAAACTACAGATAGTTTAATATGCAGCAGCTTGTCTGGTATTAAAAAAACCTAGTGTTTTTTCAGCCACAGCAGCTGTAAAATTCTTACAATGGTGCCATACATAAAAGAATCCTCTTCAAGATCCCGATAATCACTTACAGAGCTATCATGTCATCAGGACCCAGGTACCTTACAGCCAGAATTAAACCGTATCTGACACAGCGCCGCTTAAGATCCTTATCAGCAAATCTTCTCACATCACCCAGCTTCAATCTGGTTTCCAGAGGAGACAAATCAATGGCAGTCCTAGGGACCAAAGTCTGGAACTCTCTACCCATCCATCTCTGGCTCTCTCGGACAGAATCCATTTTAAAGAAATCCCTGAAAACGTGGATCTTCGGAGCCTCAGACAATTTAGTTTTCTCACTCATCTGATCTGGTAGAATCATACCGCTGCTGTCCTCGCTAGTCTTCTTTCTGCTTTAGCCCCTTGATGCTCCTCGGAGTGATAGGTGCGCTATATAAATCTCTTCATTCATTAATGAAGTAATCAATGCTATAGCCAAACCTATGGTCCACTGTATTTAAACTGGGTAGGCGTACTACTGTGTTGGTGGGGAGGGAACACTGCCACGACGAAGTTCCCTCTCCGCCAACATATAAATTGGCTCCTTGATCACTCAACCAAATGATTGAGTAGTGAACCAGACACCCACAAAGGCAATCAAACCATCACGCTTAAAAAACAATTCTGCATTTACCAAGTGACATAATCCCTGGCTCAGCAAATGTACTCACTCAAACATTCAATTATCACAGACAACCATACTCGCCCTTTAATTTGAATTTCATGCATCATAACTTCATGTATGCTTGATATATGCACTTTACCTTTCACATCTAATGGGGAGGGTCAGCTCGCAAGAGAACCTTACTTGGCGAATTTTTACGCATTTTTGGTTTTATGTTGGAGGCCTCCTGCCAAAGATGGACTGGGCTGAGGTGTGTTATGAAACGATTCCTGTGGGGCTATATTTTTTCATGTAAAGTGCTCCTCAGTAGGAAGCTCGGCCCCTGCAAGGACATTAAATTAAAAGCAGAAACTCACTTTCCGAGGAAAACGTATCAAAATCCGCCCTGCAGTACATCCAGGCAATTTGTAGCTTTCAGTAAAATGATAACCAGATGCCTTGCTGCCCGTTTACTGACTGGAATAATTAGGACAGCCTTGAATGATTAAGAAAAAAGTGCGTTCGAGAGACATTACTGGGAAGATTAGTCTCAAAACACATGCCAAGCGGGAACAGAAACTGCAGCTATGTGGGAAATGAACTCCTGCAGCGCATGCCTGTGCTTCCAAGTAACTCTACGTACTCTGTGGCTGTGAAAGTGAAGGATCCTCTTGAGTCACTTGTCTAAACTGAGGCGCCAATGTACAAAGGGATATCTCTGAACTAGTAGTAGTAAGCCAATCAATCAATCGATCATGGTTTTGTTAAGCGTGACTACTCACCCGTAAGGGTCTCAAGGTGCTGGGAGGGGATGTGGGGGGGATCAGCAGGTTTCAGTCCATCAAGGAGGGGGTCTGTCGAAAAGCCAGGTCCTGAGGTTTCTTACAAAGATGGGGAGTGATATTGTCTGTCTGAGGTGGAGTGGCAGGTCGTTCCTGGCTCTGGTTGTGAGGAAGGAGAAGGAGCGGCCTCCCGATCTGGTATTTCTGGTGCGGGGCACTACTGCGTAGGCAAGCTAAGCTGATCGTAGGGTTCTTTGGGGTGCGTGGAATTTGAGTTGGCTGTTCAGATATGCTGGTCCGGTGTCGTAGAGGGCCTTGTGTGCCTGGGTGAGTATCTTGAAGGTGACTCTTGCCTCGATGGGGAGCCAGTGCAGTGTGCGTAGGTGCTGGGAGATGTGGCAGCGTCTTGGCAGGTTGAGGACCAGTCTAGCGGCAGTGTTTTGGATGTTCTGTAGCTTGCGGGTGAGGTTCTTGTTTATACCGGCGTAGAGTGCGTTGCCGTAGTCGAGTCTGCTGGAGACCAGGGCGTGAGTGACTGTTTTCCTGTGTTTGAGGGGGATCCATTTGAAGGTCTTGCGTAGGAGGCGGAGGGTGTGGAAGCAGGAGGACGAGACGGAGTTCATCTGGCGGTCCATTTTGAGCTCTGAGTCCAGGATGATTCCCAGGTTACGTGCGTGGTCCATGGGGGTGGGCGGGCTGCCGAGGATATGGGACCACCAGGTGACGTTCCAGGCATTGGGATTTGGGCCCATGATGAGTATTTCCATTTTGTTTGTGTTTAGTTGCAGGCAGCTGTTTTTCATCCATATGGCGACGGCTTCCATGCCTTCTCGAAAGTTGTCTGGCAGTGTTGGGTTAGTTGGATAGGGAAGGGATGAGTTGGGTGTCTGCATATGACACAATGTTGAGTCTGTAGGTTCTGACGATGCGGGCGAGCGGGGCCATGTAGACGTTGAAGAGCGAAGGGCTGAGGGAGGATCCCTGAGGGACTCCGCAGGTGCTTGGTGTAGGGTCCGTGAGATTAGGGGGGGCGGGGAGGGAGTCTGACCCATTGCGTTCTGCCGGTTAGGAAGGAGCAGATCCAGTCAAGGGCCTTGTCTTGGATTCCTGCGTCGTGGAGACTGTGTATTAGGGTGCGGTGAGAGACTGTGTCGAACGCCGCTGAGAGGTCGAGGAGGATGAGGGCTGCTCTTTCTCCTCTGCCAAGTAGGGTGCAGATGTCGTCTGTTGCGGTTTCCATACTGTAATTTTTTCTGAAACCGGATTGGGAGGAGTCAAGGATGTTATGCTTTTCGATGAATGTGGCGAGTTGGCTGTTGACGGCTCTCTCGATGACTTTCACTGGGAAAGGGAGCAGGGAGATGGGTCTGAAGTTTTTGAGGTCGGTGGGGTCCACCAAGGGTTTCTTCAGGAGGGGGTTGATCTTGACATGTTTCCAGTCGTCGGGGAACGTGGCAGTTGCCAGTGAGCGCTTGATGGTGTGGCAGAGCATGGGTGCGATGGTGTCAGCGGCTTTGCTGGTGGGTTGGGCGAACTCCTTGATGATGTTGAAGAGTTCTTTGCTGTTGTGCATCAGTGGAGATTCTGTCTTCAATCGCTTTTTTCCTCGTTTGTCTGATGAGTTGGTGGTAGGCGCTGGTGGAGGCTCTGAAGTTGTTGTGGGCTTCTGTGGATTTTGTGTTCCTCCAGGCCTTTTTGAGGCGGCTGCAGGTGCGTCTGGACTCTTGAAGTTCGGTGGTGAACCATGTAGCTTTCTTGGCATTGGTGGTGGTGTTTTTCTTGAGGGAGGCTGTGGTGTTGGTGCTGTTGGAGATCCATCTGTGCAGGGTTCGGGATGCGGTGTTGGGGTCGTCGTTTTCCGTGGTGGTTGGTGTGGAGTTGCTGAGTGAAGAGGTTAGCTGCCGTCAGTGATTCTGGTCCAGTTTCTTCATGGGAGCAGGTGCTGGTGTCTGTGGATGGTGGGTGTTCTGAAGGTGAAGAGGATGCATCGGTGGTCTGCTCATGGGAGTTCGGTGGTGTGGCTGAAGGTGATCAAGTTTCCTGTTGTGAAGAGGGGGTCGAGAGTGTGTCCTGCTGAGTGCGTGGGTTCGGTCTCGATCTGGCGTAGTCCGATGTTGTGGAGGTTGTCCAGGAGGGATGTGGTGCTGGGGTCCAATTGGTTGTCGAGGTGGAAGTTGAGGTCTCCTAGTAGGTTGTAGTTGGTGGATGCGATGGCATGCGGGGAGATGATGTCCGTGATGTAATTGGTGAAAGGTCCGCGCGGTCCAGGGGATCGGTAGATGAGTGTTCCTCGGAGGGTGGAGGTAGGGCTGACCAGTACCTTGAAGTGAAGGTGCTCCATCCGGTTCGTCGGGAGTGTGCTCAGGCGGAGGGTGATTTTGTGGACGATGGCGATTCCTCCATCCGGGTGGGTGGTGCGGTCCTTCCTGGAGATCTTGTATCCTTGGGAAATGGCGATGGCGATGTCTGGTCCCACGGTGGTGTTGGTCAAGGTTTCGGGGAAGAATGCTACGTCTGGGGTGGTGCTGTTGAGGAGGTCCCAGATTTCGGTGGTGTGTTTGTGGAGGGATCGTACATTGAAGAGGATGCATTGTAGGGTCTTCGGTTTGGTTGTGTTTCTGCGGGTGGGTTGCGCTGGATCCGTGGTCGTGGCGGTGCGGCAGATGTGCCGGCATCGGTGACAGCTGAAGGGTGTCGGCTGGTGAGACTAGCTTGTAGTCGTCGTTGTTGCCTGGGTTGAGAGCGCTGGGTCGTAGCGTTGGCGGTGCAGAGATCCAGGGTTCCTGGAACTGGCCGCGGTCCGGTCGCAGACAGGCGCAGACGGGCTTGCCTTTGGTGCAACCGCACAGGTGTCGCCATTATGATGGGGAGGGGGGCGGGACCAGAGGAAGGGAGGAGGGAGCGGGACTGCAACGAGTGGAAGGGACGCAGGGCTTTGGCGGTGGGAAAACAGGCAACAGAAACGATCTGGAAAACCGATGGGCACAGAGGAAGGGAAATACAACAATGAACAATGAAAACACAATAATCACAAATAAAACAGATGTCAAATGCGACACAGTTACCAGGGCAGAGCGGGTAAAGTCAGGGGGAGCAGGAGGCAAAAGTAGAGAAACGGCAGCACATCGGCCTGTGGAGGCACCGGCGAAGGGGTGGACTGAGGTGCCGGTAGCAGGCGTGAACCCTGTTGAGGGTAGGCGGTGGTGTCCCAGGAGCGGCGATGCAACTGAGCTGCTGGGGAGAGTGCTGGCTTGGACCGGTGGAGGCTCGCCCATTGGGGCGCCAGGAGGTCCACCCACCACCTTGCTCTGCCACTAATTGCTTGGCATGTGCATATTTTACATGAAAATAAACAATTCATGGATCATTTGTTTTTCATTTAAAAACTAAAATATCACCTTCCCAGCAGAAAAGGGCTCCACTGGATGTATTGCGCATGTACCAGGTGGTAGCTGTTACAGCCGAGCCCTATACAGTCACAATACATATCTGATACGCTGCACTAGTAAACCTGATTCCGATTTGTTAGATAAATCACCAAATTATTTATCAATGCTGATCCCAAATTTCAAGATATCCCGAAAAATATTATGAATCAGGGTGCTGAAGGTACTTCCATTTCTGGTTCACAAGGACTAGAGGGGTTTCATCCCAGATCACAGCATATTACCTAATCTTAAAATGTTATTGACAGAGTCCCCTTGAATCTTGGAAGTCCTCAGTGGTCTCACTAGAAAATGAGGAGGGCCAAAACAAGCTGGTCTGAAAACTGTATCAATAATGTTACATTTCGGTTTAATTCTTCATTAGCTTGCAACTGTCGTGAATGGTGACGCAAGATCAACAAATTAACCTAGAAATTATTGATGTTGCTGCACAAACTTTTCCTAAGAATAAAGTTGACAGACTTCTTTTGAAAAAAGTCTTTTGAATTCAGAGTTTCTCAAACAGGGCCTGAAAGGAATTAAATGAATGACCGGGTTACAGAATATTTTGTTGATTTGAATATATACTTCCTGTTTTGGATACCAATTATGGTTATTATGACTACAATAGACATAAAAAAAGGTGCTGTTGTTGAAGTGACGTGACAGACATCCAGGAAGAGATAAGTTGGCATTGCCTGCTCATTGTGGTCCCAGTCGTTAGCTCCAAAGTTGAACCTACCCAGACTTTGCAACACTTAACACAGGATAATGCACCAAAATGTTACTCATGATGTAGAATACTTGGTCCTAAACACATTGAGTAAGACAACTCTATTTAGTTGTTTTGGACACCGTGATTGAACACTTAAGATACAAGAGGTTTACAGTGAATCATTTACATTAATTCCATATAAGAATATTGGAACAGAAAATGTTTTGTTTGTGCTGTGCCTTGGATCAGGGAAAACATTACCCTGACAAGGTTTAAAGCTCACGGGACCCTTTGAATGGAGGTACAACCAAGTGTTGAAGTGGGACAGCCATACAAACACAGGAGTTTTGCCTGCTATGATCTGGCCACTGTGAGAACAAGACTGCTTGCGGCATAAACACCAGAACAGGGAGGGTGCATGAGCACCATCCACACACTCCTGGGAGACATAGAAACACACCTACAGACCAAACAAGTGCAGGAGAGACACAAACAGATGTTTCAATTGCAGCGGGAACATATTCAGACAGTGAGGAAGGACAATGACAGCTGTCTAGGCCCATACGTGGGGGGCCTAGTAGGACTTAGTCATGCCCTCGATGCATATGGTGGACTACAAACATCAGCAGTCACCTCACTCATCAGCCTCCAGTACACAACCTTATCCTGTTTGCAAACACAGCCATGTGTTATGTAGCCATGACCATTCCCCAGGGACATGGGAAGCATCCACCACCCTCTTCCACACAGCACAGACTTCTCAGCATCACCTTGGGTACAAATGACAACCCTTCATGTATGTTTCCCAAAACCAAACCTGTAACTTGTTGGAAATGGTGCTTTCTGCAGTGTCACCCCCAAACTTTTGGCCTTCCTCCTCCCATTTTTGCTGAATTCGTTTTTGTTGGCTTTAGGATTCTGGGCACTTTACTACTGCTAACCAGCGCTATCGTAAATATGCTCTGTACCCTAAACATGGTAGCATTGGATTATCCACTATTGGCATATTTAATTTATTTATAAACCCCTAGTAGAGTGCACTATGTGTCCAGGGCCTGAAAATTAAATGCTACTAGTGGGCCTGCAGCACTGATTGTGCCAACCACTCAGCAGTCTTTATTTATTTAGGAGTTTTATATAGTGCTAGCCAGACCCGAGGGTATCTGAGCGCTTTACCGCATAAGTATTGGTGAAATCAGTCAAAGAATGTTTTACATATTGAGATATTAACAAACAAACAATATTATACATATTGAATCATGCCAAATTAAAAGTCTGAGAATATAGTATCACATTATTGGGATGAAAACGCATTATATAGGAGTGGTCTACAAATTGATTTGTGTGGGGACCTTTTCGGGAGGGGATGCCCATGTACCGTTCGGGTGGTGGAAGCGGTAGAAGTCTTAATGCTCAGGTGGCTGAGTGCTGCAGTGTTCAGGAGTTTGCGTTTGGGCAGCGGCTATCCATTTGGAAGGGATCGGTTGAGGGAGAGGTCTTTGAGTTGTCTTTTGAAGTTTACAAAGGAGGGTTGGTCCTGATATGGACTGGGATGGAGTTTCAGATTTTGGGCGCATTTCCCGAGAAGGATCGAGATGCGTTTTTTGTTTGCGAGTTCTCTGGGGGATGAGGAGTAGAGTGTTGGTACTCCTGAGGCTCCTTGTCTGGCCTGCTTTTTTGAGTTTTGTGGCCAGATAGGCAGGTTTTCCGGTGTGTAGAGCTTTGTGCATGAGACAAGCAGTACTGATGTTCGCACGCATTTCAATTGGAAGCCATTTTAGTTGTCTGAGTGCAGGCGAGATATGTTCAAATTTCTTTACTCCGGTGACCATTCTGGCTGCTGCATTCATAGTTGCTCTGAGGGGAGCCAGGTGGGATTTTGCTGCTACTGTGAGGGTTGCATTCCCATAGTCCAGTCTGGACAGCACTAGGGCTTGAGTAGCTTGTTTAAGGTCATTCGGAGGTATGAAGGGCTTTATTTTGTTGAGCAGTTTGAGGGAGAGGAAGGCGTTCTTGGCAGAGTTTTTGATGTGTTTGGCCATGTCTAATTTTGGGTCCAATGTGATTACCAGTGATTTCACTGAGTTGGCAAGGGTGAGATTGCAGTTGAGAGCATCAATGGCTTTCAGCCATTCTGTGATTTGGGGGTTCTGCTCCTTGTTGGAAATGAGAAGGATATCCGTTTTGTCTTGGTTGAGTTTCCAGTGATAGAGTGGTAGTTAGACTTCTCTTAAAGTGTTGTTTAGTCTTTGGATGTCGTCCATGGAAGAGATTTTGAGATAGATCTGGGTGTCATCCACATAGAGGTGGAAGGAGATGATGGATTTTATGAGTATGGTGGTGAGGGGCTCCATATAGATGTTGAAGAGTTGTGGGGAGAGAACTGATCCTTGGGGTACGCCCCTGTTGACAGGGTGAAGGTCAGACATGAAGTTGTTGATTTTTATCGTTTGGGTGCGCTTCTGTAGAAAGGATGTGAACCACTGTAAGACCACTTCGTCCGCTCCCACCCTCTCTTGTAGTACCTTAATGAGTAATTTGTGGTCAACCGCGTCGAAGGCTGCCGATCGGTTCAAGAGTATGAGTAGACAGCTTTGGTCGTAGTCTCGAGAGTTCTGGATGTCATCTATGACGATTGGTGAGGGTCTAGGAGTTTATTGCAATCCATGTGTTGGGTGAGTTGGAGGAGAGCACACCTTTCCAGGATTTTAGCTAGTAGAGGAAGGTTGGAGACGGGTCTGAAGTTGTTCAGATCATTTGCTTCCGAGCCCGGTTTCTTTAGTAGAGGTGTGACTTGTCCGATTTTGAGACATTCAGGCATAACTCCTGTTCTCAGGGAGCTATTTATAATATTGATCTAGATCGGTGCTAGGGTGAGATTGATCTTTTTGGCCAGTTGGGACGGAATGGGGTCAGAGACGTGAGTTGAGGGAGTAGAACTAGCAATCATTATTGCTATCTCAGCTACAGAGATATAAATGTAAATCCAGTATTTGTAAAGCGCACAGCTACCCAGGGGGGTTAAAAGATTTCCATTTGTTTGGGAGGTGCTTGGGTGTGGTAGCTTCTGTCTCAGTGAGTGAGCTTCTGTCAGGGTGGCAGAGGTAGACGTCTAGGGAGAGCTCAATCTTTGTGATTTTATCATCAAAGAAATTGGCAAAGTTCTCACACAGGACTTTGGAGGCCTGTACAGTGGATACAGGGGGCTTTGAAGTTTGTTGTCTGATGACATTGAAGAGTTCTTCCAGCCTGTTTTTTGTGTTGTCAAGGGCCCTACAAAAGAAGGACTTTTTTTCGTTCTCGAAGTGCTTATTGTATGCCCTGTGGACTGATTTGAGTTGATTAAGGAGGATTGTGGACGGAATGTTCTGCCAGAGTCTTTCTGCAGCTTTGAGCTGTCTTCTTTCCGAGTTGATGTCGGAGGATCTAGAAGGGTGGTTCCTGACTCTATTCTTTATCAATGGGGCTAATTGGTCCATGACGGATGTCATATTTGTGTATTGTGAGGTGAGTTCTGTTGTGGAGAGGTTGTCTGTGGTGATGGGGAGGAGCGCGCTTACCTTTTCCTCTAAGTCCCTAAGAGGAATTTTATTTAGGTTTCTTCCCAGTGGAGTGGTTCTAGTGTGTGTGGCAGGTATTGGGTGGTTTGGTTGATGTGGAATAGAATTAAATGGTGGTCAGACCAGTCCACCAGCAGGATGCGGTCGATAGTGACTGTGTCTGCTTGGGCTATGATGGCATCCCGGATTGATCCTCTGTTATCTGTCTGTCTGTACAGTAATGGGTAAGATTGGTGTTGTGCAGCAGTCCATTTAAGGTTTGGATCATCGAGTTGCTTTCCTCATTCCAATGTAGGTTGAGGTAACCAAGAATTATGCTGTTGGAGTCCCGGAGTGCACAGTGAGTTATCAGGCCAGAGAGGTGTTCACTCTCCAAAATAGAGAGTTTCCCAGGGACCAGAAAGGACTGGGTATCAATTGCTTATCAAAAAGGATTCCTTTCTGTGTATTATTCTTTTAGTTGGTGACCATGAGGCCTACACATTTAAATCAGTGACCTTTGGTTTGTAACTGTGACACTAGACAAGTATTCGTGATCCACACTAAAGTATCATTTTTGTAACTCAAGGTTTATTTTCATAAAAAACATTTGTATTCAATAGAACCATATTTTAAAAATGCATTCAATATATACTTTAATTAGGTGCTCTGGTACAATCTTATATATACTATCTAACAATTCCGATTTACGGTGTCTAACTCAGAGTCACACACAATATATAAAATCATATACTTTCATAATTACAAGTTAACACTGAACAAATACATTTCATAGACATTAAAAAGTCCCACTGTCAGTGGGACTTTTTAATGTCTATGGGCCAGATGTAGGTAAAAAATATTTACCGATCCTTAATTACCGAATTTTACCGATTCGGTAAATAAGAATCGGTAAATAAGAAGGGGGGGTATGTAGGAACATCCAGATGTTCCAATTACCGATTCGGTAAGAATCGGTAAATAAGAATAGGTAAATTTTGAATCGGTAATTACCGATCGGTATTTACCGATCGGTATGGCCAATGCATTCCTATGGGGCAAAAGTCCCATAGGAAAGCATTGGAAATACCGATCGGTAATTACCGATCGGTAAATACCGATCGGTAAATACCGATCGGTATTTCCCGCGTCGGCCAGCAACCAAAAGTGAAACTCAACACAACAGCCAATCAGGTGCAACCACCCTCCCCCTTCCTGGCAGGAAGTGTGCACACAGGCAGCTGCAACTAATTAGAAGGTTCTGGAAAGGCAGTTGGAGCAGAGAGACTGGGAGCAGCAGCAGCAGCAGCAGCAGGCAGAGCTCGTGAATTGAGAACACTTTAAAATGGAAAGCAGCAGGGAAAGTGAGCAGGCAGAAAGGAAAAGGAAACTTAAGTTCAGTAGTACTGAATTACAGGTGCTTGTTGAGGAGGTGGTCAAGGTACACCACAGACTTTTTGGAAAACTGTCCCTCACTGTGGCAGAATCCACAAAAAGGAAAATATGGCTGGACATCCTAGATAAAGTGAATGCTGTGGGAGTGACCACCAGAGTGACAGAAGACTTAAAGAAGAGGTTCTATGACCTAAGGAGCCTCACAAAGAAAAAATTGGCTGATCGCCACAAACAGTCACAGAAAACAGGTGGAGGAAAGAACACAGCACCCCCACTCACCGAGCTTGAGGAGCTGGTAGCCACAACCCTGGAGTCTGAAAGTGTCCATGGACTGGGAGAAGTGGACAGCTCGGCTAAATCTGCAAAAACAAAAGGTAAGATGCATGCACAGCAATCCCCCTCCCACCCCCATCCATCCCTCACCCCTTGCAGCTCAGTTACCCCAGTCCCATGGTGTGTGTGCAAAACTGTAGCAATGCATCATGGTACATGTAGTCAGTCAGTGACAGAACATGTGACATGGCACTGTAACCAACAAGTAATTTAAATGTTTGCAGACAAAATGAAGGGCAGGCAGCATGTTCAAAGTGCAAATTGATATGTTTAATTGTAGTGGCTGTGACACATTAGCACCTAGCTGATATGTGCCCATATGTCCACAGGTCACACATCCAGAAGGCAGTCCGAGGAGGCAGAAGGCACGGCACCCCAGAGGGATGACAGTCAGGATCCAGGGCCCAGTGCATCCCAGGACACAGGGGTTCCGAGTGGGCAGCCATCCTCCCAAGCAACAGACATCAGTGAGGAAATGCATGGAATGATGATCTACCGATGATCTACGCATGCTCCAGGACAAAGGAACATCAGCCGTCCTGGTGCTGCTAGATCTATCGGCAGATTTTGATACCATCTCACATGAAATTTTGGTCGAGCGTCTGACTGAGAGTGGACTAGGGGGCATGGCACTGGCTTGGCTAAAGAGCTTTCTTTTGGATCGAACCCAATGTGTCACCATGGGAGATTTTCGATCCAAGGAGACCAGGATTACTAAGGGGGTGCCACAGGGCTCTTGTTTGAGCCCCACATTATTTAACATCTATGTGGCCCCCCTGGCGAATATCCTGAGAGCCTTTGGTTTTTGCCCAGTGTCATATGCTGACGATACCCAGCTGCTCTTTCCCTTTGACCACCTAACTCCAGAGGTATTACATTCTTTCTCTGAGGGGATGAGAGCAGTTTCCCAATGGATGTCTTTGAACATGTTGCAGTGCAATGTTTCAAAGACAGAGGTTATGCTCTTCGGTGAGGCTAAGATCTGCTGGGCTCCTGACTGGTGGCCTTTAGACCTAGGCCCAGTCCCTGAGCCTAAGCAGATAGTCAAGAACCTAGGGGTCCGTCTGGAACAAGAACTCAGCCTGAAGCAGCATGTTACCAACCTTGTTGGGTCCTGTTTTCGAACTATAGGACTGCTGCGCAGAGTTTTTCCATTGCTTCCAGACACCATTAGAAAGACCCTGGTCCAGGCGCTGGTTATCAGTCGTCTCGACTATTGTAATGGCCTCTTGTTGTCAGCTAATGAGGAGGATCTGGACAGGTTACAGGTCGTGCAGAACACTGCAGCTAGGCTGGTTGTAAATGCTCCTCCCAGGACACCATCAAAACCACTTCTTGCCAGGCTTCATTGGCTCTCCATTCGTCAGAGAGTCATCTTTAAGATCTGTTGTACGGTACATAAAGAACTTCATGGTTTGGGTCCCTCTTATCTGGCAGACAAGTTTGTGCCGTATGTCCCTTCCCGTGCTCTACGGTCCAGTGATCAATTGCTTCTTACGATTCCTAGGATCAAGCGGGCAAGGCAAGGGGGTAAGGCTCTGTCGGTAAGGGGAACGAAGATTTGGAATGGCCTCCCCCTCCAGCTTAGGCAGCTTGAAAATCATCTGGCCTTCAGAAAAAAGCTGAAGACGTTCTTGTTCCAGGTCTAACCACACAGTTTCAGAATTGGATTGCAGTTATGTAACTCGATCTCCTGCAGGTTCGGCAGTCATACAGCGCGGAGATACTCCCCTGGGAGTCTATTCTAGCGCTCTACAAACACGCAAAATAAAATAAAAATAAATAAATGGATCCCCAATTCCCTCACAGTCACCACTATTGGTGTCATCACCAGAAATGCCTGCATCCCTTGAATTGGTAACACCTGGTGCACACCCTAGCAGGAGGCATGTTGTTTCCCCACTGCTGCAAATGGAGATAGGTGCTGAGGAAATGGTGGGTGTAGAGTCACATGACTTGTCTGAGGCTGACATCACTGCCACACTGCAGCCCGGCACAGAGCCTGTACCACCTACCACTAGAAGGCGCACAGTCCAAGGAAGGGGTGCAGGTGCACGTGGGGAGGGGTCCAGTGTCTTCCAAGGCCTGGAGGGATTGATGGTCAGGATACAGAGGATGCAGGGCAAGGGCATCATGGCCTGTCAGAGACAAATGAGAAACATGAACATTAACATTCAGGACATTGGCAAGGGCATACAAGAGCTTGTGGAGGTGAACAAGTGCATGGCAACAGGCATACAGCAACTGTGCACTAAACTTGACTCTGAAATTGCTGCAAGGCGCAGGGACAAGCAGCGAGCACAGAGAGCAGAGAAATCCTTACACCGCCTGGGAACAGCCACATCCCTGCTATGCAGGCGTAGCATCAATAGCCAGGAAGTCCTGACTAATAATACCAACCAGTTAACAAGGGGCATAGCTGGAATGACTGGTGCGCTGGAGGCCCTACTCAATGCACAAAGTGCACGAAGTTCTGCTCTTGACGTGCCGGACAGTGAACCTAGCACCAGTAGGAGCAGCACAGCTAGCCCACATAGTGTTGAGCCAAGGAGGAGCAGCAGGCGACAGGGTGAGGCTACAGGCCAAACGCCCAGTGTACAGGCTGAGCCACAAACACCTGGCAGTGCAAAGCGTGGCCGAAAATGAACATTTTTTACTATGGCCTACTGCCTGTGGACATTTGTTTATTTAGTTGTTAAAGTTACATTTGCACATTTGTGCCATTTAAACAAGCCTAGTGACAATATGCAACTATGGTGGGTGGGTTCAAGACCTGTCTGAGTGTGTTTGCTCACTGTGAGCATTGATGTCAAATGCTTACTGTTGATCTTTTTTTCTTTACCATCTGTTTATGAAACCTAAATAAACAGAAGCTTGTGCTTTGACTATAGCTCAGTGTCTTCACTTACTCAGAAATAGTTGCGTGTAATCTCCTCACGTCTGTATCTGCCATCACTTGGTGTTGACACTCCTGCAGGATGTCTTTCAGGCACAGCATTGTCGTCGTCGTGATCCTCATAGTCACTTAACTCCACCTCAGTCCCCTTCTTAACAGCCAGATTGTGCAACATGGCACAGGCAGCAATGATCTTACAGCATGTGATGGGGGTATACTGCCTTGCACCTCCACTCTTGTGCAGGCATCTAAACCTGCTCTTCCAAATTCCAAATGTTCTCTCAACAACATTGCGTGTGCGCTTGTGTGCCCGGTTGTACCTCCTTTGGCTGGGTGTTGAGGGGTTGAGGTAGGGGGTTAGTATGAATGAGCGAAGGGCATATGCACTGTCTCCTGGAAAGAAAAGGGAATAATTTACTCACATGCATACATGTACTGCTAATTGCAATAGGTCTAATAGGTGTTGCACACTGTGTCTTACCTAGGAGGTAGCCTTCACCAAATTCCCCTGCAGTCAGCCGTTCATAGATGCCACTGTTCTGAAATATATATGAATCATGGGTACTTCCCGGGAATTTTGCTACAAGGTCTGTGATGTAGTGCTTAGCATTGCAAATCACCTGCACGTTGATGGTGTGGGTTGATTTCCTATTGCGGTAAATGTATTCTGTGGCATCAGGGGGACAAATGGGGATGTGTGTGCCATCAATGCATCCGATGATATGGGGAAATCCTGCCATCTGGTAGAAGTCCGATTTGGTTTGAACCAGTTCTGCATGGGTGGATGGAAAAGAAATGTAATGGTCCATCCTGTGCAACATGGCGTCAAGGAATCTGTGAAAAAACCTTGAGAGGCTGCTCTGGGTCACCCCTCCCACCGCAGCAACCACGCTCTGGTAGCTCCCTGCCGCCAGCAGGTGGATGCTGCACAGCACCTGTACATGTGCTGGTATTGCATGTGCCCTTGGGGTGGGGTGCTCCAACAGAGGTTTGAGGTCCCTGATGAGCTCCATGATGGTGTCTGGAGCCAACCTGTACCTTTGCACAATCTCTTCCTCTGTGAGCATGAACAGGGTCACCCTCTGCCTGTAGACCTGCTCCTGTCTCAGCCATTCCCTCTCTCCTTCCTCCTGTAGCCGTAGCCGTCTTGCAATTACATAGAATGCCGCCATTTTGCAAACAGAATTGCATTTTGGGTCCTTTTTTATAGGCTGTACCTGGTTAACACCTGATTTGAATCCATGGTAAATACCGACTCTTAAATACCGATTTGGGCCCAAAATCGGTATTTCAGAGCCTCCCTACATCTCAAACTTCAATTTTACCTATTCTTAATTACCGAATCGGTATTTTACCGATCGGTAAAGTTACCGATCGGTAAAGTTACCGATCGGTAACCGATCGGTAACTTTGCCGATCGGTAACTTTACCGATCGGTAACTTTACCGATCGGTAACTTTACCGATCGGTAAAGTTACCGATTCGGGAAATTTACCGATTCGGCCTATTTTCTGTCACCTACATGCCGATCTCCAAATACCGGTCGGTAACGGCCGAATTCGGCCGTTTCCGACCGGTATTTGGCTAACTACATCTGGCCCTATGAAATGTATTTGGGACTTTTTAATGTCTATGAAATGTATTTGTTCAGTGTTAACTTGTAATTATGAAAGTATATGATTTTATATATTGTGTGTGACTCTGAGTTAGACACCGTAAATCGGAATTGTTAGATAGTATATATAAGATTGTACCAGAGCACCTAATTAAAGTATATATTGAATGCATTTTTAAAATATGGTTCTATTGAATACAAATGTTTTTTATGAAAATAAACCTTGAGTTACAAAAATGATACTTTAGTGTGGATCACGAATACTTGTCTAGTGTCACAGTTACAAACCAAAGGTCACTGATTTAAATGTGTAGGCCTCATGGTCACCAACTAAAAGAATAATACACAGAAAGGAATCCTTTTTGATAAGCAGAGAGGTGTTCACCACATGCGGTGGTGTTGCTAGGTGGATGGTAGAGGAGATGGCACAGTAGAGTTTTGTTTTCCCTCATCTTGATGTTGGTAGTTAGACATTCAAATGAGTTATAGTTGAAGGAGTCAATTTCCATTATCAGAGATGCTGTCCTTGTGTATTATTGCAGTGCCCCCACCTCAATTGATTTTTCTGTTTTTGTTAATGATTGAGAAGCCTGGGGGTACAAGCATGTCCATGGATGGGTCAGAGAACTCATTGAGCCATGTTTCAGAAATGAACGCGATGTCTATGTCGTGTTCAAGGATGTTTTCTGCCAGTTCTGTAGCATGTTTCTTGGCCGATCCACAGTTACTGTGTAAACATTTGATGTTAATCTCCTCGTTGCTGAGATTTTGTTAGGGGGACCATGGGAATAGAAGAGAGGAAATCTGGTGGCCTTGGCGTTCTGGGTGGGGAGCGGTCTCTACCGAATCCAGTGATGGCCTGGATCTTGTAGTTAGGGATGATAGTATGGGATATGTCATATAAGGTGGCAAGTTCCATCGCCTCTCTCATGGGCATTGAGGTTTTTGTTCTATTAGGTCTCTGTGATTGGTTCGCGAGGGGCGTTGTTTTCCAGCGTTGTTTTCCAGCTGTGCCATTTATCCTTTAGAGGTCTTGGGTGTTTCGTGTTGTTATTTTTGGGTGTGAGGTGTGGGTGTTGCTGAGAATTCCGGTGTGAAGTGAGGCTAAGTATGATTTTATTACCGTTTCTAGCTGGCTTTCCATATAGAGCGAGTCTCTGATTCGTCTCCCAGGAGGAGGGGGGTGTTGTCCAGGGAAGGGGAGAACTTGGAATTGAGATATTGGCTTTTAGTGATAATGTTGCCTGAGTTATTCCTGTGGGTGGCCTTGGGCCTGGGGTGAGGGGGGTCAAGTCGTGATTCATGCGGTCGCCTCTGGCTCGCGGGTAGAGTAAGCGAGTTAGGATTCAATGACTGAGGATTCGTTTTAGTAGTTGATAGTTGGGAGGCGTAATTTAGGGGGGGGTGGGTAGGTGATGGTCAGGGGGTTGTAGGGTCTCGTCTGAGGAGTACCTTAAAGAATAGCTTAGGCCTGCCATTACAAAGCCTATGTGAGCGGTTTTAAACTGCCATTTCAACCTGGCAAGTTAACTTACTGGACAGGCCCAAATCTTCCTTTTTATTGCATATACGTTACCCCTTAGGAAGGCCCAGGGCAGCCATTATGGCAGGGTGCTGTGTATTTAAAAAGTAGAACAATTACTTTTCAGTTTTACATGTCCTGGTAGTGAAATACTCTTAAATTAGTTTTTTCGCTACTGCAAGGCCTATCTCCCCCATAGGTTAACATTGGGATTGCCTTAAACATCTTTTAAGTGTAATTTCTAATTGGGAACAGATAGAAATTTCGAGTTTAGTGTCTCTGGACTCTCAATTTAAAATCGCAACTTATGGTGAAGTCAGGTTTTAAATTGTAAGTGTGAAAATGCCACTTTTAGAAAGTTGACATTTTCTTACTTTAACCATTCTGTGTCTCTGGCTGTCTCTGCATACACGTCTGGCTTGGGTGACAGCTGGGCTTTGTGCATTCCCTCTTGACAGTCACACATAAAGGGATATGAGATGTGCCACGCACATCCTGATGGCCCATCACCAGGTTGATGGGTCTTCCCGAGCTAGAGTGTGAGGAAGGAGCTGACATTTTCACCTGAATAGGGCTGTGCCTGTCCCCACACAAAAAGCTTCATACTCCCCTTTACTGAGTCTGTAACTGGAGACGTTCAAAAGACTCTTTGAAGTATGCCTACTTCAAAGACTAAAATGGGTATAAGTACTGCGCCTCTGACACCATGCACTCAGTTCACTTTTGGGTCCTGAAGAGACTCTGCCAAGAAGAGGAGCTGCTTTGCTAGGAGGGGCTGCTACTTTGCTAACTGATTTGCTGTGTTGGCCTACTGCCTGTGAGTGCTGTGCTGTAGGATGGACTGACACTTTGCTACTTGCTCTCCTGTGTTGGTCTGCTGCCTCTTGGTTGGGCAGTGAAAAGGACTGGACTTTCTCTATACCACCTCTACAAGTCCAACTTAAGTAACTCCAATGGCTTCCTGGCTTGTCTCTTTTTTAAGAAATCTCAGTGCCATAAAATACTTCATCACCCCCGTGAGTCTTGCAGACCAGTTCCTCCAGGCCAGCACAACGTTTCCTGACCTGCAGAAAAGGGCTGTACAAAGGTCCAGCACTTGCTTCCGACCTGCATTTGTAGTCTACGAAGATTAGCGCTGTGCGCCAATCTAAATCACCATCTATGTATAAACAGAAGCTGCTGTGCCAAGCGATGCCCTTCCGGCGCAACTTCCAGTGTTGCCTTGGTAACCAGTGCTTACCCCGTGATAGCGCACCAGCTCAGTCCGCCCACGTCAGCAGAGGCCGTGCTGCATGCCAACAGCTTATGGTAACCTCAAGGGAAATCTGTGTTCAGCCTGCTATCCAACCACCGAGTCTGCTTCAACCACTCAAGGGCCGCCCAGAATGGCCGCCGCCGCACCGCCTTCCAACCGGAGAGTCCCCAGTGAAGAGGGCCCCGCTCCTACGGAGAAAGGTATTGTGCATTTGAACAGGATCGGCGAGACCCCCTGTAGCCGACCTGCTCCCTCGCAGGCAGTTGGAAGTATATGAAGGCACTGCTGCCGAGGGACCAGTGGCCATCTCGTTTGGGTGACTGTGAAACAGTTTTTGTCAGAAACTGTGTCAACGCATATCTGTCGATTCCCCTGCTGGAATCTTTGTCAGTTACCACAATCTAGTGAGACCGCAACAATAAATGTGAGTGCTCTTTCCTGCACTCCCATCTTTAAGCATTACAGTAAGGGACCTCTGGGAAACGAAGATGTTTTCAGCACTGTGATTGCATACATTCTTTGAATGTTAATTTCCTGAGAAATATTGATTAGATTTTTGTCACTTTGGTCTTGGTTTGTACAGTAAATGAGACATTAGTTTTGTAACTTGGTGTGGTGTCTTATTGTGGTGTTGCACTGTGTTACCATCGATTAAAATGTGAACCACTACTTTATACATTGCCTCTTTGTGTAGGCTGACTGCTCTGTGCCAAGCTACCAGAGGGTGAGCGCAGGTTAATTTAAGTGTGTAACTTAGTTTCCCTGACTAGGATCGTGGTCCCTACTTGGACAGGGCGCATATCCTTGCCAACTGGAGACCCAATTTCTAACATAACTGTAGCAACATTTCTTGCACTCTTTTACACAATAAATCTTTTGCAACTAACTTGATTCTGTCTGTTGCATAAGCAGTAAATGCACCTTGAGGTGTGAAATGTTCCCCAACATGCATGAAATGCTTGAACCAATCATGCAAATATGCTTACTACCATCAGGAACCACATTCATATTGCCATCAAAATCAAGAGGCATGCTCACACATGATGCCCACGTGGATAATATACTCGTGTGACGTCATACATATTGCATTTTAAAAAGCCGGATTCATTCCTGGAGCATGGAATCCAGGAAACCATGGGATTTTGGAAAGAGTTGAAATGTCCAAGGAGGGTGGTAAGCAAATAAAATTGCGAGTTCAGGGAGGGAGATGAAATTTGGAGTGGGTGTACACATTAATTTTACACTGTCCGAGGGCATAATGTTGAAACCCAAAGTTCACTCTAAAACAAACAGATTTTAAGACCTAGTCCAAAATTCTAGTCTAGTGTAGAACTAAAGTTAAATTAATTCATAGCAAAATAAGTACCAATCAATCAACCTGGAAGTGGTGTTCTTGCAGCTCAGACTCTTTCTGAGTACTTTGACACAAAGAGTGAAATGTGGTGGTACATAATGAGGGTCTGACAAAGCAGCAAGTATGGTAGAAATGTGTTGGTGGGGGTGGATGTGAGGCTGACATGTACACAGCTCCGGAGACAAAAAAATTGTTATTTCTTAGAGATGAACAGACTACCCTGCTGCCGCTTCACCACCTATTTGATTGTGTCCCAGAGAGCCTCCAAGAATGAACAGATGGGGATGATGAAGGGAGAAAACAAGAGGACTCAAAAGTGTCTGGGGCCAAACTCACCCTCTGCTGCTGCTGTTCCAGAGGGTAGGCACCCTGTGTGAGGGGAGGGAGCATCAGGCCAGATGATGATTGGGGAGGTGGTCATAGGCTCTAATATTGGAGAGGCATACTCTTTGGAACTTTCTGGTTGGTCACGGCCAGGAAGACAGCCATCATCACTCTCTGCTTGGCATGTGGTGTCCAAGATGACTATCTCTTCTGTAGCTGAGGCCTCCACCTGGAGCCAAATTGTCTGAGAAAGCGTCTATTTCCATTTTGGCATCGTTTTCCCAGTCTGTGCAGGTGTGGTCTGTTCAGGTTCCTCCATTCTACATACCTATTTTCCAGATGTAACAAGTTGAAAAGGCACAGCTCACAAATGAGATGGCTCCACTTACTCAAGCTATGCATCACACACATACCCTTACGATGGCCCACACAAGGCCTAATACTGATGTCATCATGTTTGAACATATGATTGTGGTATGCCTGTTTGCATAATATGCAACAAATGCAAGTAGGGATTGCATCATGCGCATTAGACAAATATATCACATGAACATGTATTCAACATTAATGATTTGAAATATGTGTTAAGCCACTTTTCTTTTTTTTAAAACACTTTTTTTTTCAAATAAAGGAGAAAATTTGCATTGCATATAGTCTCTTCACAACCCAAACAAATCGTGCCTGACATCTTGTGGTACAATAACGGACAATATATCGACCAGCACAATGGCAAAATCCAGCAAACATCAGTCCCCAACCATCACCCCCACCCCCACCCACGGTCTCACTCCGAGCTGTAATGCTAAGGCAGTCAATGTATTGCAAACACTCTGAGAAGTGGCCTCGCATCCTGGTCCCGCCACGCCATCGCGTGCAGCTGCGTGGCAGCACCTTCCCCTCAGCCCACTCCCTCCACTATGCTGTTATCTGCCAGTGTGCTGGAAGCCTGCTTAGCTGCGTCCAGGTGTGCCCTCAGTGGTCTCCATATGTCTTTGGGGCAGGATGTCTGTGGCATAAGACTGGCATATAATTCTGCGTTGGTGTTGCAAAATACTAAGCTGCTCAGCCAATCTTTTAGTTTGGGGGCTGTCTTCCTGCCCAAGTGAATGGCCACTTCCCTCTTCACTAGAAATAGCCCCAGGGACGCCTATCTCCTTTCTTTCTTGGGAATCTGAACTGTAAAGCCCAGGAGGGCAATTTCAGGAAAAGGGACAAGTGGAATCCCAATTATTTTCCCCAGTTTTTCATGAACCACTGCACAGTAGGTCAGTAAACGAGGACCGGTCCAAGCTAGATGCAGAAAGTCAGCATGTGGGGAGTTGCATTTTAAACAATTGTGTGACTTAGTATCATCAATCTTGTGGACCATGGCTGGTGTAAAATAGGTATGGCGGCTGTTAAGCAAGAGGTCCCTGGTGACCATACAACACTTCTCCCATTGTTTGTCTGTGATCACTCCACCAGTATCTGCCTCCCAGTCCTGTGTAATCTTGGAGTCATCTACAGGGAGCATTTGGGCGCAGGTTTTGTACATTTTGGAAATGAGGCGTGCGCCACTCGTGCTCTCCAGGACCAAACCAAGCGGGGGGAACAAATCTGGTTCAACCGGGTATATGGGAAATGCCGCACGCAATGCGGGTTTCATTCTGCTCATTAGGAAGCGGGTCATAAAGCTGCAGTGAGAGAACCGGTCGTCTTCGTCTTTGTAGACAATATGACCCCCAGGGAACAGATCGCCCATCTTCACTATGTCTGCTGCTGCCAGTGTACGCTGTACTATTCCTTCTCCAGTGAGTGGGAACCATCTGGTATTGGGTAAGGCAGGGCAGAGGAGTATAGAGATGTAGCACCCATGCGCTTTCTCAGCTTGTCCCAAGCCCAAGCAGTAGTTGACACCGTCTGAATGTCCCGCAGGTCCCGTGGGAAACCACCCGGCAGCACCTCACTCAATTTGTCCGGGAGAACCAGGTCCGCCTCTGGTCTTAAAAACGGGATACGGGCATCAGGGTGAAACCAAGCATGCGCGTAGCGACATTGCTCTACCAAGTAGTACAATTGGAAGTCTAGGACGTTCAACACCAACCCACTCACCCCCCCTCCCCCGGTCATATGAAAGGGTCAGTATGGACCAGCGCACGCGGGCCGTTTTCCACCCTATACCAGTCGGATCATGAGTGTGCGTAGAGTGCGAAAGAAACCGTCCGACTGGGGCACAGGGATATTATTAAAGAGAAATAAGAATTTGGGGACAACCACCATTTTTAATATGGTCACCCTGCCCGCTAGGGACAAGGGTAGCCTCAGCCATCTGTCTAACTATTCTTCTAGTTTTGAAAAGGTGTGTCCATAGTTTAAGCGTATGATTTGAGTGGTGTCCAGGTGGATATGGATGCCAAGATATTTCACAGAGTCCTGGCACCATTCAAGAGGGAATTCGCAATCCCATTTGACTGTGCCCTCCGTTAGCGGTAATATGATGGACTTATGCCAGTTGATGCCCAGTCCCGAAAATCTATCAAAACGGATAATTTCACGAATTAGAGGAGCCAGGTTTAAGTGGAGTTCACGGACATACAGGATGGTATCGTCCGCGTACAGGGAAGCTAAAAGGGGGCCCGTTTTGAATTGTAGCCCTCTATGTAGATGGGAGTTCCTGGAAATGCCTAATTAGCGGGTCCATTGCTAGAATGAACAATAGAGGGGACAGGGGGCATCCCTGTCTCGTCCCACGGTATGACCGAAATGGCCTTGACAGAGTGCCATTCAAGCAGAGTCGTGCCAAGGGGCCGCTGTATAGTAAGGAGACGGTTGCGATGAAGCCACAAGCAAGACTCATACGCTGCATCACCACCACCAAGAACGGCCACTCCAAAGAGTCAAACGCCTTCTCTGCGTCAAGTAACACTGCCACCGGCACCTCAGGCAGCTATGCAGCACAGTGAACAGTGTTTGGAGGTTCAAGGACGTGGAGCTTTTGGGGACAAAGCCAGACTGTATTGGAGAAATGATATACTCCATCGACTGTGAAAGCTTGTTGGCGAGTACTTTCGCCAAAATGTTGTAGTCCAAGTTCAATAAGGACAGCGGCCGGTAAGAGCGCATTGTTTGTGGTCCTTGCCTGGCTTCGGAAGGATAATCACAGCTTCACGCATTGTGGGGGGGAGACTTTGCTTTTCCAATGCCTTCGCATACACCTCAATTAACAGGGGGGGCCAAGATGTCCTTGAACTCTTTATAGAAGTCCCCGGTAAAACCATCTAATCACGAGGCAGTAGATCCCCGCAGGGTGTCTATTGCTAGAATGACATCAGCGACGGATATTGGTTCTGCCATAAAGTCTAACATGTATTTCTCCAAGAATACCAATGCGATTTCATCTAGGTATGCAGCCTGGGCCGTCCCGTCGGGGTCTATTCTAGATGTGTAAAGTGTAGTATAATAATCTAAGAATTCATCCCTGATAGCCACAGTGGAAGTGAGAGTAGTGCCAGCTGCGGAGTGCAATTCGGTGATATAATTTTTACTATAAGGTGGTCTCAGCATTTGCGCAAGGAATCTGCCAGGTCGTTCGCCCTCCCCGTATCGTCTTGCCGTGTGGTATTTACCCATGAACAGAATCTCTCGATCCGCTGTGTCCCTGTATTCAGTCAGTAGGGCAGGACTCGCAGCCTGAGCCGTTGTGTCAGGGAGGGTCGCCAACTGGGAGTCTATCGCAGCTATTTCACGTACAATGTGGGTCATTGTCTGTCTAAGTTATTTAAGCTCCCCTGCCTGTTTGGGGATGTACACCCCCCTGATAACGGCCTTAAATCCCTCCCACAGGACAGCCACTGTGTCCACCGAGCCGGTGTGGAGTTCAAAATAGTCCTCTATCGCTTCCCAGACTCCAGCCTTGAACAGGTCGTCCTGGAGGGCTCTCCCAGGGAAACGCCACTGCCTCTTCCGGTCGTGGGAGCATTAAATGTAAAACTATCGGTGAGTGATCAGAATATGTGCAAGGGAGCATAGTATGGGAGTCAAACCAGTCCGCAACCACGGGAGAAATCAGCCAATAGTCTATCCTGGACCAGGTTCTGTGTGGGCTAGAGTGATGGGTGTATTTGGTGAGGGTGGAGTTGTGCCTTCGCCAAATGTCAATTAAAGTGTAGTGATCACAGAGGTCCCTCAGGGCGCGCCGCTCCCGGCTTGGTGTCTGGTGCTTTAGAAGTGCCATCCAGGCCGGGGTGTATTAGTAAATTGAGGTCCCCTCCCAGGAGTAGTGTGTGGGGGTCGTGTTTTGTGATCTGCGCATTGAGGTCTTGGAAAAACTCGGGAGCATGAATATTGGGAGCATAAACATTTGCTAAGGTGAGTTTGTGGCCATAAAGGTTACCCGCGACTATCATATAACTGCCCTCAGGGTCCAGGGTCGCATGTATGAGTGTAAAAGGGACTCTCCTGTGGACCAAGAATCTGTGTGTGCCCCAGCTAGTGCCAAAACGGGCCGAATCTGTAATGGGGAGGTGTGTCTCTTGTAAGTATGCTATGTCGACCTTATGACGAATGAGATAATGGATCACCTGCCTCCTCTTACGGGTATTATTGAGCCCTCCAACATTCCATGACATGAAAGTGATGGCCGAGACATCTGACCAGTGTGTAAACCCTTGCCTGTCAGGACTTGTATGCAATGGCGATGCAATAAGCAATGCTACAATAAAGTGAAAACAACAACTCAAACAATACGCAAGTCTGATCCTTGCCCTCCCCTCCCCCCACCCAGCCGCCTTCCAACCCGAGGGTGGCCATCCAGCTCAAAATTTTCCAGCCTGTGTGTCATGGGGACCGTAAGGCTAACAATCGAGGCCTATGAAGTGGACCCCAAGAATGCAGTGAACCAAACACAGAGGATACACCTGGGGGGGGGGGGAGGCAGCCCGCAATCAGACCGGCCAAGTGATATAGCAGATAATTATGTTAATCAATACGAATTCCCCAGAGCAAAGTAGCCATACAAACAAATATGATCAAACCATCATCCAGTTCCGGAGTTTGAGAAAAGTTCAGCGCTAGCATCCGATCCGCTGTGTGGCGGGGAGGTGAGTGCACCCTCTGCAGAGTTCTGCGTGCTCTGCATCTTATACGTGCGACAAAATTCCTGGGCTTCCGTAGGAGTGTCGAATATTCTGGACCTGCCGCCAAAGTCAACTTTCAGTCTCACTGGATATAACATTCCGTATTTAAGTCCAAGGTTGTGAAGTGTGGCCTTCACCCCCTGAAATTTACGTCTTGCCTCCTGGACCATTGGAGTAAAGTCTGGATAGAAGGACAGTTTTGATCCCTGCCACTCAATTACTCCTCGTTCTATCGCCAGGCTCAGCGCTGTGTCGCGGTCTCAGAAGTTCAGGAGTCTCGCAATGATGAGTCTTGGGGGGGGGAGGGAGGTGTGGCGGCCAGGATTCGGTCTAGGGCCAAGCGACCGGTGTGCTCTTTCAACAACAAAGCCCGAAGTGAAGGCTTCGCTGTCAAAAGTTCTGTAAATAGCTTCTCTACGAAGAGGTCCATCCGGCCTGTGGACGTTGTCTCCGGGACACCCATTATGCGAACATTATTGCGTTGCGATGTGTTAGACACTTGTTATAAATTTGACACTGACATTTTACAATATTTATACAATACATTTTCTGCCATAACCTGTTTACTGTGTGCAAAGAAATACTGAGTGCTTTTTAGACTAAGTTTAAAACAATTAGTACATTTGGCTATGCATGACGTTTGGTATTTAAATGAGTATTTTTCAACAATATGCATGACATCCAGTGTAAATGACAACATGCGAATGCTGTAACTAACTGTATAAGCCATGATGCGACAAAGTTTGACATCTACAGGAGTAGACTTATAAGATAAATAACCAGTTCTCCCTGGCATTCTACTCCAGATGGACATGCAGTTGATCAAGAATGTTCAGTGATACATTCTCCAGGACTCTCCTCCACAGTGTTGTGAGCCGGGCGGGTTGGTGTAGGGATCTGGAACCTTCCCAAGATGTCCTGTGCTTGATGTGAGCCACCAGCCAGTTCAGGCCACATTTCCCCAGCGGGTGGGACTTTCATTTCAGTGCCCTTTCTGGTGATGTCAGGTGTACATTTTTTAGCCAGCCCGGTGACTGGTCCCGCATAGGATGGAGCCCCCTCTTTCTGATAATATTACATTCTTCTGGCATGAAGGTTGAGGTCCTCTCAGATCTATCCTAAGCCAGTCTTTGGGTTCTAAGTCAGAATTCAGTAGCGAGTTGGAGAACCACTAGTTATGCCAGATATTGAATAACCGTGTTATGAACCATTTGAAATAAATATTTGCAGGGCTCGAAAATTCCACTCGACCGCTCGCATAGTCGAGCTAAATTTAACAAGGTCGAGCTGTTTTTAGGTCCTACTCGCACTTTCTGGCGAGTAGGAAAACAAACCAACTTTTGTCCTCTGTCTGTGAAAAGGAGCAAATGTGACAAGATAACAAGATTTAAATACATTTTTATTGCTCACAAAGTTAATGAGCAATAAAGATGCATTTAAATCTTGTTATCTTGTCACATTTGCTCCGCTTTCACAGACGGAGGTCATGTAGGTTACAGTTAGGTCGAGGACATTTTTTAAGGTAGTCTTGCAGGACTAGTACCATTTTTTTGATTTTTCGAGCCCTGATTTGGGATTGTGTGTTTCTAAGAAATGAATTTTTATAAAGCGCTTTCATGCCTGGAGGAGTTCTGGCACTAACGCTACAGAAGGATGTGAAGTAAAAAGGAAAACTTTTTACGATAAAAAAGCAGAAGTAATGAAGATGGACAGCCTATTGGCTGAATAGATATGTTTTTAATGCTTTTCTAAAAGGAAGAAGACCGGTCATTTTTTTCAGACTAAGAGGAAGAGTGTTCCAGAGTTTGGCAGTACAAATAACAACGTTTCTGCTGCCAAATCGATATCTTCTGATCTTGAGAACAACAGCGTTTTAGGTCCAAGAACGCAATGACCTGGATGGAGTATACCAGGAAAAATTGTGTTTAAGATATTTATTTATTTATTTACTTATTTAACGGTTTTATATAGCGCTGGCTAGACCCGGGGGTATCGGAGCGCTTTACAGGGTTGGGAGTGGAAAAAAACAAGTTACAATATTATATAAGTACCAAACAGAGTCAAATGTAATAAACGATACATTTCTTGTGAACCAAGAGAGGGATTAGGATGAGGGAAGTGGAGCTCCTCAAGTCTCTAGAACAGCCTGCCTTGTGAAGTTTTTGACAGAGGTAAAGAGGGGTTTGAAGATGTAAGGCTTTGTGTGTAATGCACGCGTTCTTGTAGGAGGATCTGCCTTCGATGGGAAGCCATTGGAGATTTTTGAGGATAGGGGAGATGTGATCAAACCTCTTGCAACCTCTTGTGCATGAACCACACACTGACTACCTGGAACATCCTCTCCTTCCAGAGCTCCCCCTCCGTTATGAAACCCATCCACTCGGGAGCTCCCAAAAGACCCATGCCGCACCACTTCTTCAACCTCGGAAACCAAAGGATCAGCCAGGAACTCACTACCGTACTCAACACCTCTACCACCACCACAATATTTCTTGATGCCTGGAAACACGCCAAAGTCAGACCACTGCTCAAAAGGACCTTTGCCAACCCCCAACAAACTCAAAAACTGCTAGCCAATCTCTCTGCTCCCATTCCCAGTGAAGGTACTAGAAAAGATTAACAACAATCAATAGTCAGGATCAGAGTCATGGAGTGCTTTAAAAGCAATGCATAGAGCTTTGAAATCAATGTGTTTCCTTATAAGCAACCTGTGAAACTGAATTGGGGTCTGTGAGGTGACTGATGCCTAGGGATCCCTAGCGGCAGACCAGCTACAGCGCTCTGCAGGATCTACAGTTAGTTTAAGTCTTTGCTGCATGTTGGTGTAAGGGCATTGCAATAATCCAATTTAGATAACACAAGCGCCGTGACTACAGTCTTTTACAGCTTATGGAGAATGAAAGGGCGCTTTCCTGAGAATTTTCAGAGTGTAAAAGGATGATGAAGTCACAGCATTAGTTTTGTTTTCGAAAGACAATTTGTCATCGAAAAGAATCCCCAAGTGCCTCACTTTCCGGACCCGAATTGGCAAGGTGCCCAATTCCAGAGGCCACCAACTAAGGGACCAAAAGGAGATGTTGTTACTGAACAGAAGGACCTCAGTTTTTCTTGAGTGCAATTTAAGGCAGTTGTTGTTCATCGGATCACTGACATAATATAGAATACCAAAATATAGACCTACAAAAATATCGACGAAAAAATATAGAATGCAAAAATATTGAATTCCTATCTACAAACAGGTAAGTACAATAATATCGAATCAAAAATATCGTTGTAAAAAATAGTCAAAATAGCAAAAAATTTGATGTCTTAAAATTAATTGAAAATTAATGAAATAATAAATATAATTAACTTAAACATACTTAACCTTAAAATTAATAAATTAATGTAAGTTAAAAAAAATATATTTTTAATACATATATATATATATATATATATATATATATATATATATATATTAACGTAATATTAATAACAAATATACAATATTTTTACCATACGATAGCGGGAGAGTAAAATTTACTATTACAACTCTAGTGAGTGCAACAGTAGGGAAAGCGTTGGATAGCGTAGGGGTAAATATTACTATTCGCACTCCAATGAGTGCAACAGTAGGGAAAGCGTTGGATAGTGGGAGGGTAAAAATTACTATTCCTACTCCAGAGAGTGCAACAGTAGGGAAAGCGTTGGATAGCGTAGAGGTAAAAATTACTATTCCCACTCCAGTGAGTGCAACAGTAGGGAAAACGTTGGATAGCGTAGGGGTAAAACTTACTATTCCCACTCCAGTTAGTTAAACAGTAGGGAAAGTAATGATTTCATATATTAATAAAAATAAATTAAATATCAATACCAATAAAACATTAATTAAAATTAATTACCAATTTAATATTATGTAATAATTAATTAATTAGAAATACAAATACATATTTATTAAAAATGAATTCCCTATTCATAATTAATTAACTAATTTTCAATAACAAAAACGAATTATTAATACAAATTAATACCACTTAATAACGACTAGAATGAAGGTGTGTATGTGTGTGTCTGCAAGTATGTTTCTTCACACATAAATGCAGGGTGATGTTTGTGGGCTGATGCCAATAGCTTTGACTCTGGTTTTAGGAGCTGAGGCCACTTATGTTTTGTGGTGGTCAGACATGCTTTGTTTATTCATGTAGTTTGTGCAGTGTCTCAAATGGTGTTTCTTGCTTCTTTTTATGCAGTGTTTTTGAATATTAATATTTGATTTTGTCACAAAACATGTCTAGCGCTACATAATTAATTTTTTTTTAATTATTTTTCCACAATTTTATTATAGGGTATCTGTTGTGTGTGCATTATAGAACTGTGAAATGGCTGGGTGTATTTAAATTATGCTTCAATTCGCATCTAGCTGCTGATTTTTATTTAATTATTTTTTTAAACCATTTTATTAGGTTTTCCACATTGTGGGATCATTGTACATCGTTGTTTACAAAGACTATATGCATATCAATGGTAGAAGTTACAAAGGTCTAGAGTCTTTGTTACAAGTGGGTAGGAGCATAACAAAAAAAGGAAACTGACGATACGATTACCTCACATCATACTTCAGTTGAGTCTATTTTTCTATGGGGTGGGGGAGGGTTGCCTATCCCGTGCTGTCTCACGGTGGAAAAAAAGGAAATAAAGGGTTTAGGACCCGCTATCTAACTGTAAACTTGGGCATGAACTAGGGGTGTGTTATGAAGGGTATTGGCATGGTAGTGGGTATTTGTCTCTTGTGGCTATGTTGTTTGGGCGAAGGCTCAGTCAGGATGCAGCTCAAATCGGCCTTCAGGAAGGGTTGTCATGTATGCTTGAGCACTTGTGTGGTGTGGGCCTTCAAGAAAGTGGAGGCCTTTCTGGGACCTCAGGAAAAGGCTCTGGGCTGGGTGTCCCTGACCGGGTTCGATGTAGTTGAGGGCAGTTGCGCCTCTTCTAACATTTGTCGGAAGTTCTGGAGAATGTGGCTCATTCTGTGGAGCTACGGTGATGTTGTGTTGTATTCCCCACAACTCTTCATGTCGTATCGAGTCCTTCTCCGCTGCACCCCACTTGCTGATTGCTCCCGACCTCTGGCGCTCGCCAGTGCATTCCCCGTTTTGCCAGGAGGGACGCAAACCATGTTTGGACTTTGTACTGCTTCCAGCGCCGGAATATTCCCAGCGTCAGCTTTCCATGTGGTGATGTCGATGAGCCCCGTAACCTCCAGTGCTGGGCTCAAGAAACATGTTTCTTGAGCAGCAAATCCATTTTATCAGGCCATTGCTGAAAATCTATCCATCCTCATAGAACTCATCATTGGATACAGCCTGTAAACTTGTCCCATTCTGAACTCCAAAAAGAGACTTCATCCGATCAAAAAAAAAAGCACAAAAGTATCCAGCCGACAAGTTGACTTCTCTGAACGTGAAATTTGAATTTTTGCGCTTTCACAATTTCCCATCCAAACCAACAGCTTCAGCTGGATCTCATCCAGCAGCTATCCAGTTAGATGGGGCTTCTTCTGATACAGTTTGCAAGTTAGCCATACTCGAAGATTTAGACTTCCACTTCAATTACTAAGTCCCTAGGTAAGATCTTTGACCGGGGAGAAACCTACTTAGTGTATCCAGCCCACGCTCCATTATAGCTGGCCTGAAATCTCACCTAGGTCGGGAGCAAGTGAGAGTATGCTTGAAACAAAATCTGACCAACTGGGAAGCCATTTTGAAGCATGAGCAAAGTTGGCAATTGTCCAAGACCCCGGTCTTTCAGGGCCCCTCATCCCCTCCAGGAACGTAAAGTGATAACTGTGTGAATAACAAAATATTTTTGGACTTGACAGCTGGGACTGCCCGGCCCGCCCAAACTCATTCCTCATGCTCTTGAGTAGTTGCTGGCAATACATTAAAAATAATATTTTTCCTTACATCTCCTTACTATTTACCCCTGTCTATTTACCTGTCTCTATCTCTCTGTACCTATCCTTCTCTTTTACTCTATCAACACTATTGCAACTATACCAATCTCACCTCTCTCATTTCAACCGGAATATCTGATAGGGCTTTGGAGTGGTTTAGGTCCTACCTGAGTGATAGATCTTTCCAAGTGTATGAGGGTAATGTCGCCTCCTCCAGCAAGCCTTTGGGATGTGGAGTTCCGCAGGGATCATCATTGAGCCCGACGTTATTCAACGTCTACATGAGGCCACTGGCTGAGATCGTCCGTCCGTATGGTATTAAGATCGTTACCTACGCAGACGATACTCAGCTGGTGGTCTCTCTGGCACAGGTAGGGGGATCTTTGGCATGTGCAGATCTGGCTGGTTGCTTGGAGACGGTTAAGAGCTGGATGACCACGTCTTGCCTCAAACTCAACGGAGACAAGACTGAGCTCATGCTCCTAGGTCACACTGTACCATCCTCCATAGACACTCTCTGGCCATCCAGCCTAGGCCCTCCCCCTGTCCCCAAAGACGCCATTAAGAGTCTTGGTGTCTGGCTGGATAGGTCCCTGTCATTTGATCAACAGGCAATAAAACTATCAGCCATCTGTTTCGGCATCTTGAGAGTCATTAGGAAGATCTTATCCTTACTCCCTTTTGAAGCAAGAAAGACCGTGGTTCTGGGCCTGATCCAATCACGTCTGGACTATGGGAATGCTTTATATCTTGGAGCTCCTGATTTTACGCTGCGCAAACTACAGTTGATACAGAACTGCGCAGCACGAATGCTTCTACAAATCCCTCGCAGATCCTCAGTAAAAACCGGACTAAGGAAACTGCACTGGCTTCCCGTTAGGGAGAGAGTCAATTTTAAATCATTATGTATTGCTCACCAGGCCTTTTGGTCCTTAGGTCCGGCAATCAATCTCCCCCTTATCACTCCCTATCTTCCCACCAGACAGCTGCGCTCTACCTCTGCCAATCTGGCAATTGTGCCGCAAATAAAGAGATCAAGATCTGGAGGTCGCTCCTTTTCTTATAACGTAGCTAGGCCGTGGAATGGCCTTCCCCACTATTTAAGATCTAACCCCGACATCCTCTCCTTTCGTAAACAGCTGAAAACGCTCCTGTTCATCAATTAAACAGCTCAGTTGACTTTTCTCTTCCCTTTTAGCTCCAGCTGGTATTCTTAGCGCTTGGACGCCTCAGGGCAGCTATCTGCGCTCTAGAAATCTTAATTCATTCATTCATTCAACTCTCTCCTCCACCTCTCTCAATGACCTCATGTATCTGCCTCTACGCCATGTGCCTACCTCCACATATCTTACCTGTCACTCTCTATCTCAACTGTCTCTCCTTTTGGTCTCTCAATGTACATCACCACACTATTTATTTTACCTCTCTGTAGCTTTACTCTAAACCTCTCTCATCCCTCTATATCTCACCCTTCTCTACCACTCTTAGCTTTCTCTGCCTCGGCATTCTCTGCCTCAGCATTCTCTTACTCACCTCTCTCCCTCTACTCCATTTGATTACCTCATATCCCTCTCACTATCTTATTTCCCTCCACCTCACCTCTTTCTCTCCCTAACCTCTCCGTTTACCTCACCATTTGGTAACCTTGCATCCCCACCTCTTTCTACATGTTTCCTCTACCTCACCTCCCTGACTATTCACTTTCTCACTACTACCTTTTCTTTATATTTACCTCTTTTCTCTATCAACTTCTTTTTTGTTTTCGTATTTGTGTGTGCACCTCCTTCTCTATTTCAACTATCCCTGCTTTACTCGCCCCTTTCTCTACCTCAATGTACATCCTTCTACCTAACCTCTGTCTCCTCCGCTTTGTCTAACTCACAACTTTCTGTACCTCTGTAACACTTAGCCTATGTTTGTCTACCTCGCCTATCTCTACTTCATCTTTTCTCCCTGCATCTCAGGTCTCTTTCAACTTCCCTTTACCCCACTCACTCCACTTTTCTCTCTGCCTAGCTACTCTCTTTAGCTGGTCTGTATTTCCATAAGTGTTCTGTTTGGCCCTCACTCTGCCTCACCACATTGTCTACTTTGCCTCTCTAGAATTGTCTCACTACCTCCCTTCTATTCTATGTACTTTTCTCTAATTCAGCTCTTTCTACCGTACCTCTCCATTTCACCCCTCCGTGTACTGCACCAGTCTTCTCACTACATTTCCTTCTCCTTCTCCTTAACTCTAGCTCTTGCTTCCTCACTCTAAACCTTACCCGTCTTTGGCTGTTTCTCTTACTACTACTTAATGTTTCTACATTTATGTTTCTTTCTGGCTACCTCGCCTTTCTCTCTTTACCTTATGCTTCTTCCTACTGCACCTATCGCTCTACCTTATCTGTATGTCTAACTCCCATCTCCCTCTATTTTCCCTATCTCATTGAACTTCCCTCTTTACCTCTCTCTCTCTTCTTCTTCGCATTTCTCTTGTTCTGCAGAGTCGGATGTCACTATCTAGCAAGAGAAGAGTACAAAAAGAAAGAGAGGAGGGGTAAAATGAAAATCCTCGGAGCTGTGATTTAATTTTCACTGTTGCCGGCAGAATGCAATTATGAATATCCGGTCATTAAAGCTGGAATTTAAATTGCTGTGCACAAGTCTGTAGTTAATATTATGCACTATACCACAAAACATGTGTCAGTTGACCCAAATGATGTATTTCCTATGAGCTGGTTATATCCCACAAAAAGTGCATTGCGTTACAAAAAAAACATATATATATATATATATATATATATATATATATATATATATATATATATATATATATATATATATATATATATATATATATATAATTACTTAACTGCTGCTTATTCAAGGTCTCCTTTTGTACTTTTTGGCGGGCAGATTGAATATTCATCTGAATTTGCGTGCCCACATTTCTGAAAGTTTAACGTATAATTTAATATTGCTTGTGAGCACATGGGTTTAAATTAGCAGAAAATTGTTTAAAACAATTAAAAGATGGGGGCAAAATACGATGCTACGCTACGGAGTAAAAATATTATTCATACCTCACCTCCAATTCACAGCTCGCACCAACGGACACTTCGCTACTCTGTCGTCATTCAGTCCGCATAGCCAGAGACTAGTCTCATTTGAAAAAAAAGTTAATTTAATTCAAATATTGATATCAGAAATTGCTGACTGATTACACAGACGGCTAAAGGCTATCTTTGCCGCAATAGAATAGTTCGGTATTTTACCGTCCCGTGAAAAAGAATAAAGAAATAACTGACCAATAAGATTTCCTCTCGGAACAAAGCCGGGCGCAACCAGGAATCGCGTTCTACGGCAGACACGAGGCACCAAGGGGCAGATTTACAAGGACCTTGCGCCACTTTTGCGTTATTTTTAACATGGGGAAAATGACGCAAAAGTGGCGCAAGGGCCTTGTAAATCTGGCCCCAAAAGCCTGCGCAGCACTGACGGGCTCTCAAACGACTCGGCCTCCGGTCCCTTGGCACAGGCTTTAATCTTTAGCTGGATAAGGCTTTTTTGGCTTGGTGCATTATTGACTTTTCTCTATATCCTTCAGGAAATAAAAGCCTGCTGTGTGAATCGAGCCCATGAAACAAGTTAAATAACTTCGAGCTTTCCCCCGAGGACCGGAGGGATGTGGGCGCCTGGCAGGGCCGCGCTCCTCATACGTTTTTGATTGCTCGTTCTATCCCCTGTTAAAGCCAGACCCTGCGTCACTTCCGATCTTCCGGCTCTTGGCTCAGGTAGAGCTCGGGGCAAAGGAGAGATTAACGGAAGCCAGGGTTATCTGACGTGCGGCGTAAACGGCGCCAATCCCTGGGGCGCGCTGAACCCTGTCCTTGCGTGCTGCTCGGCTCCTAATTTTATTCAGAAACATCTGATGCTTGTTGTATTGTACATGACCCTTGGAACAATCCTACTGAAGGTGATGCATGCGAAATAGAAGAAGAAAAGATAGAAGTTAAAAAACACACAAGCACATGACAGAAAAGAGAGGCAGGCCAGAGCGAGCTGCGGCAGTGACTTGTGTGGCGCAGTCTGTGCTGGGGGATGAGCAGCACCGACAGGGTCACCCCTGCCTTAGAGGGCCTTGGATGCTTGTCGGCAAGTTTCTGAAGTATTCCACTGAGCCACCCTTCAGTTGACCAGTCACAAGGCCATCTCTTGAGTGAATAACGCGCCTTTGGCTTTGCATGTGCTGGGGTTGTATGTTCGCCCACAAATTGAGAGCACTCGCTTTCTTATAGCAGAAAAGGCCACTTTATTCAGGATATGTAATTCATAAATTTCCCAACAGATCATCAAACATGTAAATTTGGCATTTGAACCGAAACCATTTCTTTATTTATTTATTTCCTTTCATCATAAATTTAGACTTCAAACCGAAACCATCAAACCATCTCTTTTCTTGTATTGAACTCATCATAACTTGCCCAACATTTTCTTTCATTTTTTCCCCTCCATTTTTGTGTATAATTCCCCCTATCTAACTAAATAACTGGAGGAGCCCGCTCTAGCCTCCTCCTCCCTGGGGATTTTACGCCACCCAGGAAAACCCAAAGAGTTTTCCTGGCCCCACCCCCTAATAAAAACACAGATCTACTTTATAATTTGGAACTGCACCAAAGATTTACTTGTAACTCTTGCGCTAGCATGTCTCTGACTTCAACTAAATAGTATGACATGCCTAACTGAGACAAGTGGACTCCGTCATCACGAAAAAGATGACTCTCATTACTTGAGATGTTGTCATGTTGTAAAACCCCAATCTTCATCACTTTACAAAATACCCGCATAGCTTTATTGAGTTTCCGCCTGGCCTTCTCCACTGCTGCATGTGACCTGGCCTGACGCCAAGATTGTCTGTATATGAACTCAGTCCAAAACAAGCGAGTGGTCGACCAATTCATCCTTAGCACCGTCAAATCAAGTTGCATGCGTTTGATGAGCGCTAATCCTGACATTTTAACCAAATCATTCTCACCTACATGTATGATAAGGTGGTCCGGACAACCTCTCATGTGAAACATTTGTGTTAATGTAGGAATCAAATCGTCCCACTGCATGCCTCCTTTACCCTTCCAGACTACTTCATGCTGCGCACTAGGGATACCAAGTGAACGTCCATAAATCTGCTCTTCTGCGAAGAGGGCTGCCCACTTTACGAACAAATGGCCTACTATCCAGGTCTGCCGTTTAAACTTTGAATTTGCACCCCGCACAGTACCTGAAATTAAAGAAAAATTAGCCACACACCCTTATCTAAATACTCAACAATAATGTTATTTGCGCACATAGCGTTTGTAACTGTTAGATTTCCATCTACCAACGCGTTTTAGCACGTCCACACCCAAGCCCAATCGTCCCGCCTCTGTAGCTGCCCCTATACGAAAAGAGTGCGTAGCAAATGACTTTGGATTCTCCCCCAAGTATGTCAGAGCCCTTCTCAATACTGCTAAAAATTGGGAACTTGTAATTTTCTCACCAGTTTTATGAATGAAGATGTGTCCTGTTGTCCCTTGTTCTCTCACCACAAAACTAACCCACTCCTGCACCGGGCAACACTCTGCCATCCCACTACTATTTAGAAAAACCCAAGCGCCTCGGCCTAGTTGATCCGTTTTCGACTTCCTCACCCATATCCCCAGCCTATTTTCTCTTAATGCAATCTCTGCACTGGACAGACCTCTCTCACTGCCAACTCCCAAAACCTCCGAGACCCTAAAAGCCCCGAAAAACATCCAAATCATAGCTAACCTAAAACGCCCTATCTCCCACCTATCATAACAAAACAAACCCAATTGTCCTAACAACTTCTGTAACAATTCAAACGTAATGGGAGCTCTTGGTTGCCGTAAACCCACGGACCCCCTTTGTAAACCCCTCAACATTTTCCTTACCAGCTGATCATCCACCGGGTCAAAACCCCACAACAATTGACCGTAAAAGGATAAACCAGACAATTTTCCTGCAATTGTAGTGTGCGACAAACCTTTGTCTATTAAAGTCAGCACAAAATCACAAATACCACCCGTCACTTCCCCCACGGACACCGCTCCTACCAATGTCTGTTTGTACCACAAAAACTCCTGCCATGCTTGCACATAACTTCTTCTAGTTGAAGGGGCAATGGACTGCTCGACTAGCTGAACGATCCTCACTCCCCTAGCACCCAAAGCTTGTGTGGGACTTCTGTTTTGTAGAAATCCACCCCCGGCGCCAATTCGCGGAACCTCTGCCACTGAAATCGGGAAAGAGCATCGGCAATGCAGTTATTAACCCCTGGGACATGTCGAGCTTTAAACATCATGTTAAATCGTAAGCTTAACAACATGAACATTCTAAATAACTGTAACACTCTAACATCTTTCGCTTTCTGGTGGTTAATCAGGTTCACAACAGTCATGTTATCAACATGAAATAACACCGACCTGTTCTGAAATTCTTGACCCCACACTAGTAATGCTACAATCAGTGGAAAAAGCTCTAAAAAGGCGATGCTTCGTCCATGGTTTTTCCAATGATCTGGCCACCCTTCCGCACACCACCGCCCGTCCCAGAAAATACCAAAACCACTGAACCCCGCTGCATCGGAATAGATTTCAACTTGCCATAAATAATTGTCATGCACAAATTGTAAAGGAATGCCATTAAAATTGTCCAGAAAACACAACCATACTCGCAAATCTTCTTTGATGTTTCTTGTCACTCGAACTCTGTGGTGTGGGAGATATGCACCAGATAAAGCCATGCCTAAACGTCTACAAAACGTCCTTCCCGCCCTCACCACTCGACAAGCGAAGTTTAGATAACCCAGCAAGCGCTGCACCTGTCTCACCTCAATCTTAGTTGCGGTTAAAACTGTGAGGATAAAAGCCTTAATCTCGTGAATCTTGTTTTGAGGAAGGCGTGCAGTCATATGGATAGTGTTCAGTTCAATGCCCAAAAACGTTAGTACTGTGACCGGGCCTTCGGTCTTGTCTGGTGCTAAAGGGACTCCCAGAGCTTCAGCCAGCGACTGGAAACTCAACAGCGCTTCCCTACAGTGTCCTGTGTTCGCCTTTCCTATGAAAAGGAAATCATCCAGATAATGACAGCAGACACCCTTAGAATATGTCTGAGAGAAAATCCATTGTATGAAAGTGCTGAAAAGTTCAAAAAGCGCACAAGAGGCCGCACAGCCCATTGGCAATACTCTGTCTACAAAATAGTGTCCTTGGAAAAACATCCCCAATAATTCAAAGTCAGAAGGGTGAATTGGCATTAACCTAAAAGCGGACTGAATATCACATTTCGCCATTTCAGCTCCTTGGCCCATCTTCGACACTAGTTCCATTGCCTCATCCACCGTTGTGTAAGATACTGCAGTGTCCATTTCCGATATAAAATCATTGACCGATCCCCCTTCTGGCCAAGATAGATGCTGAATCATACGATATTCACCAGCAGTTTTCTTGGGAATGACCCCAATAGGGGACACAATCAAATTGGGCAAAGGGCAATCTTTGAAAGGGCCCGCTATCCTCCCTGCTCCCACTTCCGTGTGCAGTTTTTTACACACTACCTCCGGCATCTCTTTAGCCGAACGCAGATTGTCCGCCCACCGCTGTTGTCTAGGCCCTTGATACCCTAATTTGAAACCTTCCTGAAACCCCCAAAACAAGCAGGATGCTGCCTCATTATCATGATATCTTTCTAACCAAGGCACTAAGCTACTCAAATTAATGGGAGTAGGCGCCTTTTGGGAAAGGAGGGAAATGGGCGCCTCTACCTCTCGCTGCCCAACTACTCTGCTCTGGAAACCTCTGTTGATCACTGCCTCTATGCCCACTGAAACCTCCCGCTGGGGCATTACATTGCGTGAGCGGATGTCGCCCCCCGCAATGGGAACAGTCGTGTTTAAAACGGCACAAGGGCCTGTTGCACATTCCTCTGTTATAATTCCAACAGGCGCCTGTACCCGATGAAACACCTCTTCCCCATGCACCCGCTCCAGATTGAGCGGGGCGCCATAGAAAGGGCCGATAGGGAACTGGCAACCCACTGGCAGTGTGTGTCATAGCTGATGGATGTGATGTGGACATCCACTGAAGCCAAAGCTCCGAATCTACGTCACCCCAAGGCTTCTCTACGCAAATACTAATCCGGGCTCGAAACTCCTCATCGTAGTTAAGCCAAGAGTATCCCCCAAAGTGTAACTGCGCCTTCCTAACTATGTCCATGTATTTGTAAAGAGCGACGGACCTTTCGGGGTATCTTTCACAATAAATGCTCGCGTAGATCAAGAAGGCAGAGGTCCAGTTCTCAATCGTACGAGGCACCCTGGGACGTCGCGCTAACTCCCATTCCTCCTCTTTGGAACCCTCTTTGGCCTGCAAGTCTCGATGCAGCAATTTGAATATGTCCACGAACTCATGGTTCCATATTCGCTGCTTGTTTTTTTCTGTCAAATGGGACCCCAGCGGCATCGCCAACCCCATATACGGCAGCCGCTGTCTAACGTTGAGAAACTGTTCTGATGCTGCAACCCTATCCTTCCCTCCAGTTATAACCGGCAATTCTTGAGGTAAAACCCAATCACCTGAACACACCTTCCTCCCGCCTTCTTTCCCAACCACTTGCACCACTGGTATCTCTCGTACAATCCCCCTGTCATCCCTACCCTCCTCCCACACCGTCCACCACTGATGCTTACCGCATGGTAGCTGTCTTGCTCGCTGTTGCAATTCAGTTGGAGACATCCGCTCTTGATAGTCTCGTGGGGCCATATTCGCGACCGCCAAATCCGCACTGGACTTCTGAAACAACAAAGAAGAATTTGTTGCCCCCCTCCCAACCCTGACGTCTGTATCTACTATACCCCTACCACTCTGTTTAGAATGTACACTCTTTTTGCCCTTCTTTCCGTGACCCACCTGACCTTCTGTTGATTGACAAAAATCACCCCTCACCTGACCACTACTAATAGACCCCGGGCAAGCTCCATCTCCCACACCCCCGTCGAAAGTTGACCAAAACAGATCAGCGCTCCGCTCCTGAGACTTATCTGTTCGCAAAAAATCCGCTCTAGATTCGCTAGCGCATACTTTACCAAGCTCCGCATGATACCGTGACACGGTAGGGGCAGCCGCCTGAACAGATGGCGCATTCTGGACCCCAACCATCTGCGCTTCAACTATGTCGCGTGGTACTCTTGAGGTATGCATACCTTCCCTGGGAGCCGGAACTCTAGCTGTGATTTCCTTGCACATGTGGCGCTCAACCCAGTGCGACTGACTGTCTTCTCTTCTAACTGGTTTACTCCTATCGGAAAGTGCATCATATGGTGAAGGGCGGGCACGTGGAAAGAGATATTGAATGTCCCACCTCTTGCCCGCCTGTTCTGCACGTAATGTGTCTTGTCCCTGCTCCTGCTCCAAGTCCTCGTCCGTGTCTGAGCTCACCGAAAACTCCTCCTCTGCCTCAGACTCACTGATGTCTTGTGACCTTTGTAACATTGCGTCATGCTGAAACACTGGGGGCCCCGCAACCAAAGCCATGGGAAAATTCGAAGTATTCTGAGATGACTGCACGGGCGTCTTTTTACTCTGTGGGGCCTGCAGGGGTTGTGACTCATAACCCCCTTCTTCTTCTTCACTGTCACTTGAATATGCCACCAACGACCTCGACCCCCCTCTCATAAAAAACCTCTGACCAGCGTTATTCTTTCCATTATCTAGCCCCATTGACTCGCTGACAGGAATGCTATTCGAGGGGTGGGGGGATAATGTCACACAGTGTTCCCTCAAACCATCCTGTTTAAGGGCTACCTTCTTTACAGTTTTTTCTTTTCCTTTTCTCTTCAGGGAAACCTGCGTGCCACATGTAGCAGCTCTCAAAGGGGGTTCCGCCACCAGCATATTCACCTCAGGTCCACATGCGCTGTTATCTAAAACACTCACTGTCTTCTGTCGTGTGAGTGACGACGCTCTTCTCGCTGGCACCATCTGACTCCCTTCGCCATGAGGTGAAGCCTCATCTGTCCCAGCACTCAAGGAGCGAGCACGCCCCCTTTGCTTCCTGAGCGAAGCCGGTTGACAGGCTTCAATTGCGTACCTCACACCTTTCGCCGCTTGCCTCTGTGGTGGGCGCTTTGGAGGCATCATCTCGTCAAGCGCTGATTTCGTTAACATGTCCTCCCTGCCCTCCTGCTGTATCACTCTCAGCGCTGCTATCAGCTGGGCGCTCATTTCCATTTTCAAAAATACCCCTAGACTGGTTAAATAGCCTCCGTTATTATAACACTACCTATTAATTTACCTGAAAACGCTAAGAAAACTAAACGCCCCTCACTACACTCCCTGCGCCTAATCTCCTCAGCAACTACGCAATGCTATTCCCCTGACGCTCTCCCTAACGCGCGCTCCTGGACCCTACCATTATGCGCGAAATCCGCAGGGGGAGACGTCTCGCGCCACTCCCCCTGCGGATCCATTGTGGGATGCTGTTAGTATGTAGACAATCCACTGTCAAGTCATTCAGGGAGCACTTTGGGGCGGGTGGATCATTGTCACGGAGTGCTGAAGTCTGGAGCAGGATACCGGCGGGGTGAGCAGAGTCCATGATCAGCTGCTGTTTCCAAGTGCCACAAATGCTTCATTACCTTTGGGATTTTACTCATGGTACCTCCATCGGATCACGAGCTGTTCTGTAGGTGGTACTGTCAATCCACTTTTGAAAGGAACTGGCAGGATGTCTGCATCCTTTCTTAATTGGTGTTCGCAGGACAAGTTGATGATGTTGGAGGTCATGTGCAACTTTACCGGGAACAACTGCACTTCAAATTGTAACTTTTGTTCCATATTACATAGATTTGTGGTGGGTTTTCTATGGTTCATCGAGTCCTCTTTTGAACAATGAAGAGTGTTTGTGTGACGGTAATGGGAAGGACTTCGTCATCTTCCAAAGATAGATGAATTGATGGTTATGCCAACCATAGCTGCCAAGGTTTCAGATTGCTATGTGTGACATTTTAATAATTTTAGAGTAATTATGAGTGACATTTCAATGACTATGAGTGACACTGTCTCGTGAGCAAAATTAAGCAATGAAGAGGAGGGAAACAATAATATCAGAAATTGCACACATTTGAGGAACGAGAAACGAAGTTAACTGCTGCAAAACGTAAGAAATATAAACAACTTCCATTGATCAGACTCTAGCTAAAATTACAGAAATTAGATAAAGCAGCTTGGAAGTGGTTCAAAATGTCTTTATAATCAGCTGAATGACTCGCAGTCTCACTCAACTGCTGCCAGTGACCTGAGCTATAACGCAACTGAAAACCAAAGCAGAGACATACTGTGTGAGTGACAGGGGCACAGGCAAACTCGGAATAAGTCTAGAATAGAGTGGTAGGCACCTGATTGCGATGATCCACACTTAACACATAGAACTGGGTAAGCTCTCAGGTATGTTTTCATGAGTTTAAAATGGTTGAAGTTCTCTTCAGTTTAAGATGCCCTAATATTTCGAAAGTAATCTGTGGCATTTAATTTGACGTTGTGTATAAACGCGGCACAGTTTATTCAATTTAACAAGAAGCTCTAATAAATATTGGTTCACTAAGGGACTGGGGTTTGCTGTGGTAGCTGCCCTGACCCGGGCAATCTGAGTGCTTCTGAATAAGTGAAAGATCCGCCGTGGCCTTCTTGTGCTGCCTCTAATCTCTTTTCCTCTACTTGTGAGGCAGAGTGTGACTCTCGGAACAAACAAGGAGGCCCAATGAGGGGGTGGGTGGGGGGCTCCTTTACGAAGCAATAAAAAAAACCTTTCCAGTCGCTTCAGAGACTCACGGCCTCTCCCAAGGCTCCGAGGAGAGATAACCGAGGTACGGCGGAAGAGCTGCACGTGGGGGTGGGGGCTCAGCCAGCATCTTAACTTAGCGCACACGGGCTCTCTCGCCCACTGACCACGACCATTCGAACATGAGGCGATAGCAAAGTATCACTAACCTCAGTCACAGAAGAAGGGCCCTCCACCTCCAGCCTGTCCAGGCGGCCCCGGTGTCACTGACTTCTTTCCGTCGGCTACAGTAAGATATTGCATGATTCAATGGGGGGGGGGCGGTAATAACAATTGCACTGGTGCCCGAGCCGATGCAAACTGGCGGACGGTGCCGTAATTATAAGCAGTGCTCCCTTTAAGGTGAACATGCTGCGCAGCCCGCAAACTATCCAGCCACATCAAGCGCCCAAAATAAACTGAGCGCGCTTCCGCAGTGACGTCCCCCCGCGATGACATCAGCCTGTCAGTAAGAGCCGAGCCGTGGCAGTTAGATTCACCCAGGATACATTGTACTAAAGCTGCTCACTGCCTCAGACTCTCAGTTTTAGTCGGGCTTGATAGTCACTCAGGCTTGACAGTGACAACCTCAAATACTGGTAATACACTCAGCTTTTAAATGCGCTGATTTGCGTGACAATCCTTTCACATGCGGTAATGCGGTAATGCGGTAATGTAACTTAAAATGCGTTAGTGTCACACCGGATGTGTGACACTTGACAGGGCTGGCCAACAAGCTGTGCCTAGATGAGGCCCGTGTGTAAGGCAGGCACCTTGCAGGACATCCTGGGAAAATAAAAAGGACGTCAAACTTTATCTGGCCCTGCTTGCCTCCAGAAATGCAAAATTAACACTTTCGTCTATACTGGGAGAAAATGTGTTTTTTAATAGGGAAAACAGGGGTAAAAAGTGAGGTTGAGCTTCATATTTTTCCCTGCTATTCTAACCATGACAAAGTAGTGAATTATTGGGCAAAACAAGATGCCACAGCCCGATAATTCAAGGAAGCAGAACGTGGTCGGAGGGTATAAAGGAACTCAAGCGGATGCCTCCACAACTTAGGGAAGTTCATTGCTTAGCTGGCTCCCTTTAATATTTTCGTGTGGTTTGCTGTACGCCTACAGATACTTGTTCATTCTATGCTATCCACTAATTTGGAACTGTCCAGTAATTGTCTTAAATCTCTGAAAGCAGCATTAACCCAGTATATTCTGACCCACACACTATGTCCTGTCCTGACAAAGGTCTAGTCACTCAAATAGGACGAAATGCCGACTGCTTCAACGTTGTTCTTGTTAAATATTGTATATGTTACAGGTTGACCATATGAAGGTGTGGTCTTGGGTTCTTGTGTACTACTTCCGATTTTATTACAGCAATAATTATTTAGGATTATCCTGCCCGTTTTCATTGATATCCTGTAAGAACTAATTGGTTGTAGTACGTTACATAGTTTTGGTTGCAATTATGTGACACATTATCTGTGTCCTTAGTTGAATTTAACCTCAGGGGAGCACTCCCTTAGTGTTATTGTTAGTGACCACCGCCCGTTGAGCAACTGGGTATCCCCATCTCTGTGTTGTTACATACCATTGCATCCTTGCTAGGAAGTTCAGCTTGCCTTGCACTGGCCTGTTATAATGGATTTAGAAAATGAAGAAGGCCCACTCATTCAAGTGCAAGTATCATCAAAAAGCCATGTACAGACGGACGTGTTAAAGGAGAAATACAGGCCTGAACTAGTATAATAGAAAGCCAGACTCCGCCGACAAAACAGGCAGCGAAGAAAGCTTATTGGGAGTGGGTCACCCTAGAAGCTACTACAAATTCTAAGCGGGGCACACTGACGGAGTAATTCCTAGACCACAAACCCATTGCCAAACTGGAGCCCTTTCTCGATTTTATTGATTGCCCGAGAGATAGGACACTATATCTGAAGTTAAGGCATGGAAACACTCCCACTCAGTGAATTCACTGTAGGATGGAATTCTAGGGTTGCGAAAGCTAGTAACTGCCCTGCTTGCCCTTCTCCCACAGAATCGCTTCCACATTTTCTTTTTGACTGTCCAGCGTGCAAACTCCAGAGAAGAAAATGGTTGAAACCCGTTTGCATCAACCTGGGAGCTAGGAACTATAGGGAGGTGTTGCGTATTTTAAAATCTGACACATCCTCCCTTAGTACAATCTGTGGGACTGCAACATTTTTGGGCTGTGCCTGGTTGATCAGAAGCAAGTTATTGAAGGCTAATGCGGTTTAAAACTAGGAGTAATAGTGAGGCCTCCCCTTGTATCTCTGGACCTTAGGATATATGAATTGTTTTTTTAGCTTGTATAGTTTTTAAGGAATTTCTACATTTTCTACATATTGTTCTTAATCAACATGAATGTGTTTTATTGTTTGATTGTATGACATTGCGATATTGCTCCTTTTAACTCTGGATGTTTTTAATTGGATGGTCTTGATTTGATTTGTTGATACTTTTATGATATTTTTATATCGAATAAAGTCATACAACAATAATAGCAAGCACAAATGGAGTCAGGACCTCGGGGGGGGGGGGGGGGGTTGGACAGAAGTAGACACACCCTTTACTAAAATAGAGAGATATTATTAGACAGCAAAAATGGAAAGTCACAGGCCCTCATTGTAAGAATGTCTCTGAGAAAAGATGTAGATAAGCAGCACCGAGGCACAGGAAGTGGGAGGTTAGGTCTTGCAGAGCTGTAGACATGTAGGAGGAAGGTAGAGCATTGCCAGGCTTCAAACAAGCATTTTGAATGCAATAGGTCTCACATTTTTTAAAGTTTGAGTTGTTGGCACTGAAAATGAGTTTTTTTTTTTTTGGTATTTGTACGTGCATAAAGAAATGAAGTACTTATAAGAAAGGCAACCTATTAAAAATTGTTAGAAATTCAAATAGATATAGAAGTTTATGCAGATGATATTACATGTAATTAGTTGTTATTTGTATATGGTAACAGTTATGCAATACTTCTAAGAATATGAAGGTGATACGTATTGGATATGGTTATAGTTGTGGAATATTTGCATTAGTAATAAATTGTTTAGCGTTAGTTTTTAGGCGATTGTTGTTAAAATATTATTGTAATCTTTATAAAAAGGAATGCACAATACCTATTGCATAGCCTACGGCGCTTCAATGTAAACATTGGATAAGAACAAATAACTCCTTCTAACATACAAAAACCAACTCACCATTGTTAGACCTGGGGTCACCAGTCCACATAGGGTAGCCTGGCACAGAGTAGGAAGGTCTATTCTCAAGGCAATCTGTGCTAAGCTTGCGTCAGACCCTCACAGGAACCCCGCGCCCAACCACTCAAAAAGATGACACTACACCAGTTTTAGAAAAATATGGTTCACGTTTATAAAAGTTCTTTAGGCTCTCTTGTTCCGTTAGGTATAATATTGTTACTCACATCAGGTACCTCCAACCTTAATTTCTTGCATCACTGAAAATTTCCACAATACATTGTTCCCTAAAATCAATAGTTTAGACAGTTACACTTCTTCCTTCAGATTACAGACAGGTTCTTAACTGTTTAGGCAAGGTTCAATATGAAAAACATTTTACATTACATCAGGCTAATGAGCCACAGCAGTGAATTAGATTGGAGTCCCTTCGTCTTATCTATGGCTTAGGCAATTTCTCATCAGATGCTTGCTCAGCCGAAGCCAAATCAATCCCCTCCTGTTAAGCTGACGTTACAGTTAGTTTCATGCATTGGCTCAATTTGTCTTGCGCTGCACCGGCCCTTGGCTTTACCTTACTCGTCCTGCCAAAATCTGTTTGCCTAGGGTTCGTATGGTTGTCTAACCACTAGAACCGGTGGCTCTCAATTTGGACTTTAGGTCCCTCACCAGCCCTCAGTTTCCCGCTTACTTGTGACCAAAAGCGCCTGTGTTCCAGTTCAGCAGTCTCTGTCAGCTGTGAAGAATTATTTTCCACCGTTAGCCCTTCTGTTCGGCGTCCGCTCCCTCACAGGCCAGGCCGATCTTACAACAGAGCCCGCCTTGAGGGGAGGACACTCTCGCTGTCGGAGCCCCGGTTTTCACCTCACCTCGGCACCTTCCTTGAGTGCTTACACCGTTTCCTGGCAGAACCACGCTACTGGGCCTGCGCGGACGATCAGTGGCTTCACTGAGGTGCCGCCTGTCTCCTCAGGCAGCCGGAAGGCCCTCCTCCGGACCCACTTGCGAGCAGCACTCCTTCACCACCACTCCGCCCCTTTTGGGAAAAGTGTTTCTCCCTCTACTGGGCCTGCGCAGCACTGAGTCACTGCCGTTTCGATCTGCCACCCACACCGCTTTCAATTTACAGCGGGCAGCCGCTCCCGGGACACTTCCGTCACCGGCCCCTCTCTCACCCCTTCTCGACTGGGAGTCCCAACACCCTTCTGGGCTACCGCTAGAGTCGAGGCCACAGGACTGATGAACCCCACCACAGCGGACACACCGGCAATCAACGGGCCACCAAGGGGGGGGGGGGGGACGACCTCCCAGTAGTACTTCACATTACAGGTGAGTGAAGACAGGTAGTACAGGAGTATGTTGTCTCTGGGGGGAAAGACAGCTGTAAGGTTCCCTCAGTCTGGTCTCTACCCTCGCGTTCCTTTTTCAGTGCGCCTGGACAGGTTACTTCAGCTGATTTACAGGGCAGAACTTTCGCTCAGCTCCACCCCACCCGTGTCAGAAATCAGTTCCTCTTGACTGACTAAAGTCCTATCACCAGGGTCACAGGTTTAAACGAGCAGGGCCAGATCTATGGGTCGAGGGACGGTGACCACAGTAAGGAGGCAACCCTTTAGAAGAAGTCAACCCTCTGGGTGTCCTACCCCTCTAGCGCCACAGCCTGCACTCCCACTAGCTCTCAGAAGACTTAACAAAATGGCCGCCCAGGATTTGGCCTTATATACCCCTAGTCCCATGTGTCCCGAGTAAGCCAGAAGGTTCTAGATTCCCCACATTAGTCTATGGCCCAGTCCCTGAGGTAAAAAGATTGTGACAGTTACAAGCCACCATTATAGGTCTCTGTGTTCACCATTTCAAGAGGAGGACTAGGCCTCAAAAAGAAAAATATATATATAGGGTCAAGGTAGCACCTAACCCCCTTGGACAACACCAAAAATTCCAGTGAACATAAAAAGGAAAAGCATTAGGAAGCAAAAAGGGACAAAAATAAATAAACCATGAGGAGGGACCACCCAAAGGGTCGACAGGTCTAACAACCATTATGTGTAATAATAGAGTAAGTCTAAAGGTAGCGCGTAACCAGGGTAGATTACATATCCCATTTACGCAATCAGTGAGACAACCTTGAATTTAAATTATTTATATGCTGTGCTTTTAGGTGTTGATACATATTGGTATAACTACTGTGCAGTACTAAGCATTTAATTTGGTGGCTGTTATCAGGGAGTAATGCATGAAACAATAATTTGACCGTAAGAAGCAACATTTCCACTTCCCTCTTTGCTAGTTCTCGGTCCAAGCCTCATCTGCAGCCAATATTTACAACCAGATGGTCTTAAAAGTTGCACTCCGTTCTATCCAATAATATATCATGACATTGATAGAAAATGATTCTACTAAATCTACAATAACATATTTTAAGAACAGTTGCACGCCAACCACAGGGCTGCAATTATTCAACTCATGGTTTTTCTGGTATCGACGTAAACGCAAGGTTAGCACTACAACATGTTTTAAGATAAAATTCAATTTATGAGTCTAATGGGGTGGTCATTTCGACTTAAAATACTTTTTTGCATAATGCAAAGATTATCCTATATTCTTTGTTCTGTATTTCATAAACTAGTATAGGTTTGAAACAAATCCACTGATAGCACACATGGCACTGGACATGAACAGCAGTTCAGTATTCTGTGGAGAATAAAGGCACAAGTGCGGAGGATAATATGCAAGTGGCACCTTTGAACAAAGTTTATTAGCAACACATCCTCAGGCAGGGCGCATTTAGTGGACATCATCCAGGGATTTGTGAAACACCCAGATATCTTGATGGTCAGAGGTCAGCTGTGGCTTCAATGTACAGAGACCATGAGAAGGTGTGGTGGAAGTAAAGGGTTCATCAGATAGGCTATGTGATTATAATCCAAGGTCGCAGGACCAAATTAAACAAGGAAAAGAAATTATGCAGCACATTACAACACATTTTTTGATAGTTTTACTTCATTGTTTTGACATGGTTACACTCACACCTTTTTAGTGCTTAGGTTTCTCCTCAGTACCAGTTGAACACCCAAATACAGCAATAAGTCTACAGAGTTACCCTCACGAAAACATACATACTTCGATGTTAAAGAAAGATTTGAGGTAATATCAAGAAAGGACTAGCTTAGTTGTGTTGGCGAGACTCAGAGGGTATGTCTGTGGGCAAACCATTTGGTTTGGTCATGAAGCCCTCACCCACCAACCTAGTTGGTGGCATGCTTCATCATCGGGCCCACCACAGTGACACCGAATGTGTCCCGGGTGTGATGCGACTCCAGATTACTGAGGAGCTGGTATACTTACTGAGTGTGCTGTGATAAGTGGGTGTGAACGTGATGTTAAAAGCTATGCAGGTGGTCCCAGTTCCCGAGGGTATAAGGATAATTTTAATATCTGGGCCCCTGCTAGCGGATAAAAAGGCAAGTGGACGTTGTGGAGTGAATTATGAGCTCCTACATCCTATGTGGTCTACATGTTTCAGCCAGGCCTTTTGTTTACAACTGGCTTTCCTCAGGACCAATGAGTATGTGTGGGTGATAAAGTAAATAAACTATATTAAGTGGTTGGTGTGTGTTAAAAAGTGTCGCACTCGCTAAGGTGCTATACGTGTTAGAGGGGGATTCCCTCTGCTTCACTGTACATATAACATAAAGACACAAACAGACATACAAAGTAGAGCCAATGAGAATTGTATTTTTGTAACACAACATGTTGCCGACTTCTAAGGTGCATGAACGGCCTAGAGCGGCAGGTAGAACGTGGCCATGAGGATTTGCATGGCAGGTGTGATTATAGCGTTATTTTACAGCGTAGTGGCGGTGGTGGGCTAAACAGCGATGCGAGCGTAGCGTGAGGTGCAGGTAAGTATAATACATATTTCCTCACACTTGCTATTTGCTGTTAAAGCCTCCTGGGTCACCTGGCAGGGAGAGAAGACCCTAGGCATTGTAAAAAGGCATAGGTTAGGGCTGAACCTGTGGAAGAAAGATACTGCTGCTTACCCAGATCGTAGAGGTGAATCAGCATGATTACTCACGGAATTGCCGATCTGCGTGCTCCTGCGACCTATCATCCTGCTCCGGTGTCCCGAGTGAGAGTTAGAGCTTCGAGGACGGCTTTAAATAGCCTGTTTCATTCGCAGCACCTGGGGCAGGAATGAAAATGGAGGGTGTGGTCACGCAGAAAGCGTGGAGTCATCTCCCATACTGCGCATGTGTGCGAGACAAGTGCTGGTAGCGGGGTACGCTGGTTTTGCGCATGCGCGGAGTATAGACTCTGTGCTGGTGCGCTTGCGCAGTACGTGCTAGTGCGGTTCAAAGGTGATGGCAGCGCTGGGGGGTAACTAACCATGTTGCGGTCAAGTTAAATGATAGGACTATATGCCAATCGTGTGAATTTAAAATTAAGAATTAAAACGAGAACGAGATTAGAAGGGATTAAAAATAGTACAGACTTGGGACAGACCACGAGTCAGAGCGAGACTAGGAATGGAACAAGGGGCTGGTTAGTTTGACAGCGCATTCCACGGAATGGAATCATTGAGCCCCTCTATATGTGTAGAGAGGCGGTATATCCAGCGCTGTTCTTTGGTGAGGAGAGTTTTCTCATTGCAGTCAGATACTGCGAATTGTTCAATCACTGTCCATGTAAAGTCATTTGGGGTGTGATTTTGGGTGAGGAAGTGTTGTGTCAGTTTACTGATGTTTTTACCACAGCGCATGGTGCTTCTGTGTTCAGTCATCCTGGTTCTGACTTTTCGGGTGGTCATGCCAATGTATCTGAGACCACATCGGCATGTGATGAGGTACACAAGATTGGATGAGTTACAATTGGTAAACTGGCGTTGTATCCAGGTTTTTCCGTTTTCCAGGGACAGTGTCTTGGAAGGGGTGGTCAAATGACAGACACTACAGTTGTTACAGGGTTGGTGGCCTGTTATTTTATGTAGGCCCCATGCGTTTAAGATCGTATTGCCTGTCGGCCGGGGATTTTTCTTTGGTCTAGTGGACACCAATTGATCTTTAAGGTTCTTCGCTCTTTTGTAAGCGAACCGTAGTAGCTCCCACTTTCTAGTGCCAGAATTAATGATCTTCCAATTTTTGCGGATTATGTTGGATACCTGGTTAGAGGCTGTATTGTAGGTAGTAACGACGTCAAGGTGGGCGTTTCCGATGGTTTGACGAGGGTTTCCAAGAGTGCTTCTCTATTCTGGTTGCGTGCTCTTTTGCAGGTTTTGGAGATGATTCTGGTGGGGTAGCCTCGATCCTCAAGTTTGTGGACTAGTGCCTTGGACTGTGATTTAAAATCCTGAATATTGCTACAATAACGTTGTATGCGCAGAAATTGACCGAATGGTAAATTCTCCCTGAGCGGTCTGGGGTGGAAACTGTCAAATCTCAGTAATGAGTTCCGCGATGTTGGTTTATAGTGTGTGGTGGAAGTCAGGCCCCTCTGTTCAGCTCTGATATTGAGGTCAAGGAAGGCGAGTTCAGTGGAACTGCTAGTGCAGGTGAACCGAAGGTAGGAGTCGCGGTTGTTAATCCATGTTAGGAAGTCCTTCAATGTGTCCTCATTGCCTTCCCAGATAATGAAAATGTTGTCGATGTAGCGACGCCAGGTTACGATGTTTGCTGAGTAAGGGTTGGTGGGGGCATCAATGTGCGTCCGTTCAAAATGATGAACGTACAGCCCCGCCACACTAGGGGCAAAAACACTCCCCATAGAGGTTCCGTTGGTCTGGAGAAAGAACTTACCCTCATATTCGAAATAGTTCTCTTTCAACGCGAGGGAAGCACAGTCCAAGATGAAATGACGTGGAGTTCGGTTTTGCCAATCGTTCTCCATCAGGACATCATGGAGTACTTTTAGGGTGGCATCCTGTGGTAGACTTGTGTACAAGCTCTCTATGTCTAATCCGACAAGGAGTTGTGTGTCTGGATTGAAGCTGATGTCTTTAATGATGTTTAGAAGATGCTTTGTGTCCTGGATGTAGGATGGTGTCTTTTGGACCAGCGGATTTAGATAGAAGTCACAGAAGCGTGATAGAGGTTCTAGAAGGGACTGGATGCCTGACACGATGGGTCTGCCTGGGGGCGGAGTGACCCCTTTGTGCACTTTGGGCACTGTATAGAAGTAGGGTACTCTGGCATTTTTTTTACAGAGGTAGTCCGCCTCCTGTTTGGATATGTAGTCTGCATCATTAGCCTCTTTCACTAGTTTGTTGATTTTCTTCTGTAGTTCTTGGGTGGGATCTTTTTGTAGACATTTGTAATTACGTGTGTCGCTTATGAGTCTGCGACATTCAGTGTCATAGTCGCTCTTGTTCATGACCACAATCCCTCCCCCTTTATCCGCTGGTTTTATAATGCGGGTGGGGTCATTTTGTAGGCGCTTGACAATCTCCCTGATCATTAATTCTGGCACTAGAAAGTGGGAGCTACCACGGTTCGCTTACAAAAGAGCGAAGAACCTTAAAGATCAATTGGTGTCCACTAGACCAAAGAAAAATCCCCGGCCGACAGGCAACACGATCTTAAACGCATGGGGCCTACCTAAAATAACAGGCCACCAACCCTGTAACAACTGTAGTGTCTGTCATTTGACCACCCCTTCCAAGACACTGTCCCTGGAAAACGGAAAAACCTGGATACAACGCCAGTTTACCAATTGTAACTCATCCAATCTTGTGTACCTCATCACATGCCGATGTGGTCTCAGATACATTGGCATGACCACCCGAAAAGTCAGAACCAGGATGACTGAACACAGAAGCACCATGCGCTGTGGTAAAAACATCAGTAAACTGACACAACACTTCCTCACCCAAAATCACACCCCAAATGACTTTACATGGACAGTGATTGAACAATTCGCAGTATCTGACTGCAATGAGAAAACTCTCCTCACCAAAGAACAGCGCTGGATATACCGCCTCTCTACACATATAGAGGGGCTCAATGATTCCATTCCGTGGAATGCGCTGTCAAACTAACCAGCCCCTTGTTCCATTCCTAGTCTCGCTCTGACTCGTGGTCTGTCCCAAGTCTGTACTATTTTTAATCCCTTCTAATCTCGTTCTCGTTTTAATTCTTAATTTTAAATTCACACGATTGGCATATAGTCCTATCATTTAACTTGACCGCAACATGGTTAGTTACCCCCCAGCGCTGCCATCACCTTTGAACCGCACTAGCACGTACTGCGCAAGCGCACCAGCACAGAGTCTATACTCCGCGCGTGCGCAAAACCAGCATAGCCCGCTACCAGCACTTGTCTCGCACACATGCGCAGTACGGGAGATGACTCCACGCTTTCTGCGCGACCACACCCTCTATTTTCATTATTTCCCCAGGTGCTGCGAATGAAACAGGCTATTTAAAGCCGTCCTCGAAGCTCTAACTCTCACTCGGGACACCGGAGCAGGACGATAGGTCGCAGGAGCACGCAGATCGGCAATTCCGTGAGTAACCATGCTGATTCACCTCTACGATCTGGGTAAGCAGCAGTATCTTTCTTCCACAGGTTCAGCCCTAACCTATGCCTTTTTACAATGCCTAGGGTCTTCTCTCCCTGCCAGGTGACCCAGGAGGCTTTAACAGCAGATAGCAAGTGTGAGGAAATATGTATTATACTTACCTGCACCTCACGCTACGCTCGCATCGCTGTTTAGCCCACCACCGCCACTACGCTGTAAAATAACGCTATAATCACACCTGCCATGCAAATCCTCATGGCCACGTTCTACCTGCCGCTCTAGGCCGTTCACGCACCTTAGAAGTCGGCAACATGTTGTGTTACAAAAATACAATTCTCATTGGCTCTACTTTGTATGTCTGTTTGTGTCTTTATGTTATATGTACAGTGAAGCAGAGGGAATCCCCCTCTAACACGTATAGCACCTCAGCGAGTGCGACACTTTTTAACACACACCAACCACTTAATATAGTTTATTTACTTTATCACCCACACATACTCATTGGTCCTGAGGAAAGCCAGTTGTAAACAAAAGGCCTGGCTGAAACATGTAGACCACATAGGACGTAGGAGCTCATAATTCACTCCACAACATCCACTTGCCTTTTTATCCGCTAGCAGGGGCCCCAGATATTAAAATTATCCTTATACCCTCGGGAACTGGGACCACCTGCATAGCTTTTAACATCACGTTCACACCCACTTATCACAGCACACTCAGTAAGTATACCAGCTCCTCAGTAATCTGGAGTCGCAGCACACCCGGGACACATTCGGTGTCACTGTGGTGGGCCCGATGATGAAGCATGCCACCAACTAGGTTGGTGGGTGAGGGCTTCATGACCAAACCAAATGGTTTGCCCACAGACGTACCCTCTGAGTCTCGCCAACACAACTAAGCTAGTCCTTTCTTGATATTACCTCAAATCTTTCTTTAACTAGTCCTTTCTTGATATTACTGCATATAAACCAGGGGATCCGGACTAGCCTATCTAGTCCTCTCTCTCCATTTTGATTTGCTAAAGAAAGATTTGAGGCAGGGGGAACATTCTGTTATCATGGGCTTCTTCTCTATATGGTAACATTGCACATCAGTTTTAAAGGGTGGGTTAACTTATTGCACACACAATTCCGCACCACAAAAATTCACCTCCACACAATTCAACACCACCCAACATAATTGCACTCCACATAATACCACTCAACACAACGTCATTCAACTCCACATAATTCCACTCACCTTAATACCAGATAAATACACTCCACATAAAACCAATTGATACCATATAGTAAAAATGCACAACAAAAAACTGCATGCATGCCGCATAATTCCAATCAGCATAATTTCACTTAAGACCACACAGTTCAACACCACACAACAAACAACATATTTCAACTCACCACAAATACACATGCCACATATATCCAAACCACACCACAGAATCTACATGCCACAAAATGTAACCGCACGCCACATAATTAAACTCGACTTCATACCACTCCACAACACAAAATACCAATTTACATAATCACACTTAATACCACATAATTACTAGCCACATAATTCTACTACACACCATGCCACATAATTTCACTACACAAATCCACTCCACAGCACACAATTCCATGCCACACAATTCCATACCTAACAATGCCAATCCAGCCCACAACATTCCACCCGCACCATATACATTCACTCCACTCCATAACACATGGGTCTAACACATTATCATTTACAACGCCAAGGTTTCGTTTTAGGCAAGCAGAGCTCACATCCCACCCAGCTCCTCTGTTGTTCCCCTAACTCCCTGTTGCTGCTGCAGCTCCTATGTTTGTCTTCTTAAATTATCTTTACAGACCCCAAGACCTTTCTATTCACCATGCTACATAATTGCACTCCACAAATCCACTCCACAACACACAATTCCACAACTGACAATTCCAATACAACAGATATAATTCGGTCCAATATACTTCCACTCCACTCCATAACACATGGGTAAAATACATTGTCATTTACAGAGCCAATTGTAACTCTTGTATATAATAACTTTTCAACACACTGCACAGCAGGCACACTGCTCTACAACATAGCTTAAAAGCATTAGCAAAGCCAATAGCTGTGGCTAAACCCTTATAAGGTCCCAAAGAAATGACTATTTATTGACTATGCCAATGCTTGTTCTATGTTGTTTATGTGGTGATTTGCCTTAAGAAAAGCCTGGGCAGGCCACGGAATATAAGACTAGTTGAGCCTTCCAGGAGGGCTGTAGAAACCTGTTCCAGCTGCGCGGGGTGGGGAGGGAGGGGTACAACCCTGGCCAGACTGTGGCGTGCTGGGAGGCCCCTCCAGTGCTGGAGGGAAACAGTCCAATGACTCTCCTGCAATGACAGGTGTCCTTGGGAAGCAGTACTGGAGGACACGAAACCAGCTCGGTGGCTCTGCTGTCACTCAGGACAAGAACCAGCCGCTTCACCCTCTGTAAACACCACTGGGTCAAACACCTGAGGGGGGGATTGTGGTCGCACTGCTCCCACTAGTGGCTGAGGTTGTAACATCCTTCTTCTTGGTGCTGAACGTTTTATCCATTGAGAGTATGTTTGGCCTCATGAAGACTCTTTCCATTCAAGGTATTTTACATCTGAATATTCCTTATTTGACTAAATTGTGTGATCCTGGACAAAAACCCTTGTCGTTCTCCTTGGCCTCTGCTGTCAGCAGTGGAAGGGCTTAGAAACAGTTAGTGAGCACACAAGGCACAACTGTGGCGGAATCGAGAGTGCGGCGAGCCACGTGGTGCCCATTGGCAAATGATAGCCTTGTCACTCTCTCTATGGCGCATAATGGGAAGCACTTTGACTACTACAGCAGGCACCCTAACCCTCTGAGTTATGTAACATGGATTGGAAGCTGCGCCTGGCAGGTTTAGACACAGGTCAGTGCGACAGGCTCATTAACCCTCTGAGGTGTTTGCACTAATACACACTGTGATGGGCTGGCATGGACAAATGAGAGCGGCAGGTGCATTATCCCTCTGAGGTGCTTGCACTAATAGACACTGTGACGGGCAGGCAAGGACAAAAGAGTACAGCAGGTGCATTGACCCTCTGAGGTGCATTCACTAATAAACACTGTGACGGGCAGGCACACAAACGAGTGCAGCACGTGCATTGACCCAGTGTGGTGTTTTCTACTCACCTGCTTCTCCGGGGTTCCGAACGCACCCTCACTGCTGCATGCTCACCCGTGGGTGCCTCAGATCACACATCCTGATCAAGGGGGAGCGTGGACCCGAGTGCCCAGGCGAGGGGTCCTCCTGGTACCTTCACCCAGTGCAGTGTCCACTCCTGCGAATCTTGGATGTACCCAGGAGGCTCATGCCTGTGAGTCGCAGCGCCAAGAGTTGAACTGAAAGATATCACTATGGCTTTTAGTCCGTTCGTGTTCCCTTACCCTTGTTGCTGGCTGGAGTCTGATCTGTCCAGGTCACCTCTATTGAGTGACTCCGCTGCGAACGAGGTCTCTCCCGATGGCATCCAGATGTCGCTCGCACGGCTCGAGACGGCCCTGGAAGGGGTCACAGGAGACAGCGAGTCGCAGTCCTCCCCTCTGCGGTTTTACAGACACAAATGCTCCCGGCACAGTGTCGCTCGTCACTTCTCAGAAGAGAGACAGTTTACAACGCAGGAGACACTCGGAAGTGATCCGCGACACATGATGGGGGTAAAAATTAAGGAAGGACCCACCGTAGTTCGAACAGAGATGTAAGAACTACCCGTAGAAATGCCGATAATAATTCCGAATAAAACCATAACAGATGGTTATCTCTTGCGCAAAAAAATGCAAAAAGATCCAAAAGAGAAAAAACAAATAGAAAACAGACTGTGCACATAATCACTAGACTGAACAGGCTCAGGTATAGCAAATGTCTCAGGGGCACCAGAGAGCTCCTGCTCAGAATGGAGCTCGGTCTACCAGAGGAGCAGGGGCGGGAAATCAAAACTAGTGGTGCGTGTGCACCACAGAGGAGCGGGGACAAAGGAGCGCGGCAGCGAGGTGAACGCGCGCTGCTGCACGTTCTAGCCACCATCGGGAATAGGCATTGCAAAGGCGGGACATTGGCCAACCTTTGCCCAATCGAGTGCCGTTTTTTTTTTTTTTAAAAGCACGCGCAAGCCTATGCCAGACAGGGAAAGCAAAACCACACACATGAGCGTGTGGGTAGCTTTCTAAACCCCGTACAAGAGGTCTTGCGCTGCACGAGCAATGCTGCGCACTGCAACGCTAGGCGCGATACCTAAAAGCGAGACAAGCCGAGGACACCAGTAGTACAGCGGTGGCATTGAAGTGTAACAAATAACACGTGCACATGAGTCGCATTTCATAAACGTGTGGTTAGCTGTTTTTGCAGAAAGTAATACCTTATGATATAATGTGTTTAAGCAAATGCTTCATTGCATATGCAAATGCATGACGTATTTGCAGTTACAATGTGGCAGGCAGTTTCTTTTATACATTTGTAAGTTGAAGCTCAGATTCCCAGATTCCAGGGGCGGACTGACCTTTTGCACGCATTTATAAACTGCACTATATTACCAACAGAAGTTGTCATCTTTCTTTTTCATCCGGCAACAGAATGTCCTGCAAGGCGACTGCCTTAGTCATGGGCCTCAGCTAGGCACAACTTGTTGGCATACCCATCAACTTGCCCAGCTTTGGAAGATGACACATCCACTGGGGGGACTTACATATGCCCACCTCACAGCATGCCTTATTCACCAGCCTGGGCCTCTTTGCTGCTGTTATTAACAATACTGCAGTTGTATCCCGGATTACAAGAAGAGACAGACAAAGCTGCAACAGGTACATTCGCAGTGACTTTCCCCACCACCAAGGATGAGGGGGTTCCGACAAGTGATTGGTGAAATGGCATTACAAGTGACCGCAATTTGTCTTGACCATCTAGAGGCGGGAGGAGAAGAAGGAGAAAACAGGGTGGGACTAGAGGGATTTTGGGGGGCAGTCTGTGGTTGCATTGTTTGATATGTAGGTTTTGGTGTGATGAAAAGCAATAAAAAATAGTTTTAAAAAACAAAGCTGCAGTTATGAAACTGACATGCCCTGGCCAGTCTGCCATCCACCAGACAGTTTTAAAGACTGGCCTGAGTGATATCAGGGCCTTTGGACTGGAGTCAGAGGTTATGGATCAAGACAGTGGCACTTTAAACAGTTCAACCTCCTCAATTCCTCAATAACAAAGCAATTCCTATTTAAACAGGCATTGGCATAGCCAATAGGTCTTGGCTTTGGGATCTTATAAGTGTTTAGTCAGAGCTATTGGTTTTGCTAGTGTATTTAAGCTATGTTGTAGAGTAGTGTGGCTGTTGTGCAGCTTGTTGCAAATAAAAAGCGTTGTAAGCATTTTTGTTACCTTATATATAATAAGCCTCGTTCCACCGCGGCTGGTGCCGTTTGTACTGGAGGGCAGAGTGAACCGGAAATTCCTGACTGACTTCCGAGTCAAAGGAGGCAGTCATTCATGCGCGCGCCAAATCCCCTGCCACTTGCATAAAGATAGGATGCAGCAGCGGACGAGCAAGCATTAACGGTAGGTCTACGCCGCACACTGAAATTGATTTAAAACTGATGCACCACGCATATCAGCAACAACCAAGACCTTTTTTTTTTAGCTTTTTTTAAAGATTGCCACAGAATTAGTGTGTTTTTTCATTATTGACTGCAAGACGAGCACTAAGTCAACCTTACCTGCCTTCTCCGTGGTCTTGCCTCGTTCCACCACGGCTGGTGCCGTTTGTAGTGGAGGGCAGAGTGAACTGGAAATTCCTGACTGACTTCTGGGTCAAAGGAGGCAGTCACTCGTGCACGCGGCAAATCCCCTGCCACTTGCATAAGCATAGGATGCAGCAGTGGACGCGCGCAGCGGGCGCGCCTAAGGCAAGCCCGCCTGTGTCTGGACCGGGCCTAGGGCCACGCCCCCTGCCCAAAAGTCAGTACAAGGCTGACGTATTGTAACATCAGTCTTATGAACCTCAATAATAAACCCACTACATCCCCCTGCCTACGACTAATTTGTCTAATGATCTTAAGCCATGCCACCATTGCAACGCTAAGTGTCTATTTACTAAAGCCAAGACCTGTCCCATAGATAACCCAATATGGACAGTCACCAGCCCCAAGGCAGTGACCGGCTTGCTCCTTAACACCCACTCCCTTATAAAACACAACATAGAATTTGCAGAACTATTGACCTCGCACAATGTCGATATGGCTTTTGTGACTGAAACCTGGGCAAACAGCACCACTGACTGCGATCTGGCCTTAGCTATACCCCAAGGATTCTCTATTATCAAAAATGATAGACAAGATAAATGGGGAGGTGGACTAGCAATTATAGCCAATAATTTCCTGGAACTTAAAGGATCCCCGGCAGGAAGTAACCCAGACTGCGAACTTCTCTCCTTTACAATCACTCTGAGCGCCAACTAAACTTTAAACGGCACACTACTGTACAGACCGCCTAGCTCGAAAATCAAATTCGAGGAAACTATTAGTCAAGTAATAGAATCAAGTACTAACTCAGAGGACTACTGTATATTAGTACGATTTTTAATTACCACCTGGAAAATTCAGACGACCACAATTCAACATCACTAATAGAGATGATGTCCAATTCAACACTGGAACAGAAAGTATTGCATCCCACACATAAAGCTGGTCACACTCTGGATGGACTTTTTACTTCCAACCCATGCCTAAAAATACAAGAAATCCTGCCAATTCCATTGTCAGACCATAGTGCCATCTTGTTCACATTAACTACCACTCACCACATTCCCAAGTGGCACATGCCCCATAAAACAATCAGAGGTCGTAACTGGAGGAATATTGGCCCCCTGCAAATGCAATGCACTCTGTCCTCCTCTAAACCTGACCTGAAACATGAAACGAGGGAAGCAACAGGTAACTTCTCCAACTGGATTAATTCCGCAGAGAATTTACTGGCACCAGAAAAAAGCATCACTAGCAAACGCACAAAGAAATCTGAGCCCTGGTTCTGTGATGCCCGGCGCAAACAGAAACAACTCTGCAGAAAGGCAGAGTGGCGCTGGAGAAGCAACTACTCTATAATGGAGAAAACCTCATACTCTCAATCTTTGAGCATCTATAAAAAGATGTTATTGGAAAAGAAAAGTAATTACTTTTCAAACAAAATCCAACAAGCAGGCAAAGCACTATTCTCAACATTAAAAAATCTAGTTAAACTTTGAAACCAAAAAAAAAGATTTGTACACGACTTTCTGCAACCAACTAGCCGTTTTTTTCAAGAACAAGGTACAAATTATCTTCAAATCCCTTTCAGACTGGGAAGACAGCACGGTAGCAATTTCCGCCACAATTTCCCCTTGCCCCTCCACTGTCTTAGTCATTTGAACACCAAACTTAGAGCAGTTACAGGAGACAATTAAATCAATTAAATCCGGAGCATAATCGGACCCCTGTCCTCCCAGCATACTTCACATAATAAGCGAACAACTCCGTATCCTTTTTAAAGAGATAATCAGCTCAATCAATCAATCAATCAATCATACCATTTGTATAGCGCACTACTCACCCGGGAGGGTCTCAAGGCGCTTGGGGGAAGGGGTATGCTACTGCTCGAACAGCCAGGTCTTGAGTTGTTTCCTGAAGGCGAGATGGTCCTGGGTCAGCTGAAGGTGGATGGGGAGGCAGTCCCATGTCTTGGCAGCCAGGTAAGAGAAGGATCTTCCTCCGGCGGTGGCTCTTCGGATGCGTGGTACGGCTGCGAGGGCGAGGTTGGTGGACCGTAGCTGGCGGGTGGGCGTGTAGAAGGTCAGGCGGTCGTTGAGGTACTTGGGGCCCAGGTCGCGGAGAGACTTGTGTGCGTGGGTGAGAAACCGGAACGTGATCCTCTTGTCGGCGGGGAGCCAGTGCAGGTTCCTCAGGTGGCTGGAGATGTGGCTGAGTCGGGGGACATCCAGGATGAGTCGGGCGGAGGCGTTCTGGATGCGCTGGAGTCTTTTCTGTAGCTTCGCTGTGGTTCCGGCATAGAGGGCGTTTCCGTAGTCCAGTCGGCTGGTGACGAGTGCCTGGGTGACAGTCTTCCTGGTCTCGGTCGGGATCCAGCGGAAGATCTTGCGAAGCATACGCAGGGTGTTGAAGCACGTTGAGGAGACGGCGTTGACTTGTCTGGTCATCGAGAGGGAGGAGTCCAGGATGAAGCCCAGGTTGCGTGCATGGTCGGTTGGCTTGGGTGCGGTGCCCAGGGCTGGGGGCCACCAGGAGTCGTCCCAGGCGGAGGGCGAGGATATCAGGATGAGGACTTCCGTCTTGTCCGAGTTCAGTTTCAGGCGGCTGTCCTTCATCCACTCGGCGACGTCTTTCATCCCTTCGTGTAGGCAGGTTCTGGCGGTGTCGGGGTCTCTGGTGAGGGAGAGGATCAACTGGGTGTCGTCGGCGTAAGAGATGATGTTGAGGTTGTGCTGGCGTGCGATGGCTGCAAGAGGTTTCATGTAGATGTTGAAGAGGGTGGGGCTGAGTGAAGATCCTTGCGGGACACCGCAGATGACTTCGGAGCGAAACGGGGGGAGGCGGACTCTTTGTGTTCTTCTGGCGAGGAACGAGATGATCCACTCCAGTGCCTTCTCTTGGATACCGATGTTGCTGAGGCGCTGGACTAGGGTGCGGTGGCAGACAGTGTCGAACGCAGCGGAGAGGTCCAGGAGGATGAGGGCCACGGTTTCCCCCTTGTCGAGCAGGGTCCGGATGTCGTCGGTGGCTGCGATGAGGGCGGTCTCGGGGCTGTGGTTGGCTCTGAAGCCGGACTGCGAGGGGTCGAGGGATCCGTTCGTCTCGAGGAAGGCGGTCAGCTGTCTGTTGACGATCTTCTCGATGACTTTAGCAGGAAAAGGGAGGAGCGAGATGGGGCGGAGGTTTTTGAGGTCGGTGGGATCCGCTGTAGGTTTCTTCAGGAGGGTGCTGAGCTCGACGTGCTTCCAGCTCTCTGGGAAGGTGGCGGTGTTGAAGGAGGTGTTGATGATGTTCCGGAGGTGGGGTGCAATGGTGGAGTCGGCCTTGTTGAAGACGTGGTGTGGGCAGGGGTCGGTCGGTGATCCGGAGTGGATGGTGTTCATCGTGCGGGCTGTGTCTTCGGTGGTCACCATGGTCCAGGTGCGAAGGGTGGCGGTGGGGGGCGTTGGTTCGACGGTTGGGTGCGTGGGTGGTGCGCCGAAGCTGTTGTGGATGTCGGCGATCTTGCGGTGGAAGAATGAGGCGAGGGAGTCGCAGAGGTCTTGTGACGGAGTGATGTCGTTGGTGCCAGTGCTTGGGTTGGAGAACTCCTTGACGATGCTGAAGAGTTCCTTGCTGTCGTGGGTATTGTTGTCCAGTCGTTCCTTCAGGGATTTCTTCTTGGTGGTGCGGATGAGCTGGTGGTGCTTGCGGGTAGCGTGTTTGAGGGCGGTCATGTTGCCGGTGGTCCGGTCGAGGAGCCAGGCTTTCTCGAGGGTGCGGCAGGTCTTCTTGGAGTCCTTGAGTTCGTCGGTGAACCAGGATGCCTTCTTGCTTCTGGGTCTGCTGGGAGGGTTCTTCAGTGGTGCGAGGTCGTCGGCGCAGGCGGACAGCCACTGTGTGAAGTTGCGGGCAGCTTCGTTAGGGTCCGTTGTGTTGGCGGGTGGGCTCTGGTTGAGGGAGGTGGTGAGCTGGTCCGCGGTGATCTTGCTCCAATTCCTGTGACGTACCTGTTGCGGGTGGTGGTGGTGGGTCGTGGTTCTTTTGAAGCTGAAGTGGACGCAGCTGTGGTCGGTCCAGTGGAGTCCGGTGGCATGGCTGAAGGTGATGTACTTGCTGGAAGAGAAGACGGGATCAAGCGTGTGGCCGGCGTAGTGGGTGGGGGTGTTGACCAGTTGCTTGAGTCCGAGGTTGGCGAGGTTTTCCAGCAGGGCGGTGGTGTTGCGGTCCTTGTTGTTCTCCAGGTGGAAGTTGAGGTCCCCTAGGAGGATGTAGTCAGCGGAGGGGAGGGCGTGAGGGCTGATGAAGTCTGTGATGTCTTCGCTGAATTGTGTGCATGGTCCCGGGGGTCTGTAGACGAGGGTGCCTCTGAGGGTCGTCTTAGGGTCGGCGTGAATCTGGAAGTGGAGATGTTCGGCTGCGGCGACGGAGTCGTTGGCGTCGGTCGTGATGCGGATGGTGTTCTTGTGGACGATGGCGATGCCTCCTCCGGTCTGGTTGATGCGGTCCCTCCTGATGATCTTGTACCCGTCCGGGATGGCGATGGCGATGTCGGGTGCAGAGGAGGCGTTCATCCAGGTTTCCGTGAGGAAGGCGACGCCCGGTGATGTAGCGTCGAGGAGGTTCCAGAGTAACACGGCGTGTCTGTGGACGGCTCAGGTGTCTTCCCAGATGCATGGAAGTCAATATCTATTCATCCACTGTTAAAAAACCCAACTTGGACCCCAATGATAACAAAAGTTACCAACCAATAGCAAGGATTCCGTTCCCATCCAAGAGCTTGAAGAAAATTTTAAACCTTCAATTAACGACCTTTATCTCTTCGACAGACCTACTGGACTCCTCTCAGTATGGTTTCCAACAAGGACAAGGCACTGAAACCGCCCTGATCATGGCAGCAGAAGAGATCCGGGCCATTCTGGACACAGGTGCCAAGGCCGCCTTGATCCTGTTGGATCTGTTGGCGGCCTTTGACATCGTGAACCTTGACATTCTAATTAGGAGGCTATAAGAGATGGGAGTTAAGAACGCTGCCCAAACTCTGATCAAATCCTTTCTGAACAACAAATATCAATATGTTAAGATAGGGGATGCCTGCTCAGAACACTTTACCTTGCCTTGCGGGGTGCCACATGGCTCCTCCTTAAGCCCCATCTTGTTTAACCTTAACTTTTGCCAGGGGGGCCACGTAATCAGGCAATTCAGCTTTACTCTCCTATCCTACAGTGATGACACCCAATTTGTGGTGTCCATCTCCAGCAATCCAGAGGAAACAGCTGAGCTTTTCTACCAGTGTATGTCACACAATAACCACTGGATGAGAACACACTTTCTGAAGCTCAATTGTTCAAAAACTGAGATACTTTTATTGGGGTCAAACACTTCCTTTTGGTCACAAAATTGGTGGCATCCTAGTATGGGCACAGTCCCAACTCCAGTTCAGAAAGTGAGGAACCTGGGCATCATCTTTGATGACAAACTGACCGACCTTCCAACAACAGGTCGACAAAGTTGTCTCATCAGTGTTCCTCACTCTAAAATCTATCCGTAAAGTGCGTTCCTTCATTTCTCCCGAAGCGGTAAAAACACTAGTGACAGTCCTAGCCTTGGCTAAATTGGACTACGGAAATGCAATATACTTAGGCCTTCAGAAACAACACATGATTAAACTCCAGCGAGCACAAAACGCTGCTGCTAGGTTACTACTTGACGTACCCAAATTCCAATCCATCTCAGAAGGCTTGGAAAAACTCCACTGTCTTCCTATCAAGAAAAGGATAGACTTTAAGGCCCTATGTTTAGCATATAAGGCTGTCCATGGAAATGGACAAACGTTCTTGAAACAACACTTCACATGGTACCACCCTTCAAGGCTCTTACGCTCAGCACAGATCAAACACCAACACTCAAGAAAGCAAACTGGGGAGGAAAGCGCTTCATCCTAGGTACTGTAAGGCTGTGGAACTCGCTTCCACTAAATATCAAAAGCTGTCCAATACTGCTTGGTTTCAAAAAACTACTTAAGACATGGCTCTTTTTAAATTAATGCGCCACCTCCGGCAATCTCCTCCGCAAAGCGCCTAGACGCTCCAGGGCAATTGTGCGCTATATAAATTCAAGTATCAATCAATCAATTATGAATAACTCAATGACCCTATCAAAAAAATGTGTTTTTGAAGATATATGAGTAAAAGTGATTATTGTTTTAAAGTAACTAAGGCCAAAAAGCGAATTCACAAGCAGAATACCTTTTTATACAGCGGAATAGTGCAAACAGTTTTATATTTCATATAAACCTGCCATGGTTATGCTTTCCTTGAGGTTAGGGAAGCTCTGTGCCTTTTAATCAAGAAGGACCCTTGCGCATGACAACTCTGCGTCTATGCTTAAGGTGTTAATTGGCAGAGGAGAGCCTGTAGAGTCTCCTGTGAAGCAGCGGGCTGAGGAATGTTCACATTTTACAGCCCCTTTAAAACAAGCATTTACAATGCAACGGTTTCGCCTTTGCAAAAGTTAGAGCCATTGGCATTTTAAATGACAACATTTTTATTTATGTGTTGGTTTTGAAAACAGATAAATAAATGGCATTGTCATTTACAATGCCAATAGCTTAATCTCTCGCAAATGCCACACACACACACACACCCACAGAGAGCCTCCCCACACACCCACACAGAGCCCCCCCACACACCCACACAGAGCCCCCCCACATACCAACACAGCCCCCCCACACACCCACACAGAGCCCCCACACACTGCAAGCCCCCCACACACCCAAACAGAGCCCCCCCCAACATTGGGTGCTCACCAGCATACATGTGTAGTATAATGCGAATATTTAGATGAGGGTGCATTGTAATGTTTGCCCTCTTAATTTTCTAAAACACGTCAGGCGTCGAAGTATGTGTGCAGGTTTATCAGTTAAATAAATGTGGAAACAATTTTACAACCACATTTATCCCCGAAATATACAGTAAATATGGATAAATAATTATAAAAATGGCCCAAACATAATTATGGATAAATACAGACGGAAATGTTAAAAAACAAATGCCAGGGAGAAGCGTGGCTCAGTGGTTAGAGGCGGCAGACCCGGAAGCTGAGATCGACCGTGGACCAGGGTTCGATTCCCCGCCTCGGCGGGTCTCGGGCTCAAAAATTCCACGGACTCAACAATTCTCGCTCTAGTGCCTACTCAACTCACGGGGTCACACTCTGCGACTCTGGGCAATAGCTTGCTTAATCTCCACTACGGCCCCTCGCGGCGGGATGCCTGGCTTTCACCTTGTGGACACCCTGCCGGGGTTTCGCACAGGGGAATACCAGGACGGGTTCCCTAAGCAAGCGCCGGGACGCTCACGGGCAGCCGTGCGCTTTACAAATCCAGCACATTTACATTTACATTTACATAAACCCGGAGCCTTAATTATACTCCAAAAAAACTAAAGCACATTTCAGTTACAGTACATAACTCACCAACCCCAGTACAGACATATCCCTCACAATCCCGAGTACATACACTGGCACAATTGCACGCACACACACTCAAATCACAGCCTTCCGTAAACTAAAATCACAACACTATAATAATATTATTCCAATAATAAAACCACACACCCCTTCCACATCTCTCATGATTCCTACAAATATACCCTATGTGATGTGACCGGCAGCTACAGCCCCAGTAGAAGTGCCACAGTCCCGTGTTCAGCCTCATCCCTTCACAGACCCCTCCAGTGGACCACAGTCCCCAGTACATGCGTCAGAGTGGGAAGTACACACCTCTCGTACGTCAGTAATCCCATCACAGGCCTCATCCATCACAACCCCCAGTATATCCCAGAGTCCTGAGTACCTCCACATGTATCTCAACACAGACCCCCTCAGCCCCCCTCAGCCCATCACAGCCCTCTTCCCCCATAAAAGCAAGAGAGTTCCAAGTGCTTGTTCTATCACAGCTCTGCATGACATCACCGACAACTTCAGCTCACCAAAGCCCCAGTACATGTTACGTTATACCGGTGTATTCCATCACAGACCACTTCAGCCTAGAGCCCCCAGAGCAAGCGTCAGTCTAAAACGCACATCCCTCTCAATGTACATCATGTATCCTACCACAGACCCCTCGTGTGCACCACCGACCCCTGCAAAGGCAGCGGAGTTCCAAGCACACGCGCCAGCACACCCATGCACACCATCAGACACCTTCACTCCGGTTACCAGGTGAGTCCATGCCATTATTAACACCGTTTCCTACTCCTAGGATTTTCTTAACCCCCTTAATGCATTTTGGCAAAGGGAAGTACTGTCTCGTTTCCCCTCAAGCGACTGGACTAGCACACCTGAAAACAGTGATTAGTAAAAGGAAAGTCCTAGACTGGAGCACTGTCCCGGACCACATGGAGTAATTTGGTAACCGGTGAGTGCCCTTCAGTATTTCCCGCACCAGAGCCCGAGTGTACCCTACCCGACCCAGCCCCCTACAGTTCGAGTACCTGCGACTGCAGCCCCTGCTTGTGGGTTCACCAGAGCCCCCTCCGTTGGGATTTCCAACTTCCAGCCCCATTGTAAGTCTGCACCGCAGATGGGGTTCTCTTCTCGCTGCCTGGCGAAGGCGCCTCGAATCTCCGCGTCCTGTCCAAGGCGCTACAATTCTGTCAGGCTGGGGGTCTCGTTCTGACAGACCCACCGAGTCTCTTGACCCGCGCTGCAGGTCTGTGCTCCCTGAAGGTCTCGCGGTGGGCGCCTCGTCTCTGCTGGCGTTGTGCGCACAGCGCTGCGCTGCCTCCGCTGGAGCTGTGCGCACACCGCCCATTACCCCCACCCTCTGTCACTCTCCCAGTGCCAGTTGCGCCCCTCCCCTACTTGCTTCCAGCAGCCACGCTGCAAACACCAGACCGCAGGGCACAGCAGCAAACACAAGGCGAGGCAAACTGCCACACGCTTAATTTATTATCACATCTCCGTGCCATGGCCCTTCTACTCACCTTTTTAAATTGAGAATTATTGGCGGGAACAAATGGATCGCTGACAGCGGGAGGAGGGCGGGATAACTCCTCGGCGAGAGGAGTGGGCGGGACGGATGAGGCACGGACAGTGGGCGGGCGGGAGGGAGAAGGCACGGACAACGGGAGGGAGGGCGGGGGATAAAAAAATGGATCGCTGACGGCGGGATAACTCCTCGGCGAGAGGAGTGGGCGGGAGGGAGGAGGCACGGACAGTGGGCGGGCGGGCGGGAGGGAGAAGGCACGGACAATGGGAGGGTGGGCGGGGGATAAACAAATGGATCGCTGACGGTGGGATAACTCCTCGGCGAGAGGGAGGGTGTGGGGGGCGGGACTTAAATAAAGAGTCAGAAACGCCCACAATTCGCGTCTTGACGGGGGAAACAGTGATGGACAACCATGTCTTCCAATGGCTAGCCTCCATTTATGGAGCTAGCCAATGGAAGAAGGGGCGGGTTCAAGTCCCCCATACTGTTCTAACATTAGATTTCGCCCGCGCGAACGCTGCTGCACAGCGGATGCCAGGCGAAACCTAAAAAGCGGTGGGGGCAGAGTGAAGAGGAGAAGGCTTTTTTCTGAACTGTGAGGGTGTGTATCATTTATGGATGACAGGGGGCAAATTAGGCAGCAAGATAATTTTGTGTTAGCCAAAATCACGAATGGAAATCAAACTTTACACTAGAAATGTATATTAACTAGAAAGCGTCTATATGTAAAAAGTAAGCATAAAGGTGGGTAGCTGTGCATGCAGGAATGCTTGGCTGTGAGGGTTTTGGTACAGGCTGATAAAAGGCATGCAAAAAACATGCTAGACAAGGAAAGTGAGGCAAAAGTTGGATGTTGGCCAGTGGCGGTGCGTCCATTGGGGGAGTTGCCCACTAGCCATGGACGACCGTCATGTCACGCATTCAATTAGGATTCAAAATAATTTATTATTCTGAGCGCACTCACCCACTGCTCTACCAGGACAAGCACGACAGAATCGGACATCGCGGAAGGGTGTAGGGGCGGGGCTGCGTCAGTGAGTGACAGTGCAGCCAGCACTGCAGAAATAGCGCAGCAGGCAGCAGCAGTGTGTGCGCATGTCAAATTTAGGACTAGTAACTTTTTTACTACTGGCCCGCGCATGCGCACACACAGAAGACCTTCCCTCCTCCTCCTCCCCTATAGCACCCAGACAGGCAGGGATCCGGGCCCCCCGGGTCTCATTATGGGCAGTGGTAACTCCTGCTCTTAGCCAATCCTGGCTCAGTGGCGCTGTTAATGCTGCGCCAGGATTGGCTGAGTAGACACCGCGCAGACTGCAGCAGGATGGTGACGCGCGTGGGTGGTGGCTGAGCTCAGTGCCGCACTGTATGGCCAATCACATGTGGCTTATGTCAAGCCATGCAGAGGTGATTGGCCATTTCCCTACGCTATCGGCACGTCACCGCGCCTGGCGCACCAGTGCCACAACAACGACGAGTCAGAGTCACTAGGAGAGTGTACAGTGTGTGTAGTAGACCTCGTGACTCGTGCCTGGCCTGCTGCAGTCAGTGTCTTTTTGTCTACACAGTCAGTCATAACGTAAGTGTTTTTAACTCAGTCAGTGACTGTGTACAGTGCGTGTGCGGTGTGCGTGGCATGATGACTCTCCGATGGCATATAAGCTGATCTGTGCCTCAGTCAGTTAGCTAGGCCTCGGAGGGAGGCGGCATTGAAAGGCGATGGGGAGGCACTCAGTGGAGGGGTGCTTTTTCTCCCCAGTGAAAAGTGCCGCCTTGGATACGTTTCTTTTTTAGGTTTCGCCTGTCGAAAGCTGCGCAAGCAGCGTTTCACGCAGGCGAAAACGTTTGTGTACAGTGTGTGTGTGTAGTCCCGCCCCTCTGTTCCATTGGCTAGCTCCATAAATGGAGGCTAGCCATTGGAACAGAGATCTGTCCGTCAATGCCGGAGCAGATTTGTGGGCGTTCCGGCGATATTTAGGCATTCAGCCCCTTTGGTAACGTCATTGCGATGGTGGGCGTTTTTTTTTTTTTGGGGGGGGGGGAGGTTTGTTTTGGTCATTGCAGGCCGACCGCCGCCGGAAGAAGTCCAGGTGAGTGCTTTTTCTTGCCTTCTGCTTTGCCTTTCTTGCCGTTTGCCATTCCCGCCCCCCCCTCCCGCTGTCCGTGCCTTTCCCGCCCCCCTCCCGCTGTCCGTGCCTTTCCCGTCCCCCCTCCCGATGTCCATGCCTTTCCCGTCCCCCCTCCCGATGTCCATGCCTTTCCCGTCCCCCCTCCCGCTGTCCGTGCCTTTCCCGTCCCCCCTCCCGCTGTCCGTGCCTTTCCCGTCCCCCCTCCCGCTGTCCGTGCCTTTCCCGTCTCCCCTCCTGCTGTCCGTGCAAAATATCACATGCATTGGTAATCCAAAAGACTGGCAGCCAATGCAGCCAATGCTAGACTTACTGGCTTTGCATATTCTTGTTCTACCTGTGAAGAGTAAATTCAATGGCGCAGTTGTGTGAAGGCCCGACTTGACCACAGGAGTTGAGATGTTTTTCATTGGTGTTGTGGTTCAAGACAGGAATGTTACCTAGTGAGGTTGCAGAAACGTTCGTTTTTGTTCCGGTTAGAAATATCAAAGTATCGCCGGGTTTTTGCTGGGCAGACTGGCTCCGGTAGTTTGGTAACGTGATATAAAGCCAGGTGGTGACGTTGCTTCGGAGATTAGACCACACATAATAAAGTCGCTTTACAACCCCTCTGTCCTCCCAATCTTTCTTCGGGCCTCTTCGCTCTTCCAATGTTTACTTGCACTCATTCTACCCCCTAAACTTTACCCCCAGTCTCTGCCCCGGGACCCTCTGCTCTTTTACTCTTTACTTCCATCCTCTGGCCTCATAATGCTACTCTGCCCCTACTCTCAGTCTTTACTCCCACCCTCTCTTACCTCACGTTCTTTACAACCACCACCTCTACTTTCCTGGTGTTTACTTCTACCCCCACGCTCTTCAACCTTTTCTCCTGTCCCTCGCCTCTGCAATATTTACTCGAATAGTTCTCGCATTTGTGAGAGATTAAGCTATTGGCATCGTAAATGACTGCCATTTATTTATCTGTTTTCAAAACCAACACATAAATACAAAATTTGTCATTTACAATGCCAATAGCTCTAACTTTTACAAAGGCGAAACCGTTGCATTGTAAATGCTTGTTATTTCCATTCCGACTAATAAATTGTGCAGGCGCACAAGCAGATTCTTACATGCATACGAAACACGCAGACATATATCTTCTCCTACACAATCTGAAATTCATTCTCCCAATGAAACACACTGTCATTTTCATTCATTCTCTCACTCATACCCAAACACAATGTCACTCAAATGCATTCTCTGTCCGATGCAGGCGGTTTCTGTCAGACTCCTATACCGGCATGCACACACTTTTAGACACATTCATGCAAATCCACGCTGCCTCTCTTATACCAAAACTTATGCAAACACGCGCACACACAATTTTAAAGACGGCTTCAGTGGCACACTCACTCCTTCACTTCCACACGCAATCAGTGTACACCATACTCACCCACACATTTTCTCTTGTGCACATGCTCATATTCTCACACTAACACTGAACCTTACAAACATCGAATTATTTTACACATATACACTTTTACACAGCCTTAATGTCAGTAGCCGATTGTATCAGTTTAAGTATTGTCGAGGGTGTGGCGGTAGAGCCAGAGCTGCCGACTTTACAACTGGGTCTCGGCGTCGGCTCAACATTGAACATTCCGTGATTCTGGACAAATGGATGTACGTTGTTACAACGCATGCTTTTACTACGCATGCCTTTACAACGCAGGTTTTTCAACGCAAGTCGTTATAACGACTTGCGTTGGGGGGTGCTGGATAGTGAATAGTTTAATTTACTATTCCAACTCCAGTCCCCGTGGATAGTAGGGAAGGTATTGGATAGTAAATTAAACTATTACCTATCCTAGAGCGCCCACCAGCGCAATTCGTTGTAATGACTTGCGTTGAAAAACCTGCGTTGTAAAGGCACTGCGTGGTAAAAGTTGCGTCGTAAAGGATGTTTCTCGGGCAAATCATCAGTCTCCCAGTGCCTACAAAGTGACCCTGTGTAAAGTAACTGGTGCTCAGGTAAAGTGCTCCTATACCTTCAGGTCGAGTGCGCGGTATATAAAAACTGAAAGCATGAATAGATTTATAAATCGGCGGGTGAGCAGAAACATATCTCTATATTTTAAATATATGTTGTTGTTGCTCTAAACATAGGCGAGATTAAATGGTCTACTGGTAATTAAGTTTGCTACTGGGTCTGCGCGGATCAGACGTAATATGTGTTCTTCTTTTCACGTCATCCGGTTTTCTAGTTCTTGATGCTGTTTGTCAATGAAGCACATTTTGCGCAGCTGGGCTGTTTTTGAGCATATTTTAGGACTCCTCCGGGAGTTCCGCAGACTTGAGAAATGCATTTCTGGCTGGAAAGAGTATCAGTATTGCTGGTGTGTTGTCTCAATCGCCGGCATTCCGAGAGCGGAATTCTCTCTTTTTGCAGTTGCAAACCGTGTTCTGTTTGTAGCTATTGGGGGGCATAACGTGCTACAAGGTCATCTGAACACAAATGCACTGAAGAATTACCCCTGGGAAGGCATGTGTTTTGCATCCCGTCATTGCTAGGGTTCTTATGGAAAGTGGAGAAATCACCTGTTTTTAACGGAGTGGTGACTTGTGTGTGGCTGAGCGTGTATGTATGTGAGTGTGTGTGTGTGTGTGCGCGTGTGTATGCATTGTGTCTGTTCTTTGAGTTTGGTGGTTTGTGGCCATTAATCTACAGTGCCATGTGTGGTCATTGTTTTGTCATGTGCTACTAGGTCGTTTAATTATGGTTTTGTGAGAAAGTCACCAGCACACACCAGAGGTGGATAGAAAACTGAGCCTGGGTTTAATGTCATCTGTGTGAGCTTTCACAGCGCCTTAAAGCAGGCCCGGTTCTAGAGGGGGGGCCGGGTGGGCCAGGCCCACCCAAACATGAGCCTGGCCCACCCAAACAGGAGCCTTGGCCCTCAGCAGTGAGGGCTGGAAGGCACAGGTTGTGTGTGTCAGCCGGGCCGAGACAGCTTTCCCGGGCGCACACACACAGACAGATAGATTTAGAGATTATCACAGCCCTGCACCCGAGTACCTCACAGGTCTTTAAAGACCATTAACATGTTAACGAGGCTTTGTTTACTTTTTTCACCCCTTCATCTCGGCACAGCGAGGGTGACAAATCCTTTCTTTGACACTGGTAACCTTTGGTAACCTTTGCCTCCTGTCCTGCTGCGTTGATATTTCTTTTTCTATGCAGCTCAGGCGAAAAGAAGTTTGTTTATTCTTGGTCACCTTTCCTAACCCCTGCAGTGGCTTATCACATCAGACTGTGACACTAAGTTTGACTAATGGAACAGGTAAGAGAATGTGTTACTACATTATTTTCTTTTTAAAATCTGCACAGGCCCAGCAGGACACATACTTCGTGTGAGCTTTCTTCATTTAAACAGTTTTTATCTTTATCATGGCTGATGCAGGACAGCAATAAGACCATACAAAATGCCAAGATAACGCTGGTGATTAATGATCCTTCTGGAGAGCAATCGTTTGTTTGTTAGTAGTTTTTAAATGCAGATGAACTGTATTGTATCTGGATAGCTCAGTGGGTTACTGCCTTTGTCGCAGAGATCCTTGTGTTACTTGGAGTTCAGAAGTTACAATCGTATCATAGGACTGTCATCTAAGAGCTGTCTACAAACATGAATGGTATAGTTAGAACTTCGCTTTTTTTGTTTTGTGATATAGTTAGAACTTCCCCAGTCTTTCATGTTTCTAATGTTGCTAAAATGAGTATGTTTGGACAGATATACATTTTTATCAGGAAAGCTGACCCCCATGGAATAGTCTTTAAATCCTAAGGTGGAGTTTCCCCCATACCAAACCCTTTTAAAATATACTGCCCACCAGTATGGATGACGTGATTCATACACCTTGTAATCCTCATTGGCTTATGTGACATTCCCTATAGACAGATTTACATACTTGTATGATACATTGTCTCTGTATAATGTGTGTGTGATGTAAAGTACTGACACACACTACACTGATATGAGTAGCGCTATACAACAAATGAAAGAGAGAGGGGCTACGTAAAGAGGAGGGGCACTGTTGGACGGTGGCAATGAGGGAATCCGAGGAGGAGGTAGTGGGAGGGGCTAAGGAGCGATGAGGGGCACTGGTGGAGGATGACAGTGAGAGAATCCGAGGAAGAGGTCATGGGGTGGAGGGGAAGCTAGGGAGAGATGAGGGGCACTGGTGTGGGTGGTAGTGAGGGAGTTAGACGAGGAGGTCTTGAGTGGGAGGTGCTACAAAGAGATAAGGGGTACTGGTCTCCAAGAAGGAGGTCTTGAGGGGGAGGGGGTATGGGGATATGAGGGGCACTTGTGGCGTGAGGCAGGGAGGAAATGGAGGGATGAGGGGCACTGTTGGAAGGTGGTAGTAAAGGTATTTACGGAGAAAGAGGTTATTGGTGTGGCACCAAAAAAGACTTTCGCATCAGCGATAAAGCCGGCCCTGTCATGGCCTTTCTGTTTTTGTTTATTTAATTAGCAGTTGGGTCATAAGGGCTACTGTGGAACATACTTTAAAGTGCGTGCTAATTAAATTTACTGCTATATTTAATGTTTTAAGTTTGAGGTGATTTTTCTAATGTTTTTACCGGGCAAAATAAAAGTGGAGCCCGATAGTGCCTGATATGGGGCTGGGGCCCAAGGTCAGCTGTGAGATAAGGTGCACTGGAGAGGAGTAGTTTATATTCAAGACTGTAAGGGAGTATGTTGCAGAGTCTGGGGTCAGGTGGAGGTAGTAATGAAGAGGGATTCTCCCTGAAGGCTCGCACAGAGGGAGCCCGAGAAGTGTCATTTGCCTGATACCCCCACCTCAGAAATCTCCTCTTGCCATCAAAGGAACATTACAAGGAAAACGCACTTTTTGAGAGTAATAACATTTAGAAAGAGATTTGGAAAAGAGTGCGTTTTACTGGGCCTTGCAAGAGTAAGAAGAGATAAATGAGGGCCCTGAAGCAGGTCTGCCCAGAAATATATGCGACAAATTGAGTCCAAGTGGCCCACCCAAATGCACCCTTGGCCCACCCAAATAAAAATTCCTGGAGCCGGGCCTGCCTTAAAGGCAATCCGAGTTCTTGACAGGCAAGGGGTGGAAATCCTAGAATCGTCGACGAAAATGTAAAGCTGCCCCATTGCACTTCTTTTTTGCAGAGCGGCAGAAGGTGGTGCCAATGTTATTAGCGTGTGCAACCGTCTCAATTGTATGGACAACGAGTACTGCCTTATTTAACCTGTCTTTCCGCGGGGACAGTCAGTGTTCGGTGGCAGGAGAGGCACCAAAACACAATCCCTTGTAGAGAAACTTGAACTGGTTACTGCCCAGAACGTTCCTCCTGGCCTCTCGTCGCTTGTGTTTTTGCAGTTGTATATTTGATTTCTCAGAATTACTATAAATTTATTTATTTAAAGTTTGAAACTCTTGAAAGGAAGTTTCCATCCTTCCTGTGTGCACTAAGGAATCTCCTCTGATTAATAAGAAATGCTGATTTTTACAGATATTTACTTGTGTTTGCTCTTTGTATCACTTTGAATGTTAATGCACTGTGAACGCACCCTTTTCAGGATCTCCAGCTGCTTCCCTTTCCACCCCCTTATAGAGAAATATGACCATTTACGTTCGCGAAATGATATTTGATCAGAAAACAATAAGCACTTCCTTTTCATTTGCAGGCCATCTATTAATCCCCTTGCTTCCGCTTATCACTTTTTGTAAAAAAATGCTCATGGAAATGTGCAGTTAATTGCATTCGACTTATGCTGTGCTGCACGTCTTGAACTTGTGTTTGCATATGTAGGTTACAATTATCATCGTAAGCACAGCTGCGCTTCACCATAGAACACATGTGCAGCGAGACACCAGTTAGCTGTTGGTACATATATACACTCATTCCCGTACTGCTTGCACCATATTGCTTATGGGAGGATATTTGTATGTTCATGCAGGGTGCATCTATTTGGGCCTGGGGTTTCCAAGAGGTGCTGTTAGCCCTGGATGGGAGAGGTTGGGTGGAAAACATGTTCTGTGCACTTTGTGCATTAGAGTCCGCCTCCCTCATTTTATTGTGCAGTGCTTTGTGATTAGCGGTGCAATTTGAACAGTGTATATTGGGGTTATTTCTTCTGTTAAGTAGCTGTAATCAACTAATGGTAGTTGTGAATGCGCTTAAGAACTGTCGTCACAAACTAGGGTTAAATAGGGTCCTTAAATTCCAGGCAGAGGAGGAAGAAAGAAGAACAACATTGAGATCACCATCATGTAAAGGGTAAAAAAAGACTGGTCTAGGACAGAACCATGAGGCTCACTAACAGGTAGGAGAGCAGGTGGCAAGTGGAGGAGCAGCAGAAGGCCAAGAAAGATCAATCAAGGAGATAGGAGATCCACTCTTTGGCTTTACCATCAAACAAGGCTTAGGTGAGATCTACAAGTAAGGTTGGGTGGCCAGCCTATCAGTGTCTACTAAGATGTGCTGAGATGAGGAACTTGTAGATAAGCCTGTGAGGGCAGTTTAGGCCCAGCACTAATTGCTTTATTAACCTTCCTGCTTACTCAAATTTGCTTAAAAATGCACTGTTTGTCCACTTTTTTTCCAAAATTGTCTTGGGGGTAAACCCCCCAAACCCCAGTCGGGACGCGCACAGTACGACAATAATGTTACGCCTCACCACTTTCAAATGTCACCAGCCGCCACTGCTGTTGGGGCTGACCAGCTCTGTAAATAGTAAATCATGTTATTGTATCGAGATGCAACTTGAATGCCATTGCAAGGCAGGACGCCGCCACAGGAAACAAAGTTGCAAGTGTTATTGACTCACAAAAAAGTGAAACAAAAAAGTGAAACAAAAAAGAAGTAAATAAAAATGTGGTGTCCACATTCTGCCTGCCTGATTGTCATGAATAATCTTAGAAAAAAAGAAAAAAAAATGTTGAATTTTTTTTTTTTTTTTTTTTTTGCACTGTTCTGGAAAAATACATGAGAAAAGAAGAAAAAGAACTGGATCGCACCTTAAGCCATCTTTTACGTTTTTATACCAGTGGGCAGACTTGAAACATCCTAAAACAATGTTCACCACTGGTTTAAATCGTTCAGCCCTGGCTGTAAAAGTTACAGTTGTTTCTATGGGAAAAGGAGCGTGAGGGAGTGGGGGTGAGGGGACTCCGGTACACAGCAACACCTGTGAGGAGATAGGTGGTCAGATAGGTTTTTTAAAAATATATATTTTTTTTTTTGCTCCAACACGCAATCCTTTGCCAGCATTAATGTGGATTTAGAAATGTATATCTGTGTGTGTTAGAGGCCAGCCTGACCTGTTTTCTGCTCTAGCAGCCGCTGCAGTTTCTGAGGAAACTAGGCTGATTTTGTAGTCCGGCTGAAAGATGTTCTTTCTCCTATCTCCCAAGAGCCTTCGTGTGGGGGAGGGGAGCAAAGAGAGTGAGAAAGAACTGCAATACACTCCAGGAGAAGCAACAAATCATTCATATTCAAAGGAGCTCCAATCACATTTGTGATTGACAGCCAGGGCACAAGTCATAAAACATGAAGTGGGGGGACTCTCCAAGTTAGGTAGTATCACAGGAAGTGACATCAGCGGGCGTGGCATTGCAGGAAGTGACATCAGAGGAAGTGACAGGTTCCTTTACCCAAGGATTGACAAACTAACTCTGCTGCCAGCCTACCCCACCAGCGCAATATTCCATGTGCAGCATGAAACATGTAGATGCGATTGCTTTTTTGCCTGGTGGTTAACACATTTGATGGAAAGATCTGTTTTTGTTTAGTCCTAGTTTTGACTTAAAGAAGCATACATGGTTAATGCGCCTCCTGCAAAGCACATCATGCAACATGCAGATGGCAGTTCTTATTTTACGTAGATAGGTAAGTGGTTACTGCTTTTAACACAGAGATCCTTTTGTTACACACAGTTGCATTGTAATCCTTCTAGTATAGCACAGTGAGCTATTAAGGACGATATGTGACTACTACACCCAGTAACCCTCACTGTCTTATGTAACATATCATGTACAATGATTTACAAACTTGTGTGAATTATTGACAATATAATATGTATGTTTGCTGTAAAGTGATCTGGCACCCTACATTGTGATGGATAGCGCTGTAAAACAAATAAAAAATGCTGGTGTTTAAATTGTTATTTTGCACACAGAGTAACGCAACTGACTTTCAATATGTATTACATATGGGGGTCCGAACAAAGTCAAAATCATGTCTCTCTTATGCTCCTTTGAAGTGTTAACAAGCTGCTCCTCGTGTTTCCCTTCCTTGCCATTTACATCTAGGTGTGAGGCTACAGGAAGCCCCCAGTCTGGATATTCGGACAAATGCCAAATGGGCCCTTAAGTTCGGTCTGTGTTGTAGCCCAGCAGGAAACTCACATAACAAAGCTCCCTCCTCATTTGACCATTTCTGCTTGAAAGGAAATCAGATTAGGAGCAGGTGCTGCTGATCGAACCCCAGTGTCTCAAACTTTCCTCGGGACGAGTTCACCATGTTTTAGAGTGGGGCTCAACATCTTAGCAGGTGGACGGCGTCCACCCTGTGAAAAGAGTCGGTGGACGCCATCCACCCGCGTGTACCCCTGACTCGAGCCCTGTTTACAGCCGTCCCAAACTTGCCTGCAGTTAATTCCTCAACTGATACTAGCAGCGACAGAGTCTAAGTCGGAGTATCGAATCACATAACAACGTTCAACATGAAACTGAAGTAGAAAGACTTGGATTAATGTTTACAACAGCGTCAGAAAAGAGCCTTGACAAAGCCAACAAGCCTGGTTTTACATTGCTCACTCGGGCAAACCGAGCAGTGCACACATGCACTTTCATACATTCCTACACAACATGCCTCGATTCCCTCTGCCGCCGAGCTTCACTTAACAAGTCCCTGAGACCCTGCGCTATAAACATGACATTTCTTTGCACTCTTTGTCCTCGAATCTCTCACCTTGTCAGTCGGACGGTTCAGAGACGCTGACTGTACGTGCACTGTCCCCCCACCTACTGCTCCACAAGCACCCTTGCACCGACGCAAAAACCACAATAATTTGCAATACAAGCATGTTTCATGATTATAGTTGTATTTTAGAAGCTAGTAATGCAAATTACAACACAAAATAAAATCAAAGCGAATAAATCTACAATGTATAAAGGTGCACATTTTATGAACAAAAACAAAACAATTAAGATGCTAAAATGATCCACTTCCGTTTATTGAGAGGAGGACGTTTAGGAGAAATTCCAAGCACAAAACAAATTAAAATCGATGTAATGATGTGTTCTTTTTAGACAGAAACACTTCTTTGTCACTAAACTTAATATGTGGATTACTTTAGAAAAGGCCGGTGATATAAACATATACACCCCAATGACAGCGTGTAGGAAAGTGGGTTTCTGTTGCACTAACCCCCCACTTTGTGCCAGACTACTGATGCACTTTTCCTTGGTGTGCCCCGGGTTCCTGCCTCTCAGGTTCCTAGGACCTGTGTTCTTCCCCCAAAACGAACCCAATTGGCATCTCTGGCCACAGGTCAGCCCCTGGTAAATGGTACCACAGGTACCCAGGGCACTTTGACCAGGGACGTCCTCTAAGGGCTGCAGCACTTATTCTGCCACCCTTAGAGGCCCTGTACCCTGACACTCACACACTGCCTTAGCAGGCTGCGTGTCTTGGTGCAAAACAAAGCGAAGAGTCGACATGGCACACATCCCTGTGTGCCATGCCCACAAAACACTGCCCTGGCATAGATCAGTCACCCCTCTAGCTGGGTGCCCTATGCCAGTGATAAGGGTACAGGTGCATGAGCCCCGTGCCCCTACAGTACCCAGGTCCATTCCTGGGCACTGTAAGTGCAGTGCTGCCATTAAGAGTATATGGTGCTGTGAGTTTGCCATTACGAACTCCACAGCACCATAATGGCTGCACTGAAGACTGGGAAGTTTGGTATCAAACTTCTCAGCACATTAAACCCACACTGATACCAGTGGGGGATTTAATGTAAAATGCACAACAGAGGGCATCTTAGAGATGCCCCCTGAAACTCGACCAACTCCTAGTGACCTGACTGAGTGGCTGCCTAGGCTGCCACCACCAGACATGTTTCTGGACCCCTGGGTCGAGAGCTTGCTGCTCTCGGGGGTCTGAAACAATGCACATCCTGGGACGAGATGCCAAGCCCCCTCCCCCAGGTTGGACAGGGTTCACGAAGGGGAAGCTTCAAAGGCATGCCGCCTTTGTGAGCCTCTCCAGACCATTTGCTGCCCCCACTGGTTCTACACCCCACTTTGGGCGGGAGAACTGGCGGGAAAAACAAGTGAGGAAGAGAGGTGTGCTCACCTCTGCCAACTCCACCCCTAAGGTGCGGGAGGCAAGATGAAACACAACCTCGAGTCACCACCATCTTGAGGATGGGGACCCAGCCAACCAAGGTCAGGCTCCTGCCCCCGCCCCCCCCCCCACTGGAGAGTGGCAGAATAGGGGGTGTACCCACCCAAAGGAAGGGACCCATTGGTCCTTGACCTTTACCTACCGGTAACACCCATAAATTTAGTATTTAGGGGCACCCTGAACCTTCCTTCCTCAGATTCCGAAACGAAGAATAACAAGAAAGAAAGAAGACCTGCTGTGCAGTTGCTAACAAGAGGACGACACCAACTGACTTGGCCCCAGCCCTACAGGCCTGTCGACCCTCAATCCTGCTCCTGCTAGATCCTGACGTCTCCTGTGGTCAGCAACCTCAAAAGCTCCGGAGGACCTGACTGTCTTGCTCATCTAAAGACTGGGACTCCCACGAGCAGTGCTTCTGCTCAAACAGCAACAACCCATAGTGCCAGCCAGGAACCGCGAATCCATCACACCCTGCACCCGCTGAGCCCGGCCTGTGCCTGAGTGAACAAAGACCACGAGGGCGTCCCCCCGGCGACTGTGACCACGAATCCAGCACCCAAGGACCCTCCTCAACACTTCTAACGACGCCTGCAGTCTCACAACCAGGGACCCCGCCAACCGCGTCCAGCTGAGGGTAAGATTTCCCGACACCAAAAGACACCCCTGCACCCGGCGCCTCATGGCCCTCTGTGCCCAACTCCTGAGTGGCTACCTAACCTACAGCTTCCCAACTTACCTCTCAAAGTGGTGGTCACACCTGAAGAATCTCTGTCCCTGAGTTTGCAGCCTTTGTTCGTATTGCAGCTTTCCCATTGAAATACATTGGGCGCCCGATGGCCCTGCACTCAGCCGCCCGAGGGCCACTGAAAGTTCAGCATCTGTCCTATCCGACTTCCCCCCTTCCATGTGTAAGTGACCAGGAGCTCAGCTCCCACAGCCGCGTGGCCTGACTGCTAGAAACTACCAACCAAAGGCCCCCTACCCGCATACGCTAACATTGGGCCTACTCACTCTGCACCCGGCTGCCCCTGTGCCGCTGAGGGTATAACGACTATACCTACCTAAACCTGAGAGACCCCTGAGTCTACCCCAGAACCTTAACTCTGCCAGTCGAGTACTTACCTGAAAGCCGATAACTCACATTTTCTCCATAGGGTAACGTTGCCTGGTTTTCACTTGGAAATTCTTCTAAGTGTCGAGTTTTGCACCTTTAAAATATTCCTTAAAAATCATCCAATCAACAAAAACAAAATTACTCAACTGTTACCAGGAGAGACCCCAGTGATGGATCTTTGTGCCCAGCACTGACCCTAAAAAGTAATTACACCTGTGATTTTCCAAAAACCTGATTTCCCTCCATAGAATAACATTGCTTGGTTTTGACCAAAATTTCTTCTAAGTGTCAATTTTCAAAACATACTAATATTCTTTAAAAATCGCCTGTGTAACAAAAACTATTTCTTTCAACTGTTTACAGGAGATGCACCAGGATCCAGCCCTGAGTAAGAAAAGCATACGTAAAGTAACTGTTATTGCATTTTACTTAAAATCCCCATTGAGCTCAATGTTATAATTGTGTTTAACTTGTGTTGCATATTGCAACAACTGTATCTATTGCATTTAAAAGTCTATTGCTATTTGAAGGTATTCTATTGCAACATCTCATTTTGAGAAAGTATTTTTATACCTACTTGTGGTTCTAAAATAAAACAACAATATATTTTTATATACAAAACAATTGGCCTAGAGTTCAGTTCTTGAGTGTGTGAGACCATTTGCTGACTGAGTGTGTACAACAAATGCTTTACACTGTCCTCTGATACAGCCTTACTGCTCGACCAAGCTACCACTTTAGAGAGTAAGGTTATATCTAACCTTAGCCTCTGCCATACCTCTGGGGACTGTGGACTCTGAGCACACTGAACTTTACTTTAGTACAGTATATACAGAGACACTTTCTTACATAGTTACACTTTATGAAATTATAATTTCAGTATTTATTCAAATAAAATCACCAACTTGCACAAGGCGCTATGAAGAGCCATTTTTCTGGGCACAAGTAAACCAAGGCTACGGACAGATACACATGTGGCTGTGGTCCAAAAGCTCGACTTATGGTGAGTCAATATAATGTAAATATTTTTTATAATTTAACAATACCGACCTCCACAATTCGCTATTAAAAGCCATGTTGTTTGCTCCTTTTTAAAAACAAGCCTCGAACAAACACATATGGGGCAGAGGTCCAAAGCTGCAGTTCTAGTAAGAAATTATAGTTTATAAATTGAATAACATCAATAAACCAACAACGGCGCTGAAAAGAGTCATGTTTTTGCAGCTCTTGTGTACATAGGACTCGGACATACATAGGATACTAGAGTCCAAGGCTGCGGTCCCAGAGCCCAGCTATAATTGAAATATTCCATAATATAAGCACAGCAACTTCCGAAGGGGGTGTACAAATATCGTTGTCTCTTGAAAACACAAGCCTCGCACATACACACGTGGCGACTGGTCCAGGGCTTGGGGGCGAACTATAATTTAAATATTCCATATTATAAGCGCGCCAACCTCAGTAAGGCGCTTATGAAATCGAGATTATCAGCCCTCAGTGGAAACACAGGAAACGGAGATGTACAAACAAGTGGTGTTTATTCAAGAAGTACAGCAAGAGGACCCCAGCCACAGCTGTCGTCCTGGACACTCTGTCACACACTCCACGCAGGGAGCTTAGCTTAGAACCTTAGAATGCTGTGACATTCTAAAGCATGTCACAGGGGTACAAACCATTATCAAACAAGGGATAGGGGGTGAGGGGAATGAACAGCGTACCCCTAAAGCAGAGGATATAACACAACACCCTCCTTTACAATTTATAAGGATAACAGTGCAATAGGAGAGAGGTGAATGGTGACACGGATTATTCGTCAACATAGTGTTCCAAATACTTTGGGCGGCAAACCTTCCTGCCATTCGCCCTAGGAAGAAAGTTGGCCTGCCTGGCACAAACAGGCTCGGGTGACCTGGCAGTACTTTGGACTCTAAGCTCATTTTCCTCAGGGCTGTTCGTGTCCACAGTGGGAGCAGTGTACTTCACCACCCTACCCAGGTTCCACATTTTCCCTTCCCTTCTTGCGTTTTTACAGCAACCCTGAACAACTTTACAATTTTAGTAGGCTCTGTAAACTCTGACCAGTTCGCTTTACCTGAGGGTGCTTTGACTTTGATCAGATCCCCCACTTTGAATCCCATGCCCTTGACAGCATGTGATCTATCGAACCTGGCTTTCCTATCTGTCATGGCCTTTCGTTCTCTGTCCCGCCACTGGCCTTCTTTTGAGAGACCTGTCCAACTTTTGTACCACTTTATCCAACCTGGTACTAGTCTTGAGTTGGGTTTTCTAGCTTTCAGTAGTTCCAACGGTGTCATGCCCGTGGTTTGATGAGGGTCAGTTTGTAAGCCTCGAGACATTTCAAAACCTCGTCTTTCCAGCACAACCCACTAGCCCTCGCTAGTTGGATACCCTCCTTGATGGTCTTGTTGAACCTTTCGACCATCCTATTAGTTTCTGGGTAGTACAGTGCGCATAACTTGACAAACCTTCCCTGATAAACACTTCTAGTAGGAAGTCTATGACAGTTCTTGTAGTGATTTCAGACACAAACTTTACCATGGGCCACCTAGAATAAAGATCTGTGAGTACTATTATGCAAGGTGTGCGATATTCCCCTGTCAAGAGACCCACTATGTCAAGAGCCACATCTGCCCACGGGCCAACTGGAAGTAACCTACAGTGCATGGGAGATGTGTGTTGTTTGAGAACCTTGTCGCTGGTGGAGCATGGTACACATTCTCTTATTTTTCTCCTGATGTCTACATCCATGCTGGGCCACCAATAGTCTAGACGCAACCTCTGTTTGGTCTTGGTAACTCCCAGGTACCCCTCATTGGCATAGTTGACCAAACTGTCTCTCAAAGTCTCGAGAGGGACCAACCATGTACCCCTGAAAAGACAATCATCTGCAATGGATAGTTCGTGTTTGACCATCCAGAACGGTCTAAGTGTCTCTTCCACCTAAAAACTTGGTCTTTTCACACACCCTCTGCAGGATCACGTCAACTCTTAAGGCTTTATTCCAATGTTCTTCCTCTACTGCTCCTTGGGTAATGACACATACGTTCTCGGTCTGTATCTCATTTTCTTCCTCCTTTTGCTCATCACTATTGACCGCTTCATCCCGTTTTTTTCTCTCACCAGGCAAGAGAGGCAGTCGGCTGCAAAGTTCCTCACCCCAGTTACATATTCAACCTCAAACGTATACTCTTGTAGGCTCACCACCCACCGCTGATTTTGCTTGAGATGGAGTCTTTTTTGAAGACTTCGACTGGAGGCTTATGATCTGTCCTCAGGTTGAACTTCATTCCCCACACAAACACTCTGAATTTGTTAACGGCCCAATGTGCCGCCAACGCCTCTTTCTCAATTACTGAATTGTTGAACTTTGTCTGGCATAGTGAGAAAGATGCGAACGCTATAGTTTCTTCCCCTCCTTCTCCCATTTGCATCAGAACTGCTCCTAATCCTTCGGAGCTGGCATCGGTGGTTATCATGGTATTCCTGCCTGGTACAAAGGATTTGAGGATGGGTGCTTCAGCCAAAGCCTTTTTAGTGTCTTTGAACTCCTTCTGGCACGCATCCCCCCAGTCGAGGGTTACTCCTTTCCTTAGTAAATTGCGGATGGTGTATGTGCGTCTGGCAAAGGGGGTACTGACTACGGGAAGGGTTGGAGGGGAGCCTTGCGCCTTCCTCCACTTTTCCCGGTGGCTTGGCATGTAGGGCACGATTTGCAGTGGGTGTCCACGTCTGACTTCATTTTAGGCCAATAAAAGTGGGTCACCAGGCGGTTGTAGGTCTTGTCCTGTCCCAGGTGCCCGGCCAGGAGTACGTCATGGGCCAGGTTCAGCAGGAAGTCTCGGAACCGGAGGGGGACCACTAGCACCCGGGCTGACCCTAGTTCGGCAGTCTTTTGTTCGCTGTATAGGAGGTCATTTTCCCTATAAATCCAGTGGGTCCCGGACTAGTCGCCGGCAGCCTGGGCGGTGGCCTGTGGCCGGGTGCCCTCGAGGGAGGGGCAGGTGGCTTGTTCGTGGCAGAATTGTTCTCGGGAGGGGCCCCCCTCCTGACGCCATTGGGCCAGTTCGGGTATGTCGACTAACTCGGCGATCTGTTCGATGGTGGGGTCCTGGGGGCCCGGCTCAAGGTCGGGTTCTTCGCGGGTGTGGAGGTGGGGGGGCTCGGGCACCCCCGCCCTTCCTCTGCGTTCGGCTCTGTTCCTTCGGCGGCGGGGACCCGGGCGGCCATGGACCGGGTAGTTGCGCAGACACATTCGGGGAGATCCAACATCCCCAGGTGAGCTTTCCGCTAAACTTGAGCCCACGGGGAGCTCTCTAGGTCGTTTCCGAGAAGGCAGTCCACTGGCATGTTAGGTGTTAGGTCGGACGGCCACTTTCAGAGTGCCCGACACTCCTGCCCATTCGAAGGGGATTTGAGCCATCTGGCACAAGCTTTCTGAGTTGTCGGCTGAGATCACAGGGCAAAGTACGGGGGGTAGGATCGGGTCCTTGGTTACTAGATGACAGCGGACGGCCATCACGCTGGCCCCGGTGTCGCGGAGGGCCCCAATACGGCGTCCATTGACCGTTACCCACTGTCTGTATTTCTGCGTGTTGTTTGGTAACGTGGCCCCAGGTATCATCTCCCCTTTGCCCAAGGATACCAGGGACATGGCGGCTGGTTCCCACTCGCCTTGTTCCTCACCCTCCTCATCCAGGGCAATAGCAGTGATCTGGCGAGCGGGGGGGGGGAGGGCCAGGCCGTTGGTTCATGGGGCAATGAGGGTCGCTGGCATAGTGGCCGGGCTGTTGACATCGGTAGCACGCTGTGGCTGGTCTGGGCCCCTGCCGCCCCGGGGGGCGGGGCACGGTTCTGGGCATGGATGGAGAGGTGTTGCTAAGGGGAAGGTCCCGGGGAGGGCTCCGCGGGGGTCCGGCGGGAAAGTCTCTTTGTCGGTTCTGGCCTCCTCCACCTCTCTGGCGGAGGGACCCTTGGCCGTGCCTGGCGTAATCACCCATAGAGTTTCTAGGTACCCGGGTGTTCACCCAACGAACGGCCTCGACAGCGAGCTTCCGAGGGTCGGTCAGTTTGCTGTCCAGGAGGTGCTGGCGTAGCTCGACAAAGCAGTTTGTAGAGAGGTGCTCCCAAGCGATTAAGTCGAACAGCTGTTCGAACGTGGTGACTTTGCTGCCTTTGATCCACCCTTCTAGGGCTCGACTGTAAAAGTTCACGTATTCCACCCACGTGGTACCGGGGATTTTTTTGCAGTCTCGGAATCGCTGCTAGGTACATTTCGGGAGTGAGGCCATAACTGGTGACCAGGGCCTCCTTCATGTGCTCGTAGGAGGTAATCACGGCCGCGGGTAGATCGAGTAGGGTGTCTCTCCCCTCGCTCAGGAATCGCCCCCACAAGCTGGCGCCCCAATCCTTTTGCGGGACCCGGTGGGCGGTCATAGCCACCTCGTATGCCTTGAGCCATTGTTGGATATCGATGTTCTTATAGTACTCCTTTACCACCTCCTTGGGGATGTCTACTTTCGTGTCCATAGGAGGGGAGGTCCCTCGGTTTCTCGAGGGTCCGGGTTCTCCGCTTCTTGCTTTCAGCTCAATTTCCTTGAGGCAACGTTCATGTTAGAGTTGCAGCTTCTTGCCTTCGTGTTCTCTCTGCAGTTTTTTCTCTCCCAGCTCTCCTTGTAGCCGTAACTGTTCTATGGCTAATTTTTTTTCTGCCAATTTGAGCTCCCCTTCTAGCTTAAGTCGGGCTAGCTCTAGTTCGTGTAATCGGTCCCTTTCTCGGTCTCTCAGTTCGTCTGGGGACAGACCCCTTCCCACAACACCATGCCCCGTCGGGGAGAGGGTTCCTTCTTCCGCCGGGGCTGGGGGTTCGTTGTGTTGTTCTTCTGTCAAGGTGTCTCCCCTTTCTGGGTGCAGGGCAGCTTCGGACTCCAGCCAGGTTTTCAGGGTCCTTTGGAAATCTTCTTTTGTGCTTAAACTGGTGGTAGCGATACCAAAGTCTTTGCAGAACTGTTTCAAGTCTTTGTGTGTATATTCCTCCAAACGTTCTTCTTGGAACTTAGTTGTTTGGTCGGTTTCTTTGGTACTCATGGTTGGTCTTCTGTGTGTCTCATGCAGGTAGTGGGTTACCTACTCGCCGTACGATCTGCAAGTTGGCTCGGATCCCGTTGCCTGCCACCAATGTTAGAAGGGGGGCCGATCCCTGGGGGAGACAGAGCGTAACACTGGCCACCCCGAGACCCACCTCTCCTAGGACCGTTGCCGAGCACAGGCGTGAGGCCCTTCTGCGAGGGCTTCTATCTTGGATCGGACCAGCAGAGCTTTCACCGCACTACAATTGACTGAAATCGTACTTTCTTTATCTAGAAATCACAGAGGGCATATAGCAGTAATTATTTACAAGCAGATCGAGGGATTGCAAAGTCTCGGATGGGGGAAGAATGGGGTAGCGGGACAGTCACAGTATTGGCTCAAGGCCAGGTGTACCCGGCGAACAGCTCTCAATCCTCGAGCCGGGGGGACACGGTAGATAAAGACGAGGGAGCCGCGACAGCGTCCGCAGGCTCCAGTGTTCTCACGATATGTCTTGTTCTGTGAAGCAGAGCCGCGACAGCGTCAGCAGGGCTCAAAGGTTCCGGTCAGGGTTTTATTCGGCGAGGATGAGCCGCGACGGTGTCAGCAGGGCTCAGATGAATCAAAGTTCAGGTTCGAGTCGGTTCTTCAGGTTGGTTAGCCGCGACCAGGTCAGCTGGGCTTTCTTGTCTAGGATCCAACTGCCCACCTACTCCAGTGTAGCCCCCCTTATAGGTCTGCTGTCCTTTGAAGTCCGGGCCCGCTCGGCCAGGGGTCTGGTGCCCGGGGGCTGAGGGATGGGGGCCGTCCAGACACCCAGCGGAGGGGGGGGGGGGGGCTGGAGCCAGCTCCCAGGGAGGCTGGAAGGCGATCGAAACCAGGTGTTAGGGAAAGGCCGGAGGGCCATCGAAACTCCTCCACTCTTGTTCAGTCAAGTGAATCCTTTACCCCCTGGTGCCTCGATGTCGGGATTGTCACTGGAGCCGGGACAGGGGTTAGGCCGAGGTCATGGAGTCAGGAACCGGAGGGCCCGGGATGGTGGCCGGACCTTCGGGGTTGTGGGGGCATCGGGATGGTCCCAGGAAGGGACAACCGGAGTCTCTTATGGTGCTGGTCCCGTCGAGTCTACAGCTGCTCGGGGGGGGGAAGAGGCACCACGCCACGAGGCCGGGTCCAACAGAGGAAAAATGGCAAGGTTCCTGTGTGTGCTACGCACGGCGAACTCCTGAGCCATGCCTCTGGGGAGGAGACACAGATTGAGGACGCTAAGACCCCAGCTGTGCTCCCATTGGCGTGGTGATCTGCTCTTGATGACTGGGCCCACAACTCACCCCGCCTGATTGATGCTGGACTAATTCTGAGCCATCCCTGCGTGTCCTGGGCGCAGCCCGGCCTGTTCACAGGGTGGTGGGGCAAGGCGGAGGACTGATGGCTGGCACCCCTGGTGTAGTGTTCTCAGGGGCTCCCAAGACTGATGAGTTATTTCCACCCCCCCACCTTTTCTCGCTTAAGCAGCGGTAGGGGTCGCTTGAGACAGCAAACTGTGGTGTTGGGCCTCGCCGCCTTGGTGCTTATCCTGGGCCCAGCTGCCAGGGGGCCGCCTGCTGGTGTGTGTGCTACTGGGCTTGCTAGCTGAGGGCCACTGTGACCACCATGAGCAGGTGGTCTGGAACTGCAGATGAAAGCCTGTTGCCTAGACGTGTAGAGGCCATTCGACGTGGCCCCATCAGTGTCTGTAACACTAGGTTTTATGAGAGTCTCGAGGGGTTAGCCCTCATCCTACTTAGCAACCTCCCTATGTTGAGACAGACCCGCAGAGTTGGTAAGTTGCACTTGAAGGGGTGACAGAAGGGCAAGCTTATAACTTGATTAGTGTTTATGTACCCCCACAACTATCAACCTTTTACCAAGGAGTCTCTAAAGACCCTAGTGCTCTGACTCCCACATGGGACCACGATTATAGGTGGGGACTTCAAGACCATGATTTCCCCCCACTCCCCAACGGGGGACCCCTTGAGGGCCATGGGATTTGATGCGGAGAGAGAAACCGCAGTCTAAGTGGGCCACAAGCCTCAGTCTGTGACGCCTGGCACCCAACAAACTGGAATACACTCACACATCTGTGGCCCACAAAACTAGCACATGAATTGACCTCTTCTTTTTGCCTGCTACGGACCTCCTTTCCATGATGGGTGAACACACCTTGCCCCAGGAGATCTCAGATCACTTGCTTGTTCTGCTTCTGCTGGGAACGCCAAGGGCGAACTGCCGTCCGATTTGGCCCCTCAACATGTCATGCCTGACCTTCAGGTAAATTACTCAATTCTTGTCACAAGAAATAAAAGGCATACTGGAGTGATAAAAGCAGAATTGTTAGAGAGAATGTGATGACATCCGAGTAGGATGCTGGAGAAATGGAAGAGAGGACTTGAAGGTCAGCTGGAGATGTTAACTGAAGATACAAATGAAGGTTATAGAAACTGAAGGTGTGCAGATCTCGTCTTTGCATTGGCGACGGGAAGAAGCAGCCTGTGCAGAGGCCGGAAGTGTGGACATCTCCACCCCTGGATTAAACTCAAATGAAACAAGAAAACGATGTAATGTGTGTCGAAGAACAAAAGGGAAAAAAGAAGATTACGGAAAGGGAAGCACTAGCTGTATCATGCTGTTTTTGCCATTTTAAACTGTATTTAATTAAAAACATCGATTGTTGGAAGTGTGAGACCTCCAGTCACGATCAAGCTTACACCTCGTATATCAAGGTGGTTGTTGTCAGTAATGGATTACAATTTTGAAATTTAGTTTGTGAAAGGCAGCAAAAATGTGGTTCGGATTATTTGTCACAGCTGCCTGTGAAGGAGGAGGAATGTATTGAAGAGGTGTTTGACAGAGGGGAATGTGCAATAAATATGGAAGAGTGTAATGTGGTAAAGGAGAATGATCCTGTGATGAAAGAGGTGGAAGTCAGGGTGATACATGAATGAGGTGAAAAGTGAGTTGGATAAAGAGTTGAATTAATGTTTCAATGACAAGGATGAACTAAGTATAATTAGAACATTGGAATGTTGGTAGCTCCATTGAAAACAATGTAGTGCTCCGGGTTTATAATGGCTGGTATAAGCCCAGAGCTCCAACATTCCAATGTTTCTTTGTTCACAGCTCGGGCTGTGAACAAAGGCTTCAGGGCGCCTGAGGGGATTCCAATCCCCTCACGCTCCCTGAAGGCTTTGTTTTATTTGTTAGAACATTCTGCCCTCTAGTGGCAGAATGTTCTTATAGCCCTTCGTAGCTGGGCTATACTGGTGATAGGGAACCCGGCAGGAAGGAGTGTTCCATATGGTTGAGTGGAAGAGTGGATGTAAGGGGTGATTGTGCAGAGTTGAGGAAAAGAGTCAAGCAATCATAAGAAAAAAATATACAGCATTACAACAAAAGGAGAGGGTTGAGGAAATGTTATGTGCAAAATTTAGAATGGGTTGTTGTAAGGAAGATGGGCTTTGTACGTAAGGGAGATAGTATTCCACCCAGTGCAGAGTGAAGAATAAGTGTAGTAATTTTGGAGGGCAGAATGACATGGAGTATGGGAGATGTATGTAAGGTTAGAGAATAAGGAGGTGTACACATGAATTGGAAAAGATAGGAAGATGTATGTAGATAGAGCATTATTTGTTAAAAGATATATATTTATTGTGTTTTATGTTATGATTAGATACTCTTCTGGTAGATTCAAGATATTATACAGGGGAAAATGTGTAGTTATAACAAAAACAAAATTGTCAGAGAATGTGATGATGCTGATGACAGGGTGGAATGTAGAAATATGCTGGAGCTGTAGAAATGGAAGGGAGAACTCAAAGGTCAGCTGGAGATGTTAACTGAAGATACAAATAAAGGTTATAGAAACTGAAGGTGTACAGACCTCATCTTTACACACACCAAGACCTGAATGTAGGGTCGGTTGCCCGGTGCCTTTTATGCGGCTGGGAAGAGATACATGCGGAAAATTATCAAGGCCCATCTTAAAGACTGGAAATAGCAGCAAATATTAAAGTTGGAGACTCGCATATTTCTCCAGCCTTTCACACACTTGTTTGACATGACTAAAATGTTCTTCATCGTTCTTTAAAAAAATTAGTACATCATCCTGAAAACACTTGACAAAATCACTTACATCCTTAAATATATGGTACATTGCCCTTTGAAATACGGATGCCCCGGAGGCTAAACCAAAGCGCATCCATTTGAATGGAAACAACCGATGTTGATATAAACGCAGTGAGTTTTCTAGAATCTTTGGTCAATTTGCTTTGATGATATGCTGAACGGAGAGCAGAAGTGGAGAAAATACGTGCTCCTTCCAACATAGACACCATTTCATTGATGTTGGGTAGAGGATGGCAATCAACTACTAAATGTGCGTTTAATGCCCTCAGTCTGCACAAAGTCTCAGACTTTTATCCGGTTTACGGGCTAAAACAATGAGAGAAACCCACTCTGATGACTTTATCTCCTCAATATTGCCTACTTGAATCATTTCCTTCAACATGTTTTTTAACTCATCTCTCACGATAATAGGGACTCCTCTAAGCTTTTGCTTGACAGAGACAGATCCTTCTTTGACTTTAATCTTATGACTGAAACCAACTAATATTCCAAGCTTCTTCGAAAAAACAGTGGGATAAAGTTTGGGAAAATCAGTACTAATGGAACATTCAGCAACAGTAGACACAGGTTCCTTACTTCTTGGATTCAAAATGATGCTAAGCTTTGCCTGATCCTGCCAACACAACACATTCACGCCCTTAATAGCTACATACAACTTAATGAGGGCCGTTCTGTTTTGTATTCAATTACTAGTTCTTTAAAGCCTATAATGTCAATTTTGGATCCATTGAAACTTTCAGCAATAATGTCAGATTCTATGACGGTATCTAAGTCTACTAAATCACCAAAACATTGAATACAATATTCTCTAGTAATGATGGTCCAAGTCGAACCAAAATCTGCTATCAACTTGAACTCTCTATCCAATACGTGCACCAGACATTTCGGCGGCCCACTACATTTTGTGCCACAGAGTCATCAGGAAAACCACGAATGGAAACAACTATACCTGTTTCCAGACTTGACTGCGTATAATCATGTGGTTTCCCAGAAACACATGAAACCTTTCCCTTGAAGGAATTCACAGAAGTGCTTTTCTTTACATCCTTACGCATCTTACAGAAATGTCCCAACCGCCCACACTTACTGCACTCTTTCCCAATGGCAGGACAACGTGGAAAAGATGCAATATGACAAGGTTTGCCACATCTGAAACAATGACAACTCTTGGTGTTACCCTTATAACCCGAAACATTTTTAGAAGTTCCAGAAGTAATACTATTTACATCTCCTGATACATGGGGTTTTCGAGTCTTTGTTCAGAGACTTCATCCATTTTTCTGACTGCTCTATGGCTTTCGCTGCACTAATTGAAGCCTCTCAATTAGGGTCGCCCATTATCCACAACTGTTCTTGCACTTTTTAACTTTTTACATGGACTATAATTTGGTCCCTGATCATCTCATCTGTGAGCATACCAAAATTGCAATTTATGGACAATGCGCGCAGAGCTGCAAGAAACTCGTCGAAGCTCTCTCCTTCTTGAGCTGTGGTATAAAACTTGAACCTATTAGGTACGACACTAGCAATGGGCTTAAAACCGTTTTCTATTCGCAATAAGGTCTCATCATATGCATTGTAATCACCCGCAGATCAAACAATAGGCGAAGTTCTATATACTTCTTGACCTTCTGATCCTAAACAATGCAAAAAAAAATGTTTCTTTCAGCCGACATTCTTTCTCCATCAATTGCCTTCAAATATGTGATAAGCTCTTCTTCCCATCTAATCCAAGGGATAGATAGGTGGTTCCCCTTTGTTTTGCAAAAACTTACTGGGTGGGTCAAACTGCATCAGGGTGGTCCTAGAATGAACTGATTTGTATTGCGCAGAGGGCGCAAAGAATAATTCAATGAGGAAGAAAGCAGATAAAAGAAAACCTATAAAATGCGATAAGAGATACGAGGTATACACACTTAAACTTGTCGTATAGAAAAATTTGCATAAAAGATAAAATGAGTCTCTCAAAAAATGTCACCCACCAAAAAATTTCATTTTCGCTATGTCGGTGGACACCAATATGGCCAACACAATAAAAGCAAACTGTATGACAAAAGCATCAATTTTGCAAAAGTGTCAGGGTGTGCCTGTCACCGCAAATCAACAGGCTTAACTCCTACCTGGATGTGGACACAATTGTTTAGGTGTGCCCGTCACCGTGGGTATTATCAGGCTTGAATCTGGTCTCCCTTAGTATGAAACGACTTGTCAGGCATGCTGCTAGCGTTGTGCCTGACGTAGAAACCAGTAGATTATGGAAGCCAATTCAAAATGGTCGCTCGCGTGATGATGCAAAAACGCAACCTACGTAGTGTGAAAGGTTAATGTCTTCCACGTAGAAGTATCCCATTGTTAGGGAGCGTCGTCTCAATTGCCACCTGGGAGATGCATTTCTGGAGAACGTCATGGCTGTACAACGGTTGTCATTGCTAGGGAGCGTCGTCACAATCACCGCTGGGCCGCTTTGCAGGAAGATGTCACCGCTGCCTAACTGCCGTTGAGGCACGACAAAATGCACACAAGGACGTCAAAAACACATGGAAAAGTTGAGAGGAACCAGATCTTCGAGCAAATATCAAGCACAACAAGGACAAATTCCGATGAAGCTTCGAATTACAGCCAAAGCACAGGAACTATGAAAATCAATAAATAGGGTCCGGAAGGCAACACTGCACGCACTTATGTCCAGGGCCGGACTGGCTACCGGGCAGTTTGGAATGCTGCCGAGTTGCTGCCTGATTTTACAACAGTGGGGGCTGATTTCGTCCATGGAGACCTGCGTGTGCTTTGAAATACTGAAAGCAAAACGAATTTCGTTTAGCTCACACAGGTCCCCATTAACGAAATCCGCCCCCAGCTCAGCAGCATTCCTAACTGCCCGGTAGCCAGTCCGGCCCTGCTTATGTCACAGTATAAGATGTAGCAGGATTAGTCTCCTCCACTCGTCGCCACTTGTAAAGACGAAAAGATGCCAGGAAGGTAAGATTTGTAGATTTCATTGAGAGCGGCACAGTACAACCAGCTAAGGAAGCCAGTGTCACACACTGCCATTCAGTCGTTCCACGACACTAAACAGAAGACATAAAATGCATGCTCCCTGAATTCTAGGAGCGTGACAAAGGCAACATGAGAAACATATAAAAAAGTATGCAATAGTCTGGCCATTCGCTGACCGTAGAAGAGGTCCAGCCCTATCTGCAGACCACTTGTAAAACTATAATTGGCATCACGCCACCCCTCCTGATGCAACAGGGGAATAAATAGTGGGGGAGTACTCCACCTACGACAATCCTCCGAGGACAATCAGCCATCTTATCTAGCGGATGATCAATGTTCTAATGCTGTTCCCTCTATATGATCCTGTGGACGACTTGACCAGTTCCATTTCCCAGTGTCATGCAGGGACGCTGTTGCTGGTTGGTGGGCAGGCCTGGTCAGGTTTGGGTGCACATCGCTGTCTTGACATTCAGCGGAACGGGCTGTAGAATGCTGTTGCCCTCTGATGTGAGTGCAGGCCTTGGGTGTGGAGTGCTGGGGTGGGTTTCAGAGATAACGCCTGTGAGTTTTTCATTGGGCAAAGATGAAAGCTGGCAGCATGGACAGCAGGGTAAAGCCTGGGCTGGTAATGAACTTCAGCTGGACATCTTGTTATACGGACTATGTGCTGTGTATATTTTATAGACTGACATTTCGCCACCTGCAGTGCCTAACTAAACAGCACTGCAGTTGGAGGTGGAGAAATGCTTGTGTTTGGGAAACTGCAATCAGTGCAGAGCAAACACTAGCATCAATAGTATGTCAGTATTTGCCTTGCAGTGAAATGTCCGCCAATCTGAGATCTCCTTTCTAGCAGCTAAGTCTTTTCTTGGGTCTAGAACAGTACAGATGCTGCCCAGGGTTCAAACTGTGGGGTTGCAACAGGCTTAGCCTGAAGAGTCCCTTCCTGCCTGAAGGCGCCACGTCTGCTTCTCCACCAGCACAAGGCGAAGAGATGCCGGCAGAGGGCAGGCAGGTGAACTGGGCACGAGCAGCGGCACCACGGTGTCGGGGGTGAACACCCCATGAGTGTGGCGAGAAGGCAGAAGGGTTTGTTTCATTTCCAGTGTCCTATGTGACGAAGGAACTCCACGGTTACAGAATGCAGTTGGGAATTGAAGTTGGGGCACATGTACTCAACTAACATTTATTAACAGGGCTGCTTTAGTCATGATCCCTATTAGGGATGGGTGTGGGCAAAACTTAGGAGGCAGCCATCTTGGAGAGTGGGCTGTGCTGATGAGTGCATGTGGAGACTTCAGGGACGTTAGGCAAGTATGAAAGAATGTTATTTTGGTACAGGGTTTTTATAGCACAGTGATTGCCTACTATAGATGTTTGGGTCTGAACACGTTGGTGTAGGTTTGAGGGTGTAGGTTCACAGAGGTGTTCCGGAAGGGGGCACGGTCTCATGAGATGTTCCAGCCTAACCCTTGCGAGTGTCAAGCATGTCATGTGGTCTCTGCGCTATGGCCCTGCCCATAACTTATATCAGCAATGTCGTTGAAATGGGGCTTAGCTGAACGATTCAGTGATTATTTTTTCTATATTGTTCTTGTATTGTCACTTACTAGGCTGCTGAACACCCTTCTGGCTGGATCTGGTCTGCCTGGGACATAAGATATTCAGAGCTCATAAAAATAAAGGGTCCTACATATGCAAATCAGGATTCATGACTTTTTAGGCACACTCCAATAGGGAGTAGAGCCACATGGTGCATTTTTAATACTTTGGGCAGGTAATTCTGGTGAAATTGTAGGTCCTAAGTACGCCATCGCCCTGACAAATATCTGTCCTCTGAACCTAGAGATGTCTGCCGGCCTAGCGGACATCTCTTACATTAACGTAAGAGCGGTCATTGTCAATGTATTGGTTGGTAGTTGAACATGATGGTACCGGCCAAACTTTTAATTGTTGGGGGGGGGGGGGAGTTGTCAAAAAACGAATGACATCCACAGTTTGGGAGTTGTGTCCTATGGTCAGGGGTCGTTTTGTAGTTTTCACTAATAGTAAAAAACTGCCCATTTGACCGCCCATTCTAAATTGGGTGGGCAGACAAATGACCAAACCTCTGGCAGCCCTTACTTCATCGAGTCGGAGGAGGAGTTTGTCAGCGGTACGTCTCCGTCGCTGACATACTGAAGTCCCACCCAACTCAAAAGGAGGTTGGCGGGCCTTAAATATTGCAGAGAGGATGCTGCTTCGTCGTTGTAACTGCGTACCCTTTTCATCAAACTCTACATCAGTGCCTTACTATGGATTCAAAGACCATTTAAAGAGAAAGTTTACGAGTTCTCCCCAAAGGAATTTTAATGAAATGCATGGCAAATTGTTCACTTTAGTCCTGATATTAGTACATAACTGACTAATTAAATCAATTGAACAATTTCAAATATTGGAGCAGGATTGAAGTGAGAGTAGAGGGAGATCCATCCCTGTGTTGAAACCCACTCACGTTGGAATGGCCTCTTCCCCTGGCCCCCCCTGACGCACTAACAACACATTTATTAAGCTAAATTAGCCCATATCCCCTGACAAACATATACAGGATGGCACTGGGAGACACACCACCAAATTGGTTATCAGTTTGTTATTTGTGATTTGTTCATATTAAATAAATATATATCTTTGCAGATCATCACGAGTAACTCCCTTGAGTACACATACATGTGGGTACAGACTCCAGGTGTACGTGACTTTGTCTTCTAGATGTATCACTGTTTATGGACAATAATTAAGCTTTGTGAAGATGTAATTGTCACAATTTATGTCATTGGAAACTGCACACACAATGTGATTGTCTGTGCATGTAAACGAATGTAAACAAATGTGTTTATATTAAAAGAAGAAATGCCAATAAAGATAATATATATTTTTTTAAAACAACAATTTCAAATACTGGTAGTTATATTTCTCATGCTATTAGTGCATATTATATCTTCATATAAAATTGCAGGAGGCACTTGTCCCAGGAGCAAAGCATAACATCTACTTTCACAACCATTGCTAGTTTTCACAGTACAGCATCAGGATTAAATTAGTCATCGACTGGTTACGGTAATAACTTATATGATTATTTAAAGTCATAACAATTTCAGTTTTTGAAGCCATGCAATAAAAAAAATGTTAAAACGTCAAGTACCAGTGATGTATTTCTCTAAAAACATTTTATTTCATGCCAGAAAATACAGAGCTGATATCCAGAAAGAGCTTGCCAACTACGCGGTATCAAGCTGCTTGAGCCAACACTAAATCTCAGCTTCATTGTCTTGGCCCACTCTTCTTTTCCTTCGAGCCATTCTGTGTTTCCTTTCATAAATGCTGCAGACACACGTACGCACGCACGCAGGGAGAGACGCACGCGGAGAGACGCACGCAAACAGACGCACAGACTCACAAAGAAATACAGACACATAGGGAGGAAGGAAACGAGTCCCACCCCTTTCGAATATATAGGTGAAGACAGATAAATATGCAGGGAAGAGCTGTACTGTATCAGAAGTGAGGCTTCATCTGGGATCATTTGGCACTGGCGAGGACGCCTCTAGTAAGATTACATTCCAATTGGATAACCAGGTTACTCCCTTTACGGACTTGTCGCTCAAAGGCAGCGAGTTCAGCAGCCAGTACTTATTCCAGAAGTTTGGAACGTAAATACTGTGCGACACAAGTAGTTATGTTACATAAGAGTATATAGTTACAGCCACATATTTGAAACACAACATCTATTTATTGCCATGTAAAAAGTGTAGCGTAGATGAAGTAATGATTTTTTAAATTTATTTTTATTTATTACATTTGTAGAGCACCGGACTCACCACAAATGGGATATCTCCGCGCTTAGGTACCAAATACGTGTCACAGGGGAGAGAGGATTAGAAAAAATAGGTCTTAAGTTTTTTCCTAAAAGACAGATAATTAGCTTCCTCACGCAGCTCCAAAGGAAGAGAATTCCACAATTTGGGGGCCAAGTAAGAAAAAGATTTGCCTCCTAGTTTGGTCTGCTTAATGCGAGGAACGGTGAGCAGGCTTTTGCTTTCAGAGCGAAGCGAGCGTCCAGGATGGTATTTGACTAGTTTTTCCGACAGATATGTTGGGCCCATAGAATTAAGGCCTTTAAATACCAGGCAGCAAACTTTGAACTGAATTCTCTTGCGAATTGGGAGCCAATGTAGATTATGCAAGAGAGGAAGGGATGGAGTTCTATACGGGGCACCAGTCACCAGACGGGCAGCAGTATTCTGCACTACCTGCAGACTTTGTAAATCGGAATCCTTGGCAGATATCAGCAAAGCGTTGCAGTAGTCTAGACGATTTAGGACTAGAGCAGGAATTAGCGTTTTGCGTGTGCTCATATGTAAGAAATGAAATATCTTCCGAAGGAGGCTCAACGCATAAAAGCAAGAGCGTTTAACTGCTGCAATATGACCCTCCAAATTGAGGTCTTTATTGACAAATAATCCTAGATTTTTAACCTCAGTCCTTGGGATCGGGACTGCCCCCAGTTCTTCTGGCCACCATCCAGGAGACCATCTGGAGATGGCGTCTTTGAACAGCATGATCTCCGTTTTCCCTGTGTTTAATTGCAAGAAATTTCTCTTCATCCAAAGGGTGATGGTATTCATACCTTCGGAGAACACTTGCTGGACATCAGGGGTAAATTTATTATAAGAGAAGATCAGCTGCGTATCATCTGCGTAGGAGATCGGAGAAAATCCGACCTTCCTAAGCAGAGCGGCTAATGGGGCAACATAAACATTAAATAGAGATGGACTGAGACAGGAACCTTGTGGTACGCCTTTTGTTACATTGCTGAATTTGGATTGAAAGGGTCCTAGATTTACTATTTGGGTCCTGTCAGTAAGAAAGTCCTATATCCAGTTCAGAGCCGAGTCCTGAACCCCTGTGAGACGAAGTCTGTCTACCAAAATTTGGTGAGATATGGTATCGAACACAGCGGACAGGTCAAGCAGTACCAAAATCACTGCCTGACCTGCATCCGCTAGCATTCTTATATCATCTGTTACTTTCACCAAGGCCACTTCAGTACTATATTTTGGTCTGAAGCCCGATTGAGAGTAGTCCAGACCGTTGGAGGCTTCCAGGAAAGCTGACAGGTGACTGTTCACATGTTTCTCCAAGAGTTTACTGTATAGGGGTAACCGGGAAATAGGGCGATAATTGGTGATAACATCGGAAGCCAACTTCGTGTTTTTGCGGACTGGCATAATTTGGGCCACTTTCCATGCTTTAGGCAATTTACCCTCTTTGATGGAGTGATTCAGAACTGAGCGGAGAGGTTCCGCTAATTCTTCTGCTAGCTTCTTAGCTTGCTTGGCAGGGATTAAATCGGTAGGAGAGCCTGACTTGGCGGATCTTAGTAGCAATTCTGTGTCTTGGGCTGTTAACAAAGGAAATTCTTTAAGAGCTCCCTGTTCTTCTGGCACAGGTGTTTGAATAGTATCAGCCTCATCTGCGGATATAGATGAAGAGACTATTTTGCAGTAGATATCTTCTATTTTTTGCGTGAAGTAATCCGAGATATTATCACAGAGGGATTGAGTAGGTGCTTCTTCAGTAACAAGGGTCTTAGGGTTTACAAAGGTGTTCAAGATCTGAAAGAGCATTTTAGGGGAGTTATCTGATTGTTCTAACTGCATAATGATCTGATGTTTGCGCGCCTTTTTTATGTTTTTATGATAGGTGAGCAAGGCTGTTTTAAAATGTTCTTTGCTTAGCTCATCTTTAGTTCGCCGCCATATGCGTTCAAGTTTTTTGCAGTTGCGTTTTTCTTCCTTTAGTTCTATAGTGTACCATGTGGTCTGAGCCCGATTGGTCATCGTATTTGATACTTTCTCTGGAATAAGTGTGTCCAAAGAGGTTTTTATAGTGCGATGGAACGACTCTAGATGATCCTCCACTGTAACTGGTACAGGTGTCTGCCTGTTTGTGGAGATCATATCTTTGAATATTTTGGGGGATAGTTTCTGCCAATGTCTAAACGTATTTTTGTAGGGAACAGACTTCACTGTTTCTTTCCTTACGCTAAGAAGGTCAAAAGAGACCATAAAGTGATCAGACCATATGCAATGATGCGGAACAGTGTAATTTTGATTCCATCCTAAAATACTGCAGGAGTGCATTATAATCATGTGTAGTCAGCACTCAAATATATTCTGTGTGATTAGCGTTACTAATAGAAGATGGCAGTATTGTATATTTAAAGGACTCCCCAAGAAAATGAAACTGTGTGCCTAGAAATGTGATCACTAGAGTTTCCTGCAATACTTATATATTTATTTTATGAGACAAAATCTGAGCATAGAATGTGTCTCATTGTGAAGCTAATAGTACAAGATGTAAGAGCCATAGAGTCCTAGAGACCCTAAGAGTCATAGAGACCCTAAGAACCATAGAGACCCTAAGAGTCTCGCTTGCAATTCCATATTAGATTCCTCCATCCACATTTAATCATACTCTAGGGAGGACAGAGTAACCAGAACCATTAATGGGAAAACTCATGAACTTGAACACACAAAGAGAAACTGTGAAAACTATTTGAACATGAATAAAATATTTGAAAAACAAATCTAGAAAGATAAAACAGAAAAAGAGATAATTACTTTGCCTCAGCAGTGGTTAAATGAGCAAGCATTTTGAAGATTTTTAGTGATTCTCTAAAATGTAATGAGATCGTCCTGCAGAAATGACAGGATGGACATTTATTGAGTCAATTAGACTGAATTCGTGCTACTCAATCGGAGGGAACTTAGCTAATGAGAGCTATTTCCTCCATAACTAGGAAGCATTAAGGATTATTCCCCACAATGAAGACTGAAAGACCAGTGATATCAAGCACCCAGAAAAGTTCTAATGCAATTGCCAAGATTGCATCCATATAAAAACAAGTATTTGCGAGACAGAGGTCTTGCCTTTAAGGCTCAGTGAATCTTCAAAGCAGCTATATAAAAACAAGCATTGGCAAAGCCAACAGTGTCGTCTTAAAACCTATTGGCTCTTCCAATGCCTTTTGTTAATGCTTGTGTACCGTAAAAATGTGATTTTTTTGTGGGGGGACAATGGAGGAGCGGGTGGGGATGGGAACCAATGGGAAGTCAGTTGAGGGAAGTAAAAAGCAGCCCCAAGGGAAAGAAATACAGTGGACGAGCGGAAATAGAACAGATGCCACAGGGAGCCACACTGAGTGGGGTGGGGGATGAAAAGAAGCATACAAGTGGAAGAGAGCATTATGACACGCAGGAGGGAAGGAAGCACATGGTCGTGAGACAACAAAACAGCATGCGTGGGGAGAGAAACTCATGAGAAGACATCTGGAAAGCACAAGTACTCTCGGAGTTAATGGGGCGGTCACCTTGGGTAAATCAGACAGTAATGGTGCGATTTCACTGGAACTCCTAAAAATAATATGGCAGTCACTGGTGTCATTTTAATTGACATTCGCAATAGCTTGTGAACAGTTGTCATAGCATACATTGGTATTGTTTTTACCGATATTGATATTGTTAGGCATTCCTAGGTTATGACATACATTGACATCACTTTTACTGGTAACAACATTGTCATTTGTATATGGATTATGGCATACATTGACATTGCTGCTGCTGGTATCATCTCAGTTGTGCAGGGATAGATTATGACATACGTTACCATTGTATTTAAGAGCATTAGCATTGTCATATGGGCGCAGTTTATGGCCTTGGTAGATCTGTACCCTATACTAGGGATGTGGTAAATGTACCAAATGGGAATATGCCAATTCAACCATGTTAAGAGGGGGGCATAGGCCCTTTACTACTGGTTAGCATTAATAGAGTGCACAGACATCTAAATCCAGCACAAATCTATGGTCGAGTAAATGGTGATAAATCTGGGGTGACCAGGCTTAAAAAGCGGCTATCCTACAATCACCCTACAGAATTATTTTGATACTTGTGTAATATGCAGCACCTAAAGCACAATGCACATGAAACATCATGGGTGCAGGGAAATAGCACCACAGTTAGGGTGACTGCTCAGGTTTTACAAGGCGGAGGCTGGTATGTCCTCCCTCCTCTAGGGTTACATTAGCATTAGATTTATTGGTATTACCATTGTCAGACCTGCACACATCATGGTACTCACTGATATCGTATTTACCCACTCCAACAAAGGCTTTATATGACCTGAATAAGTACAGGTTTTGTGATGTTTTCGATACTTTTGAGATACAAGGGCTGCAATATAATCTGTGTCTTGAAGGTGATAAATATAATTGTAAAGTGATAAAAATGATGGTAAAGACTATTTGTTTTTAGGTCTCGTGTAAGGCAGCACATGCGCTGCATGAGCTGTCTCAGCGAGACCTAAAATAATCTGTATGTTGGCTTAACCGCCATGTAATTTGTTTTTCCTCTTGCGATTGGTTGACCTGTGGCATTGCTTTTGTTATCTTGCTTTCTGTTGGCTGTTGATCCATTGCTAACTTCCTTGTAGTCCTGAAGCAGAGGCGCCTAACTACAGTTCTCCTCCACTCTGCTGGCACTTCTTTTAATTGTCTGCAGTGTGCTTATTTATTTTGGAGATAACCCCCTGTCTGCTAACTGGAGACTCTGCTTTGTGGGATTAGCCTCTGTAACTAGAGCAGCAGCGCGAGAGCTTTATGGTTGCCATAAATCACCTCATCTCCCCAGGGCATCCCACACCACCTCCAGCAAGTTGCAGCTGAAGAATGATAAACAAGATGATTTTAGAGGGATGGTGGAAGCATTTGTGTGCCATGACTCTAGCTATAAAACACACGCAGCATTCAAAACCTTTAGTCAAACATGGTTATCCTTTTAGAAATGCTTCCAGTACATTTTCTTTCTGGGTGAAACTGCAGTTTCTAAACACAGCTATTAGATGCCCCCACTTGTTACACATAATAGCCTTACAGTGAGCCATTTTAAGTTTGATTATCCCATAGCACGTAGAAAACAGAGAAGCGATTTACAAAAAAAGTATAAAAAAGTAAAAGAAATTACATCTATACTGTTCACGCTTTATTTTTGTTTGTTTTTTAAGTCGGGCTTGTGCGTCAAGCACGGCAGGCACTTCAAGCTCTAATGAAGAAGTATATTTTCAGACACTGACACGCACTATGTTGCACTGATTGATGGAGTCGCTGAAACACACTAGGAGGGGAGATCACTGCAACAGTGAGACACTAGCCCTTGCACTAGTGGCAGAGACACCAACATCCACACTCAAAAAGAGAGACGCCGATGGTCCCCGAGATAGGGAGACACTGACATGCACATTAGGACAGGGGGCACTGAGACAGATGACACCGACACACACACTGTGACAGGAGATGCTGGCACAACACATTGTGTCAGAGAGACAGACACAGCGCTTGGACAGAAGACCCTGGGACAAGCACTTGGCACTTTTAAAACACTAACAAGCGCACACAGGACAGAGAAACACTAGTGCGTGCACTATTAGTGAAGCATTAATTAACACCTAAACAGATTTGGAGTAAGATCGCAACAGCGGAACCCATGTAGAGTCCTCGGGACATACCGCACACTGAACCCACAGTCTACAATCTGCATATCAGGGGCAAGCAAAAGTGCCCAAAAAGGTCCTGGATTTTGTGGCGCTATACATATATTGTCTAACGATAAGCCAAAGCACCCCCGACTGAGTCCTGGGCGTGGCTTTGCTTTGATACAATGGCAACACCAACCCAAACACACAAGCAAAATGTTCAGATGGCCTAGGGGCATAAAACGGGTTTCATCTGAGGGATGTGGGGTCTGTAAAAAAGATTAGGTTTCATTTGCCTTTAAAACACCCTACAAGCGTTCCCTGATCACAGTACGTACTCACACCCGCAAGCCTTTCTTCTACAGCCACTTTTCTTTACCACTGTGATCAGCCCTACAGGAATAGTGGTTGGAGCGTTAATGTCGGACCCTCTACCCCCAATGACCTCAACGGGGAGCCACAGAGCCCAGAGAGCTGAAGCCCCGTTACTCTCTTAGGAACGAAGTGACTAGCAGTGCAGCAGGAGCACTGACACCGTGGACCTGGGTGTGAGGGTACCAGACCCCCCTGCCCGGGCCGAACCTTGTCTACCAACAGTAAGACCCAGTCGAACATGTCAAACATGTGTCCAGCCTGCGGAGCCTGGGCTCACCTGGGATGTAGACCTTGCCCCGCTCCTCGTCTGGCAGCTCTCTCCACTTCCTCCTGCTGTTGGACGCCGAGGATTTCTTGATCAGGAAGGCCCGTGGCATGTTTCTTGGGGTGTCGGGCAGTGTGAGGACTTCTACTCGGGGTGTCGCACTCCTCCATCTAGAGCCTCGTGGCAGTTGTAGGGGTGTGTACAGGGAGTGCATCTTGCATTTTTACTTGTTGATTAGGTGCTATATTGAGTAGGCATTAGTTGATTGGGCACTGTGTTCCAAACTGTCTTACGGTGGATGTTTTTTTCCACAAGAAAATTTCGGACTTAGTTAGATTTAGTAACCACACAGGTCAACTCAGAGGATACACAGCAGTTTGCAACTACCTTATGTTCATCTTGTCCAACACAACTGCCCGCTCTCAAGAAAGTGTATATTGATATGGTTAAAACCACTATGCAAGGGGTTGGGCCTTAGATGTCACAAAATGGCCCTACGGGTCCTCTGCACTGATACGTCCTCTATTGCTATGGTGTGTGGGGTAGCTATATATTTGGGTAGTGCATGGCAGACACGTATAAGGAGGGCCAAGTCTACCCCCCATCTAACCTAACCGCCAGTTGGCCCCAAGGCTGGAAGTGTCTTTTTAGGTTTCGTAACCTGGCGAGGGGCGAAGCCACTCCCAGATCGAAATCTGTTGTTTCTAATAGTGAGGTTAGGACAGCCTCTGTTTCCAATTGGCTAGCTCCATAAATGGAGGCTAGCCATTGGGAGGCAGAGGCTGTCAATCGCGTTTTCTCTCGAAAACGCGATTCGGGGGCGTTTCTGGTGCTTTTTTTAAGCCCCGCCCCTTTGTCCCGGGCCGCGATGCGATTGGCTGCCGGCCCGGGACACCCCCGTGACGTCATTCCCGGGCCGCGCTGTGATTGGCTGCCGGCCGGGAAACCCCCGTGACGTCAGCCAATCACAGCGCGGCCCGGGACCTGACTTGTTTTTCAGTGTCTTTTACTTTCTTAGGCACCAATATTAGTAGTCATGCCGATAAAATATTAGTCAGGTAGGTGTCTACATTAGCTGCATCTCACTTTAACAATGTGTTTATTCTCGTCTTCGTATAAGTATATAAATTGCGGAGTTTTAGTGAACAATTCATGTTAAACTTTCGAACTAAAGGGCGCTATAAATTTACCAAATAAAAACAGGGAACTGATAATTTCCCTACGTATGAAATGGACTGGCCTGTTAAAACCGCTGTACTCGCAGGGGCAGCCCCTTCCACCTATATTCCCTCCCCTTTCCGTTGCCCGCCATTTCACTACCGCCTCCTACTACCCGAGCTGCCTGCAATCTAAACAGAGAACAAGGAAAGAAAAGGACGAGGAAGGGTTCCAAACGGATAAGGTGCAGCGTCGACTTAACCTGTAAGTAGAATAATACCTCACCAGATGCTGTGCTCACAACAGTAGACCGCGTCCACTGGGGCAGATATAAATAACTTTGGTTCTTTACCAAAAACGAACAAATGCTCCCTGTGCTCTTCTTAAGAAACAAATACCGGGTTATGTGTTTAGCCAATGAATGACATGCTTGCTGCATTGAGTACGTCGTATTCCCCACAATAAGATGTGATTGCAAATGAGTGAAAATGCGTGTGCTTTAATAGTTTTGTCATGTCGTTTCAAGGCCGTGATATTTTACGCACACATTTGCAGTTTGTTGTGTTTGATGCAGAAGCGGGTTTTGTGAACTGTCCTCCCCAAAGGAGGTCCGAATGGAGGGCGCCATCTCCTCTGCTGCACACACGCTGCAATTCCCGCCTCTTAACGTAAAGGAAGGTACAGTCTGAGGCCCACTCTGCTTTAAGAACCGATTAAATACAGACGTCCCGACCCCCTCCCCTCTTGCGAGCGACACCTTTTATTCTTTTACAGTATACCCCTTTTAATAGTTTCAGTTCTTTTCTTCACCCCTTCCGCTTTTCAGCCCCGCCTCCTCCGTGGCCTAGCCGAACCTGCATTTATTTTCATGAAAAAAATGAAATGACGCGCCACGGGTGGGCTTGACGTATTAATTATGCTGGCAAAATATTTTGCATCGCGTTTCAAGCAACCCCCTACGGTAATCTGAGTTTATTTTTCGTTGTGACCTCAAACAATAAACACGCCCTGCGTCCGCGCTGTAAAAAAAAAAAACGCGCCGTTCTTTCAATTGGTCTGGTTTTGTTTTCTTTCTCAAGATTGTTTGAATTAAACAAAAAAATCAGTTTCATGGTTACCCTAAATCTGATTCGACCTCTTTTCTCCCCCCTCCCTTTCCAACAGACTCCATTTTCGAGGTTATAGGCGGCGTCGAGGGGGGAGGGGCACATTGGACGGACCCATGTTACCTCTATACAAACCAGAATTTAAAGTAAAACTACAACATTTTGCAAAGAACAAGATGCTGTGCGTTCCACGCGTACTGCGGGTATATAATACTTTGCCTAGATCAATTTTCTAGTCCTCTCGTTTAGCTAGAAGCAGTATTTGTCAAATCAAGTATGTATTTTCATCGTACTGTGATAGTTCAAGCCAGCTCAGCTGAACACTTAAGGCCCTCATCTCGGCCTCAGGGGTCATTGCAGTAGCTGTCGTTCACCCATTGTGTCATGGCGGACTTCTTCCGGATTGCAGCGAGACTGGTGGTGTGATTGTGCGCCAGAGTTACACTTCCCGTTTCAGCTGATTGTATTATTAAATGCTAGATTGTGTCTCGCCTGGTTGTGCGTTTTAACCGCGTCATTGTCTCCGAGTTAAAATGCCCATGTAGTCACGTTTAAAACGGTGCTTTTCAAACCACCTTAACAACTATGGTAATTATTTTAAACAAGGCTATTTTGGGGAGTAAATAACTCAAAATGATTTACCGTGTTATAAGATTCTTTTTTTCTAACATGATGCCTCACTTTAAGAGCATAATTTCGCCAAATCGGACAACTGTCTCTGCCAGTCGCAAATTAGCACTTTTAGCAATTAACGGCGATTTATTTATTATGTTATTTGCTAGTAGTGCTCTAGCACCCCGGACTTGAATACTGTGATAATGTAGAAAGCGAAACTGCAACCAACGGCAGGCACTTAAAGGGCGACTAGATTTTTTTTAAACCATAACAGAGGACTTCTCACAAACATAGAAATAGGACTACTATTTGCATCCATGGGGCGACATGGAAATGCTTAATTAACAGTGCAATCAACATTGAATATACAAGCAACGAGGCACTAAGGGGCCATTATATGCTCACAGTATCTTCTTTGCTAATTAAATAGTTTTCGGTTGAGGGCAGCTAACCAATTAAGTAAGTATCGAAACACATGTAAACTTGCTTCCTGTGTTCAGTCGTCTGAAAACCGGACGTGTTAAATACTCTGAAATCTTCTATGACAGATGGTAAACAATAGAGGCATGGCCAGAAAATCAGGGTCGCCTGGTCACCTATACACTTTGGTATGCTGAGCATTTGATATGCTGAGCATTTGAAAAACATAAATGGTTGTGAAAGTAAGTGGCAAGAAAAATAACGTGGGCTAAAAGCTGGCATTCGTAACCCGTCCAGAAAAGCCTTTGTCCTTTAGTTATACCTAGGGCCATTTTCTGAAATAATACCAAAATGTACCTAGAAAAAATAGTCTGTCGTTATTTCCTGAATCATTAAATTTTTAGGATAACATTTGTTATATTATTGATGTAGCTGTGGTGTATTTTATGGAATAGCTGTTTCTTCATTAAAGGTCCTCATGAAGGAATAGTTCTCTGATTTCTCTACTCTTTCCTTTTAGCTCTACCAAAGATCCATTGGAGGACCTTTGATATTGCTATTGCTAACAGAAAGGCTAATGACCTATGGGCCCCTCATTATAGTATTTACGTTTCCTATGGAAATGTAAAGGTTAGTGTGGGATCAGCGCCGGATTTAGACTTAATAAGGCCCTAAGCTATTTGAAATATGGGGCCCTTTATAAGTCCAGATATTCTATGTGACTATGTCAGTGACAAATATTATTTTCAGATACCTAGAGGGTTAAACTGAAATACAATTAAGAAGTATATTGATAGTGAAATAATACATCTTTAACTTAAAACCATTTTTATACATAACAAACTTAAAAATGCAAACTCTGGTAAAAAGAAACAAAAGTTGTTTTAAAAGGCACAATTTACAAAGGCTTATTATCTAATCTCTTGAAACATGTTATAAGGATTAAGGAATTATATTAAAGTAAAATATTTTCTTTCTTGCCTTTGCCAGAGCAAAGTCACTGATGACATCATCAAATGATAAACTGCGTAGTTTGTCGCTGTCTATGCACATGAGACTGAGGGAACATAATTTATCTTGAGTCATAATTTAATACAATCAAAACAAAATAATATGTATTTTTTAATGTCCAGTTCTTTCAAATATATATGTAATAACAACAAATTATAAGAGCAGGCAAGCACTTTGGATATAACATTGGCGGCCAGCGTGTTAACTAATTAACTGGAATTATGTGACAGGGAAGGACCACAGTGTGTGGCATTGGTTTACTAATTGTGCTGCAATTAAAAAACAAGCATTTACAATGCAACGGTTTCGCCTTTGGAAATGTTAAAGCTATTTGCAATGTAAATGACAATGGCAATTATTTATCTGTTTTCAAAACCAACACATAAATACAAATGTTGTCATTTACAATGCCAATAACTCAAACTTTTCCAAAGGCGAAACCGTTGCATTGTAAATGCTTGTTTATGGTTTTCATGAAACTGTTTTTAGGGCATATCTTAGTAATTTTAAAAATTGAGTAGTATCTGATGCTGTATGTTTACATAGGATTGGTGGGTCCCTGCACTTCTATCTTTTCAATGTACTGTATAAATTGTACACTTATATCTTAGTAATTTTAAAAATGGAGTAGTATTGGATGATGTATGTTTACATAGGATTGGTGGGTCCCTGCTCTTTTATCTTTTTAATGTACTGTATAAATTGTACACTTTTATGATGAATTTTTTATCGAATAAAGTAATCTACTACTACTGTATATTGAACACAAACTTCTGGGGTGCGCTGCAGGATGTTCTTACCTCTGACACCGTATAAAATGCCCGCACTCTTTCACTCATGCTCCTGGTTACTGACAGTATTTGCATGTCTTTACATTTAAGTCATCCCTTAAGCTGTGCCACTGTGAAGGAGCTCACATTGATGCAAAGTAAAAAGATGTTACAGACAAAACTAGAGCTGCAGCGAAAACTTGAAGCTTCAGCAGGCAGCACCTCTTCTTATCCAATAACAAGAAATGTGACACGCCTGTCACATGAGTTGCTGTAACATAAGATGTTGTGAAATCAGGACTAAATTAAAAAAGTGGAATTAGGCAAATGTATAAGTAGCAAGTTTTATAGCTAGCTCATTACATTAATGCACCCCCTGCATCCATCTGTGTACAAAACAAAACATTCTATTTGGTGATCCTCCTTAATGTGGAAAGAAATGTGCATGCTTCATTTTTAGGTTGAGCCTGTGCAGCGCATGCTCTGCTCTACAGCATGCTGTATTGGAGTATGGAATAGAAGTCCCGCCCACTCTCTGACCATATTCGTCATTGGCTTGTGTCATTACCTTTTGTAAATGCTGGCTTCTGATTCGTTTAACAGGCTTTGTTAGTCCCTCCTTAGTACCGCCTTGTCTTCATTTGTAACCTCACATGAGGACTGGCCCTTTTACTTCGGTTGTTACACGTTAGGTCTTTTTTTGCCTGTAAGCACTATTTTCTTTAATGAGTTTCTCCGACATGCTTTCCTGCAACATTCAGTGCATCATGCACGCTTTCACTTTCTGAGCACCCCGGGACAATGGCAGTCGCTTCTTTGAATAGGTCTCGCATTTACAAGAGCTTGAGCTATTGGCATTGTAAATAACAATGCCTTTTATTTATGTGTTAATTAGCAAAACAGATAAATAAAAGGCATTGTCATTTACAATGCCAATAGCTTAAACTCCCGCAAATGCGAGACCTATTGCATTGCAAATGCATGTTATGATTCTACTGTAAATTAAAACAAAGTATGCTTTTCTATATAAGTCTGATGTTGGTTATTGTAATAATACATCTATCAATGTAATGTAACTGTGAAAACATTGTGGGTCTTTCCCCTACTGCAAAAGATGAGTTGAACGAAACCTCAAAACAAAGACAAGTAAAAAATCTATGGTTTTGCCCTCAAATTTAGTGAGAGGAGAAATGTGCATGACAAAACATCCCTTAGGACGTATCATTTTGAGCATACTGTGGATTTGTGATTCCTTTGTTTGAGAATCACTGTAAGAAATGTGATTGTTATTAGGGGAGGTGACTGCCCAACTCAAGGAATAATCACAACCCTTGTCAGGGTGAACCCTCCAAATCTCTAAATTAATCTGAGCTCAATCCCCTGGTAACTATGGCACAGAACAGACAGGCTTAACCTAGAGCAATGTGCAAAGTATTTATGCAGTACAAAAGCAGTTATAAAGTCGAAATGCAAAACAATTAAATACCAAATTGAATTAGAAAAATAGAGCGGGGGGCGTGGCTTAGCGGGCGTTGATGGCGGACGTGGCTTGCTAGAGCTCCAGCCGGCCCGAAGATTATCCTTTCTATTCTCCTGGCCCCCGGACCCGAAAAGGGCATTAAGTTTGGGGTGATAGTGGTGTAAGATCCTGGGAATCATCCGGTGCCGAGAGCGGCGCTCCGGGACCCTTCAGAGCGGCGTGACACGTCGGAGCAGCGAGCGGCCTGGTGCCGGCCGGACAAGCCGGGGCCTCGATTTTGGAGCACCTGATCCGGAGGGCTCGCCCGGAAGCCGGCGGCGCCGCACCTCGGTCAGGACCAGGGCCTCCCTGCAGCCAGCGAGCCATCGCGGAGTCCCCTGCCTCTCCCCATAGTACCGGCTGCGGGGACGGCTGCCCAGGGACCGCCGCGGAGGAGCTGCGGCCTACCTGGCCTGGGCGAGGCCGGGGCCTCGAGTTTGGTGACCCCCGCCTGGAGGCACCATCGCCTACCCTGGAGCCGGGAGTGCAGGCGCAGCGGAACCCCGGGAGCTGAGGGATCAGAAGTGCGCTGGGCCCAGTCTACTGCCTTCCCCACACCAGTGGTCGCCGGAGCGGTGGACAGAAGACCTGTGGATAGACCCGGCGGGGCACGTGTCTGCGCCGAGGCGAGTGGGCCGGTGGACCCGGCGTGGACCTGGCGTCGGCCCCGCAGTGGGGTCCAACAAACCGTGAGTGTCTTTCCCTCCCCCCCCTGGTGCAGCCCCCCCCCCCCTCCCATCGCATTGCAGTGACTGCTGGGGGCGCGGAGCCGAGTGAGCCGATTGGGGGCCCTGAGCAGGCTGCCGGGCCTGGATATCCCCGGACTATTGTGGGGGCTTGCGAGGTGCACCAGTGCGGGTGGAGGTGGAGGACACGTGGGGAAAGGTGCCCCGGGTGGTTCTCGCTCACGCTGGACTTTGGACTACCGGCTGGGGTCTGCGGAGACGAGTCGTGGGGCCCCCCCCCCCACCTCACCCTGGGTGGACGGAGACGGTGAGCGGGAGGAATATATCGCCTGCGAAGGGGCCTGGACAGTCAACTAAACTTGGCAATTGTCGGAGGTGGGGACTGGCCCGCTGAAAGGATCCGCTGTTGAGGCCACTCTTACCGGACTTAGCCTTGGCCATGACCAGAGGGGGGGGGTGGACCCGCTAAGCAGGGGCCCATCGACAAATTCACGGAACCGCATGGCGGCCCCGGAGCGCAGGGCGGCCAGGGGCCAGATAACGCGGCGCTAATGGCAGCTATCACCCAATCGAGGGACATGCTGGACACCAAGATTGGGGCAGTTGGGGCGGATGTGACCCTCCTGAGACAGGACCTGCGCAACGCTGTGGCGCGAATAACTGAGACAGAGTCCAGGATCTCCGTGGTGGAAGATGACGTTGGGACCCTGAAAAAGAAAGTGGCGGAGATGGAGAGTGTTCAAAAGGGCCTCGCACTTCGGGTGGAGGATGCCGAAGGACGGGCGCGCAGAAATAACCTTCGCTTCGTGGGTTTTCCGGAGGACTGTGAGAAGGGTGGCATGGAACGCTTCCTTTCCCAATGGCTGGAGAGCTGGCTCCCCCCGGATACCCTGTCCCGCTGCTTTGTGATTGAACGCGCGCACCGGGCCCTGACGCAGAAACCGCCGGTAGGTGAACGACCCAGGCCGGTGATCGCCAGGATACTGAACTTCCATGACAGAGACACCATTCTGCGGGAGGCGAGGGCCAAAGATTCTCTGTTATTTGAAAACCATAAGATCATGATCTTCCCCGACTACACCAAGAAGGTGCAACAACAGAGACACTCTTTCCTGGCCGCCAAGGCAAAACTTAGGGGCCTGAAGATTCAGTATTCATTACTCTTTCCGGCCCATCTACGAGTGGTCTTTCAATCCCGGACTCACTTCTTTGAAACACCAGAGGATGTCTTCAAATGGACGGATGAAACGGTGAGGGTCAGGCCTCATGCCCAACCGGGCCTTGATCCGGGACACATGAGCGACTCATCGCAATCCCAGGGCGAGCGGACCGCCCGAAGCCAAAGGAGTAGGAAATCAAGATCGCGGCGGCGCACGGTCTCCAGCACTGAACCTAAGACTGCTGCGCCCACTGATCCAGACCTCTCGGGCGGCGAGGGCTGAGGGGCGATGGGTGGTCTGGCCCACCTACGAAGCCAGCTTCCTCGGCTGAGGGGAGTGATCCGCAGGTACATCGCTCTGTGGACAGCTGCACACTGAGTACACTGACACGCTTGGCTGGTTATTACACCAATTGTTGAGCCCTTGGAAAGGGTTCGGGGCGCTCCGTCACAGGGGCTACCTGCCTCCTACATGGTTGGGAGTGGTTGGGGGGACGGGGGGTGTTTAGCGTAGCGGGTGTTTGGGATCCATTGGTATGGTAGGCTTTGGGCGCTCTGTTTTGGGCCCGAGGTCGCCCATGCCGCGACAGATACTTCAGTGTTCTTTGAGGTATTGGGGGGGGGAGGGGGGCAGTTGGGGGACTTGGTTGGGGATACAGTGGTTGGGGCGGGTGGGGAGGTTGGGATGGCTGGGTGGGGTTGGTGGCCGGGGCGGGGGGGGAGGGCGGTGGGGGGTGTAGATGAGGTAGAAACAGTGTCTGCGTTACATAGGCGATTGTATGGTATGTGTGTGTGGCTCCAGGAGCCCAGGGCTCTTCATGTTCTTCCCATGGACAATGGTTGATGCCCAACGGTCAGGCCCCCAACGGGCAACGATACGAGTAGTGAGCTGGAATGTTCGGGGGATGCTGGATAAAATAAAGCGAGGGGCGGTGTTGCGGCTGGGGAAGAAGGAAGGGGCGGACATTCTCCTCCTACAGGAGACGCACCTCCGGGGCACCAAGACCCTCAGCTTGCAAAGATATGGATATCAACAAGTGTTTCATGCGGGCTTTGCGAGGGGGTCCCGGGGGGTGGCGGTCCTGATTCACCGTAGGCTCTCATATGTACACGATACGCAATGGGTCGATGCACATGGTAGATATGTGTTTGTCAAAGGAATGATTGGAGACGAGCCAATGATCTTCGGTAGTGTGTATGCTCCGCCCCCGTTGCAAGATGCACTTATCGAGAAGTTGTTCGAGGTGTGGGCTGCTATCCCGGATGTGCTGGCGGTTGTGGGGGGAGACTGGAACGATGTGATGGATGGACGGATGGACCGCTATAGGCCCGGTAGGGAACCCCAGGCTGCGACGCCGACGAGGCTTCACGGCTTAGTGCAGGGCATGGGTTGGATTGACACATGGCGCTATCAGCATGCTTTGTGTAGGGAATACTCCTATGTGTCGGCAGTCCACAAGTCCTTCTCCAGACTAGATTACTTGTTCGTGCCGCTCCCCTGGCTGGCGAGGGTCGCCTCCACGGCGGTTCTCCCCCGTGGTATCTCGGACCACTCCCCCGTGTCCTTGGACCTACTGTTGGACAAGAGGCGACAGCCTTTCCGATGGCGCCAGTCTGCGTGGCACCTGCAACAGGATAGCTATCGCTCACATTTACGCGAAGCCATTTCCAATTACTGGGCGGAGAACGACGGGCCGGAGGTGGATGCCGCCACCCAGTGGGAGGCGCTGAAGCCGGTGATCAGGGGGGTGGACATTGCTTGGTGTGCTGAGGCCCGCAGGACCCGTCTGAGAGAGGTGGATGAGGCAGCGAGGCGGGTACAGGACCTCGAAAGAGACTGTACTAGGAGTGACACTGATGAGTCTGTGGGGCAGCTCCTGCTGGCACAGCAATCATATTCGTCCCTGTTCCTCAATGAGGCACGGCAGCTTTGGCTGGCCACACAGAGCAGAATTTATCAGTGGGGGGATAAATCCAGCACCATGCTATACCGACTCTGTTAACATACCTTTCAAGCTCAGACTCTGCCGGGCATTCGAGATGAGCAAGGTGACCAGTTGTCGGCCCCTGAGGACATAGCGGCCAGTTTTGCACGGTACTACGCGGCTCTGTATGCCCCCCGAGAGGTCCTCCCCGCGGCGGACATTGATAAATTCTTGGCTGACCTCCCGCCGCGCGCACTCCCGGATGAGGTCAGGGATCACCTAGACCTCCCCCTATCCCTCGAAGAACTAGGCACGGCGCTTGGGGGTTTGAACTCTGGTAAAACCCCAGGGCCAAATGGGTTTCCATGTGAATTTATGAAAACCTTCCACCTCCAATTGGAGGGGCGCTATAAGTTGGCGCTGGAGGCAGCCAGAGAGGGTGGACGCCTCCCAGCGGACTGGCGGCATGCCGAAATTGTTGTTTTCTGTAAGCCCGGGAGGCCCCCTGAGCACCATTCATCGTACAGGCCGATTTCTCTTTGAAATTTTGAGGCTAAGGTATTGGCCAAGGCCTTGGCCAACCGTCTCCTCCCATACATCACTGATCTGGTGCACCCGGACCAGGCGGGGTTCATGCCCCATAGAGCGACCAGACATAACATTCGCCGCGCACAGGTGGTGGTGGAGACGGCCCGGGCCGCGAAGATCCCGACGGCGCTCCTCCTGGCCGATATTGATAGGGCGTTTGATTCCCTCAGCTGGGTATACCTTAAGGCGCTGCTGTCCCGCCTCAATCTCGGGCCAGTTTTTCTCTCGTATCTGAACCTGCTCTATACAGACCTGACCGCGTCGGTGAGAGTGGCGGGAGCGGCGTCCAAACCCTTCCCAATCGGACGGGGCACCAGGCAGGGCCGCCCCCTCTCACCCTACCTATTCGCTCTGGCCATGGAACCCCTGGCGGCGTGGGTGCGGATGGATGCACAACTCTGCGGGCTGGAATGGGCAATGGGCCCCTCTGATCGCATCGCGCTATATGCCGATGACGTCCTATTCTTCCTTACGGCCATTAATAGGTCCGGGCCCAGAGTACTAGAGATAATGAGGACTTTCGGGGAAGTTACAGGATTACACCTAAATGTGCAGAAATCTAAGCTGTGGGTGCTGGGCGACGACACGGGACTGGGTGCTTGGGCTTCGACGCTGCAGACTGCGGTGGGTGGCCTCAGGTATCTGGGCGTCTTTATCACGGACACTCCAAATGTGGCATGGGAGCGCAATGTGGTGCCCGTATGGGACAGAGTGCGCTCGGACATGAGAACCTGGTCCAGAATGCCATTGAACATTTACGGCCGGTCTGCGATCTTTAAAATGGTGGCCCTGCCGCGCCTCCTGTACCAGCTGCAGAACCACCCATGCCCTATAGCACCACAATGGTTTCGTCAGGTGAACGCTGCATTGAGTCATTTCCTCTGGGCCGGGGGTGTGGCGAGAGTAGCCCTCCGCACTTGCTTCCTATCTACGTACTGCGGGGGCCTAGCCACCTCCGACATTTTATCATACTATCAGGCGGCGCACCTACTGGTGCTTAACGACTGGTGGTATGGGGATCGGAGTGACCCGACTTATGCCCTGGAACGGTACCTGATGGACCCAAACACGGTTCACACCATCCTTTACTCGGCGGCTATCAGGAAAAGGCTCCCCATGGTCACCCAGGTGGTCTTCCGTGTGTGGCGCGCAGCCCTGCACCGCATGGGGTGGTGAAACAAATTGACGCGGGAGACCCCGCTGTGGCAAAATGGACGACTACCAGCGCTGGCGTCCCTGCGGGGATTCGAGGGTTGGGATGCTATTGGCATATCTGCGCTCGGCCACGTCATGAGGGGCACCACCCTTAAGTCTTTCCAGGCTTTGAGGGAGGAATATGCCATGCCCAAGACCCAATTCTTTAAATATCTGCAGCTGCGTCATGCGCTCTCTCCATCGCTGGTGGGATTAGAGTCCCTGCCCGAGTTTAGCCCCCTAGAGGCCAAGGTATTTATGGGGGAATTGGAGGAAAAGAAAATTTCCAATATATACCAGACCCTGGTCACACACTGCTCCTCCTCCCTGGATGGGCTACGCGCGCCGTGGGTGAGGGATATTGGAGCGCTCGAAGAAGAAGACTGGAGGGAAGCCCTAGAAGCCCCTAAGGGGGCTGCTATTGCGATGCGTCTCCGCTTTATTCAGTTTAAATATTTACATAGGGCCTATTTTACCAGAGAACGGCTGTGGAAAGCAGGTTTGATTGCCTCCCCTGAGTGCTTGAGGTGCGGACGGGAAGTTGGGACGTTTGTTCACACTGTGTGGTCATGTGCAAATCTGGCGAGGTACTGGATGGGTATCTGGGACTGCTTGGATGAGGTCTTGGGCTGGGACCTTCCCCGATCACCGCAACTCGGTTTGCTGCATATTATGGAACAGGTGGGGGGCAACATCTACAAACGCCACCTACTGGTTTTGGCCCTCACAGTGGCTAAGCGAGATATAGCCAGGGCCTGGAAGGACCCCAGGGCCCCTTTGTTGGAGGTTTGGAGACGGGGGTTGGACTTTTGCATGGGGTTGGAGCGTCCTGTCTTTGAGGCCAGGGGATGCCCTCGGAAGCATTTTAAGATATGGAAAAGATGGGCGGACTACAGAGGACTGTGGCTGGAATCACCGACAGCCCAGGACACTGGAGAAGATCTATAGCAGTTGCATCCTGGGTGACAGGAACACACACATCTTGTATTACCTAGCTTTATGCCTTTTAGGTTAGCAGACACTGTAGGGGGAAAGGGGTGGGACCGGGGGGGGGGGTGGTAGGGTGTTGGGAGTTTGGGGGGCGGGTACCTAATCCAATATTGCTTGTACTGACTGCATATCCTTTTCATGCCTCGGCTCATTAGTCCTACAATGTAATGTGGGACGGTGTCCCCCCCCTTTGTGTTTTGTCGGTACTTCAATAAAATTTTGTTCTGGAAAAAAAAAAGAAAAATAGAGCAACATTTAATAAATAAAATGACACCGAAATGTCAAAAATTCTTAAAGAGGAACCAGAGGTATGAAGTGTTAAAGTTTTAGGTAGGAACAGCTCCAAGTAGCATACAGTGTCAATAATAGTCATTGGTTGCGGTAGACTGGGACCAAGGAGCAATTTGACGTTGACCGCAATGGAGGAGGAGTTGGATACGACAAGCATCTTAGCCCAGGTCAACGATTTTATCTTCTGACTTTAGTCTTTTTTTTTTTTGTTTAAATGTCTTTATTGGGAGTTTCACATTTCATGGTACATAGTTGCACATCATTATTACCACATGATGGGCAGGCAGGTGAATGGTATCATTGCATCCTGGAACAACCATCACATTTTATATTTAACATCACTTATAAGAAATAGCAAAATGAAATGGAAATAACACTTCAGGTGGGCTATAATTTGTAATGGTAGATTGCCTGGTGCTTGCTGCCTGCAAATGTGGGTTTCCCCGGGTCGTGGTCTGATGTTCAGTCCCCAAATCTATCCCCGTACACCTCCTTATATATTGTCCATGGTTGTGTTCCCAAGACGGATGAGCCGACTATATAGGTGTCTGGGGGAAAACGTAGAACTGTAAACTGAGGGAGGTGAGGGGAGCCTACGGATCGGATCGTGGTGATTGCCCAGTTTGTGGCGGATTCTGGTTTGCTAGTCAATGAGCTGTGGTGTTAGTGTTAGTGGCGAGAGGAAAGAGGAGCTCAGGGGGGGTGGTTGCGTCTCCCATCAGGGGACCTGGGTGTAAGTCTTGTGGGGCCCAAGTATACAGTCGACTCTGCGTATCGCGTGGCTGTTACATGGTGGTGTTTGTTTGTGCTATGGGGGACGGGGACGGAGTTTCGGATAGGGATTGTGTGGTCGTGGGTGATTCCTCTGGTGTTGCTTCTTGAACAAATTGGAACAGGAGTTGTGCCCATTCATGGAGATGGGGGGTTTACGTATCCCTTTCACCTCCTCATCTCTTAGTGTTTCTTCCTCTGCTGTCCCCCACTTTTTTACGGCGCCTATCCAGGCTGCTTCTGGGGGTCCTGCTGGGGCCCTCCAAAGCATGGCTATTCCACGTTTCGCTAAAAGCATAGACAGGGATGCAAACCTGCATTGCACCTTTTCTGTCTTCCGCCTGCGGAAGACGCCTAGGACGCACGCCTACCACGTAGAGATGTTCATGAGGTTGACTGTAGCCCTTAGGATCTTATGTACCCTGGCCCAATACTCTTGGATTGTGGGGCATTCCTGAACATTTGTTTAAAATTCGCCTCAGGTGCCTGACATCTGGGGCATGCAAAATGTGTATCGGGGTAAAAACGGTGGAGCCGGTGAGGTAAGTATGCACAATGTAAAATATTGAATTGGAGGATTTTGAAACGTGCATTCCTAGAAACCTTCTTTGGGTATTCTAGTGCCTTTTCCCATTCCTTATCATGAAGCACTCATCCTAACTCGTCCTCCCATTTCTGGCGTAGGGCTTGTAAAGGAACTGTGACCAATTCCGGAGCGTTTTTTAGTGCCAAGTGACTAAATGTCTCTCCGCGCCCATACGCTGAATTGTGTGTAGAACCGGATGTGTTGGTGGTTCCCCCTATGTGAGATCCCAGTAGTGCCGGGCGCTCTCTACTAGTAGCCTATGTACAAGGAATTGTCCCGGGGGAGCTCGTAGCCTTCCCTCAATTGAGCATATGTTTTCAGCTGCCTATCTTAGAACAGGGACTCTACCTCTGTCACCTTGTGTTCAGTACCTATCCGGAGGGTGCCTGTGGTGTAATATTTCTCCCGTTGAGGAAATCCTACCAAGGGGAGCAACAGGGAGTAGAGGGGCCGACCCCTTGACATACGGTGTATAGGCATCATGCATTTGCGGGCTATCGATACCTGTAGGGGATGTGTACACGTAGGCTTGGTACCTGGGATCAGTAATCTCCGGAGGGCTGGGAGAGGTATCCGGCCGTCGTTAGAGAAGGTCTCTTCTATGTGGCGCTCTGCCGTCCAATGGGACAGCCACTGAAGCTGAGCTGCTAGGAAACATGCTTCAAAGGAGGGTGCTCCCAGACCTCCCTGCGTTGTGGCTATTCTTTTTAGTCCCAATCCACCCATGTAGTACACTACTAAATCCCTCCAAGACATCAGGGGAGGCATTTAGAGACTCACAGGGTGGCAGGAAGAGGCCAACAGGAGGGCCCATTCCAAGTCCAGTTGCGATACCTGCCAGTTGCAGGCAAAAACGGCCTCTTGTACATTGTTGTGTCCCTGTTATTTTAACATGTCGTCAGCCTTATGACACTTGGAGGCCACTTCTTTGTCTTGGGTACAAAAGAGAGCCAGCCAGTGCTTCAGGGCTCTTCTTAGGATACAGACAGCAGGGTCAGTCCTCTTATGATCTTCCGCCATTTTCAAGATGGTGAAAGTCTTCGGCCACACGAAACTTCGGCTGTGAGAGCTGGGATTTGTCATGGGAGTGTACTGTGATAATCCTAGAGTCCTCCCACATCTAAACCTAAATCCAGTTTGGTGCAGTCACTGTAACCACAATTAAACCGCTGGTAAGAGAGGCCGCTGAGGCTCCGTGCATTTACTGGTGTAATTGTAAACTTTTAACTTTTCTGTTGTGTATTCTACAGTCTACCTGGCCGGCTCTTTGGGCTATGTAATACTGGTCTTTTGTTGATTTTAATAACAATTTACCTGCACATGATCGCCGCTCTTCGGCGCAACGTTCCCTCATCTGCATAAACATTGTATTTTTGCTCCTGGCGCCGATCCGCCACGGCTTGTGCCGTTTGCAGCGGCGGTGGCCACACGAGCGCGACTTTTGTTCCGCCCCTACATCCTCACTTCCGCCCTGCTGGCTAATTGGCAGGTTAGCGGACTAGTGACTGGAATAATTATTACTATTTAAATCCAGTGTAATCGTCAGTCGGGGCTAACAGCTGGTAAGAGAGGCCGCTGAGGCTCCGTGCATTTACTGGTGTAATTGTAAACTTTTAACTTTTCTGTTGTGTATTCTACAGTCTACCTGGCCGGCTCTTTGGGCTATGTAATACTGGTCTTTTGTTGATTTTAATAACAATTTACCTGCACATGATCGCCGCTCTTCGGCGCAACGTTCCCTCATCTGCATAAACATTGTATTTTTGCTCCTGGCGCCGATCCGCCACGTCTTGTGCCGTTTGCAGCGGCGGTGGCCACACGAGCGCGACTTCTGTTCCGCCCCTACATCCTCACTTCCGCCCTGCTGGCTAATTGGCAGGTTAGCGGACTAGTGAGTCTCTATCCCTGAGTATTTTATGACGTAATGGCGGAAGCGCAGCGGGAGCGCCGACTTCGCACCGAAGTCGTGCCAAAGTCCTGCCCGTCTGCGCCCGTCTGCGCCCGTCTGCGCCACGACGGGACCAGGGGCTACTCCATCTGCTCCCGGTTACATAACATATTCCCGCACTGCCTTACTTAGGTTACGTCGACCTCCTTGTACTTCTGCCACCATCTTGAACTATTGACTATTTGCTCGACCTGCACCCTTGCATTAGACTCTATCTCCCCGGTCACAGATTGTTTGTCCTCTACTTTCTGGATTACTCCTCCCTCCACGCATCATGCTCCCTCCACCTTCCATAAAACCTGTTCTTCCTTGAATTTTATTAGCATTAACTGTCGCTCTCTCTCGAAACATAAGAGAGATATATTTGATCTCTTAGTGACAGCCAGCCCAGCAGCCATGTTTTTAACTGAAACGTGGCTAAATGAGAACTCTGGCCCTGACATCGCCATGGCTCTCCCCAATGATTACCCCTATGTGGGGCGTAATCGGGTTCTCAAAGAGGGCGGAGGTATCGCCATCATTTTCAAGAGAGAATTTTCTTGCAAATGGGAAGACCTTGATTTTCCTAATTGCGAAGCTGGTCTTTTTAAACTTCTTCTTTCTCCCCATTTTACCTTAACGGGTACGCTGATTTACTGTCCACCGGGCTTGGCTGGTGCTTGGGCCTCCTCTCTTCCCGAACACATTGCCCCTCTATTAGCACAATCCACAAATTTTCTTGTCATGGGTGACCTAAATATCCATTTCAACTCTGCTTCCTGCCCCATTACTTCACGCCTTTTACAGGATTTTGCAGCTTTAGATCTTCACTTACACAACTCCGGCCCTACGCACAAGGTCGGCAACCTATTAGATCCTATTATTTCTAATCTTACTTGCATTTCTTACCAATCTTCCTCTCCGGTTATTTGGTCTGATCACTTCATTATCAATTTTGCAATTAAGATATCTGCTCCTAATGCTTCTAGTACCGCACATCCTCATAAAGCTAGTAGGAACTGGAAACGATTAGACAAAGACAAATTAAACACCCTCCTTGCTAACTCGAAACCCTCGTTTTCCAGTGCGACTACTAAACAGGTGTCTGCTGTCAGCTCTTGGTTGACAACAGCCTTAGATTCTTGCCTCCCAACCCAAAGAAATAAATCGCAGATTCATCACCCTCCGGCACCCTGGTTTAATGATTTTCTTCGTCTAGAAAAATCTCGCTGCAAGAAACTGGAGCGCATTTGGCGCTCCAGTTATTGCACAGATCATAAAACAAAATACAAGGCTGCCCTCAAAGCTTATCACTCTGCTTGTGATACTGCCAGAGCTAACTTTGCCAATAGTACTATACTCGCCGCTCAAAATAGGCCAAAGGCCCTGTTTAAAATAATTAAAGATCTTTCAGGTGCCTCCTCCTTACCTAAAGACCCTTGTCTGGACACTGTTCAGTGCAATGCACTGGCAAACTTCTTCCTAGATAAAATTGACAGGATTTACGACACTCTTAATGCTACTCCTGCTGCATATTCTCCCTCTGATTATACACCTCCTACCCCCTTTCTTGCTGATGCTGCCAATCTAACGCCCATTGCTCCCAACTCCTTTCCTGGGAACCAATTTCCCCCATGCTTTTAATAAAATATCTTCAAAATATTAAATCTGGCTCCCCCCTTGATCCGATGCCTACTCAAATTTTGAGTACCCTGGACCCAGTCTTACTCCAGATTATTCTGGATGTTCTGAATGCTTCATTGATTGAGGCCACTGTTCCTAATGAATGGAAACACGCGATGGTGGTTCCATTGTTAAAAAAGGCTAACGCCGATCCAAACAACCCCTCCAATTTTCGCCCTAACTCCTTGCTCTCATGTTACTCCAAAGTTCTAGAGAAACATGTCAATTACTTACTTAGCTCTTATGTGGAAGCTTCTAATCTCCTTCACTGCTCACAGTCCGGGTTCAGGGCTGGCTTTTCCACTCAGACCACTCTTCTTGGTGTGTCGGAGACCATCAGAAGACAGGTGGACAATGGGGAGACAGTGGCACTCATTTTACTTGATCTGAGTGCCGCATTCGATACTGTCTCCCATTCCATCTTACTGTCCACCTTGAAATCTGTGGGTATTGGTGGACCCGCCCTGGCCTGGATTGCTAGTTTTCTTTCTGATCGCACTTTTCAGGTCTTTTCTTCTACTTCTGTTTCTTCTATTTTCCCCTCCCTTCACGGTGTTCCCCAGGGTTCTATTCTTAGCCCTCTCTTCTTTAATCTATATGTGAGACCTCTGGCATTCTTGGCAGAGCAAGCTGGTCTCACAATCTATTCTTACGCAGACGACACGCAAATCGTCTACTCTCTCTCCACCAATAAGCATCTTCCCACGTCCTCCCTACAGTCTGGATTGAAACACATATCTGACTGGATGTACAAACATAAATTAAAATTAAATGGGGACAAAACCGAGCTACTCCTGTTTGGTCCTGATACTTCACTCTGGGGCCCGCAACATTGGCCTCTCCAGATGGGCCCTCCACCAACTCCATCTGTGACAGCCCGCAATCTGGGGGTCCTCCTTGATAACCAGTTATCTTTTAAGCAACACGCTGTAAAAGTCTCCGCCACCTGTACCACCATCATCAGGTGGCTAAGAAAAATAACGTGGATGCTTCCAACTGACACCCTGAGGACTGTAGTCCAGGCTCTTGTCACCTCACGTATGGACTACGGGAACATTCTACTTTTGGGTGCCTGTAAGGAGGTAATAAAGAAATACCAGGTGGTACAGAACATGGCAGTTCGCCTTATTTGTAACCTCCCTGATCATCGACCACCATCCATCTGCGCAAACTTCACTGGTTACGAATCGAGAGCCGAGTAAAATTCAAAGCACTCTGCTTAATGCACCATATTAAGACCAGCAAAGCTCCGAAATATCTATCCTCTTTGGTGCAGCAATATGTTCCCTCCCGCACACTGAGGTCCTCCACTCAAAACAAATTCAAGATTCCTTGTGTTAACAGAGCTAAGATGGGCGGGCGCTCGTTCGCCTTGTTAGCACCTTCCTTATGGAACTCTCTACCCCAAACTCTACGTTCTGAAGGTTGTTATTTGACATTCCGTAAAGGAATTAAGACCTCGCTTTTTAATACCTAATCTGCATGTCTTTTATTCCTCACACTTAGCTTACCCTGTTGTTTTGCTTTAGCGCCGGGAAACCTCCGGGTAGCTGTGCGCTTAATAAATGTAATTATAATAATAATTATAATAATAATAAACCAAAAACCGAAGTAAGGTTTTCCAGCATCCAGACATTGGATACACAAAAGTTGTTTTGACAATTTGTTTCCCTTCCTTTCTAGTGCTCCCCCAGTGTTATAGGTAAAACCCAGAGACAGAAGTCTGATAGATCCAAAGTAGGGTTTTCCAGAAACTAGATGATGGATACACAAAAATTGTTTTGCCATATTGTATCCTTTCCTTTGAGTTGTGTCCCCAGAATAATTTGCAAATCTCAACAGACCTGTCAAGGAGGATTTGCAATTCAAGCAGGATTTGACACTCTAATGTCAAAATGGATGATCACAGCTCCATCATGCATATTCTGTTTAGTTCAGAGGATTCCTTGCTGTCCATTTAGGTCAGCCTATTGTTTGCTAACTGGGAGGCACGTTGCTCCTTTTTGCACACCTATTCAAATGCAAATTATTGGCTGGCAGAAGTGTGGAGCAAATGGAATCGTAGCCTCCATGAATTTCAAGCATGGAAAAGGTAACGTTCTAAAAGTTACTTTTCTCTAAAATTCATAAAAAATCCAACTTCACCATTGAATTAGATTTTAATAACTATTAAAAATAGTTGTTTCATTATTTTCTAGATGGCCCCATTCCTGAGATACAATATAAGGATTTATTTTTAATTAGTACTCTAGTTTTCTACATAGGACAACTAGGCCTGCCACAGTGAAAAATAGCTTTTATGTGGTAGTCATTGTAAGGACAGTTTAACATTCAATTTGTACATGTCCTACTTTTAAATACCATGCACCCTGCCTTGCTTACATAGGAATGAACTATTAATATTCAAAAGGGAGGTAATAACCTGTCAAAAGGTTTTATTTTGACGGGTTGAATTGCATGTTTTACACAGCTATAGTCAGGCTACATTGGTAGGCCGGACGTCATGGTTGCATTGCAACTTTAGCAGATGACAGCATAAATGCTGCAGCCTAATGGTGGCATTTAACTTCCTGGCCCTGGATAGACCATGTTACGAGGGGGCATTGGCACTTCACTACTTGTTAGCATTGATAAAGTGCACAGACATCTGAATTCAGCAAAAAGATAGGGTCCAGCAAACTGTGATAAATCGGGGATGACCAGACTAAACAAGCATTTGCAATGCAATAGGTCTCGCAGTAGTTAAAGTTTGAGCTACTGGCGTTGCAAATAATGATGCAACGCCAATAGGTCAAACTTTCAGTAATGCGAGACCTATTGGATTGCAAATGCTTGTTAGTCTTGCTACGTGGACGCGTGAGCAGTGACAGAGCCCACAGTCATGTTGTAATTACCCAAAACAATACAAAACACATGACTGTGATGCTGCAGCCTGTTGTGAACCTCCCCTTTTTGTTAGCATCCATATGTACAAAGCACAGATTCAAAACAAAGGGATGACCAACAGGCTGAGACCCACGGGAAACCAAATTCAGGCACCAATGGCAACATGTGAGCAGGACTCCAGCAGTGTTGTTCACTTTGATCAGTCCAAATCAATAACAATAAAGGAGAGAGAGAGAGAGAGAGAGAGAGAGAGATATAAATAACAATAAAGGAGAGAGAGATATAAATAACAAACGAGAGGGAGAGAGAGATAAATAACAATAAAGGAGAGAGAGCGATAAGTAATAAAGGCACGTGGTTTTTAGGAAGCCAATATGAATCCAGGGTCCAACATCAGATAACAAACAGTACGTAGCCTGTGAGAAAGCCAGAACCGCAATTTAAACTTCTATAGATACACCACCCATTTACATCTCGGGCTGCATCACTACAGTGTCAATACGCCTCTGGTGGTTTCGGCATGCAGAACAGTCACTTCATGCAGCAAAGCCGGTTTACAAAGATATGGGACGCTGGCAAAGAGCTATATGAACAAGTCAGGTGCATTGCTGTCCCACGCGCAGAGGTTCTGGTCTGACAGACAGCAGCATTGAGGAACTGCAGCACCCCGTCTCGAGTCAGTCACACTGTCTATGCTGTTTAGGACTCTAACTCTTACTTGTATTTATTTACCCCGAGCACGCTCTGGGCTAGTTGCCGGACTGTCATTCTCAGAAATGCATGCTGCCCAAGCGCAGCACGGCAGAAATCTAAGTGAAGAAGCATTGTCAAAGGCAATCTGGTGGGATGGCTAGCGGGTGATGCTTTTTCTGGCGGGGTAGATGGGGAAGGTCTGACAGAAGCAACTGGAGGGTTTTGGGGGATTAAAAGCAACAACAGGAGGGGTGGGGGTGAATTGAAAGCCACAGAGGGATGGTGGGGGAGAACTAGAAATAGTGGCGGGGTGAGGGGTTTAAATCAATAATGGGAAGGTGGATGGTGGCATTGAAAACAACAATGGGACGGGGGAAGGTTTGAAAGTAACCACACCAATATAAAACTCGAGTATGCATTAACCTCGCCACAGGAAGTAGGTGAGAGGGAACAGTGTGCAATACCTTTGGATCGATTTGGTGCTATATAAAGCTGCAACAAATAAAAAACCAGTCATGTTGGCTGCTCTGGTCCTCCGCTCGGGATCCCACTTGCCAGCCGCTTCTCTGCTCCTTCTCGGGGTCGATGCAGCTCCTGTCAGATACCAAAATTCCGTACTTAGACCACATGTGCGCCCAGCAGTCCGCGCTCGCGCTCTACCGCGCGCGCGCCGCGTGTTGTCATGGCTACGGGCACGTGACCAGCGAAACCAAAAGCAGCCCGGACTTAGAGTGAGAGGGCGGGGGCTGCCCGCGCATGCGCGCTCCGAGCCCCGGCGCCAAAGCGGAGTGCGGCATCTGAAGTCCCGGGTCCCAGGAGGGGGCCCGGGTGAAGACCAGCGCTGGGGACACGAAATAAGCCGAAAGAGCCCGGTGAGTGGGGGGGGGGGATGTGTGTGCGCGTGTGTGTGTGCGCGCGCGTGTGTGTGTGTGTGCGTCTGTGTGTGTGTGTGTGTGTGCGTGCGTCTGTCTGTCTCTGTGTGTGTGTGTGTGTGTGTGTGTGTGTGTGTGTGCGTCTGTCTGTCTGTCTGTGTGTGTGTTGTGTGTGTGCGTGCGTCTGTCTGTGTGTGTGTGCCTGCCTGCGTGTGCATGTGTTGTGATTCCGGCAGGCTGCGTGCGCGTGCCAGTCTCTTGTCTCCTCTGGGTAGTCCTTGAAAGCTGAAAGGACTGAAACGATTGCAATAGACTCGCTTTGCGACAGCAGGCGCGAGACCAAAAAATCACCTATCCTACAATCACCCTACAGAATTATTTTGATACCTGTGTAATATGCAGCACATAAAGCACAATGCACATGAAACATCATGGGTGCAGGGAAGAAGCACCACAGTTATGGTTACTGTTCAGATTTTAAATGGCAGAGGCTGGTAGACAAATGCAGACCTAAAACAATACAGAAAATGACATAAAGCAGCATTGAGCGATAGGCCAAACTCATACACACCAAGACCTAAGACTGAGGCTGCTGCCATCATCAACTTGCTTAAGGCCACCATCTTACAAGGACTACATTCAATGTTGTCATAGGGCAGAGGTCTTCAAACATTTTGATGCAGAGACCCCCTTGTCAATTTTTGGTAGGCGTAAGGAAATCCTCCTGACAAAGATTTCTAGAACCTAGTACTTCTCATCCTTGACAACCATAAATGCCCCAATTACCACAGCAAATAATTTTTACAGTGGGGAAATATTAAACAGTGCTTAGCAAACCAAAGGTCAGTGAGCGTGGTCAGAAGGGTAGCTATAAACAAAGGGCCTCATTTATGAGGAATTGGTGTAGGACAGTGCCGCAAGTCTTCTTGCTGTGCTGCCCTACACCAATGTGAAAGGGCAGGAATGCACCATATTTATGAAATACGGTGCATTCCTGTCCTTTCCCTTGTGTTGGTCCACAAATTGCTGTCTAGCAACGATGTAGGTAGGATTGATTTTATGCAGGAAGGGGCACCTACCTTCACAAAAACAATCCAGAGAGGCGTTTTCCTCTTTCTAAGTGAACTGCAGAATGCAGCACAAATGGAAAGAGGAAAAAACAAAGTGAAATGAAAACATTTCTCTATGGAAGAGTAAGGTTTTGGCGATGCCCCAGGTTTACATGATTTTGTAGATCTGGGCAGCATCAAAATCCATGGGTGTTGTGTGGAAACACCCATGCAACGCCAATGGAACGCCTCCTTGAAGCAGAGTAGGGCAACGCAGCAACTTGCGTTGCTTTGTCTTACTCCATATCTATGAGGCCATGCAAAGCCAAGCAGGGTGAATTTGTGTCGCTTCATAAGTATGTTGAGACGCTTGCGTCACCGCAGCGTAAAAAAGTGATGATCTAGCGGTGCAAGCCACTCATAAAGAAGCCTCAAAATATTCTGTAAGTTTTTAGCTACATATTAAATAATGGGAAGCTTAAATGAAATATAAATTAAAAAAAAGTTGTTAGTGGGAAATGCACTGAACTACATTATGAAACCTCCATTAGTTTATGTACTGCAGAGGTCTGTGTGTAACCAAAGAGCCACAGAATTAAATCTTGGTTGGTGGAGGGAGGAGCCTAGCTCGAGGACGGAATGGCCGCCTTTTAGCTCGGCTCCGTCGGCCCTCCGGCTGACCTAGACTATCCTGCAATATATCCTGCACTGCTACGATACTTCAATACAGAATTTGAAATTTAAAGATCCACTTTTACTCACCGTCTGGTCCGGAGGTTCCTGTGTGCTGTGGGTCCGCAGCTGTGCCCTCGGTGAGATTGGGGCCTCCGGGCACCCGAGACCGGGACCTCGCCTGCGGGACCCGACCGGCGGAGAAGAGATTGCCGGCTCCGGCCGCGAAAGTGAGCCACTGGTGGGAACCATTATGCGTGTGCCCCGGAGATCCTGAACCGGCCCCGACGACTGGGCCGTGCGGCTGGAGGGGGACGTGATGTGTTGGGGGCTGACCGTGTGAAGGGGTCCCTTCGCCTTTGTCCTGTCCGGCGGCCCTGGACCCCGCGACTGGCTCTCGCCTATGGGGCCTGCCACTGTTCGGAGGCCCCCCCCATCGGGCGCTCGCCCATCCTGTGCCGGTGAGGCCGTTGTTGGGAGCCTCCGGAGGTCTGTAAAGTCCTCCATTTGGGAACTGTTTGGGGGCCCACGGTGGAGTGCGGGGCGGCGAAACTCACAAGATGGCTACCGACAACGTGGGGGATGCTCCGCTCTGCATCGGCGCTCCTTACCGGCCGGATTGTGCGGAGGCCTGGGTGTGTCGTCGAGCGCCCACGCCCGGAGATGTCCTGGACGCCTTGATGTCATTGTACGCTGTCTTGGCCCCCGGTGCCTCTGCCGACTCCATGCGACTCGCCGCCATTTTGGGCTGCCGCTCTTCCATGCACCCCCATCGTCTTGATGCCGCCATTGCTTCGCCCCCTTCGGCTGCGCCAGGAGTTGCTGTTGTTATTCTTCGGCCGACTGATGGGCCGGTGACTGTTGACCCTCTGCCTCCTCACCGTCTGGATTTCGAGGACTTTCATACGCCGCGGAGATCTACTCCTTCCCGGGTACCTGGGACTTATGGTGGGCCGCTGTTTGATGCCGCTTCGTTGGATTCGAACTTTTGTCCTGGAGGGGTACCTTTGAATTGTCGAATTGCGCATCTGGACTCCGGCTCGCCTTTGCTTGCCCTGTCGTTGCTACTACAATTGACTTGCTTTATTGACTTTTTGTATTCCCTCCGTACGAAGGCTCTCCCTGATTTATATTACTGCCGTGACTCTGGACAATATTACGATTATTTTGTGCTGGGTGGTCCACTCCTCACTCTCCTTTATTGGGTTGGTTTCGTGGTCAGGAGGGGTTGGGGGTGAGTTGTACGACATGATAGTTTGCTGGTTTACCTGCCCGTTGCACTGATGTATGTACTCCCTGATACGGTGAATCGTTGCAATCTCTTCCTCCTCCCCCTCCCTGTGATTTTTGCTGTATGTGAAGATGTAGTATTGACTTGATGCTTATTCATTCGTTGGTCGGGAGAGGGTCGCGGCCGAATGTGTTTGCTCATATCCTCTGGCTCCTCCCTCACATTTATTTTTGTTTTGTATTTCTTCTCCTTCTCTTTTTGACTTCTTCCTCTACTTTCTTTTTTCACTATATTTCGGGTTTCGGATTAGGGCGACAGGCACGCTGTTTGGAGGGTAGGCCGTAGCCTTCTGCAGGGGTGCGGGGTGGGACGGGTGGGTGGGGTCTTTCAGATGTTTTCTTTTGGTTCTATGGCCCTTTCTATTCCTTTATAGCGGTGCCGCTTCTGTCCTCGCTTCTCAGGCATGAGTGGATTGGGGTCTGTTGCTATGCCACTTTTCTCGGTTTCGATGCTTTGTCGCTACTGCCATGCCCTTCTTTTCGCCAGCTTTCCACTTTCTTCTGTACTATTAGCCGCGGGTTGCCTGGCCCGGGGTGGCGCCCATCTTGCACGATAGTGGTTTTCCTTTTATATTTCTTTGTTTTGCTCTTTCTCCTTCCTTTCCTCCCCCTTTCTGTCCTCCCTTTTTGGTTTCTTCCCCTTTGTTTCCCCCCCTATTTTTCCCCCTTCCCTTTCCCTATCCCTTCCCCCCCCCCTTTTTCCCCTTCCCCTCCCCCTTTTTCCCAGGCTCGTATTGTTAGAAGTGGGTTCGGTTCGTACAGTTTATCCGTTCCCCCTGTCTCTGTTAACATGTTATTGGGTGGGGAACATGAGATCTTGGTAGCACTTGTATGCTTCTCCACTATATTTTACGTTTGTTTTGTGCTGCGATCGAGTCGTGCCCTTACATCCTCCTCCCCCCCCAAAACCCCCCCCCCCCTCCTTTCGTTTCAGCATGGGTGTATTCCTGTTTCTGGGTTATCCCTTGTTTGTGAGTCAGTCATGAGCCTTCTCCCCTTATCATAAAATGGACCTCATTGATCCTGATATTGGGCCGTTATTGCCGCTTATCCCATTTCTAGCATTGTTTAATTATGTTTTGCTTGCCTGCCAACTGGCCTAGTGTCGCTTATTTTGAACTTTATGATCGTCTTTGCCTTGTGGCCGGCCAGATTGGTTGTAGGCCCGCACATGTTTATCCTAATGATGCAAATAAAGGTCTTCAAAAAAAAAAAAAAAATCTTGGTTGGTGAAGTGGAGAATAGTGACTTCTGTATTTTTTGTGCTACGAGGTCACAGCCTTTGACAGAAAGCACTGTGAATATGTAAGTCCTTATTTTATACTTGCATTACACACAGTGTAAGATATACTGCCACTAGGAGCTGCTAATTGAGTTGTACACGCGCTATTCTGGTGCTACCTGCATTTTCTGTGCCTCATTTTTAACTTGTTTGCTGTGTGTAAAATGAATTTTAGGTTTGTCATACTTGTTCTTAAAGGAAACAGTCTTTTAAAACTGATTTGATTTGTTTTAAGAAAACGGTAAAACATGTCTGATTTTAAACAAAATACTGCATTGCCTCACTCACCACGCATCACGACGCCATTGGGGTGGGTATTTCTGGGCACCATATTGCGTGGGACGCGCTCTAGTCATTTAGGGGATTCCCATAAATATGCATGCTGCGCGGACACCAGTGCCACTAGGAGCTCCTAATTGAGTTGTACACGTACTATTCTGATGCTTCCTGCATTTTCTGAGCCTCATTTTTAACTCGTTTGCTGTCTGTAAATTGAATTTTAGGTTTGCCATACTTGTTCTTAAAGGAAACTGTCTTTTAAAACTGATTTGATTATTTATTTTAAAAAAAAACCGATTTAAAACGAAATACCGCATTGCCTCACTCACCACGCATCACAACTCCATTAGGGTTGATATTTCTGGGTGCCATTTTGCGTGGGACGCGCTCTAGTCGTTATGGGGGATTCCCATAAAGATGCATGCTGCGTGGACGCCCCACTGACGCGCCTACGGCAAGCCCGTCTGTGCCTGTCAGTGTCCCGGAAGCGGCCAGTGCCAGCCTCGCTGCCCGTTTCAAATCGCAGTCGCAAGACGGGTCGCCGATCATACAGCTGTGGTTAATTAATATCATTAGATTCACATCGGGATAAGTGTGAACATCAATGGGAGGTACTGGACAATACTCACAGAAGCTGCGATATTTGTAACTTCAGCTTCTGTACTGAATTGGAAATCTGCTCTCATCCCACTGCCCCCCCTATAGCCACTCTAAAAGGACATTGCATCCGGGGGGCTTTAATTGATTCCCGCTCACTAGTGAAACATGCCTCCGATATATTTGAGTTACTGTCAGATGAGCAGCTAGACTTACTTTTTGTGACAGAAACATGGCTTAATGAGTTTTCTAATCCAGTTATTGAGTTGGCTATACCTAGAGAGGAATAAAATAACCAAGGCAGACCGTAAAGTGGGTAGAGGTGGTGGAAGAGTAGTGGTGGTGAGGGAGGCGTGGGTTTTTACCCGAGAAGAGTCCCAGACGATCGGGGATGGTGAGGTATTTAATTTGTCCATCGTCATATCGCCCCATTTTACACTGGGTGGCACACTAGTGTATAGACCCCCTGGCTCTTCGAGAGCCTTTCTGAAAGCTCTGGACGAGGTAATTGTCCAAGGGCTCTACGCTTTTCAGATTTTTTGCTCCTTGGTGGTTTTAATATCCATTGGGATCGAGGGGAGGCAAGTGACCCGAGGGATTTGCAGGACTCGCTTAACCTAGCTCAACTCAATGGACTAGCTCTCCGTCTCTTAGTGGGGGGCATATTGTAGATCTAATTTGTTCCAATTTTCCGCTCGATATCAAAGAACCCATTCAAGCATCCTGGTCGGATAATTATCTGATCCAATTTTCTTGGACCATTCAGATGCCGCACTTCACTAAGGGACATCTCCAAAGTAGACCTTCTCCAAGACTTGTCCCTTCGGCTTTGAGTAGGGTTCTGTTAGACACACATCCCTTTGCTGCTACAAATATGGTGGGAGCGCTAGAGAGCTTCTGTAATTAGATCTCCCAGGTAGTAGAATACTTCTCTCTGCCTCTCTCAAATAAGCGAGCTAGAAACGCCCTTCAAAGCCCTGGTAAATCAGAAAGCTTAAGGAGCTAAAACAACTCTGTAAAAAACTAGAACGTAGCTGGAGAATGGCCTACTGCCCCTTGGCCAAAACAGCGCTAAGGAAGGTCCAGAGATACTACTATCCTGCAATTAGGGAGGCTAAAAGCAGCTACTATTCGGATTGGATCGCCATGTCCAAAACAATTGAAAGGACATTTTTTCCATCGTGGAGAGCTTTCTGACCCCTGAAGCTGAGCGCAGTGTCTTACCAGCCTCTGTGGCTTGGTGCGAAAGGCTGCCCTGCTTTTTCTTGACAAGATTCAGGACAACTTTGGGACTAGCTCACCTGGGCCGGAAACGGTTCCTGTGGGAATTCTACAGGGTCCAAATTGCAGGTGTCCCTCCTGGTGGAGTTCACTCCTATTGGCTTGCTTGACTCTTTGGTGATTCTTAAATCTTTGAACTCGGGTTCCCCAGTGGACCCCTGTCTTGCAAGAGTGCTAGCAGCAGCTGCCGAGGTGGTTAATCCTGAAGTCAATGCCATCATAAACATGTCACTTTAGACCGCCATCGTTCCACCTGAGTGGAAGCAGGCCAAACTACTACCTTTATTAAAAAAGGCTTCCCTAGACTCTAATACGCCAGCTAGCTATCGACCCATATCTCTTCTCCCGGCCATGGCAAAGGTGTGCGAAAAAGGAGTTTACAAGCAGTTGGCCACCTTTGTGGAGACTTCCAGAGCCCTCCACCAGATCATAGCTAATGCTGATGATACTCCGCTTCTTTTTACCTGGAAGTAAAACGACTTGTCCCCAGACCAAGCTAAAACCTGTCTCCCCGCCGTTTTTTAAATCGCTTGCACTCTCACAGCTCAAGTGCAATGAAGACAAGGCGGAGATACTACTTAATGGCTCTTGTCCCCCATATTTCAGGGAGTCGATCTGGCCTACTGAGTACCCCATGCCAAAATCTATCTGCAATCCAGTTAAGAATCTGGGGGTGTGGTTTATTGAGGACCCTCGGTTCTCCCCTCAGACTAAGAGACTTGTTGGTATGTGCTTTGGTATAATGAAATCTCTGAGAAAGTTCTTGCCTCTGCTTCCCAGACCTGCAAAGGAGATGGTAACACGAGCTCTTATCCCTTCACGCATTGATTATTCCAATACTTTGTACATTGGTTTGCCTGGCTATCAGCTAAATAAATTACAAACAATACAAAATGTAGCTGCCAGAGTTTTGCTTGGTATTCCCAGAAGAACTAGCATGAAACAACATCTTCGGGACCTACATTGGCTCCCTGTGGCCAGCTGTGTCCAGTTTAAGGCTCTCATTCTCGCTCATGGAGCGTTGCATGGCACAGGGCCACCCTACCTCAGACGACGCTTCAGTTTTTATGAGGTCAAGAGACAACTGCACTCTGTTGTGCAGCGCTTAGTGGTGGTTTCTTGTTTTTGTCTTTCTCGCACGGGGGCCAGCTCATTATCTTTTAGGGCCGCAGTAGCCTGGCATGCCCTCCCTTTCAAACTACGCAACACTCAAGACCTCAGGCTTTTCAAGAAGCACTTAAAGACTCTGCTGTTCAACTAAGTTGCACTTCTTTCAGTTTTACTGCTTTGTTGGCTCTCGCGCCGGGACACTCAAGTAGCTGTGCACCTAACAAATACCAATAACATAACATAACAAAATCAGCAAATAGTTTTACGATAAAATGGTGCTTCCAAAATGTAGATTTTAGTAATACCAGAGCATATGCAATGCAATTTCTTTTTACATAACTGTCCCCTTAACACCTTTTTAGGGGTACTAAGGGCTGTGTAAATACAATTGCGATTAAAAGCAAGCACTTCACATCCTAGTTGTTGACACTTTGCACTACCACTAAAAAAAACAAATCTTTGTCATCACAGAGCTTGGAGTGATTAGATAAAATAAAGTAAGAACCAGTTCCCAAGCACCCATTGCAGATTCATTCATAGAGCACATTTGCATTTCATTCAGGCAAGCGGGCACCCTGGCACGAAGGCTTTTCATTGAACAGGAGTTTCAATTAATGAAAATTCAGCTGCAGCATTTTAACGATCGAAATAAACAGTCCCTGGGTGTTTTTCTTTCTTTCCAAAACAAAGAGCAGACGTTTCAGATTCCAGGCATAAGTGAGGCTGGGGAATGCTCTCCCCCTTCCCAGGACTCCACGGCGCCCCCTGGGAGTTGCGCCCAACAGATTGAAAACCTCTGACATAATGTAACAATATGTAAGGGGGTACAATTCTACAAACAGCCTAAAGTGCCACATCCACCCACAGCCAAATTGCCACAGGGTCCTCCCACCTTTACCTGAAAATAGTAAATGGCGGTCATACCAAACAAAACCATTTCCTTCTGTAGGGACTATAAACACACTAGCCAGAATACAGGCCATTTCCAATGCAACCACACAAGCACGGGATCAGATCATCCCTGCAAGACAACAAAACTGAGGGTCTTTACAACATAAACTGATCACCTTTATGGGTGCCGGTTTTCCTATCCTGAAGTCACCCTATGGGCACTTCCAACCTCTTCCACACCAGTACTGGCAATAGAGTCCTCAAACTCCTGCCAGAGAAAAACTGAAAACAACAGTGAACTTCTGTCACACAAAACTGAACACGTGTATAGGCGTAGGATCTATTTAACCTGAATCTAACTGATGGTCACAGGAAGTGACACCTGGTTATTGTTTTTATTTCAGCACTGCACCTGACATCTATCTGGCAAACAGAACAATCCCCACACAGAAGGAATATGTGCAGCATTGGCTAATACATCTTGCAATAAAAGAAACAGATAAAAAGAAAGAGATCCTTGGCAGCAGCTGGTGGCGGGCGTCTGCCACAGAAAGAAAGCATGATACTTAAAGGCGGATTCTCAAGCAGCAGGCATGGGCAGGGGCTAAAAGCCCCTCCACTCTCCAGAGAGGGTCCCTGCAGTGTGTCTGGGCGTGAGGGTCTTCAAGAGTCATTACCAGGGCAGCAGTCCAAGACAGTGCAGCTTGTGGTGATGGTGGCACCTATCGGCCGCTATGTTGTGGCCCCCAATAGCGATATGTATTGGAAACTGACACAGTAGCATACTGTCACACCTGCAACCCAGTTCATTAGGGCACCCTGTTAGCCTGGTCACCAGCCCTCAATCAATCAATCAATCACAGGCATTTATATAGCGCACTACTTACCCGGAGGGTCTCAAGGTGCTAGGGGGGGGGGGGGGGGGTGCTGCTACTGCTCGAATAGCCAGGTCTTGAGCTTCTTCCTGAAGGAGAGGTGGTCTTGGGTCAGGCGCAGGTCGGTCGGTAGGGAGTTCCAGGTCTTGGCGGCCAGGTAGGAGAAGGACCTCCCTCCCGTTGTCGTTCTTCGGATGCGGGGGACGGCGGCGAGGGCGTGGTTGGCTGATTGGAGGTGTCGTTTGGGAGCGTAGAAGTTGATGCGGTTGTTGAGGTAGCTGGGGCCTTGATCGTGTAGGGCTTTGTGTGCGTGGGTGAGGAGGCGGAAGGTGATTCTTTTGTTGACGGGGAGCCAATGCAGGTCTCTCAGATGTCCGGAGATGTGGCTGTGTCGTGGGATGTTGAGGATGAGTCTGGCTGAGGCGTTCTGGATCCGCTGGAGTCTCTTCTGGAGCTTGGCGGTGGTTCCGGCGTAGAGGGCGTTGCCGTAGTCCAGTCAGCTGGTGACGAGGGCCTGGGTGACCGTCTTCCTGGTCTCGGTGGGGGTCCACCGGAAGATCTTCCGTAGCATGCGCAGGATGTTGAAGCATGACGAGGAGACGGCGTTGACTTGTCTGCTCATGGTGAGGGAGGAGTCCAAGATGAAGCCCAGGTTGCGTGCGTGGTCTGTCGGTTTGGGTGCGCTGCCCAGGGCAGGGGGCCACCAGGAGTTGTCCCAGGCAGAGGGTGATGATCCAAGGATGAGGACTTCCGTCTTGTCAGAGTTCAGTTTCAGGCGGCTGCTCGACATCCACTCGGCTACGTCTTTCATCCCTTCGTGAAGGTTGGCTCTGGCGGCGGCGGGGTCGTTGGTCAGGGAGAGGATCAGCTGGGTGTCGTCAGCGTAGGAAATGATGTTGAGGTTGTGCTGGCGTGCGATGGCCGCAAGGGGGCTCATGTAGACGTTGAAGAGTGTTGGGCTGAGCGAGGAGTCTTGAGGGACGCCGCAGATGACTTCGGTGGCCTCTGACTTGTACGGTGGTAGACGGACTCTCTGTGTTCTTCCGTTGAGGAATGAGATGATCCAATCCAGTGCCTTCTCCTGGATTCCGATGTTGCTGAGGCGCTGCACTAGGGTGCGGTGGCAGACAGTGTCGAATGCCGCGGAGAGGTCTAGGAGGATGAGGGCCGCTGTTTCTCCGTTGTCCATCAGGGCTCGGATGTCATCGGTGGCGGCGATGAGGGCGGTCTCGGTGCTGTGGTTGGCTCGGAAGCCCGACTGAGAGGGGTCGAGGGATCCATTCGTCTCGAGGAAGGCGGCCAGCTGCTTGTTGACGGTCTTCTCGATGACTTTGGCTGGGAACGGGAGGAGCGAGATGGGGCGGTAATTCTTGAGTTCGGTGGGGTCCGCTGTAGGTTTCTTGAGTAGGGCGCTGAGTTCGGCGTGCTTCCAGCTCTCAGGGAAGGTGGCGGTGTCGAAGGAGGTGTTGATGATGTCCCGCAGGTGGGGTGCGATGATTGTGTCGGCCCTGTTGAAGACGTGGTGAGGGCAGGGGTCGGTCGGAGATCCGGAATGGATGGAGTTCATCAAGCGGATGGTGTCTTCGGTGCTGATCGGAGTCCAGGCGCGGAGGGTGGTGGTGGGGGGCGGTGGTTCGGTTGTGACGTGCGTCGGTTGAGTGCTGAAGCTGTTGTGTATGTCCGCGATCTTGTTGTGGAAGTAGGAGGCGAGGGAGTTGCAGAGGTCTTGCGACGGGGAGATGTCGTTGTTTCCGGCGTTGGGGTTGGAGAGCTCTTTGACGATGTTGAAGAGTTCCTTGCAGTTGTGTGCGTTGTTGTCCAGCCGGTCCTTGAATGCGGTTTTCTTAGTGGCGCGGATCAGTTGGTGGTGCTTCCGGGTGGCAAGCTTGAGGGCGGTCATGTTGTCCGGTGTTGGTTCTCTTCTCCAGGCTTTCTCGAGGGCTCGGCAGTTCTTCTTGGAGCTCTTGAGTTCGTCGGTGAACCATGGGGCCTTCTTGCTGCCGGGTCTGCTAGGCGGGGTCCTCAGTGGGGCGAGTTCGTCCGCGCAGTAGTTGATCCACTTCGTGAGGTTGTCGGCGGCCTGGCTGGGGTTCGTTGAGCTGGCGGGGGGTGCTGGCTCAGGGAAGCGGCGAGCTGGTCAGCTGTGATCTTGTTCCAGTTTCTTCGAGCAACCGGTTGCTGGTGGTGGTGGATCGTCGTTTTTGTGAAGGTGAAGTGGATGCAGCTGTGGTCTGTCCAATGGAGTCCGGTGGCGTGGCTGAAGGCGATGTCTTTGCTGGAGGAGAAGACGGCGTCGAGTGTGTGTCCTGCGAGGTGGGTGGGGGTGGATACCAGCTGCTTGAGTCCGAGGTTGGCGAGGCTGTCGAGCAGGGTGGTGGTGTTGCGGTCGTTGTTGTTCTCCAGGTGGAAGTTGAGGTCCCCCAGGAGGATGTAGTCAGCGGAGGGGAGGGCATGCGGGCTGACGAAGTCGGCGATGTCCTCGCTGAATTGTGTGCGTGGTCCCGGGGGTCGGTAGATCAGGGTGCCTCTGAGGGTGGTCTTCGGGTCGGTGCGGATCTGGAAGTGTAGGTGTTCGGCTGTTTTCAGGGTGTCGTCGGTGTTGGTCGTGATGTGGATTGTGTCCCTGTGGATGATGGCGATGCCTCCTCCAGTCTGGTTGACGCGATCTCTCCGGGTGATCTTGTATCCCTCTGGGATGGCGATGGCGATGTCGGGCGCTGAGGAGTCGTTCATCCAGGTTTCCGTGAGGAAGGCGACGTCAGGAGCTGTGGTGTCGAGGAGGTTCCAGAGTTCGATGGCGTGTCTGTGGACGGAGCGGGTGTTGAGCAGGATGCACTTGAGGTGGTTGCTGCTGGTGTTCGGCTTGGCGGGTGCTGGAGCGGGGCAGGTCCGGATGCAGGTGAACTTGCAGGCGTGGCAGCTGAAGGGTCCGTGGGTGCGCTTCGGGGTGGCTCGGTAGCATCCAGGGGTTCCGACGGTGTTGAGTGCGAGGAGTTCGGTGGCGTTGTAGGACAGTCGGGTCGTCTTCCGTCGGTGGGGGCCAGGGGTCCTGGCCCTGGGCGCGGTCCTGGCGCGGACGGGCGCAGACGGGCTTACCTTTGGCGCGCCTTCGGCGCACAATCGGCGCGCCCGCTGCGCGTGACCGCTGCGCGTTCGCACGGTCGCCATATATGGCGAAGTGCGAGGGAGGGCGGAGCAGCTGGGAGGCGGGAGCGGGGAGGGTACAGAAAAAAAGGGGCGTGGTTAGCGGGGTGGCGGGAAGCGGGGAGCGGGGAGGGAGGAGACCGAGAACAGGGGACAGGCGAAAATACAGGCACAATACAAAAGTACAAAAAATAACAGAAATTGAACACAATATTACTCAGCAGTCAGGGGGGCACACAGCAGGAAAACGGGGTACAGGAGCACAGCGCTATCACGCAGGAGACCACGCCGCTCGGAGGCAGGGGGCGTGGTCACACGGTGGCAGCAGGGGCAGCGAGGAGGCACACGCAGCAGCTGGTGGCCGTGCGGCGCGGGGGTGTCCTAGATTAGGTCACACTCACCTGCGTCGCACGGTCGCCATATATGGCCAAGTGCGAGGGAGGGCAAAGCCCTGACCTGGTTATTGAATTGGTATAAACAATGTGATGGCTCAACCAAAACACTTTATTGGCCTATCCTGCAGATGTGCATGATGAATCCAAAAGCTGTTGTCTTGGCTGCTCATAAGACTAGCTCTCTTTAGAAAGCAGGGAGATGATAGACATTTGTTAGGGTGACAATAAGAAATGAGGAACTAAAAATTCACTACTGACTGAATCTGATTCTGGCTGGAAAGAATTGCGCCTACTCAGTGGCAGCCCCTCTAACTTATACGCTAAGAACCGATCACTCGAGATGGCCTGTATGCCTAGGACAGAGGTCCAGACAAGTCACCCACTGGCCATTGGAGTTAAGTTAGATATTCTTATAAAGATTATTGTGTAGCTGACCAATTTAAAAACTTTTTTTAGAAGTCGCTCTTTTGACTACATTGCACCCAAACATGGAAAGACCTCCCTCAACACATCAGAGCCTCCTTCTAACTTCTTGAGTTCCTCAAGAAGCTGAAAACCTGGCTTTTTGATTAATTACCGAGGTGGACACATACCTGCCCAAAGTGCCTGTGTATCCTCACAAATTTGAAATAACATTAAGAAGAGATGTCCACTTTCTCCTAGTTCTGGATTTCTGAACAGTGATCCTGACCATCATTATGTTCCAGTTAGAGTCTGGTAATGCTGTGCGGGTTGTTTATCATAAAACCTCCTATTTCCCTCTACTGGTATGAAACAAAATGACCAGAACCTGCTGCAATATTGGTGTGGTGGCCAAAAAGATGCACTCGTTCAGGCCATCACACAGATCTATAAGGGGCATGGCTAAGCTGCTCCTTCTTAAATGTTTGGTGCCCCCTGCATTGCTTGTGCTGAGGGGGGTCGATGTTATACCCATTTACCCCTCAATCAAGATCTACTTTGTAATCAGGTCGATTAATTTTCAAACGATTAAAAGTGTCAAAATTATTTTATCAGCGCTTACCTTCATGACAGTCACTGGTATTACACCTACGCCGAGTTACTACAATGCGATATTCTTACAGAAAATTAAGAACGCTCTAGCTTCTCCAGAACAAAGAAGTGCAATAGGTGACACATACTGCTTACCGCACTGACTGCCTATAAACAAGAGCTGACAATGTGATATTGCTGCTCTGTGTGTTGACTTGAGTGTTGCTATACACCTTTCCCTTAGTTACACCTTTCCTACTGCTCAGCCAAGATGAGAGCTGGAGCGATTGTTGATGTAGTGAAATGCCTGGGTGTCTGGTGTGGTGCTGAGTGTCAGTAGGAGCGTGCAGGCTGAGTACCTGCCTACTTACCTAAAACATCTTCATAACTTGTAACTAAGTCTTAATAAACCATCTTCTACAATCTACTCTATGGCTACCTGGATCTCTTTTACCCTTACAACATTCTGGTTTTAATATGTCAGAATAGTACTTCATACTGTTCTATATTCCAGCTACTTCCCTCAGGCCATGCATCTGAAGCTAGTTAAATTTCCTCAACTTAGGCACAATTATCTTATTACGGGCACTTTTATGGGAAATTCCGGATCAGGAGCCAGTTAGGACACCACTAATTGCCTCTGCATGCGAGCCTGTTAATTCCAAGCACATAATGATACATTCTTGCTGCCTCTAAATTTGAGGGCTGGGGGCTTATTACAAAACTAATCTAAATCAACCTAGATTTAAAAAAAAAATTTTTTTTACTGTTGAACTGAGCTTTTCAGTTTTTTAGGTGGACATTTAATATTACTTTCTGCGTGCATTACAGGATTTATGAATTTTGAAGTCTCAAAAACATCTAAATGTGCTTTTTAATCTACCTGAAATATCTAATGTATAGGGGTTAAAATGCTCTGGGATAATTATGAATACTAATGAAAATATTGTATTCCATTGATATGACTTTTGGCACAAATTATATATTTTTTATTATTGCATGTACTTTTTAAAATGACACATACAACAACGCAACCCTTGCAGTCTTTTGCACCATTTATGCATTGAGTGCATTAGAGTATGTGATGGATATAAAAAAGAACTTGAAAACATGCTTGCTTATTTCTGACAATAACTATTTAAAGTGTGCATCTTATAAAGTGTGTGCTAGGTTGTCTGTCATGTTTTCTGAAGCTTGCATTAACAAGCAGGAGGAAAGACCATTTTAATTCTCTGAAGTTTTTTTATTATGCATGTCATGCTGAACCATCCACGCATCGCAAAGACCTAATGACTCCATCCATTTCCCAAGTTGTCAAGCTCTCTCCAGGCGGTGCCTAGTGGGGGTCCCAGAAGATTCCACCGTAGGGTTTGGCGCAGCATTAAAGTCACCTCCCAGGATCGTGTTAATAGGTGGTAACCGCATCACGATGTCCGTTAACACTGCTAAGGTTTGTGTTGGTAGCTGGGGCAGAATGTAAGTACTTAGGATATTATATGGTTGTCCCTCTAGGGACCCTTAAATCCCAACAAAGCAGCCGTGCGGGTCGTAGAAGGTCCGGGTGACGGCCAACAGGACGTGTCTGTGTAGACGTATGGCTACTTCTCGTGACCGCCTGGTAAAACCCACGTGGAAGACTTGGACATAGACGAAGCAATGCAGGAGGGAGTAGTTAATAGCTAGTAAGTGAGGTTCTTACAACAACTGTACTTCTGCTGTGAGCCATTTGGCAAAGCGGAAGACAGCCATACATTTGATACAGTCCAGAAGGCTGATGACATTCAAATTCAATATTTGGAAATCGGCCGTTAGGGGCTCGAAGTGGTGGGTGCTTCAGTCACAGGTAATCACTGACATGTAAAGCGGCAGGTAGGTGTGGAGTGTATGGCAGTGGGTATGCACGGAATCTACCTAAAGTAATGTACTATAGTGAACCAAAACTCTGAACTGTTGAACTCTCCCTCAACGACCCTCCTCCACACACTTCAACCCCAGAAGAAACTGTCACCCTTAACCCTGAACAATCCACTACAACCTCGTAAGGAATTAGAAGTGGACTTCCTCCATCACAGAATCATATGCCAACGTTTGTGTAAAGTCCCTCCGTGGGTTCCACTAAATTCCGATTGTTCTCAGGGTGCTAATGCATAACTTAGCAAAGAAAATGCTCCATCTGTGCAGTTTCATAGCATGTTAGCTGTCCCCCTGAGGGCCTCCTCTCCCTCCAAGACTGCTCCCTGGGAGTCGATCTGGTTGACACAAGGCTCCAATCATCACTAGGAGGGAACATCTGTCATTTGGGAGCGGCTGTGGTCTGTGTCGGATGAGTTTGGTGTTCTTTCGCACTGGCTGTGGGCTCTTCTGGATTTTGGCCATGTCTGTGGTTTTGATACAGTGGGTTGGCAAGACTGGGTGGTGAGTAGCCACCTGTTCCAAAGTGTGGGGGGGGTTTACGGCATCACAGTTACCGTTCCTCCACAGCCCACTCCCTAGTCTCTTCTTGGGATTCAAAAAAGAAGGAACCGGGAGATGTAGATCACCTTATTTATTTATTATTTATTTGAAGAGTTTTATATAGCGCTGGCTAGACCCGAAGGTATCAGAGCGCTTTACATGAGGAATCGTAGCATTACAAGTTACAAATTACATCCGTTACCAGAGCATAGTAGAACATAGGCAAAACAACAATGTTACAGTAATTCGACGAAGGGAGGGGGAGGAAGGAGACAGGGCGGGGAGACGGGGAGAACAGTGCCCAATGTCCGGCTGGGTAGGTGACGGCCGAGGTGGTGAGCCAGGGCAGATTTCCTCTATAGCTGTCTAGCAGCTCCACCGGGCATCAGCCATGTTGCTCAGGTCTCAGCGGTCAGGGAAAAACAAGATTACAATAGTTACGGCTGCATCGACGAGACGGGGAGAACAGTGCCCAATGTCCGGCTGGGTAGGTGACAGCCGGGGTGGTGAGCTAGGGCGGATCTCCTCTATAGCTGTCTGGCAGCTCCACCGGGCATCAGCCATGTTGCTCAGGTCTCGGCGGTCAGGGAAAAACATGGTTACAATAGTTACAGTTGCATAGTCAAACACAGAAGAAACAAGTCCCCAATAGAGGAATAGAGGGAATGTGTGTGGGGTGGGGGGGTAGTAACAGGGGGCTAAGAGGCAGTACAGTTCTGGCAGATCGGCAGTGGTAGAGAAATACCTTGTGGGGGCCCAGGAAGTAAGAGTAGATGGGCCCATAGCTCAGGGGGTCACATAGTCATTAAGTCCAGTGTCAAGATTAAGCGGTAGGTTATCTCGGCAATAGGGGGGTACCTTGCAGTATCGCGTTCCATGCCTCTGTCTGTGGTATCTGTAGTCTAGAGCGAACCATCCATGCGATTGGGAGGTGTTTAGCAGGCTTCTGCACTATCGGGTCAGAAGTGCGTGGTGCTGAAGATAGGAATACTTAGAAACACTGCGGAGTGAGGTCCTGGGACGTGGGGGCAGCTGGACCAAATAATACAATAGACAAGAACAAATTGCTGGCCCCACACTTTGACTTTTGTCTCCAACACTAAGAGAAACAAACAAATCCTAGTCTTATGTTTGTTGGGTATATTTTACCCCTCTGAATTTATTTTTCAGTATTACTTTCCGTATTTCATGAGTGAGAAAAACCACTATACATTAAATACACATATAAAGATATATACAAAACAATTTCACATTATACAATTATACACAATATATACAAACTTCTTCTGTAGGAAACAACTTTTCATCCACAAATAATTAATCTTTGTAGGAAAATTGGCAAGTATAATAACCACAAAAAGTGAGAAAAGTCTTGCTAAAAAGAAAGATCAAAAAAAGACTTTAAAGAATTAAATCAAAGTCACAATCAATGCCATCCTTATATCTTTCTTTATGCTGACGCGTTTCGAATCCGGTGTTTACAATTGCCAGATTCTCATCAGGGCTCTGTCGTTTTGGGTTGTCTTTAGTCTCTGCACCAAGTCGGAAATGCAAACAAGCCGCCACGTTGACGGCTTGTTTGCATTTCCGACTTGGTGCAGAAATCGAGAGGTGAGAGAGCGCTATTGAAAGCCAGTAACAAACGTGAACAAAGCGTGCGTTTTCAGTAATCAGTATGCGCTTTTGTACAGGAAAGTAGCGCGATGATGTCCCGCTGGTGATAGCAGCGTATCGAGGGAATAGGTGATCAGCAAAAGCAGCTTGGCGCCCGGAACGTGCAACTCAGGTATGTTGCTCTCCATGGGCGTGTGATAGAGTCTTGGCTTGATTTAAATAGAACACTAAGCGCTATGTCCGATTATCATTTTAGATCGGGCGGAATGCTACACACAATGAACTGAAGTCTTCGCACACGCTCGTTTTCTCTAACTAAAGGTAGGAACATGAGGACCGCGAGCCTGGTGCTACTCCCTGACTGTTCTAAGATTGATAAAGATTAGTAAAAAATCCTTTCTCCCACTTGTATACTAGGTAATCGCTCCCTATAAACAAAGTGAAGTATCGTTTCGTTTACATTAACAAAAGTGGACCAGCAGGATCGCCCGACCAAGATAAAAGGTACCTCTAGCTGTGATGTGACATCCAAAGGGTTTTGTAGTAATAGAGATTCCCAGTTACTAAATTCCCTTCTTCTATATTTCTCAGATAGACAACCCAAAACAACAGAGCCCTGATGAGAATCTGGCAATTGTAAACACCGGATTCGAAACGCGTCGGCATAAAGAAAGATATAAGGATGGCATTGATTGTGACTTTGATTTAATTCTTTAAAGTCTTTTTTTGATCTTTTTTTTTAGCAAGACTTTGCTCACTTTTTGTGGTTATTATACTTGCCAATTTTCCTACAAAGATTAATTATTTGTGGATGAAAAGTGGTTTCCTACAGAAGAAGTTTGTATATATTGTGTATAATTGTATAATGTGAAATTGTTTTGTATATATGTTTATATGTGTATTTAATGTATAGTGGTTTTTCTCACTCATGAAAAACGGAAAGTAATACTGAAAAATAAATTCATAGGGGTAAAATATACCCAACAAACATAAGACTAGGATTTGTTTGTTTCTCTTAGTGTTGGAGACAAAAGTCAAAGTGTGGGGCCAGCAATTTGTTCTTGTCTATTGAAGATAGGTATACAACACATTCGGGGTGGTCCTGCAGTAGTGACACTCACTTAGCTGAATCATTCAGCCTATTGCTTATTCAGCACATCTACGAGCCTTGCTGTGGTCCTTGTTGGCGTCTTTTACTAACCTCGAATTCCTGCATGTCTATGCCCATTAAGAGAGAAAGTAGTTCAAAATTGTTTAGGGCGTAAGAAATTAATTAAATTCCCTATATTAATCTAAACCGATCAGGACAATCATTGAAAACTATCGATGTACAGAGCCATTCCAAGATGGCCGCCACTTGGTTGAGAGTGGCTCAGCTTGTAGCTGTAGTCCTTTGTTTGTCTCCCGTGCGCAGTACTCTTTCCATTGCCAGCTTCTTAGCATAGAGAGCGGATAGCTGCCATTTTGCAGGGAGTGTCAGTGAAATATATCTGTGAGCTCAAAATGGATGAGAAGGTCTGTTTTCAATATTTAAGGGGTAATGAATTTGCCATGCAAATGGCTACGACCGTTTGGGCAGCAAGAGGTTTTCCTTTACCTGTGCACATGCTGCAGCAGGGCATTCCGCTCTCACTCGGGAGATGCAGGCTGTCTTTGCTGCCTCTCCCGTCCGTGCCGCGATTTAACCTTATGCAATCCAAGCTCTGATCCACGTTTCAAGGATTTTCTCTGGGGATGGGGTTTCAGTCCCTTCTGGGAGGCCAACGATGCGCAGATTATTGCTGCGAGGCCGATTTTCAGCATCTTCTACTCGGGCAGTTAGAGACTGAGAAGCGGACATTCTATTTGTCACTGTGGCTTTGAAATTAGCCATGTCATCCTCCAGTGTAGAGATTCTCCCTTCTGCCTCAGTGACCTGTCACGCCACCTTTCAGAGGCCCTGGTGAAGAAAGAAAGACATCAGTCTCCACCTTTGTCTTGATTGCCTCTCAAGCGGTGTGCATCGCCTGCAGGGTTCTAGTCACTTCTGAAGAGTCCAAGTGACCGTGAGCTTGAGGGGCGGTGGCTGACTGCTTAGAGGGCTGTATAGTATATTTGTCTATTTTTGCTTTAGTGTGCATCTGAGGGCCTCTGTTATTTACCATAGGGGCCGCCCGCAGGCACAGCACCTGGCGAATAAAACCGGAATTTTATGTCAGAGCTTTGCCTCTCTTGTACAGTACACTTGTGTGCTGCAGTCAAACCCCTTAATGTGCAGGAGGGGGTGTCTGGTAGAGCTGCTCAGCTGGGCTGAGGTTTGCGGCCACTGTGGGTACAGGGTATCGCAGGCCAAGTGACTCTTTGAGCCGGGGCAGTAGCTAGTTTTTCTCCGGCCCAATTGCCTCCTCCATGCAGTGGGGGTAGCACAAGCAGCCGAGGGTTCTTTCCCAGCTTCCGTCTATCAAGTAAATTCTCCTGTCTGTGGTCCTGGATGCCTAGCTGGCTGTCGACAGAGAGCTGGAACAATCTACTTCCAGGCATTCATCCTAAGGGTGGTGCCCGCCTCGGATCCGCTCCGTTGGCCCGAGAGGACACCAAACTCCCTGGAATCAAGAAAGCCCAGGCCATACTATGGTGCCACAGGTCCCCTGTTTGCCCCCTCCGCAGACTCTGAGGCACAGGCTCTGCTCCCATAGCCCCCAATTTGCTTGGGCATTATTCCCCAGCACGGGCCTCACCTCCATGGGACAGGTCTTGGGAGAGCTCCTCTTGTCCAGGGAGAGCTCCACCGCTACAAGTGCCAGGCAGAAGCAGGGTGATGTGGATGGGTTCCACCGCCACAGGGCCCGCCGGGCATCCTAGGTCATGGCCCACAGGTGTGCCGTCCTGTGCCTATGCTGGATCTAGCCAGTGTCTTAGGGGAGGCCTGCAGCTGAGTAAGTGGGTGTGGTCCAGAGTCATGCAGATTGGGCCACCGACCCTGCTAACGTGCAGCTGCCGTTTTATCACTGCAGTGACAGCCGCATGGTTTCTGCTTCTCCCATCAGAAATTGTCACAGCTGAATTCTAGTCACACAGAGTCCAATTAGATGCCTGGGGTGCTCCGCAATGAATCGCAATACAGGATTCTGGGCACTGACATGGTTTCTGTTTCTCCCGTCTGAGTTTTACACCTCTGAATTCTAGTCACACAGAGTCGGATTAGAGGCCTGGGGTGTTCAGCAATGAATCGAAGTAAAGGATACCAGGCATTAGCTGTAGGATATTGAGGGATGGTGGGCAAGATCCGGGAGCGTTACTGGAACGCAACCGTCATCTTGGCCTCCCTGGCCACGGCCCCCTCAAAACATATATTTGACATCTGGTTCATTTGCAAGTATTGGAATTAGGAGTATCCTGTAGACCAGAAGGGAAACCTAGATGGTGTCTGTGTGGGAGCAAAGTGGTACCACTAAAATTATACACCCCAAAATTTACCTCAGAGTTCCAACATTTCATTGGGCCAGAGATGGTCTTAAACCTCAATTTCACGAGGCAATGTGTCCCACTTTAAGGCCCCACCCAAAGTATAAAAAATTAGGAAACACAATCTGTAAGAAATTAGGTTATCATTTGAGGGGGGTGTAAACCCTTCTCAAGCAACAACTATAATCCTTGTCAGGGTGAACTACAAAAGTCACTAAATTAGCCTGTGATTAACCCTCTGGTAGCTTGGCACAAAAGTTATCAGTCTTCACTTAGAGGCACTGTGTCAAGTATTTATGCAGGACACAAACCGTAATGAAATGAAAACATAACACAATAAAAGTCCTGGACCAGTTTAGAAAAAGAGTAAAATATAATAAATAAAAATCACACCAAAACTAATTAAATACAATCAGTAGAAATGGAGTTAAGGTTTTTAAAATGTTTAAGTGTAAAATAGCACCTAAAAGATCACAGCATCAATCGTGTATATAAGCAGAGTGCAGTTTGGGCACATGAGGTGGTTTGGGCTGGTCTCAGCCTACCTTCAGTCTTAGAAGAAATTTCGAAAACAAGTTCCTGAGAAGGTAAATTTCAGAGGGCCAAGGCAGTTGGAGGTGTCCGAGTAGGAGGTGTCATCATCGGGGACTTGCCGAGCGGAGTCATGATAAAGATTTCTACCTTGAGACTTTTACACTTTTCTGGAGGTCCAAAATCTCCACTGGGACAAAGCTAAAGGCTGTAGCCGAAAAGGGCTCTACGAAGCTGGATACCTTTGGTGAGAGGTCACGCTGAACAGTATTTGGTGCTGTGGAGATGAATGTAGTAGAAGATACCATGGAGTCAGGCTGACTGGGGATGCACATTGGGCAGATCTGCGAGCAGGTACGTCCGGGTCTCCTGTCTGTTCTCAGGCCACTTTTTGGTGAAAAAGTTTTTAAGTCAAAACTTCTAGGGTTAGTCGGGAGCAGCACCTTTAACGCCACCATCAAGGGTCCAGAGCTGGTTGGGCACTCACTCCAGCAACGATCAGGTGCAGGATTTAAGGTCTCTGGAGCTTATGTCCCTGTAGCTCACATAGGTGTTCAATCAACTAGCCCTTGCTAGCCCTAATCACTCTGGTAGTCCTGGGTTCAAGCAGCAAGGCAGGCTTCAAGAAGCAGGGCAGTCCTCTGAGGGTACAAAACCAGCCTGTAGCAGCTGGGCAGGCTTCTGGAGATGTAAGGCAGTTCTTATGATGTTCTAAGCAGGTCCAGGAGAGTGCTGAAGAGTTGGTCTGCTGGCCCAATTTTTAACCTGGTGACAGCCTTTGAAGTGGGGAAACTTCTAGGCTACCCCCACATCTGGCTCTGGAAAGTTCTTTCCTTCCCCTGCCCAGTAGTAGTCGAGGGTGAACTAAGACTGGTGTCAAGTTCTTTTGTGAGGGTGCTGGAGACAGCCCTGTGAAATGTAAGCTCGGCAGGTAACAGCTCCACCCCACCCATCTTGGCGGTATGGCCAATCCTGCCAGCATCTAGTCTCCCTTTGGCTCACGGTCTGTGGGCAATACACTAATTCCAACAGCCAAGCTATTCAGTTTTCGTGACCCAGGACAAAAGCTCCAAGCATCAAATGGTTAGGACAAGAAAATTGCAACTTTCTAAAAGTGGCATTTTCAGAATTGTGACTTAAAATCCGACTTTACCATTAAACAGGATTTTAAATTACAATTCATTTGAGACCACACATCACATCCCTATCTGCTCCCAATCAAACATTAGCACATATTAAAAGTAATAGGGTAACCCAATGGTCCAACTTTTTAAATACAATTCACCCTTCCGTAAGGGTCCTTTAGGGCCTACCTTAAGAGTAACTGGTATGTATTTGAAAGGAAGCTTTAGGTCTAGCAAAAAGTTTATTTTGCCGGGCTGAGATGGCACCTGAGACATGTTTAAAAGGGCTACTTTAGTGCATGGCACAATGACTGCCACAGGCCCACTAGTAGCATTTAATTTACAGGCCCTTGGTACATGCAGTGCCATATAATAGGGACTTATAAGTAAATGTATAAGTACCACTCAGGTGTAAGGCAATTTTACCTTGCTTTTAGGCAGAGAGCATTAGCACTTTAGGAACTGGTTAGCAGTTGGAAAGTGCACAGAGTACTAATGTTAACAAAAACGAATTCTGAAACCAGGAGGGGTGAAGGCAAAATGTTTGGAGGTCAGCCTGCAGAGATTGCCAAATCCAACACAATCAATGTAATAAATGGGCCCACTCAATAACTGAGTTCTACATCAATGGAAAAGGTAAAGGGTTTTATTTCAGAATTTTAAAAAAATGCAAATCATTGCAATAAAGGCTCTTACTGTAAGTTATACAGGAAAAAGAACATCTGAAATAATTTGAAGTCCCAAGTGAGCAGCAAAAGTGGGTCAGTAATTTCCCTAGTAAACCAGGACAGTATTCTCACCCCACAATCAAAGTTTTTTTTATACATTACTTTCTAATTTAATCTGTAGACTCACTGTTGTTTGAGCAAATGTAACATTTCATCAGCAAATCAGTGAACCTTACAAATAAGTAATTAACACCTAGGCACTACTCCACTACATGAATAATTATTCAGTCCCCTCTATGCTAATGGCGTCAGGATATGCTTGAATAAAGCATGATACATTAACAATAATTATTATATGAATGAAAAGCCATAGTGAAATGTTACAGGTTATGACTGAAAGCCCAATGAGAACAGAAAAACAATAACAGTGGAAATAAACTAGTACATCTCGGATTGACTGTGTGCTGAAGAGTTTGCGAGGAGAGAAGTGACAGGGATGACTTCCATCTTTGAAAGGATGGAGTTTACACCTAATTTTGGCTGTCAACATCCATCAGAAAAACACAATTCTACACATAGACAATTTGGTTAAAAAGGAACAGTACTTTATAATCAAGCATGAAAATGCATTCTGCATGTTGCTATTTATTAACAAAATCCATAAAAACCTCTCATATCAGACCAAAAGCACATGGACATTTATGGATTCTGGTGCAGATCATATTGTTCAGAAAGTTGAGACATTTGTATTCATGTATTATTCTATATGGCTTCTTTCAAGCTGCACAATAAAGATTTAGAGCAAAACTGGAGTGGTGCGGGGGAGATATTAATGGAGCACCAGGAATGTTGTGTAGAGGAGATGTGAGCTGACAAAACTAGTCCCAAATGTCTTTTACGGTTACTTAAACCTACACATATGGCTTAGTGCTGTTACTTGAAACCACCTTCTTCATGAACTGAAACAAACTGCATTGAACCTTCCTTACATGGCACCCCCACTGACCTTAAGCCTGAGGAGGATGGCTCGCACTCGCTATAAACATGCCTTTTTACAATAAAATGATTAGAAAAATGCTGGAACTGTGACCAAACATGTGCTCCTAATGAGCGCTGCTCAGAAGACATATGTTTTCATGTATCCTTGGCAAACCATGAACAAAATGCGAAATGCACTTTTGAGAGCTAAAGGGGGAATTCAGTTTTTTTTTACATTCTCTTCTCCGTGTCGGGCCGGAACAGGAAGCACCCAGGCTCCCCAAAGTCAATCACAATGCTGCAATGCAGCATTGTGATTGGTCTGAGTGCCGTGGTTCGGAGCTCAGGCAGGCAGTAGGAGCCTGAACATGTTCACTACTCAGGCTGTAATACAGCCTGGGTGGAGAACATGCAAAGTGCGCATGACTGTTTAGCCTGCCCCAGACAGTCATGCGTGGTTACGGTGTTCCACCACTCCTCCCTCTGCTCCTCTGTCATCAGAGTGGCCCTACCCCAACCCGCCTGCAAAGCTGCTGCAGTGGAAAAATATAAAATGACAACCTTGAGTTATCATTTTATTTTTCCTTTATTTCACTGCTGCGATGCAGTAGGGCGGCACTCCTCTGCCTTAGCGGAGGAGCCACCACTGAATGTTCTGTATAAATGTCTGAATGGTTCATATCTGTGGTCTACAGCTAACCAGCTCAGCCATTGAACAGTAGAGGGAAACATTTGATATTTATTAATTATTAAATAGGCAACATACCATGTCAACCTTGTATTAGGCACTTGCTTTGGGGAAACTACGTAAAATCTTCAAATGGATACCTATTAAATCCAGGAAACCTTGGGTGCAGGGTCTCATTGTAAGCCGTCTGGACTATGGGCATGCTTTATTAGCTTCCCTAAATGAAGATCTTTTTTCCAAACTGCAGATTCTGCAAAACACTGCTGCCAGACTTATCTTAAATCTTCCACTGAGATCTCCTTCAGCCCCCAGTCTGAGGATCCTCCACTGGCTTCCGGTAAGAAAGAGAGGCCGCTTTAAAATTCTTTGCCTCACCCACAAGATCATATATGGACCGTGACCCTGTTATCTAGCGAAAAAACTTAACAGGTATAAGCCAGGAAGACTGTTAAGATGCAGCTCAAAATCTCTTCTTACCCCATTATGAATCTGCACCGTATGAAGTGGGGGGCGATCCTTTTCCTTTCTTGCTACTGACCTTTGGAAGAGGTGTGGCGCCGCGGCCAGGGCGACTGACGCTGGAATCTGGGGACCACGGTTCGATCCCCGGCTCTGGCGGCAGGTTAGCCCAGCACCATGTGACTCTGGGCAATAGCTCGCTTAATCTTCCCGACGGCCCCCAGCGCCTAGAGACCCTTACGGGTGATTGTGCGCTTTACAAATGTGGACTTTACTTTACTTTACTTTACCTTTGGAACAAGCTACCATCTCATCTTCCTTCTATCACTGATCACAAGCGTGTTCGGAATGAATTAAAAACGTGGCTATTTGATTGGAAATAACGCTGCCCAGATCTGACCCTCAGTCTTCTAGAGTTCTGCAAGTGCCATGAGACCTTTTTGGTGATTTGTGCACTCAACAAGTTCCTTTGATTTTATAAATGTACTATATGGAATATGATCATCCCAGATGTGGCTTGTCCCACCAAGACATCTCTGTGTAACCTGGAGGTCAATAGTTTGAATGCTGCAGTGTCCACTTCATGCCTATCCTTTCGAGGACGATCAAAATAAGTACCATTGAGTTGGTCAAATCAATGATGTTCCTGAGATGCTAAGCATTGCTGTAGGTGTTGGTACCATCAAACTCCAAGTATCTACACTTATTTTACTTGAAATGAAGAGTACTGCCATCCAACAGTGGCATGGTATAAGTATTTATGTAGCGCTTACCCCTGACTAGGCGCTGAAGCACTTTGCTCATGCCACTCCATGGAAGACCAGTGTTAGTGATTTAGGCTTGCATAAATGTTAGTTTGTGATTCTAATTTTGTGTTGTATCATGCATTTTGCAATATGCATCTCATTCAAAATTATTGGTAAATTCATTACATTGTGTGTTTTAACTTACATGTGATGTTTCACATCAGTTGGAAGTTTAACATTCTATTGTATTGGCATTCCTAGATCTGAAGTTCTTTGTTAACGGGTCGCAGGCTGCTCCATGAGATACATACAACAATAGAGACAAGTATCCACCAAATTGAGAACAATTGGCCATGCCAGTCATCACATCATTAGCAAACAGTTTGACTTGTAATTTGCTGTCCAGCTGATATATAATGTTGTCACAAAAAGTAATCCAATCTTTCATACTATATGCCCTTAAGAGGTTAGACAATTGGTCGTGTATGCAGTCATTCAGGTTGTGTAGCGATCATGAGATAGGTCATGCAAACAGTCATCCAAGCATATGAAATTAGTGGTGTCAATCATATACTATAGGTCATCCCAGAAGCTAAACAATCCTAACACCTGGTAGTAATGCTAAGCTACCAGGAAGTACCATAAGGAATCTGTCCAGGAGAGACAGATTCCTAGACTCTTCCGGCACTGCCAACTCTTCTAGAACCGCCACATGGAGTCGAAATGGGAGCAACAGGATCCTGGCTCCTATCTGGCAATGCCATACCATGAAGAGATACAATGAAGTCTGGTTGAGTAAGACCGAGACACCAAGTTAGGTGATCTGCAGTTTAACCTGAGAAGTATTAATAAATGAGGAAGAAATAGTAGTTGACTGGGTTGTATGACGAACAACACAGGGAAATACTGCGCATGCCTTTACGACACATTTTTTACCCCACATTTGCTTTTGCAACGCATGCCATTACCACACTTTGTTTTTATATATTTATAAATATATATATAAAATGTATTTGCGGGGGAGACCCTCATACACTCCCAACTTACCTTAAAGGCGTGGTAAAGGCATGCTTTGTAACGGCTTATACGATGTAAAAACATGCGTGGTAAAGGCACAAAATGGTAAAAACCTTGTTGTAAAGACTGTTTCCAAGTTGGCTGAGGTGCGTGTCTGAAGCAAGAGTGTGTTAGGTTAAGTGAAGAGACATTAATGGGTAAAAGGTAAAAGGACAGTGTTAGATTTGGGGGTCTCTAGTTGACATGGGTAGGTACCTGTGACAAATAGGGACCCTTGCGTCTAGTCAGGGTAAGGGGGTACACTCCTAAAATAACCCCTGCACACCCCCTTGGTAGCTTGGCACGAGCAGACAGGCTAATCTCAGAGGCAGTGTGTAAAGCATTTGTGAACACATACAGTAACCAAGTGACAACACTACAGATTGACACCACACAAGTTTGTATATTAAAAATAAGTGTCTTTTATATAGATTTAAAACACAAGACCACAAACGACAAAAATCCACAATACTGTACTTCAAATGGTAGAATTAGCTTAGTTCTCTTTAGATCTTAAACTGCGACACTTTGAGTCAATGTACCTTAAAATGTGTAACGCAATCCAACGAGAGTGTTGCAGGGAAGGTGATGCGTTGGTTCCCTACTGCTGCATAGGGGACGGAGATGAGTTGTATTCTTACTGCGCTTCCGTGGCGATGCAGCGAGCAACGCTGTGATGCGATGAAGTTTTGGTGCAAAGAAATAAAGATGTCGTCTTCTTGATGCGGACCGCGACAGGCCCTGCGTCACGCTTCCCGGTGATGTGGTTGCAAAAACACACAGTGCCCACACCACAATTACTCATTCAATATTCAAGAAGGGTAAGAAACCAGTTTATTGTAACCACCCTTAGACAGCATTACTCAGTGTCTATCATTTTATGCTTTTTTTCAAATTTTCAAAAAATCATAACAGAATAAAGGACTTCGTATTGGAATATTTACAAGACTAAATACACTTTGTACATACATCAAAAGACAAACATTTACACACTAAAAAATGTTTCTGCATCAAACATTACAAAAAATTATAATTACATCACAACCAACAAATATTACAATAAAAAACATGAAGAAAAATGATTTCCAAGGGGGTATAAGCAACTTAATCGCTTGTAAACGCTTAAATACTGGACCAGCCGGTCCTAGTGTCGTGAAGTTGACAATTTATTCCACCATTCCCGGTGATGTGGTGGCATCTGCTGCGACATCGATCCTCTTCTCCGGTGGCCCTGCGATGACTCAGTGGTTCATGTAGGCCGTGACAGGCCCTGCGACACGCTTCTAGGTGATGCAGCGGCGTCTGCTGCGACGCCGATCCTCTTCTTCGCCGATGCGAGGCGCTCTCGTGTTGTGAAGTAACAGCGGCAGTTCGGCATCACGCTTCTTGCTCGTGGGTCGCGCTTCCAGCTCCTTGCGATACGCAGTTCCTCAAAAAGTCCAGCACAACCGCAGGCATTTCCAAAGAACTCTAGGGGAGCTGGTGGGTGAAGTCTGTTGTCTCTGAGACTTCAGCAGGAAGCAAGCTCTTTTCTCAAGCCCTTGGAGATCCTTACAAGTTGATGAAAGTACACACAAAGTTCCTCTCTCCTTTCTTTGGCAGTCAAGCAACCACTGCAGGCCAATCCCTCAAGCAGCACTTCAGCTCCTCAGTCTCTCTGGTTCCGCTCCTCAACAAAGGTTTCTTCTTGTTTCCCAAAAGTGACCTAATTCTCTTGGGTCTGGGTCCCCTCTATTATACACAGTTTCTCTTTGTTCTCTGATGGCAGAGAGGCATTTGCCTAGTCCAAACCAGTTCTGGTCAGTCCTGGAGCACTCCGTTTACATGACTCCTTCTTTCCTTTGACAGTGCAGGGCAGTGACATCAGACGCACCACAGGAGGTGGAGCTAGCATTGTGGAGGGAAGGCACAGCCTTATTCAGGTCCCAGGTGCAACCCCTCCCTCCCATCTTGATGCAGATCTCTCTATTCACCACTGGGCTGACTCACCCTGTCTCTTGGAATCCCCCAGCGCCTGTCACTCAAACTCCAGACAAGGAATATACAACCTAGAAGAGGCAGGCTTGGATAGTTAGGCAAGAAAATACCTACTTTCTAAAAGTGGTATATTCAAACACAGAATGTTATAACCAACTTCACTAAAAGATGCATTTTATCATTCTGAGTTCAGGCATACTAAACTCGAATTTCTACCTAATTCCCTGAGTCAGTTAGGATTTTAAGATGTAATAATCAAACTGCCTGTTCTGGCCTATGGGGAATAAGTAGCCTTGCAATAGTGAAAAACGAAAATGGCTGCACTTCACTATTAGGACATGCCACACTCATCAGGGCTTGTCCTACCTTATACTTACAATGCACCCTGCCCTTGGGCTGACCATAGGAGTGACTAATATTCAGAAATGGGAAGGTTTAGGGACTGGCAAGTGGGGGCACGTGGCCAGACTACATGGCAGTACCAGACTGCACACAGGCTCTGCAATGGCAGACCTGAGACACACTTTTACAGGCTGCTTCTGTGGGTGGCACAACCAGTGCTGCAAACCCACCAGCAGCATTTGGTTTACAAGCCCTGGGCACACTCAGTGCACTGTACTAGGATCTCACAAGTAAACCAAATCAGCCAATCATGGAGTCACTAATCCATACATCAATTTACAATAGGAAGAGCCTATGCACTTTAGCACTGATCAGCAGTGGTAAAGTGCCCAGAGTCATAAAACTGCCAACAATAGGTCAGAAACAAGCATTTACAATTAGGGCTCCCGGTTTTATGGTATTTATTTTTATGCCATTTCCGTCTGTATTTATCCATATTATTTTTTGGGCATTTTTTCTGTATTTATCCACATTTATTTATGCCACAAGCAAACGTCAACGCTACAGCTAGTATTTTTCCACATTTATTTAAATGATCTGGGACCAGTCCTTAGCAGAGTAGTATTAGTCACAAAGCATATTTGAATGAGAAATATATGGAGAGCTTAAAAGAGGTGGTGCAAGGTTCAAGAGCAGATATATTCTCCCAGCCAAAAACACGAGGCAGTGCAGAGGGGAAAATAATGCAACAAATAATGCAAGCAAATATTGTGGTACAGGGGGAAAAAAAAAATCAGAAATCATGGCAAATATAATGTGGTGATGGAGACAATTTTCTTAGCAAAGAGTGATAAACTGTTAAAGAAACAGTCTAGGAGTTAGAAGGAAAGTGCTTGCAAATTAGTCAAAGGCAGGGGGCTTCCCATCGTCTTCGAATCATTAACGATATTGTGAATTTTTGATTTAACTGTGCCACAAGCTAAAGTTCAAGTGCTATGTTGTCCATAGAATTGTTCCCCCTCTTCCTCAATAAACCAAATACCACTAATATTGTGGAGGACACCAGATTAGAAATAGCTCTTCCCCGGAAAACAAGGTAAGGTATAGGACAGAAAAATCCAGCTTCGCCAAATACAGCTTTGGGGCTGGGAAACGTTTTAAAGTCGTAAAAGAGTTTTACGATTTGCAGAGTCAGCAGCAGAGCGAGCACAGGGTGATCACAGGCAATGTTGAAGAAAGAATTGAAATTCTTTACATCTCGTGTAATGATTTACATTAATCACTTGTAAAGAAGTGAAATCCCTAGCATCTTACATGAGGAAGGAGGATAGAGGAAACTATTTCTGACTCTGGTGCTGCCAGTTCATACCGGAGGGGAGAGGTTCCCAATGCTGTCCCAGGACAGACCGTGTGACTCAGGAGCGGTTTTCTCGGGGTAGTGTCCAGGCTTTTATCTCTCTTTTGTTTCTAGGGACTCTGTGAAGCCGCCATTTATCTGTTCCCTGAGAGCACATACTTAGGGGAAAAACACGCACCTTTCCAGTTGAAATGGCGGAGGGCTAGCGCAGAGCTCATTTGAAAGGCAGAGTCCTGATCTTAACACGCCAACTCAGTGACGCTTCAATCTCACCAGGATTGGTTTAGGGGCACGGCAGTAGGTTATTAAAAGACCCTGATTAGAAGGAACTTCCAGCATCAGGAAAAGGGGTGTGGCGAGGACTCTAGACGGCACGGCAGCGCGGCAAAATGTGCTAGTATTTTGCCGTTTTTACATATAAATACAGACAAAGGAAAAATAGTTTTCCGTCTGTATTTATATGTAAAAATCCGGAAAAACGGAAAACCGGGAGCCCTATTTACAATGCAACGGCCTCGCCTTTGCAAAAGTTACAGCTATTGGCATTGTAAATGACAATTTTTATTTATGTGTTGGTTTTGAAAACTGATAACTAAATAGCATTGTCATTTACAATGCCAATAGCTTAATCTCTTGCAAATGCCACACACAAACACACAGACCCACAGACACACACCCACACACACACAGAGCCACACCCACACACACTGCGAGCCACACACACACACTGCGAGCCACACACACACACTGCGAGCCACACACACATACACTGCGAGCCATACACGCACACACTGCGAGCCGCACACACTGCGAGCCACACACACACATGCACTGCGAGCCACACACACACTGCGAGACACACACTGCGAGCCACACACACTGCGAGCCACACACACACACACACTGCGAGCCACACACACTGCGAGCCACACACACACACACACTGCGAGCCACACACACACACAGCGAGCCACACACACACACACAGCGAGCCACACACACACAGCGAGCCACACACACTGTGAGCCACACACACACACACTGCGAGCCACACACACACTGCGAGCCACACACACACACTGCGAGCAACACACACAATGCAAGCCACACACATAAACTGTGAGCCACACATACGCTGCCTGCAGGTACGCTAACTGACTTCCTGGAAGTCAGTTAGAAGCTTCTTAGTAAGTTACTGCCGCGCTTGATCATGGAGTGACGGGGGTTTACACCCCTTCCGCCATCGAGAATTATTAAGCGACGAGAGCGTACCTGAAGGCAGCGTTCCATGTGAGCAGATCAACGGAATCGCTCCGCGTATATTTAAGGTCTGGAGGCATCTGGGCATTACTTGGGAAGCCTGGGTGCCCAAACAATAGTTGGCTTCAAGTAAAACGGGGATACTGACACATCAGAACCACATACGAAGGCAGTGACCCAGAGGACTTAAGAGTCTTGTTGGTCCTGAGGAGAACCCCACCAATTGGAGGGTTCAAAATGCGTTGACCTGGTCCCAGGTCACACAGACTGTGCATTGTTTGGTTATTTTACAAGAAAAAGTTTAGCTTTAATCATTGAAAAAAAGACAATAGATTTATGAATTTTCATGATAATCTGCTTTATTCTTTTTTGTTGTTGTATTTGAATGTGTACATTGGGACCACTGTATAGTATGAGTGTCTGAAGTCTGAGAAAGGTGTGGATGTGGTTTAGTTAAAATGTGTTAGTTGTAAATGTTGTGTCTATTTTGTATATATTTGTATAGATCAGTTGTTGTTTATATTCTTGTTTGGATACTATGCACAAAGTATATAGTGTTTTCAAAAAAATATACAAAAACGAACAATTTGAATAAATCATTAGATGATGCAAATAAATAAGCAGACGTTTATGTTTCGTTCCTAAGGGTTTTTTTGAAAATTTGTTAGGAGTCAGTCTCAGTTCTGGCATACGCTTTGTTCTATATATTATTTGACTCAGCCTGACTGAGTTCGAGTCAAGGCCCATGTTGTAACTTTCCTCTAGGTCCCTTCCATCCCCTTCCGTTTCCCCCTCGCCTCTTTCCCCCCTTGGTATCGCCCGTGCTGTCACCTTAAGGCAGCGATAGAATGTTAGCGAGTCTCACGATCCTGTCAAGCTGGGAGCACCTATGTTAAATAGAACTGAATAAATGTTCTTGAATCTTACCACGTGTGGACCTTCATTACTACACTTTTGGCGACGGAGGTGACAGAGCTGAGCCAGGGTCAGTGTGGTGTTTCCCCCCTGGAATGGTATGAGCTTGGACGAGGAAAAGGAAAATAAGAGGAAATGAAGTGATGACTTACCTTGGGCGTTCTTGTGAAACTGAAATATTAAAGAGAAGTAAGACCCAAGTTGATGAACACTGGAATAAGCGCAAGTTTAAGCTGTGTGAGGAGATTTAGCGGAGCAGGGAACGAATTTACAGCTCTGACACCGCGTTTTGAAGTTGATAAATGGAGCCTTGCATGTGTTGCATAAGGAGCGTGACCTGTGAATAAAAGTGGACTTAGATTCATCGTGAGAAAAGCTGAGGTTATGATAAGGAACCTTTGTAGCTTAATACTGGATTCTGTGCTAGACTTATGTGAAGAGCCTTGGTGACTAATTCGAGGAGAAGTGAGCAAAAAAGGGGACGAAGTGTTCTCTGTAACCGCATTTGAATTTGTTGTGAATCAGCGCAAACGGCGTTTGAAGTGAAATTCTCCTCAGATCTCCAGTGTGCAGCCAAGGAAAACGTTTTAACGTTAAATCGTGTGAGGTGAGATTCTCTACATATCTACAGCGCAAACCCAATAGCAGACGGGATAACGCTCTGCCGCTGTGTGGCCATTTTGACAAAGAAACCACATGAAAATACGCTGGTAAGGAGGGATAAAGACTTATTTTGAAATGAATGGCAAGTGGAGGAATAAAAAGTGGCACTGATCATTAATATTTATGTAAATTTTAAAGTGAAGAGGGAAAATAAGATTGAGCAATTAAAAAGACTTGAGCAAGGAAAAGGTATCGGCGAGATAGAATGTGGAGATTTTGACGAATATTTGGAACAGCGTTACCTCGTTTGTGCTGATTTAAGGTACTTTAGCGAGTAAAGTGAAATTCTCCACAGCGTCGATCCTTGGACTTATGTGACTCTTTTTAATAGAGCAGCGCATTACAATTTAGCCGTGTTTTAAGGGAATGTGTGGCGCATGTTGAGTGGTGGAATCCCTCGGATGTGTTAACAGACTGATTGTAAGAAGTGGGACTCTCCTCAGTGCGAAGCGGAGAAACTCAACCACACAATAAGAGTAAATCAGCATCAGCGAATGTCGACTGTTCTTGTAACACTTCTTCTGAATGATTTAAAAGAAATAATTATCTTACCTTGAAGCAGTAGTTTCAGGAACTTGAGGTGAACACGGTTAACAGTTCCCGGCGTTGCTCTTTCCTCAGCTTTTTGGCACGAAAGGGAGAGAGACGCACTTCACGTAGTGGCGCCACCTTACTGTTGATTGCCGCATTTGCACCTTCTCTCGACAATTCCTGACAAAAATTTAATCGAGTGGTACAGCAAAGGATTATCTAATAAAAGCGTGGTGAGCGAAAACAAGAGTGGATAAGATTAGTACTTCCTAGGGTGGAACTTATAAGCAGCACTTCAGAAAATAAAAACATGTTTTTGGGAAAAGTTTACTTGATACACAAAAAAAAAATGGCATATAGAAGGAAATTTTAAGGAGAATACACCCAAGTTTAGTTAAAAGACTGAACACCCACTTCTAAGTTAAATTTTGAGGAAAATTAACTAAATTAGCTATGGGAGAAGAACATGAAATGTGCTTAATAGTGTGAGAAGGAACAACTGAACTAAGCTAATCATCTGTAGCTTGTCATATGGAAATTCAATAGTAAGAGTACGGAGACTGTATTCTTCGTGCTGATCATATATAAAAACAGGAAGATATTACTGTACTGTTGAAACATAGAAGAAAATATAATAGTACGAGTTTTGGTTTATTGCGATATGAATATGGATAAAAACATGATGTTTAAATTACCGCCACCTGAGCCATTTATGAAAGGAGGTGAGGCTAATATTGCTGAATGGGAAGAGTGGAAGGAATATTTTTACAATTATATTTCCATTTTTGATGAGCAGGAAGAACCTTTAAAACCAGAGGAAAAGGTAGGAATACTGTTACACAGTTTAGGAGCCGGTGGACGGAAAGAGTACTATGACATAGAAAAGAAAATCTATAAGGGAACAGACAGGAATGCATTTGAGAATGTCATGCATGTTTTGGATGAACATTATAAGCAAGTAATGAATGGAGATGCACAAAGGAACAAAATATACAGAGAAGAGGGAGATATCAAAATAGTAGTGAACAAGTGTGAAACTAAACATGAGTATACCATCAATATAGGTGGAGTAGATATTGACATTAACGGTGACTCAAGGTCACATTGTACAGTAATAAGCAAAAGAATATGGAAGAGTCAATTGGCTATAACACTAGGGAATGAATTGGAAGAAGCTGACACGTCCCTGGAAACATACACTGGTGAAAGCATTATCTTGATTGGAAGGAGAGAGATGAAGTTGATTTACAGGGAGAGAAGTACATGGAGTAATGTGTATATATCGGAAGAATAGTTCTCCATACTAGGATGGGATGAACAATTGAAATTAAGAATAACACAAATTCCCAAAAGCTCAGAACCTATGGGTAGGCTGCCCATAATCAAAAGTAGACAAATTACCAAGTTGGAGATGTTGATGGTGAGAACACCAGTATCCATGGACGGTGTTGGAGGGACAAAGGCTGTTTGGAGGAATGAGCGGATAAGAGTAGCAGCAGTTGACAAATTCAAAAGAAATCAAAATACATCTTGGAGAAAAGATGGGGAAGGAAATATAAGAAAAAGTTTCGGTGAAAAGATCAGTGAGGATGATGTAGGAAGGAAAAAAAAAGAACTTGTTTATAAGGGAACTTGTGCGGTAACACTATTCGCGAGGGCAGAGGAGGACCTTGGTAAGTCCACCCGCCACAAAGAAGGGAAAGCGTGGCGCTCTACTGCACTGGCCAAGTCCAAACCTTTGACAAGGGAGAAATGTTCTGAGGACATTGACCTAGGAGGAGTTGATGGTCAGAGTCTGATTGAATCAAAGTGTAACAAGCAAGGAGAGTATTTGGACTGGTTATATAGCGAAGTGTCTGGTATGGAAAGTGAGGAGGCACACAATAACGTACGATATCCGCACCCCAAAGTTCTGTTAGGAGGAAACAGGATGCTTACAGTAGGCTGGAGAGAATATGTGTTCAGAGACACAGAAGACTCAGCCACATTCTCCAGTAAATCGTGTTTGAAGGAATCTGAAGAAAGACCGGTCTTTGATGAGGCACGTACCGAAGGATTTACAAGTGGCTCTGGTTCAGAGTACAACAAGAGAACTGACGTTAGACCCAACGCTGATCATGATGATGGGAAGGAAACCGGTTATATGAGTAGGCGTAGACGCAGCGTTACATGGTCCAGGAAATTTCCCAAGAAAAAGAATTATAAGGATGTGGTCACACACTTGGGTGGAGAAGTGGTACAAGTAATTGTGGACTAGAGCACAATAGTGAAGGGGATCGCTGTGGCTAGTGGCACCCTGAGGAATTAGGGGAAGAGAAGAAGTTGGCATCTCTCCCCTTCTATGCCCACACCATGAAGCATACTTAGGGGGTGTTTTCCTTTGCTTTTAGGATTTGCGTGTGAGCTCAAGTTCAGGTTATCGGTAGGCTCACCTGTTTCTTTTGTTAAATTCATTCTTCCTCGTTGGGGGGGAATGGACAGACCTGGGGATGAGCCCACATGGAACAAATGAACACTGTTCAAGGCAACCCTACTTTTGAATTGAGAATGGGTGACAACTATACGTCTGTGTTTGGACTAAACGCAGATTATGACTACGTAGAATGCAACCATTTATCCGTAAAGACATGGCCGCATTATCCATTGACTCTGGTAGCCAAATAATCCCAGGTCACATTTGATATACGTAGTACTATTCATCCTTCGTTTCCCATGGAAGGACTTCTGTTACATTAGCACTCTAAACTGTCCTGGTATTGACTGTACAAGAGGAATTATGGGATCCCTCGCCACCTTAGGTCCTGGTTTTGGGCCTCTCCCATCAGGTCAACCCAGGTGCTGTACCTGGGTAAGGGCCTTTTATGCAAGACCCACTGTTGCGTTTCTTTGCGCATATGTTGTTACCTCCCCCACCTTAGTTCTCCTGTTTTCCTTCCTCCCACCATCTCTCTCTCTTTCTCTCTCTTTCTCTCTCTCTCTCTCTCTCTCTCTTCCCCAACCTACCGTGGTTTCCCTAGGGAGGATGATGTGTTGTAACTTTCCTCTTGGTCCCTTCCATCCCCTTCCGTTTCCCCCCTCGCCTCTTTCCCCCCTTGGTATCGCCCGTGCTGTCACCTTAAGGCAGCGATAGAATGTTAGCGAGTCTCACGATCCTGTCAAGCTGGGAGCACCTATGTTAAATAGAACTGAATAAATGTTCTTGAATCTTACCACGTGTGGACCTTCATTACTACAGCCCATTACTGCTTTTTGGTTTGCTTCTGATCACTGTCACAGTGGTCAAAATGGGCAGGATCTATTAGGAAATGCAGTCCTTCATTTGTTTTTATTATTAATGTGACAAAAATAGTTCCCCTCATTTTTGTATTTAAAAAAACCAAAACATTCTAGAACAGTAAATGTTGACCCTGACGTGCCCCTAGCTGAAAGGAAAGTCATATTCAGCACTGTGCCAACCAGGATTTAGTTCTGTAATTGCCTGATTAGGCACAATGTCGAATTAACTGAGCTTTGGTAACGTATTTCCCATCTATTACTTTCACTTGCATTTATTTTATACTTAATGTGTGTTATATTTTGCATGCATTTACCTGAAAGTAATAGGCCAAAATAGTTGCAGAATATTTTGTTCTTTTAGCCACGTGTCTGACCCCATCCCCACACTCATGGACTCAAACATCCATTACACTCTGGATCATTGTCCCCGTGCTTGCTTAAAGCGCTTCACTCTCTGCGCAGAGTAAGCACAGGTGCCAAGGGGATTCATGCCACTTTTGAAACGTTTATCTATTTCTGTCTCTTTACACGTCAACATTTTGCGTGCTACAACTTCATTTGAAGACTATATTTTCAATGCCAAATAAAAAGTGAGAAGGTCTATATTGGAAAGCGGGGTTGGCTAAAAAACTAGGACTAGTTTAACGTGTCGCTACAGGACATATGGCCAGGCACCTATGGAGACAGACAGCAGGATGACTAGTGACGGTTAAACTGCATGGTTACAGACAGTCCATAGTCTGTGAATGTAGCTCAGCTGTAAGAGTCAGTAACCAGACACTAGTTCCTTCAGGTGCATTTCAATCCCCAACTCAGATCATCCTTGTGAGATTAACAAAATGAGTACCAATGTCTTTAAGTGGGCCGGGTCCTGCCAGTGCTGAGCACGGGCATTCTAGAAAGCAGGTGCTGAGACAGGTCCCCATTTTGAATCAGGGTATGTATGTAAATGTATGTGTATGTAACTTCAAAGAGACGTATAGTTCATCATTTTAGAACGGAAGCATTTTCAATATCATAAACCATGAAGCCATAGTTGCTAAAAAAAAATGTATCATGCAATTAACAACCATTGGCAAAATCAATAGTCCTGGCTTGTTGTAGGTATAACGTATTATGTATCTGGTACCAATGACAGAAGCAGCAAAATAACCAGTCAGTGGCACACTATGCTGAGCACTGATTTTTAACGTTTCATAGGCACGCCCTTAATTGCGTCGGACACGCCCCTGGAAAGACAGCTCCAGTTTTTTCATCCCACTTAAAACCATGGGTGTAGCTACCTATACCGGAATAAATAGCCCTATGTAAACCAAGCGCGATACAGCAATGATCCTTGAGCAGCAGAGTCTACAGGGGTCATGTCCACCTTTCTATTTTATTTATTTATGTATTTATTTGTGCATTTTTATATAGCGCGGACTTTACCCGAAGGTGTCAGAGCGCTTCACAATAGGAACAGAACTGATACATGAGAACATTACAAGTGAACAAAATACAAAAGCAAACGTTACATTAAATGAAGCAAAAAAGACAATCGTGAGCCAACGAAATACAAGAGGTACTGAACTTATTATGATAAAGTTTGAGGATGGATGAAGTAAGCAGTAAGGAGTTTCACGGGAAGGAGCCCAGCCAGCTGGAAGACGTTGTAGATACAAGCAATGTATTTTTAATCCAGCGTCGGTACAAACAAACGCCGTCCTTGTGCGCGGTGCGGCGGTGGCGGGTCCTTCCGGTCAGCAGCAGCTGCTTCCGGTCCATTTCGGTCTCTCATTGGAGCCCGCGGCTTCACACAATGGCGCCTTCTCCCTCCCGTGGACTGCGCTTATCTCGGAGTCCAAGCACTCTCCTGAGATCCTGGGGCCTGCTGAACCGGAAGGAACCCCCCAGGAGGGCCCCCTAAATAGACACTGGAACCAGGCCTTCAAAGGAAAGCCTGCTCATTGTTCTAAAGGCTCCTGTACACAACCTGAGCTAAGCGTCTCAAAAGTCTGTGTGGAGATTAGCCTTGGCAGGGGCTGACCTTCCTACATCTGCAGGGGTGGAGTGGGGGAGGTGGGGGGCACAGCAGTGCACGGCAGCTGTAGTGAGTGGGAGATAACGAAATCAGCAGCAGCCTTGGACCACAACACACCCCATAACAATCAGTGACCCCCCCCCAGAAAGCTGGGATGGAATGGCCTGTACATGAGGAGGAGCCCAACCTTCAAACATCCATCCTACGCATTAAGCACTCGTGAGTGTTCATGCCAGAAGATATCAAACTTGAATGCGGGGAAAAAAAAAATTTTGACAACAGAAAAAGAATGTGCGAAAGTATCAGGACATATAAGGCCAGACTGCTTGTGGATTATAATAAAGGCACACCGAAAGTGCATACATATTAATGGGAATAACATGGTATTTAACTACGGAAAATGTACTGAATATTGGGACTTATAAAACCAGAATGCACCTGCGACATAGTGGCTTACACACGAAATAAATAGTTGTTGGGGGGTTTGTCTCTTCCCATATATGAGGTGGCATGTAGTAACATAAAAGTTATAGGGAAACAGGTTCGAGTTCTAATCGCAGCTTCTCCATTTAATCAACATTGTGTGTTCTTGTACCAAATCGCTTTATCGACCCTTGCCTTGCTTCTGGAATCTGTTGTGTGTGGAATCGTGTAAAACATGCAGAACAACTGAATTAAGCGTTTTCACACACAAAAATTGTCACCACATCATGTAAAACCTGCAAAGCATCTGTATGTGATTCAGTTGGTGGTAAAATGCTCTTGGTACTTTGTGAGGAGGCATTTTCTGTTTGTCAGTCCGTCGGACCATTATGGCATTCACTGGTTGCATCTTCACAGAGGACTGAAGAGCAGCGTCCATATGGGCTGCCCACACCTTCAAAAGTTCTTTAGACCGGCCACGGGTCAACATGTCCGCCATCGACATGTTGGGCACCTGAAGTATCGCCTCACGAAGCTTGCTGGAATAACAGCCCTGTATAAATTGTGCCCTAATCTCATCTGCTGCATCAGGTAACCTTCAGGTACTAGCCAATACCCGCAAGCGAGCAAAAAAGACATCGACAGACTCATTAGGCAACTGCCTTGCCTGGCGTAGTAAAAACCTCTCGTAGTCAGGATTCGCCAGAGGTTCAAAATGTGCAGTCAGAGCCTGTTTCAATGTATCATAAGTGTGCGGGGTTTCCTCCACAACCGACTGCCCCAGCCGATGTATTGCCGCCCCTCCAAGATGCAATAACATTGGGCGCTTCCTCTCATCATCCAGGTCAATGTCCTCAAAGTAGGTCTCCAAGCGACTAACCCACTCTTTCCATCGAGCAGCCTGGGCAGAAGGGGGGCCATCCAGCAAGAAATGTTCCACTGGGGGAACAGTCGACATCATTGAGCTCTCAATTTATAAATGTAGAGCACACCAGGAAATCCCAAAGTCAGGCCCAAAATGTGATGCCTACAGTCACTGAGCACTCCTGCCACTAGGTGCCCAGCAACCAAGCAGTCACAGGAGCGTTTCACACAGCTGCACCGAAGGGACTGACAATGATGCCTGCAATCACTGAGCACATCTGTCATTAAATGCCCAGCAGAATTACAGAAGAACACCCTGCCGGAGTAAATACCATATGGCCCTCTAAGGGATCCAGTTCAGTTAATAAAGGAGCTAGATTACCGAGTATCAGAGCCAGAAATTCAGATCATACTTTTTATGAAAAACATATCTTTTTATTGATTTTTATGCACATATTTATAAAAAAGCATTCAGGGATTAGCTGTTCGGACATTTAAAAAAATATACAATCAAAGTTATATTTCAAGTCAGGATGATGAGAACAACATCATACATTAAAGTGTTCCATTCACTCCGGGGCAAGTTAAGGGGACTCAACAGGCACTCACATCTTCAGGGGATCATTCAGACTCAAACACATTCAGGCCGTTTACACAGGTGACCTGCAACAAATGGATGGACTTATAGTTGCATGGGCAGGTTGCAGAAATGAAGGGGCAAATTAGATGGTATAAAGTTGCCATCCTTGATGGTAGCGCCAACGCGTGTTTCGGTGTAAGGCACCTTCGTCAGGGCAAACAGATGGAGCCAGGGAGGGGAACACACAAGCTGTAATTTAAACATATTTGTTTGTATTACATTGTTCAAACGTTTTCATACCTTTTTATCCACAAGCTTATCTACACAATTGTCATACAATCAATTTATTGATTTCAATAGCACGTTTAAAAATCAACAGATGTAGTGGCTCTGATACCAGTAATTGCTCATATAGTAGAATGCAACCCCCTAGGATCGGGGACTGGAGGCCAAGCAAGGATGAGTACTTCGAACAGAACACCGGGAAGGTCCGCTCTGACAGTACTCTATGGAAGGCATATAAGGCGGTGGCAAGAGAACATTAAATGCCCGGCAAACAAGCAGCCACAGGAGCGCATTCACAGCTCCCTCGAAGAAACTGACAGCCTCCATGTTGTCAGGGCCGCGAGCCAGTCGGTCCGCTTACTCACGCACAGCCACAGCTCCAGCCACGCCCCCAAACGCTCGGAGCGGGCAGGGGAGAAGGAAAACCCCAAGCCGATCGCCGTCTGCCCTTCAAATCCGGAAGAAACCACCGAAGCCTGGCCACTCCAACAGCGTTACACGAAAAGAACCACCAAGACAGGAAACGCCCCAGCAAAGCACCGTAGCTTCACCGCCACGCCAGAACGAGGGGCGGGAGAACAGCCTCAAACTCCGGACCTTCGTCACCAGAATGTTATGTAGTGAGTAACCATTACACGCACACAGGTACGACTGTTCATTGTCCTGGCCAAACCAGGACCTTTTTATTAGTCAACACAAGCCCCAATGAACAAATTAACATTAATCCTACATAAACATCAGCTGTAACAGCGCAATCCCTTTTGGCGCCATTCCCATTCAGGTAACCACATCACAATACCCACCTTCACTCATGGTGTGAAGGAATGAGCGAGCTAATGCATTCCTCTGCAACTCGACAGATTTCACATATCAACTTATTTCTACAGCAATTCTCAATTGTGTTTAAAACTATATTTTCCTGGGTTTGACTCTCAGCTTTTCAACTCAAAGTTGTTGACTGCTATATGTGCTTCAATGCACTGTCTCTAACTGCAAGAGCACATAACACATGATGAGATAATCAACATTAATTGCTAGTAGCCGGAATGGGGCCAATAAAGTGACATTGGGCCATCTTTTGTGCTGGAAAGACCCTGAGGGGAGAGGATTCGGATCATAAAGAGACATTTGAAAGGACACACACAATAAGTATGTGGGGCGGGCAGAAGGGGGGAACGGTTGGAAAAAGGAGAGACTCCGTCCCAACCGACCCCTATTAAATAGAATGTTCATGAATGGGCGACAGGCGCTCTGCAAATTGGGGCAGTGGGTAGTTTTAGACCTACAGGGCAGGGTGGCATGGATGGGGGATTTGACACTAGGGAAATGTTCTGGTTATTTGAATAGTCGTTTGTAACAAATAATTGATGCTATGTTTGCATTCGAATTAAGGGAACCAAAGAGCTTGACACAGGGCAGAGGGGAGCAGGCGGAGCGAGATAGAGGCGGGGACACATTAACAATGGCATCAGGAACGGCTAAGGCCATTACGATCCTGTCCTGGAACTTCAATGGTCTGGATAACAAAATGAAACACACAATGGTCCTCCAATATTTGCGTAGACACTCCCCAGACCTAATGTTACTTTAAGAGACGCATCTAAAAGGTAACTGTTACTTGGTACTGAACTGGTACGACTACATGCTAATAGTCCACGCAGGGTAAACATCCTGTTCAAGGGGGGGGGGCGATACTAAGCAAAAACACAACCCCTTTTGTGACGGGCCACATATGGCAAGGGCAAATATGTATCTCTAGCTGGGACATGGGAGGGTAGAACCATTAACATATGCTCCCTTTACATACCGCTAAAACTCCACTCAGAAACCTTCTAAGGGCTTAATAAAGTGCTGCTTGATATGCCTGGGGGCTCCTTATACTAGGAGGCGACATGAATGCAGTAATGTCCCCGGAGATGGACAAAAGCGCAAGGCTTGAAAGAGCCCCTGGATCGGGACCGTTACAACCGTTTACAAGAGCAATGGGACTAACAGATTTATGGAGAGTTCACAACCCTAACACTAGGCAGTACACACACATTTCACCAGCGGGTCATACTTAGATTACATATTTACACAAAGCATACATGCTGGCTTCTTTAAGGAAGCGCGACACAAAGCCAGAGGAATATCGAATCACTCACCGGTAGAAGTAGTGCTCAGAGGTCAGATGAGGGACTGCACCCTCCCTCCATGAGTACAACCATGCTCTTCAGAGATGAGGAGTTTGCCGACAACTTTAGGGAAAGAACGGAACAATACTTCGAAGAGAACACCGGGACGGTCCGCTCTGACAGTACTCTATGGAAGGCATATAAGGCTGTGGCAAGTGAACATACACAGGCACCAGCTGGGGGCAAAAGGAAAGAAAAACGGGCTAGATGTGAGGAGTGAGAGCAGGGTATAGCTGATCTAGAGAAACAAATAGGGCAAGTGGACACATTAGAACCTACCCTGGAGCACAAACTACTTTTGGTATTCACAGAAGGCATTTAGGACTCCTAACTTTACTACTACTAAATGCCTTTTGTGAATACGGAAAGTCCTAAAGTTAGGATTTTGTCTCAGTTTAGTAGTAGTAAAGTTAGAAGTCCTAACTTTACTCCTACTAAATGCCTTCTGTGTGAGAAAGTGCCATCTTTCTTGCATTGGTATGCCCCCACTTTTTTCTGAACTGCTGATGTGCTTTGACTGAGTGTGCCCTGGGCTCCTGCCAACCAGGTACCTAGGGCCTGTGTCCCTTCCCTAAAACTGTGTTGAAACTAAAACCCAATTGGCATCTCTGGCCACCTGTCAGCCCCCAGTAAATGGTACCTTAGGTACCCAGGGCATGGTGACCAGAGAAGACCCCTGAGGGCTGCAGCACTTATTGTGCCACCCTCAGGGCCCTGTACCCTGACACCCACACACTGCCTTTGCAGGCTGAGTGTCTAAGTGCAGACCTAAACAAAGAGTCGACATGGCACACATCCCTGTGTGCCATACCCACAGAACCCACTGCCCTGGCATACTTCAGTCACCCCTCTAGCTGGGCGCCCTATGCCTGAGGTGTGGGCACAGGTGCATGAGCCCTGTGCCCCTACAGTACCCAGGGCCATTCCTGGGTACTGTTAGTGCAGTGATGACATTAAGAGTATTATGGTGCTGGGAGGTTGTCATTACGAACTCCACAGCACCATAACAGACCCCCCAGGATATAGCGGCATGGATTAGCAAATTTAGCGGCACAAATATGGAAATTTAGCGGCACAAATATGGAAATTTAGCGGTAATTTTGCGGCATTTTATTTGGCAGTTTTTCCTGCAACAAACACAGATATCTTCGTTTTTGAGTTATTTAACAACATGAAGCTATGTATATTTGGTTTATTTACAGTCTTGAGGCACCTTGTAACGTCAGAGTAGCTCAAGTGAAAACATACAACAGTTTTGCTCTAACGAAACAACCCTTTTAACTTGTTCACAGAACAGTAACATATATTTGATAAAAACAACAATGTGTGCAATTTACTGCAATACTTGTCAGATTTTAATAGCAATTTGCATGGCTTTAAGTAAACTTTCAATTATGTCTGGGACTCACTTCATATTACATTGAAAAATGCAATTTTATACAAACATTATCACATTTTTGTCCAATGTTCTTGAAATACATATAGTATAGGGGAACATGGTGTTTATTTGAGAAGAAACCAATATAAAAGAAGTGTGGCTTTTTTGAGACTGAAGCATATGAGATGAATATACTTTCAATGAGAAACACCATCACCCACAGCTAAGGATATTATTGCATTTACACTTGAGAACAACTTTCATGTGGGGAAAAACAGAACCTCGGCCTGCTTGGAGCGGAATCCAACTAAATAAAACAAGGTATTTATAATAAGAACAAGGACCTGCAGTTTCTGCTGTAGCTGAAGCTGCTGGGACAGGAGGGGGGGCTGGGACAGGACGGGGAGCAGGATGGGGGGGCTGGTACAGGACGGGGGGCTGAGACAGGACATCGCACAAGGTCACATGCATTGTTCAAGGCATCAGGAAATTAGGGAATTTGCCCAGAATCACAAGAGTTTCAGCCAAAATTGAGATTGGAACCGGGTTCCAGAGTTCCTAAGACAGCAGATCGGGCTGTAACACCACATCCCAGGTACAGGGAGGGAGACAGCAGCCACAATAAAGCTCGGCTCGTTATGGGCTTGAGGTTCTAAGAGGCCCTCGACCTGAGCCAGAGCCGGGCTTTAGGCTCGAGCTTCAGAGGCTCGCCCACCTCTACGAGATATGACTACTAGTGATGCCCCTTTGTTTGGAAGCAGCAAGGGGTTTTAGTATCTGGTGCTGCAAGAGTGTACAGTGTGTGCTTAAACCCAGGGCCGGCTTTAGGGACATGCGACTGGTGCAGCCGCACCTGGTGCTGACTTTGATGGGGGCGATGTGTTCAACAGTGTCAAAACAACTCTGCTGATTGTTACTACTGGTGAGAGATCGGAATTGTGTGTAGTGTCAGTTAAGTTATGTTATGTTATGTTATGTTAAGGTCTCTTCTATAGCGCACGGCTACCCAGATGGGTGTTCCGGCGCTTTGGCAAAGAGAGCTACAGCGGAGAACACAACACAGCTGCTCATGAAGGTCATGAGAAAAAAAATCATACTGAAAAGAGCCAGGTTTTCAGCTCCTTTCTAAAAGAAAGGAGACTGGTTGACTTTCTTAAGGAAACCGGTAGCTCATTCCAGCAGCACGGGACCAAGTAGCGGAAGGAACGCCCTCCGATCCGGGCAAGTTTAATAGGGGGAACCTCGGCTTTAGCCAACAAGGCGGACCGCAGAGTCCTCCTCGGAACATAAAAAGCCAGTCGCTTCCCCAGATACTTAGGACCGATCAAATGGAGGGCCTTGAAAGCCAGGGTCAAAACCTTGAAGGTGATTCTTTGAGCAATGGGCAACCAATGCAGTCTCTTTAGGAGTTCCGAGGCTCTTGCCCTGCGTGGAAGACCAAAAATGGCTCTTGCAGCCGAGTTCTGTACAATCTGCAAGCGGGCTAGCAGATATTTAGGCAGCCCTAGATACAGGGCATTCGCGTAGTCGAGTCGCGAGCCAATTAGAGACTGCACAATGATTTTCTTGTGTTGCAAGGACAGCAAAGGGAGAAACTTCCGAAGCATTTTTAAAATGCCAAAACATTTCCCCGTCAGACCAACAATTTGCGGTCCGAAAGAAAGGCCGTCATCACACTGCACTCCAAGGTTTTTCGCTTTCACAGAGGGCACATCAGGAGGAAACATGTCCTGCGGCCACCAGGTCTTCCAGCTAGGATCCGGCGGACATTCGAAGAAGAGCAATTCCGACTTGTCGGAATTGCACTTCAGACTGTTCCGCTGAAACCAGTCAAAGACCGCACCCAGACATTCCCTGATCAAACCACCATCAAAAGCCTCTCCCTTCTTACAAGTAAAAAGGAGCTGGGTGTCATCAGCATAGGATATGATCCGGGCACCAAAAGATTCCGCAACCGCCGCCAGAGGGGCCACGTAGATATTGAAGAGGGTGGGGCTCAGGATAGAACCCTGCGGAACCCCCACCTCCAGCTGCGGCATTTCTGCGGAAAACGGTGGTGCCCAGACCACTTGTCGACGGCCGGTCAGAAAGGATTTAAACCAGTTCCACACCGTCCCACGGAAACCGATCTCCCAGAGTCTGGAAAGGAGACCGATATGGGGAACGGTGTCAAACGCCGCCGACAAGTCCAGCATAACCAAGATCGCCTTCCCTCCCAGATCTAAAGTCTCCCTGATGGCGTCGGTGATCTGGACAAAGCTGTCTCCGTGCTATAATTCGCACGGAAGCCCGACTGAGAATCATGTAAGATGTTATTGCTCTCTATAAAGCTGGAAATAGTGAGCTGTACATGCTTCTCGATCACCTTAGCCAGAGCAGGGAGGAGGGAGATCGGCCTATAGTTAGCATGGACAAGAGGATCCAACGTAGGCTTTTTGAGTAGCGGCAGGATCAGAGCATGCTTCCAGGCCGATGGCACTTCGCCCAGTGTCAAGGAGAGATTAAGCAGCGGATTAAGCAAGCTGTTAATTGCAGGCGCTATTTTTCCTAGGCATTTTGCTGGGCACAGGTCCAACAGTGAACCTGACTGGAGCCGGGAGAGAAGATCAAGAGAGGAGGTGACGGATAACGAAGGAAAGTCCGAAAGGACTGGACTCTTCTCTTCCGATGGCAAAGGGAGGGTGACCTGCAGGCCTGTGGATGCCCCAGCGTCTATACCAGGGAAGGTGTCCTGAATGGACTTGATTTTGTTTATAAAAAAGTCCCCAAGCTGGCTAATCCAGACTGCGGAGTGCGAGTGGGCGGGCGAGCTCTAGGAGGGGGAAACGAACTCCTTTACAATCCGAAAGAGTTCTTTACTCCTATTTTCTGCCTCATCGATTCTGCGCTCCAGATACACTTTTTTCCCTCAGATATATGCTTGTGGTAGCTCCTGATCGCATCCCGATATTTAGTTTTATCATCAAGGTCATACTTACGTCGCCACAATCTCTCGGCTTTCTTGCAGTCTTGGCGCATTAGCCCAAGCGCCGGGGTGAACCAGGGGGCCGATACATGTCTGGCCACAGATTTGACTGGTTTCCCCGGTGCGAGCTCGTCAAATCTAACTGCCAACCACTTCTGGACAGAATCTAGATTTTCCTCCAAGTTGCCAGAGAGCGGACAGGGATGACGCTGAAGGGCGTCAGACAGCATTTCCGCCGTGACCTTATAAAACGACCGCCCCATCCGTTTCACCTCCCTCAATGATCTGGAATCAGTGGAGGCGGAAGAAAGGATGCAGAAGTCAATTAAAAAGTGGTCAGTCCATAGCACCGGACGCGGCAGAGATACTTCAATCGGCCTGGTCGAAAGAACCTGATCAATTGTATGACCTTTGATGTGGGTGGGGCTGGTAATATAAGAGATCATCCCTAAGTCTGCTCATAAAGTAGCGCAGAGGGATAATGTGCCTGCTGGAAAGCACATGCAGTGGCGACTAAACAAAACTTACCTATGGGCTTTAAGGTTCTGGCTCAACGACCGCCAAGGTCCACAGTCCCTGCAGGGTGGAAGCCCAAGAGCGGCTGCAGCCCCTCCTGATGCCAGGGGCCTGGAGAGTGACTGGGTGGGCGAGGCCGACTTAGATTTATTTATTTATTTATTTATTTATTAACAGTTTTCTATAGCGCGGACATGACCCATGGGTATCAGAGCGCTTAACATCATATGGTATAGGTTACAGAACAGTGTACATAGAGCATTGCGACATGCAGATTAAATAGTGTCGTTTTAGACCTAGTAACTAAAGGCTAATATCGGGGATATCAGCAACGTGTCGGAATTGATTAAGACCTGAGTTAACAATGTTCTGAGGTATTATTCATAGCGGTTCACTCAATTCCTCTATTTGGTTTAAGGATATAAAGTCCATGACAAGTCTTCGGTTACGTTTAACTTGTTTATGGGAGGAACTTGCTCATAAAAAAGTTCTTGATTTCTTTCTTGAATGTCTTTGTGTTTCTAACTCTTCTAATGTTAGCAGGGAGGGAGTTCCAAATCCTGGGAGCTACGCCTGAGAATGTCCTATCATAATTTTTTTTCTTCTTGAAGATAGGTGGTTTCAGGAGCAGATAATTGGCACTCCTGACAGGTCTGTTTCTTCCTGTGATTTCTATTTTGTGGGCGAGATATTTAGGTGTGTTGTGATGAATCGCTTTATGGGTGATACATGCCATTTTCATCTGTTTTCTGGCCTCGTACGGTAACCAGTTTAAGGCCTTCAGGTGAGGTTTGATGTGGTCAAATTTCCTCGATCCCGTAATAAGTCTTGCCGCAGCATTGAGGCAGGCTTTTAAGGGTGAAGTTGAAATTTTTGGTAGGCCGGCAAGTGTAGTACAACCATATTCGATCCTAGATATAACCAGCGATTGCACCGCTAGTTTCAGGTCTGTCTCCGTTAAAAAAGATTTCATCTTTCTCAAATAGTTCAAGTGGAAACGGGCATTTTTTGCCATAGAGTTAATGTGTGTTTTCATATCCAGGTTCTCGTCCAGTGTTATTCCGAGGGATTTCGCCGAGTCAACTAGAGTTGGGATGCAATTTAATGCTGTAATCCTTTTGGACCATTCTTTGACTAAGGATTGATTTTTTTGAGGTGAGATGAGTAAGAATTCAGTTTTGTTAGCGTTAAGTTTGAGATGATTGTTAGTTAACCAATTCAGCGATGTTTTGAGGGCATCATTCATTGTGGTTATGTCTTCCAGGCTAGCGATCTTGATGTAGAGTTGCGTATCATCTGCATAGATAAAAGTGAAACTGGAAGGCATGTGGCGGGAAGAACGTACAAGTTTAAACGCGTACATGAAAGCAAGACAAAAACAGCTGTGATTTGAAAACTCGGCAGCTTTGCAGCATTTGTGTTTGCAAGGTCTTTTTTTCTGCTCTTTTTCGGATCCAGGTGAGAAGGCAGAAGAAGCAGCAGCAGCAGGGCAGGTGAGGGGTGGAGGGGTGTAACTAAGCACTTCACCTCGCCTAGCTGCTGTGAGGACCCGAGGACCCCTCCTTCTATTGGCTCCATGGCGAGAGCCACCGGGCCAATAGAAGGGGTCGGATTTCGCGGGCAGTTTTGTAAAAATCGCAGCATTTTTACAAAACTGCCGATTTCGCGATTTTTTTTGCAAATCTCGAAATCCTGGATGGTCTGATAATGGCTACACTGAAGACTGACAAGTTTGGTACCAAACTTCTCAGTACATCAAACCCGCTAGTGTGGGTTTTAATATAAAATGCACCAGAGGGCATCTTAGAGATGCCCCCTGAAAACCTAACCTACAATCCACGTCTGGGCTGAGTGGCTGCAGAGACTGCCACACAGCAGACATGTTGGTGGACCCCTGGGTGGAGAGCCCCCGCTCTACTGAGCCTGCAGCAATGTACATCCTGGGCGAGGTGCTAGGTCTCCTCCCCCAGGATGGGCAGGGGGAAGCTTCAAAGGCATGCCGCCTCTGTGAGCTTCTCCAGACCATTTGCTGTATGCAGCAACTGGCCCCCGCCGGTTCTAACCCCCACTCTGGCGGGAAGACTGGCGGGAAACCCTACGTCAGGAAGGGGGGGTGCCAGCCTGTGCCAACCCCACCCCTCAGGTGGGAGAGGCGAGGTGAAGCACGACCCCGGGCTCCGACCATCTTGAAGATGGGGAGCCCTGCCCTATCACAGCTAGGCTCCTGCCCCCTCCCACAGGAGAGGAGCAGGCTAGGGGGTGTACCCACCCCAGGACCTTGCCCTACCTGTAACTCCCCTAAATTTAGTATTTAGGGGCAACCTGAACCTTCCTTCCTCAGATCCCAATAAGAAAAGAAGAAAGAAGATCAAGAAGAAGAAGACCGGCCGTGTAGCTGCTAACAACAGGACGACACCCACTGACTTGGTCCCAGCCCTACCGGCCTGTCGATCCTGGAACCTGCTCCTGCTTAATCCTGGCGACTCCTGCGGACAGCAACCGTGGGACACCCGGAGGACCTGCTTACCTTGACCCTCTTGAAGACTGTGACTCCCATAAGTAGAGGCTCTGCTTCAACAACCAACTCCTGGTGCCAGCCAGGAAGCTTAAGACCTGCCCACTCTGCACCTGCCGAGCCCGGCCCGTGCCCGTGCCCGAGTGATCCAAGACTACGAGGTCGCCGCCCTGGCGACTGGGACCCGAAGTCCAGTGTCCAAAGACCCTCCTCGACGAACCAGATGACGCCTGCAGCCTCAGAACCAGGAACCCCTCCAACTGCGACCAGCCGAGGGTAAGGTTTCCCGACACCCAAAGACACCCCTGCACCCGGCGCCCTGCGACCCACTGTGCCTCCCTTTGGGGTACCTACCTCTTCTCCAGGATCCCAACTTACCTCGCGAAGTGGTGGTCGCACCTGAAGAATCATCGTCCCGAGTCTGCAGCCTTTGTTTCCTTTTTACCTGTCTCATTGAATAACATTGAGTGCCCGACGGCTCAACGGCACCCTGCACCCAGCCGCCCGAGCGCCCCTGGAAGCGCAACCTGTGCCCTATCCTACATCCCCATTTACCCTGAGCAAGTGACCAGGATCTCAGCTCCCACAGCCGCGTGGTCTGCTAGCCAGCAGCCCCCAACCGGAGGCCCCCTGCCCATCATTGGATAACATTGGGCCGAACTACCTCTGCACCCGGCCGCCGCTGAAGGTGAACCAACTGTACCTCCCTGACCCTGGGGGACCCCTGAGTCTATGCCCAGAACCCTAACTTCCCCAGCTGAGTACTTACCTGGCAACCGGTAACTCGCTTGCCTGTCATTGGATAACATTGATTGGTTTGACTCGAAAAATCTTCTAAGTGCCTACTTTTGAAAACTTTAAATATTCACATAAAATCAACCGAATTCCGAAGTACTCACCTGTGATCAGAAGAGAAGCCAGTACTGCATCTTGTCGTCCAGTACTGAACCGCAAAAGTAATCCCAGTCGGGTTTACTAGTAACTAGAATTTGTTTCCGTAGGAATCCATTGTGTGCTTTTCTGTGAAATTTCTTCTAAGTGTCTACTTTTGAAAACTTGAAATATTCTTTAAAAATCATACCAAATACTGAAACGTAATTACTTACCTGTTTTAAGTTGGGACCCCAGTGCTGGACCTAGGAGCCCAGTACTGGATTACAAAAGTAACAAGATCGTACTTTACCTGCAACCTGAATGTTCTCCCTTTGGATAACATTGCCAGATTTCTGTTGAAAAGTTTCTAAGTGTGAACTTTTAAAATAGCTTTATGTTCCTGAAAAATCCCTGCAATAACTAAAACGTTTTTACTAAATTGTTTTCAGCTTAGAACCCAGGACTAAATCTAAGATCCAGTCCTGGAACTACCAAAATAATCAATCTACAAAGTAATCAACTGTGTTTATTTAGAAAAACCCATTGAGCTCAATGCTAAATTGTGTGTAGAATTGTGTTGCCTACTGCAACCCCTGTACCTATGGTGTTTACAAAGTTTATTGCCTTTCTGCAAAGTACTCATCTGAGACCTCTCATATTGAGAACAGTATATTTTGATACCTGTTGGTTCTAAAAAATAAAACAACTATATCTTTGATATAAAAACAATTGGCCTGGAGTTCAGTCTTTGAGTGTGTGAAACCTTTTGCTGACTGAGTGTGTTAAACAAATGCTTTACACTGTCCTCTGGTACTGCCTTACTGCTTGACCAAGCTACCACTTTAGAGAGTAAGGTCACACCTGGCTTTAACCTCTGTTATACCTCTGAGGTTTGTGGACTCTATACACACTGTACCTTATTTTGGTCCAGTATATATAGAGGCTCTTTCTCACATTCTGTGAATACCAAAAGTAGTAAGTTTAGGATTTTATATCCGATTAGTTCTGTGAATCGTCCCCCTAGTTTCTATCTTTCAGTTGTCAGTGATGTGAACACCATGATTCCAATGCAGCAGTTCTACTCCTGTGTTTCCTGCTGGATCCATTCTTTGTTACTGAGTGTTTCTGAGATGTTTTATTTTTGTTTTAAACATCTGTCTATAATTCTCTAATGGTTCCTTTCTCTAGGTGGGGCTGTACAAAATGCTTGAAATCTCATCAACATATAAACTACAAAACAACTGAAACTAGCCAATCTCGAACTATGTAGGGGAGAATGCAAAATGTCATCACTTTCGTCATGCAAAGTTTCTATTCTTTTAAGGACATGGAGGTGAGGATTATGCTTTCTTCTTCATGGTACCGCAGCCTTATTTAATAAGGGAAGGAAAGGAAAAACACAACAGACCCTCCATACACCATCGACCACGACCCCCTGCTAGCCTGGGCCAGCGTGAGCATCGATGACACCATCAAGACCATCCACTCCGGCTCTCCGTCGGACCCATTCCCGCACCACGTCTTCAACAGAGCAAGCAGCACCATCGCACCCAACCTGCGCAACATCATCAATCTCTCCCTCGAGACCGCGACCTTCCCAGATTTCTGGAAACACGCCGAGATCAACGCCCTACTCAAAAAACCTAAGGCAGACCTAAGAGACCTCAAGAACTTCCGGCCCATCTCTCTGCTCCACTTCCCGGCCAAGGTCATCAAGAAAACAGTCAACAGACAGCTAACCCGATACCTCGAAGAAAACAGAATTCTGGACCCTTCCCAGTCAGGGTTCCGCAGCAACCACAGCACCGAGACTGCCCTCATTGCCGCCACCAACAACATCAGGGCCGTGCTGGACAACGGTGAGACCGCATCACTCATCCTCCTAGAACTCTCTGCTGCCTTCGACACCGTCTGCCACCGCACACTATGCGCACACCGCAGGGATCCGAGACTAGGCTCTGGGTTGGACCACCTCCTTCCTCTCTGACAGAGCCCAGAGCGTCTGCCTCTCCCCATTCCGTTCCAAAGCCTCCGAGATCATCTGCGGCATACCCCAGGGATCCTCCCTCAGCCCGACGCTGTTCAACATTTACATGGCCCCGTTCGCACACGTAGCCCGACAGCACAACCTCAACATAATCTCCTACGCCGAAGATACTCAGCTGATCCTCTCCCTCACCAAGGACCCCATCACAGCCAAAGCCAACCTCCACAAAGGAATGAAGGCTGTCGCCGACTGGATAAAGACCAGCTGTCTGAAGCTGAACTCTAACAAGACGGAGGTCCTCATCCTCGGCTCCAACCCTTCAGCCTGGGACGACTCCTGGTGGCCGACGGCACTGGGGGGAGCCCCGACACCCACCAACCACGCACACAACCTGGGAATCATCCTTGACTCATCGCACTCAATGACCAAGCAAGTCAACGCCGTCTCCTCCTCCTGCTTCAACACCCTCCGCATGCTCCGCAAGATCTACAGATGGATCCCGACAGATACAAGAAAGACAGTCACCCAGGCCCTCGCCAGCAGCAGACTCGACTACGGAAACGCCCTCTACGCGGGAGCCCCGGCCAAGCTCATCAAATGGCTACAACGCATCCAAAACGCCTTGGCACGACTGATCCTCGACGTACCACGCCACGGCCACATCACCCCTCACCTGAGAAACCTGCACTGGCTCCCCGTCAACAACAGGATATCCTTCAAGCTCCTCACCCCCGCACTCAAGGCACTCCACAAGACTGGCCCAGCCTACCTCAACAGACTGCTCTCCTTCTACATCCCCAACCGCCAGCTACGCTCCGCCGACCTCTCACTCGCCACCATCCCGCGCATCCTTAGAACAACCACCGGTGGGAGATCCTTCTCCCACCTCGCCGCCAGGACCTGGAAAACCCTCCCACTGAGCCTACGACAGACCCAAGACCTGCTGACCTTCAGGAGGATACTCAAGACCTGGCTAATCGATCAGTAGCGCCCCCCACCACCCCCCAGCACCTTGAGACACTCGCGGGTATGTAGTGCGCTTTACAAATGACTGACTGTTTGTTTGATTGATTGATTGGAAAGGACTACGTTTCCCATGAAACATAGGAAAAGGGAAGGAAAACACATCGCAACCAATCAGAGAATGGACAGTCCAACAATCGTCCTTCCTAATATTTCTTCGCATGACAAAGATCGTCTCCGTCCTGCATGTTACTTTTGTTTGGACATTTCCTAAAGGAGCATGAAACAACATAGCTGAAGTAGAGCCTGTTGAAGATATCTACATGGTTGACAACAGCATTATGTAGTCAAATGTTTGCAATTCAGTTATTTGTATAAGCAACAATGTAGCATATACACAGCACTTTCGTTATCACAATTCATTCTATAAAACCAAAACCATCTCTAATTACTGTTGGTATATTTGGGTTCAATTCTGCTTCCAGCCCTCAATATACTGATGGGCAAGGATCATTGATCGTCGGGCGGGATAATCCTCGCCTCTGTGTCTTTGATAGAATCAAAACTTTCTGCGGCGAAAGTATAACATTTTACATTCTATGTCAGGACCGCAGGCTGGGGTTATACTCGGTCAAGGCTTATTTACTATACCTACAAGTGGTTCAAAATAAAACCTTTTGAACGTACAGTCTGAGGGCCAATCTACGGCATTCAGATTGCCCTCTAATCGGGCCCCCGAAGAGAAAGCTTTCGAGATCATAGCCCTCCTAGTAGAATGTGTTCAAAATATCTAGGTATCAATACCTGCCTCTTGCATGACCCATTTGACCCATCTGGCTTTAGTAGGGGATGAGACTGCGTGAAAAGGCTTTCGGATGGAAATCAAGAGTGGTTGCTCAACTGGGGTTCGAAATTCAGCAGTCATGTCTTCAAAGGCTTATCAGGGAGGAGGTTGGATTTTGATTGTTTGATAACTGTTCGGTATAAACTCTGTGAACACATTGTAACTGTAATAATATGTGGTGTTCATAACTAAAAAAACATTAAAATATGTTTTAAAAAAAGATCTTCAAAGGCTTTTATGCATATTGCAACACAATTTTGATGGTCAGTAAACGGTGTATAAGAAATCAATCTTGAATTGTACTTTTTCATCTAGGTAGATGGAATGTAACCCCATCTGGGGTGAATACCATACCTGTAATGTGCTCTGACATCTGAAACCCTTCTGCAGGAGATTAAGCACAGTAACAGGGCCAACTTACCTGAAAGTTCCTTCCTAGAAAGAGATGTATTAGTCCTCTAGGACAGTAAGAGATTAAGGACCTTGTTCATGTCCTGAGGGGCTAAGTATCGAGGTTCTGGCGGAAGGGACAAACGTATCCCTCTTATCAGTTTCTGTACCAATGGATGCTCTCCAACAGGAGAAAAGTCTTTATGGGGGGGTGGTGTTGGGGGTGGAGGGAGGTACGTAGTCACTGTGAATCTGTAAGCCCTACTTTTCAACTCCAAAAATGACAAGACGTTTATGATCTGTGCAACATCAGACCCCAAGGGATCCACATCCATCTGGAGACACTAACCCAACCATCTCGACCAGGCAGACCCATATCTCTAGTTGTTCCATTTACCCAACCCTTTGAGGAGTCGCTGAGCATCTTACGAAAGTCCAGGGACTTTCTATCATTCCCTGTAATGCTCCACACCATGAGAAAATGTTTCCCTTTCAACAGAAGGTGATGCAAGTGAACCAGAGGGTCCAGGATGAGATCCAGAAATAAGGATTGGAGAATCCCAAGAAAGTTCCATCAGACCTGGATACCAGAATTGCAACCTCCACCTCTGTGTGATAAGTACCAACTCCGTCTTCTGTCTTCTGACCTGAGTTGATAATCTTGTGATCATGGTGAAAGGGGGTAATGCATTCCCCTTCTCTTCACTCCAATCCTGGACAAAGGCATCCATCACTACTGCTTGTGGATCGGGCTTCCAACTGAATAACCTCTTCATCTGGTGGTCTAGTCTCAATTCAAACTGGTCGACTGTGAAAGGGCCACATCTGCTCTGTATCTCTTTAAACACCATTCGGTGCAACTTCCATAGACTCATGTCTTGTAGATATCCAGAGTGCCAGTCCACTACTTCGTTGGACATTCTGGTGAAATGTTCCGGTATCACTGAGAGTTTGTTGTCCAGACAGAAGTGCCATAAGTTCGTAGACGACTCCGACAGGGCTTTAAATCATGTATTGCCTAGGTGATTGCTTATAACATAACACTGAGATGTTGTCCATCTTTAACAGTATGTAACACTGGGCCCTCTCTTTGGTCAAACAGCACACTGTGAACAAGCCCGGTAGAAGTTCTAGACAGTTAATATGTAAACGTTGCTCTTAAGGAGACTACTTCCCTCCTGTGGACGATTTGCACATTTGACGATCCAACCACATTTGCTGGCATCTGACTTTATAACAAAATCTGGATTGGAGCCGAATATTGCTCTCCCATTCCACACTTCCATGTGTGTGAGCCATCATCTCATGTCTTCTTTGGTGTCCTCCGTCAATGGAACCAGTTCTGAGTACTTCACGAGTTTGCTCAAATTATGAGCTTTCAGGCGCTGTAGTGCCTTTAGTGGAGTGGTCCTGGAAATATTTACTGAAACGATGATGAAAGGAGTCCTTTCACCCTAGCGATTTGTCTCAGGGAGGTCTGCTCCTCCGGTAGAGTTTCATGGACTTCCGGTCTGATCTTTGCAATCTTCTTTGAAGAGAGACTCAGCGTAGTTTCGCAAGAGGCTCAGAGTTACAAAACCCCAAATATCCTACTGTGAGCAGGGGTAGAAGCGATTTCTAAATTCTGATGACAAATCCCAGGCCTTCTAGAAGGTGCACTGTCAATTGAGGGTGTTCTTAAAGTTTTCTTGGGGATGGATTTAGTAAAAGCATATTGCCCAGGTATACTACCAAGCATATCCCTTGGGCTAGTGGAGTCTCTATGGCTAGAGGTAGGACCTTGGTGAAACACCATGGGGCCAATAGGAGACCCACAGAGAGTGTGGTGAACTCATATGGTTCTTCCTTCCACACGAAGTATAGAAATGTTGCTAATGTAATGTCTTAGCAGTTCTGTACAAACTGTGCTAGCCGCCCTTCAACTCTTAGTTGGGAAGAAGGTAGAACACTTAAAGAATGTATCCCCATGGGCATTTCCTCAGGATCCTTCCCTGGCACCGCAGTGACTTTGGAGACCTGTGGATGGGAAGAAACCCCCAAACCTGGACTGGTCCAGCCAATGTCCACTTTGTGAGCCTTGGACTTCTTTAGGGCTTGGGAAGAGAAACGGCTGGTCGAGCACCTTCTACCATGACCAGCCCCAGAGAAAACCTTTGGGGCGAAAATGCATTTCACCGAGGCCTGGTCTTTGTTTAGTGAAGTAAATGTCACCACAAGCGTACTCAGTTCCTTTACAAAAGGGTCCCCAAACAGCCCCCCTTCAGCAATTGCCCCTGCCACTGAAGAAATAGGTCTCACAGCTTGCAATCCACTTTAATCCTGAGAGACACTTTGTTCATTGAATTCTGCGAAGTTGGCATTCCCCAAAAAGATGACTGCCTGTTGGGCCCACCCACACAACATTTCAGGAGAGATTAGAGACTGAGATGGCGTGGGCTATTCAACCATATCAAGAACATTTGTGATTGGTCTCGTAATGCACAATAATTTATCTTGAGAAGACCACCATGAGCAGCAGTCATTGCACTTCTTTGGGTCCTTTCTGAACATTCTTGCCTAGAAAAATGACCGTCCTGATGTCAATTTCTGAATTTCATGGTCATCTTGCCATCCAATAAAGGGCTGAAACATTTGGCTCAAAGCAGGCACAGGCCTCTTTTGCTAAGGGTTTCCTTAGTCTGCTTCTGATATATGACACCACTTTCACCTTCTATACTGGGCACTGTTCTGAGGAACAGGGGTGCAGGAGATCTTTAGGGTTCAGCATGTCAGACATGTTAGTTCCTGGAGGGGTGGATTACTCTCCTGCATCTGGCGAGGGACGGCATGGTCTTGATATGCCCGGGTCCCCATTCGAATCCCTATGAGAGTCGTCAGTATTCAGAGGGTCCGAGGTGTCCACCGTGCCTGGCTCAGTCACATCTTTGTCTGGGCCTCTAACGATTGGGGTGGGTGTCAGGATATCTTGTTGTCTGTGAAGGGAAGAGAATGGGACATGTATGCCTTTTCTAAGCAGCCAAAGGTGTCTAAATCTACGCCTTGCACCTGTTTTCTCTAACAGCCACCTCCCAACCTGGAAGGGACTTTGTCGGGGAGCCCCAATGGCTGAAAGGAACCCTATGGACCTCCAGATGTCAGTTAGGATAAGAGGCTCATGTAGCTGTAGGCTGATTGCAATAATTTCCGCACCAGGTGTGCGATGGCTGAGGCGACCACCTGGTGGATTGACGCATCTACTGCATCAGAAAACTCTTCGTCAGAGTAATCTGCCACTTATTTCTGCATGTTGGTGCAGTTAGACCAGACTTTGCCTGCATGTGGCATCTGCAAGAGTGTAGCGCTGAGTGACACAGCAAGTTATGGGTGCCTGAGATTCAAGTGATGAATCTACGCCCTTCGGCAGACTCGCCCTTCTGTTATTTTGTGGGCCATGCAGCTGGGCCCTGTCCCAATGGCTCTGAGCCCTGCAGTGTAATATGGACCCACCATTTTGGGAGTCCATACCACATCTGATGCAGATGTTTAAATAACACAGACCCCAGAAGTGGGGAATTTTGCTCCAGGTGCTGCGGGAGGCCAAGGCTCTTTCTGTGGACACGTTGCTCCAATATGAAATGTAGCTTGTGCAGCTGAGAAAGCGACACTTTGAGTCTACTTTTTTCGGGTAGACTAAAAATGCTGCTTTTCTATTAACTACTTCTGTTTTTATCCTAAGTCTAACAGTATCTTTTAGCCGCCTTCTCCTTGCGCCAGGATACCCAGTGAGTAGTAGAGTACTTTACAAAACTTCAATAACATAACCAGATTTAAGGTGATTCTAGCCCAACAGCATTGCTTGTTGGTTTCAGTATTTTTCAATTAACAAATATAATATGTTTGCCTATGGCCAAAATCAATATTCCACTACTTAATACAGGAGGTACACTTGAGATTAGACAATAGATTTTCCACCAGGGTAATCAGAAAGGTAGTTGACACAGAGCACACTTGCTAGTATCGTGATGGACTGCTCCCGCCTTTTCATTGGCCGAACTGGGAACCCAAAGCAGCCCTGGCACAGACCAGGTCTGGGTGGCTGGGGCACAGGGGGGTGGAGGGGGGGGGGGGCTATAAGGGGGAGGCTGCTAGTCTGAAGCACTGCTTCTTTTATGGGTGGGAATGTATATTGCAGCACTGCTGCAAAGCCGGCCCCCAGTAACAAAACCGGTCCGACCACTACAAAACTTGCCCCCACTCTTCCAGCGAAACACCTGATGCCTGCTACGGCCAGTCGGGACCGGTCCTTTTCTCAACCCTGCTCTCCCCACCACCACCTTGGAAGACATCCAGAGCTGCCAAGTTGGCCACGTGTCATGTGTGAAACTGTCAGTCAACCAATCCTAACTTTTTAACACTTTGCATGCTGATAATTGTAGTGTTGGTTTTCTCCATAGGCCTACACCAGCCAGCATGACACGTGTTCAATGCATAATCGGGACTGGTTTTAGGTTCCCCTACTGACCATGCTGCCCACGTTAAACTAAGGTTGAACTCAATGTTGTCAGTAAGCGGTAGGCAGCGGGTACTCAGGTGTTGCACAGGAAACACAATATCCATCACTTAACATTCAGATATTTTTTTCAGTCAGAGACCTTATTAAATCATTAGTCCAACTCGCTAATAATGGGATTCATTGCAAAGTGCCGCACAACTAGTCAGTCCTTCATTTAATCAAAACATCCCCCAAAGTTTTTAGGAGGTGTAGATATATACACGTCACTTCATTATAAAAATGGAAATTATATATCTTAGTCCACAGTTTTCTAGAGTCTGCGCTTCAATTCAATTCAACTTTAACTCCAAAATAAGAATAAAATAATGCTATTGTCGTCCATGCAGATCAAAACAAAAGCAAATTATTCTCTTTTACAATTTATCTCACTTATCATATCCATTCTAATCTACAAAAGTGTAAAGCTGTGCTCAAAAACATGCTTCTGTCGGGCATGACAACATTATCCCGTTTCTTGTCAATGAGGTTTTCCACAGTGTGGGAACTGGAGGCCAACAGCAGTTTTTGCTTTTAAAGGGGCTATCCTGTCTTTAGGTGTTCAGTAGAGTATTGTGGATGTTACATGATATTTACAACCACAGCTTTTCTGCAACACGTTGATACGAATGGCAAAACATGGTTCCTATTAAAACAAGATTGCTAAAGCCTATAGGTCTCACCAATGCAAGAGCTATTGGCTGGCCAATATGTTTATACCATGTTGTACACCAGCATTGCTGCTGTTCAGCATGGTTAAAAGTTAGTAAGGGAATGGAGAGTGGAGGGGTGTCGTAAAGTGGAGCAGAGTTGAGTGTAGGGAGTGAAGTGAAGTGGATTCTCGTAGAGTAGTATTGCAGAGTTATGTGGAGTGTCATGGAGGGAGTATTGTCATAGATTGGAGTGGAGTGGAATAGAGCAGAGTGGAGTGGAATAGAGCAGAGTGGAGTTGTGTAGAGTGGAGTGGCATAGAGGGTGTTGCGTAGAGTGTCGTATAGTGGAATGGCATGAGTGTATTGTGGAGTGGAGTGGCATACAGGAAAGTGGAGTGGAGTGGCATAGAATAGAGTGGAGTAAAGTGGCATGGAGTGGCATAGAGGGAGTTGCATAGAGCACCGTAGAGTGGAGTGCTGTCGGAGAGTGCCATGGAGTTACAGAAAGTAGAGTAGAGTGTCAGAGTGGTGTAGAGTTTAATGGAGTAGGGCATCGCAGAGTAGAGTATTGTGGCATGGAATGTGGCAGAGTGGACTAGAGTGAAGGGGCATAAAGTATAGTAATGCAGAGTAGATTGGCATAGAGTGCATTGGTTTTGAGTAAAGTGGTATAGAGTTCATTGCCGCAGAGTGCAGTGACGAAAAGAAGAATGTTGCTGCCAGTCATTAGAGGACTCTGGGATATAGTCCCCTGTCCTAAGCATTTTTTTAATATAAGGGGCAGGGAGGGAATACCCTGCCCCTTAGGCCCCATGGGGGCGAAGAACTCCTCTTGGGTCAAAAATATATATTTTTTTAATTCTGCAGCTCCTACAGCGATTTTGCAAGACTTCTGCGGGATCAGAAAACAAAAATGGCGGATGAGGATGATTTCTATTATTAAAGGGAGGGGATACGCGGTCCACTCCCCTAGCCATTATACGCCCCAGGGAGCCCACCCCAGGGCTGACATTTACCTAAAAATGGGAGGGGACCCCAGGTCTTGAAAAAGCCCTGAGGACGCCATCCCCCAGGGTCATTAACTTTAAAAAAATGAAGGTGGACGCGCGGCCCCCCTCCCTTAGCCTTTATTGGCCCTAGGGACCACATTCCCCATGGCCGGCTCACTTCCAGTGTTCCGGGGATCCCACACCTGGGACACAGCTCTTTTGCTGCCTGCACCGTAGTGGGTTGGGATATATGTGTTTGTTCCCACCAGCTGGCAGCAGAATTTTCATCTGTTTTCTGGGCCGCACTGATGCTGGCAGGGAACAGATCAAGATATTTCTGCCGTCCAGAGGGAGCAGAATCTGCTCCCTCTGGGCAGGAGCAATACGTGTTCAGCAATAAGCTATTATATGCCGCAGACCTGTCCACATAGCCAACACCCTGCTGCGAGCGGTTGACATTATGCATGGTAATAAAATATTACTTTACGTTAAAAAAAAGACTAGAAATTCACTGAAAAATTAACATAGGTTAAATCAAAGCTATAGTTAAGTGAATAGGTCAGTGGTAACATTAATGTTTAGAACTTTAAAAAAAACATAGTCACTAGTTGTTAGCAAAGCTAACTATAACTTATGCCCCTGCTATATACTGCTTTTGGACTCACATATTACATCATACATGGCATGTTCTATGACATCACTGATGACATCTTAAAATACATAATTGATGATATCATCCAAGGTGTGTGCTAGTTTATTTGATAGTTTACATAGTGGTAGGTAACTACCATATTACTTTTCTACCTAATTTTTAAATCCTATCCTGTGTACAGCTAATGGGTATTAGTGTTTACAAAAGGCATGTGCTACTAATGCATCTTAGGTGTGTAGAGGTATTGAGCATGTTAAAAATCTTCGAATTGAATAGTAACTCTGTGTGTAGATGACAGTTGTTGACTTGTGACCAGTATGTTCCACACAAGTGTTTTGGTTCTGCAGGAAAAGTTTCTAATAGGGCAAAGATTCTACATCGTAGATACTACGTATATTAAGCAGCCTTGAATTATTAGACCGAGTCGTCTCAGCATGACAATTTGTATATAACATAGAAGACTGTGTTCACCAGGTACTGACCTATGTACATGTGCCTCTTTTACTTCAGAAGATTGGCTATCTGTAAATTTTTCACCGCAGTATGAAGGTTGCAGGTAATATGATGTTTAGCACCTTCAGACCTTGGTTATTTTAAGCGAATAATGTTTTTCATATAGTATGTACTGTTCTTACTAAATAATTTTTAATACTCTGTATAATATTTCTCATGAGAGTTTCACTGTCTATAAACAGTGTGGCACAGAGTAAATTCTCTCAATAGAGTAAACACGGTTTACAGTACCCACTTTTCTACTTAAATCAACTTAATTTTTCAAAGTAGGTTCGGTGACTGTGAGGGGTTTGATAAAGATAAAAGCTGTCCATAGTATGGCAATAAGTTAGGAACATACATTAAGTATCTTGAGGAACTTGGCTTCTTGGAACTGTTGTATACAGATTGAACACCGTGTACAGTAGGGGTTTCATATCTATCCATGGTTGATTGTGAACTGGACTACCGATGAAGTGAACGTTATAGGGTCAATTTTGAACATAACACATGCTTGCTGCACCTAATGGAGTTCTATCTGTGATGGCATACTCCTGAGTTATTTTGTACTTACTTTCAGGCCTCTAATACCTCACCTCCATCTTCACAGTAACCTTCCCGAACAGATGGAAACACGCAGACGTCAGACCCCTCCTAAAATAAGCCTCTGCTGTCCCCAACAATCTCAAACGTTATCAGCCGATCTCCCTGCTGCCCTACCCAGCCAAAGTACTTGAGAATGCTATCAACCAGCAGCTCAGCAAATTCCTGGAACAAAACCACTTTCTGGACGCATTACCATCAGAATTCCATGCCAACCACACGATTAAGACCGCTCTAATCGCCACCACAAACGACATCAGAACACTCCTTGACCATGGAGAAACTGTGGCGCCTGATCCTCCTCGACCTCTCTGCGGCGTTCAACACCATCTCGCAAAACACCCTCCTAATCAGACCCTACTCAGGCATACAGCACAACGCCCAAAAGTGGGTCACCTTCTTCCTTACAGGACGCACACAGAGCATCTGACTACCTCCCGTCACCTCAGCACCCAAAGACGTAATATGCGGATTACCACGAGGATCATTCCTCAACCCCACCCTTTTCAACATCTACATGACTCCCCTCACAGACGTCAACACATCCCACAGACTCAACAAAATCTCCTACGCAGAAGACACTCACCTGCTCCTCTCACACATTGAGGACCCCTCCAATGCCAAATCCAACTTCCACAATGCCATGAGCAACATAAGCAAATGGATGAGAGACAACTGCCTCCAACTCAATTCTGAAGTATTGATCTTCAGCTGGTGGCCTACAGAAGTCGAACTTACACCCACACCGACTGACCATGCACGCAACCTCGACATCGTCCTCGAAAACCACCTGACCTGGCCATTCCCAGTTGTCCATTTTCTGGGAGTTAATGCCATCCACATCTAGACCTAGGGACATATGGGAGCAGTTTGTGGTGTGGGCTCGTGGGCGGGGTGAGGAGGGTGGTGCTGCACCATTGTGATTTGGAATGGGCGGTCTGGGCGAGAATATTGTCCAAGAGTATGGATTCTAGCACAGGGCAGGCGGACTACAGAGGCAAGGCTAGGATCACTTCCATACATAAGAATCCAAAAGGTATGCATCACCTGTAAGGGTGGGCACAGATTTCCATGCTGAGACTTTCTATGGTCCCTTGTTAATGTTTATCTGCACATGTACTTTGACCACTCTCAAGTTTTTATTCCATATAGCATTGTGGACCGAGCACGCAAACATCACACTTGTTACTGATATGGAATGTGAAACAAGATCAATTATGTCATGAGTCTGTACTGGCTATTTGGTTTGTTCTTTTATTTTTATTTTGCAATGTTTGTTGCATTATATCAAAATGCCAATAAAAAGAAATACAAAAACAAAGGCCCGCTCCAGCGTTAAAGGCCCGAGCCGAAAATGAGGGCCTTTAACAATGGAGAAGGACTTTAATAGCTGGTATAGCCCAGTTATGAAGCGCTATATGGCTATTGGAACATTCTGCCAATAGAGGGCAAAATGTTCTTAACAAATTTAAACAAAGGCCTCTCGGAGTTCGAGGAGTTTAAATTCCCTCAGGCTCCGAGAGGCCTTTGAAAACAACATTGGAATGTTGCTTTGCGGGCCTTTACCGGCCGTAAAGGCGTGGAGCACTCCATTGTCATCAATGGAGCTCCCAACGTTCCAATGTTCTAATATGTCCTAGCCTACAAAAATGTAGCCATGAAAAACCAGTAGTAAGGTAGTAAAATTAGTGAAATATAGATCGTGAAAAAGAGGTGAAATAAAGATGAAAGTAAGCCAGTTCTAAGTAATATTCACAAGGGATGTAAAAAATCAGATCTAGTCCTCCCATACTAGAAACGCTACTTACATATTATGTAGGACTTAGTAGTTAGGGTAAGCTTGTCGTATAAACTTAGCAAAGAGTCTGTTCTGGGTCCTGTAATTCATTACATGAATTGAAGTATACTTTGCTGATTCAGTTTAATGTGTAAGCTTTGCCACACGCTGTAAATAAAACAAATAGTGAGATAAATAAATAAATAGATTCCAATAATTTATGTTGACAAATTTGTAATCAACCACATGCAGGGCTAAAAACACTAGTACAATTACTGACCTTGCATGCGTGAACCAGATCCAAAAGTTTATTGCCGCCATGGCAGCAGACTATAGGAACGTTAAAATATTGTGGTCTTCAGACTAAGATGATGGATTACTACAAACTGGACGCTTTGTACCAGTGCCAATATGTCTGCCATTTTGTAATGGTGCAACACTAAACATATTGATGTTTAATAAAGTATTATGAGGAAATCTTCATTAATAATTTAACCAAGGCCAAACTTATGGCAAAAAGTAACAAGAATTTGCAATGCAATAGATCTCAAACGAATTTTCAAGAGTTTGAGCTATTGGGAATTCTAAATGACAATGCCTTTTAGTGCAGCAGAGTTTTTTCCCTGCTCGTGCTCGCGAACGGTAAGTCCGCGTCTGCAAGCTGCCCCTCGGGTAGAATTTATACCAGAGCGGCAGGAAGACAAGTGTGAACGGCAGTTCGCACTGTACTCTACCACTTGCGGAACTCCGCAGAGTTTTTTGTCACTTCACAGAGTTCCGCATGGCAAAACTCTGCGAACTACGCCCAGGCTTATTAATGTGTTGTTTTTAAAACAGATCATTAAAAGGCATTGCCATTTATAATACCAATAGCTTAAACTCTCGCAAATGCAAGACATATTGCATTATAGATGCGTGCTATACATTTTTAAAAAAGTGTTAGCGTGTCCTGCCTGCAATAGCAAGCAGGACAAAGCTATTTAAGAAAATAGTGCTTGGAGGTTGTAATTAAAGCCTACTGAGTAACAACACACGTAACGGGGTGTCGCCATTGGAGGTTACAAAATGAGACAAGGCGGTACTAAGGAGGGACTGTTAAGCCTTTTGACCAATGAATAGCCACAGTTTACAGTGGACAATGAAGCAAGCCAATGAAAAAAGTGGGCGGAGAGTGAGCGGAGCTTCAAGTCCATAACTGAATACAGCATGCCTCGCAGAGAGCTTATGCGCTGCACAGGCTCGACCTAAAAATAGTATGGAATTGATTATAATGATCCAAAATGTATTTTACACCAAAAGTAACAATTTTAGAGCCTTCTGTAGTGCATACATGCAGGAATGAGAAAGAAATGAAAAGCAGAGTAATTGTGTATAGGTGCAACAAGTACGATTTTGATCAATAATTGCCCGCCATCTACATAAATGAACAATTGACATGTTTTACAATTATTTCCTCATGTTAAATTTTCCGAAATATTCGACATCTTTGTTTTCCAAAATATTTCTACACTAAAGAAAGAAATCTTGTAGTGAACAGTCCATATATGTCACCTTTACCATTGAGATCTAAGCACTGCATTAGTAATATTTACGAGCCCTATGCTACTGAAAAAGATGATGCATCAATAAGTAGTATCGCTAGATTGTGCCCATGGGCAATACACATTAGACCTATGTTACTTCAACAGAAGCCCTTTATTAAATAATACAGCGAACTGGCTTCCTTTGGTCTTTATTTCTGATGTTGTTCTGATCTGTCTACCTATTGTCCAAGAGAAAACAAGCTCTATCAAGGTACCTAATTGGAGAGCTAACTTTCACCTCTGACCTCTTCCTCAGGATCTGTATTTCACAAATGTTACTACTTTGCTTTCCACTGGCCACTCCCTGATCGGTAATCTTTTTCCAGCACATTAACTATTCTTGGGTTGCTTTTTACATCTCTGTGTGTATATACAAACACACACGTGAAAGCAAACTATACGAACCGCAAGTTGGGAGGGAGTATTTCTTTATCAGTAATCGAGATAAATGGAGTCACCGAGTGACGGGGCCTTTACTATCATGACGGCTATTCTATTCTTTTCCTTATAGGAGCACATTTTCGTTGACGCTGTTCAAAAATCTTGACTTCTAGTAAGACACCAATGGCCACTTTGTCATAACTACATTATTGTGAAGCTATGACATACATACGAAAGGCATAGCATTTCAGCCTTTATTGTGTAACCATTGTAGCCTTGAAAACGTCCTAGCTTGGTGCAACACGTGTTGGCTGCCAGATGTTTATGTACACATTGTCTTCATCAGGACCTGTTCGAGTACTTGAAGTATTGACAATAAAAGCGGCTGAGTAAGAAGAGCGTTCGGATCACTTCCTTGACTCAATTAGTACCAAATACTTATTGATTAAGGATGCTCAAGTGTCCTACTGCGCTGATGGATTTGATTGGAACTCATTTTGGGTTACAACATTCTTTACACCCCTTTGGTAGCAGGGTGTAAGACACTGTCAGAAGCACCTAATGTCCTGGCCTTTGATTACTAGCATTGTGGCACTATACAAACCCTCATTATATAGTTCCCTGTGGATGTGTGATTAATCCCACCCACTGCTACCTAACTTTGTTGTTTTCGTATAACTGAAGGGGTGGGTGTTTTGAGGGGTGTGGAAGTAATCTTGATTAGAGTGATTGAAGGGGTTGATTAGGGTTCTATAGAGGGGGTGGAAGTAACCTTGATAGAAGTGATTGAAGGGGTAGATGTGGGCTCTATTAAGAAGATTGAAGTAAGCTTGATTGAAAGGGTGACGGAGGCCTCAATGTAAGAATGCACATGAAATGTAACTGAAAGGAAGAACAGAGGACTTAAAAGAATGAGGTGGAGGAAACTGGTTGTAGAGATTAAGGTCCAAGGGGGGAGTGTAGTGAGAGATAATTCTGTTATAATTATAATAATGTATCAATATAGCACCGTTGAGGTGTGGTGGCCACCAAGTCTTTGGTGATGATGTGTGTTTATGGTAGGAGTGGTTAGACTTTCTTGATGATGTTGTTGTGCATCTTTTCTTGCCTTATTCTCTGAAGAAGCTATTTCTGTGTCTCCGGGGACAGACCTAGGTGGGCTCACTATCTAATAGCAATAGTAATGCCTTATTTTCAATTATTAAACCTCGTCCCCAAGCATACCAGACTTACCAGTGAAGGGTTCTTATACTTGAGGTTTGTATCTGATAGAATGATGACATGGAACACCATAGACGTGTGGGATTATTGCTCAAACTGGCAATAAGCAGGGTGATTTTATGCGGCACATCACTATGTTTGCATACTTCCAATCGATTGTGTACATTTAACAGAGATTTTATTTCACTATACATGGTTACTCTAGGAGGACTTATTCACAGGCACTGTAAAATATAGTTTATCGGATAAGAAAAATGTTGATGGATACAATATTTGTGCATCATACGATTAGACTTGAAATCTCAGACCTGAAATCCTTCTTGATTCCGTGGTAAATTCCAAATTAGGATCTAACTGTTTTGTGTATAGCACAGCCTTGTATCCTAAAATAATCTGAACTGTTTCCTCCATTGTACTGTACAGCTGTGAAGGGACAGAGCTTCATGATGAGGAATGTCCACTTGGAGAAGTGTGTTCATGTCGCCCACGAGAGGGTGTCTCTGACAGAGTGCGAACCTCACTCCCTTGAGCAGCGGTGGAGCTGGGATTCTGAAGCCAGATCGATTGTTAGCCTTACGAGCAAGAAGTGCCTTGGTGTCACCAAGATGAACGAATACGCAGTGGTGACTTTGGAATCCTGCGGTGACCACGAATGGCAACGCTGGGTGTGTACCAAGAAGGGTCACGTGATGCTGCACAGCCAGGGCCTGTACCTGAATGCTAAACATGGGACCAACAAGATCTTTATATCCCGGGAGAAGGGCAAATTCAGCAAGTGGAGGACCCTGGGCAATGATCTGATCTGCAGTAGTGCCGGTGACATGGAGTGGTACAGCCAGGTCAGAGTGGTGGACCTCGCAGAGACACCAGTCCTGTTCTATGAACGTAAGAGCCAGCATTCACCGATCACTCATCTTTCATTACCTACCTTCACATAGAAATCATCTCATGGACTAACAAGGACATAGGGAGGCTCATTCCGGGGCAACCGGTCACATCCCATATCACTCATCTACAAAACTAATATCATAAGAGGCTTGAACCTGATTGTGCTTCCTGTATTATGATCATTTTCCATTATGTGGTTTTCTGCATTACAAGGTGTTGCACTGCCATATTTTAGTAGGAAATTATCAAACATGGCTGGTGGTGGAGGGTGGTTGACTGCATCAGCAATGCCTGTACAAACGAAAGCAAATATCACAGTCTAGGGATGATTCTACAAATGTTTTGCAAGCAGCAATTAAATCCTATTTACTCATGCGCTTACCTAAGTTGCCTTCAGATGGCTGGCACCATTGTTGTTGGCTCAGTTATCAATTTTGTAGACCTGCGCCCATATTAAAAACACCTTTGTACTTTTTGATGATGTTTGCATGATAGGAATGAAGCAAATGTAATTTGCTCCAAGCTAAAAAAAAAAAAACAATTCCAGGGGAAAAGAAGCTAACTGATGTCATGCAATTTTTGCTAGGATTTTGATTATACCTGGAGAGACTAGATCAATCTTTCACATTTGAAAAGTGAAGAAAATGTAGGTTTTTCATGAGAAAGGCAGAAATATTAAAATGACTCAATCGCAACTTCTTTTTCACATGTAAGTTGAAGTTGATGCGCAAAAGTAAACGCTGAAGACCTCTACAGGCACAAATGACAGGTCAGGATCTGCAACCATTTATGTAACTACTATGCTGTGTTATGTTACTACTTCAAATAAATCCACTTTAACTAATAAGTAGTAGTGGAGACGCAGGTTTTATTGGGATAGGGGCAGGGGAGGTTTTTTTGAAAGGTAGTGAGCATCAAGAAAGGTTTACATTTGTGGGTATTCACAAACATTCCTGATGGTATTTACACCCAATGTTGATCCTTGAGTGTCAAAAAGCTGCAAAAGAGCCTCAAGAAAATGTTATGGGAGGGCAGGCATAGAGATTTCGCCACCTGAAAAATATTATCCTGGTGGAGAAAAATATATGTAGGGTGGGGCCTATGGGCCTAGAGGGATCACGATGGAAAATCTGTGGGAGCCTTACCAGCCATTTTCCGCCATTGGCATGTGTTTTGCCATCGGCGTAGTCATGGTTGAAAGCATCATCATTGGGTCTTTTTAGCCTCCACCAGGAGGTGATCCTGAGGGGTTGACTGGGATCTACTCATAAAATAGTGAATTAAAATTACCTCTTATCATGGAATTGATTTAATAAAGGATATGGTATGGGTAAGGTTAAAAGCAAAGTTGGATGTGAAAATAGGATATGTAATGTAATCTTGACATCACATGTGCCTTTGAAAGTGGAACTGCCTCCCATTCACAGCAAGGATAAGATGACACTTGTTCATTTGTATCCTATCGAGGCTATGAAGAAGAGATTGGCAAATGCACAATCGGTACTAGTCCCTTCAGTAACACCCTCAGGGCCACATACTCACCCTCTGAGATCAGTGGATACAACCACTGTCCATTGACCATGCGTGAGGGGCTTTGTTGGGCAGGTACAACATACACACGTGCAGCAGACAGCTGCACACTAAATGTAATTGGACATATAGCATAAGAGCTCTGCACTTACATGTCCACCCCCCCCCTCTTAGCAGGCCCTGTGTCAATCCCAGTACCCAGAGAGTCAATGTCAGTGCCACATGTGTATCTTTTATTGAAATTGAATATTCTATACCAGCTTTTTCCAAGGGCTGATGAGGGATGGCCATAGCCTCCCTCACCTTAGGTGAAAACATTATGACAATACTTTTGCCAACATACTTTCCTAACTCTGCCATCCAGGGCACCATTAAACCAATGCTGATTGTTAGACTTGACCCTGCACGCGCACAAAGGTTTGAGTAAATCAATACAGTAATCACTGTGATGTGATCATTTCTGTATTTATGAATAGCTTGATTTAGTGGGTTCAATAGACACTGAGATTTCTTTTTCCAGCCATTTCATCGCATTTGAAGACCTGGATGCTCGGATCAAGTTGTCGGCCGCCCGTTGGGAGCACAGACTGTGATCACTTTGTAGGTCCGATACAACAAGTCCAGATAGATGCTGGTTCTGAAGAGCTCGTGTGCATGTGTGGGACCACTCTTCCATGACTCCCCTCATCTTTTCATGTGCTGTTGGGTCAACTGTAATACTCTGCTTATGAAGTTCCTGGAGTGAAGTAATTTTTGCCAATGAACTAGGGCATCAATACAAATTTTCACCTCATGATCTTCTGATCTAAGGCGTTTTAGGTCATGAAACAAAGTGCGCTGTTCAAGTTGCTCCTTGCTGATTAGATTTTGTGGGGGATAGCATTCGTGAAAATAATATTGTGTGTGCTCTTCTTGTTTCCTCAAGCAAAAGTCATTAGCACTTCTGAACAGATGGAAGCTTTGTCCGAGAGCTCCTGGGTCAACCCTACAGCCTCCACCCCACTCTCTGACTACAACAGCACTGCAGCGGCGGGGAAAATCCAGAGCCTCATTGCGGAAGATGGTAAGCCCTTCACTTCTAAATTTTTTGAGTCTCTTAAACATGTTTTCAGCTTCAGCAGAGGACATAGCAGAAAAGTATGAAGCTCTAAATGGTTGGTACTGAGGTCCAAGTGAAATGCAGCTGCCCACATTCTTAAGCATACGCCCATCCTGGACGCACCTGAGGCACATATCTACCTTACACAGATGTGTGGAGAGAAGACAGAATACAGTCACATCTGGACTTTAGAGCTGTCCTCCAATGAAACATCTGCACCGTCTCCATCCCTTCCATCAGGTGTGTTCTATTGCCCTGAAGAGAGAGATGCCCTCTCGTGCCTATGCAGAAGCAGCAGCTTGAACACAAAGTCATTGTGCTTAATCCAGCAAACACCCTTTGCTTTGCAGACGCCCGTCTCCCTATTCACTTCCTTCCTTGATCTGTTAATGAAGGCTGGTTACCTCCTCCTTCTGCGCTCCAACCTGCCCACAGCAGCAGCTGCGCCTGGAGCCATCCCATGTAATGTCCACCACATTAGGGCAATAGCCATGTTGTTGTCTAGGCAGGGTGTGTGCTTTGCCCTGAAAAATGCAATCTGTCACAGATAACAATGCGCAAGCTCCCGCAAAAACCTAAGTAGTGGTCGCGAACTATCCTTCTATTAACACTTTCCTGACAGCCTCGTTGTTTACCATGAAAGTCACCTTCTCATTCTGCCCACCCTTCTCATTAACAGGACCACGGGGAAGAGTTCAAAGAATGCAAAGTTGAGGGTCCTCGCATTACTAGTTACGCACAAAAACCCCTTCCCAGGCAGCATCAGAGTATTTCAATCATTCAGGACTGGGAATCATCTTTGGGCCACATTAGCACTTCATTGTAATCATTCATTTTAGATGTCAAGTCGGCATATCCCACAAACCAGTGCTCAATTTGTAAAAAAACAAAATTAGTGCCAGGGCCCTCGTCAGGAGGCCATCACAACTTGGACCACCCATTGCTACTGCCAGTGATGCCAATGACAGAGCCAACATATGTACTAACCATCTCACTGGTACACCTGTGACATTTCAGACTGTTCGAGGCCCCCAAAGCTGTAACAATGGATTGGGTGACTGATAATAGTTGTTTTTAATGTACATTCAATTAATAAACAACTGTTCTCCTGCCAGGGGCGTAACACAGGCCCCCGCAGCCCACGCGGTGCGGGGGGGCCCCTAGCTCCAAGGGGCCCCCTTGGCACTGAACTCTGGCTGAGAGAGCTCCTGATTGAGGCCAGAGGGGGGCCCCCTAAGTACCGTGCAGGGAGGCCCCCTCACCTTTCGTTACGCCAGTGTCTCCTGCTCATCTATTAATTACTCAAACAGCACCGCAATGTGGCAACTGTCATAAGTGCTGGTGTTGACAATTTATTGCCAGTAACCACGGGTTCAAATGAAGCAATGCCACACACTATTTCTGTGACTTTTATCCAGTGATGAGGTTTTTTCATATATTTGAAGGACAGATCCTTATCTGGTGCCCCCGCCTTCTGTGCATAGTTCAAACATTCTGGATCTTGCTGTGGTAATTTCAACTCTCATCTCCCTCTCTGTAACACTTTTGACACCAGCTCTCAATTTATGCAGGTTATTAGTCGTCAACCTGAAGGACACCATCGCCACCAAATCCAGTTAAACTGCTATTCTCTTCGGGCTCTTCAACTGTATTCAAAATGTTAGCACAAAACTTTCACTCACCATCATCAGGTAGTACGTTACTTGCTCTGACCCCAAATGCTGGCTTCGTCCTGTTTACTGAGTGGCTAGAAACATTCCGGGCCAACCAGTAGTAACTGAAGGGCACACATCATATCAACACTTCTCGCGCTCAACCACGGCCATGCCCTTCTCTAGTCTTATAGCGATTTGTGTGTTTCAGTAACTTGCAGAGCACACCATGATCTCTACAATCATATAACAAGCTGGCCACTGGCACGATGAGTGATGAATCAACCTAAACTCCCCTGCCACTTAGAAACTATGCAGAATGGTGAGAAATAATGTCTGGCAGCAGAATAGAACTAGCTGGGCATAGGTTCTTTCGTCCCTTAACATTCTTGTCCATCTTAACCTGTTCCACGGTCGGGTTTTATTTTATTTATTTATTTATTTGCTTCTATAGCGCCGGACTCGACCCCCTGAGGGGTATCTCCGCGCTTCGCACGCTGTAGATATCAGAGAAAGGTGTCTTGGGTACTAAACGGGTGGGTGTCTAAGCTTCCCTAAAGAGGTAGGTTTTTAGTGCCTTCCTGAAGGAGAGAAGATTGGTGTTCTGACGCATGTCCAAAGGGAGTTTGTTCCAAAGGGAGGGTCCTACATAAGAGAGAGCACGGCCACCCTGCCTTGCCTTTTTAATAGATGGAATTTTTAGTAAGAATTGGCTGTTGGACCGCAAAAGACGTTCCGATTTGTGAATTTGAAATTTCTGAGCCAGATAGTAGGGGCCTGATCCAAAGAGACTTTTATGAATGATACAACAGATTTTAAATTTGATTCGCTGGCGTACAGGCAGCCAGTGAAGTTCTTCCAAAAGAGGCCTAGATGGAGTTCTTGAGGGAACATTGAGAACCAGTCTGGCCGCGGTGTTTTGGGCCACTTGGAGTTGGTTGATTACATGTTCATTTGCCGAAATTAGGGGGCCATTGCAGTAATCCAACCGACTTATTACAAGCGCCTGGACTAAGGTCTTTCTGTAGATATCCGATAGATAGGGGAAAAACCCTTCTCAGAAGGCCAATTGTCCGGAAGCAGGATCCAGTCACCAGATTCACATGTTCTTTTAGGACCAGGTTCTGGTCTAGTCGGACTCCCAAGTTCTTAACTAATTGTTTTGGACAAGGGGTAGGTCTCAATTCCAGAGGCCACCAATCTGGAGACCACAGGAGATTTGCGTTCCCAAATAGCATGACTTCTGTCTTGCCTACGTTACACTGGAGGCAATTTGAGGCCATCCAGTGTGATACCGCTCTCATGCCTTCAGCAAAGGAGTTCTTTATTTCTGAAGTTAAAGTCTGAAAAGGGAACAAGAGCTGCGTGTCGTCAGCATACGACACAGGGGTAAACCCATATTGTCTCACAATGTCAGCAAGGGGGGCCACAGACACATTAAATAATGTGGGACTTAGGCATGAGCCCTGCGGAACCCCCTTAGTGAGCTCCCTAGAGATGGAATGATAGGAGCCCAAGCTGACACTTTGTGAGCGGCCTGTGAGAAAGCTCTCTAGCCAGGACAGAGCTACGCCTTCAATCCCCACCTGCTGCAACCGGCCGAGAAGAATCTCATGTGACACGGTGTCAAAGGCTGCAGACAGGTCTAACAGCACCAGAATCATGGAGCCTCCTCTATCCAGTGTCATTTTGATGTTATCTGACACGGAGAGGAGTGCAGATTCGGTGCTGTAGTTGGGTCTGAACCCAGATTGAGAGTGGTCCAGACCCCCTGTAGCCTCAACAAACCTTGACACATGGGTGTTTACATATTTCTCGGCCAATTTGCTTATGAATGGTAGTAGGGAAATGGGGCGTAAGTTGGATATTTCTGACCAAGGCAGGGCCATGTTTTTACGTATGGGGTTTACTACCGCCTTTTTCCAGTCTTGTGGAATTTGTCCCTCTTTGAGAGATAGATTGATGATTGTCTGTATCATAGGATACAGAAGATTGCTTATTAAGGCCGTTGTTTTTGCTGGAATGAGATCTAATGGGGAGCCGGTTTTAATACTACTGATCAAGGATGAGATTTCTGTATGACTGATTTCAGGGAAATCAGTTAACTTGGGTTGGTTATTATCAGGGGGTGTCAGAGTATTTTTAATGCTAGTCCCGGGGTTTTTAGCCATTGTGATTTTTTGATAAATGGTGTCAATTTTTTCCTCAAAAAAGAGGGAAATATCATTACATAATGATTGGCTAAATTCGTCAGGACTCTCACGAGCCAGGGGCTTTACAAAGGTCTGTAAGATCCTGAACAGCTCTCTAGAGGAATTCCCTGCTTCTGCTAGCTGTGATGTTAAGCTGTTCTTTTTGGCTAGCCTGATGTTTTTATAATAGGAGCTTAGAGATTCTAGGTGATTTTTCCGGCTTTCTTCCGTATGTGTCTTTCTCCATACCTTTTCTAGTTTTCTGCAGCCCTGCTTTTCTACCCTCAATTGTTCATTATACCATGTCTCCTGTTTTGACATGGGATATTGTTTCTTAAGTTTCAGTGGGGCTATGAAATCAACAGCTTCTTTAAGGGTTGTGTTATATTTGGAAAGAGCTGACTCCACATTATCTTTTGCTGTGATAATCGGTTCTTTCCATACCTTCTGGATTTCTTCTAATGTGACCTTGTGCCATTGTCTACGCCATATGGGAGGAGCAGGCTGTTTTTTAATTGGTTTTTGCTAATCCGGGGAGAATGAATTCAACAAGACAATGGTCTGACCAGTTAACTCGAGTAGGGGGTCGACAGCATAACTTGGGGCCATTAGAGAAAATCAAATCTAAGGTATGGCCTCCTATATGAGTAGGACCATTATTTTGTAACTGAAATCCTAATAAGGAAAGGTCTGAGAGCAGGGACAAGGTTTCAGGATGGTCGGGAATATCAACATGAAAATTGAAGTCACCTACTAACAATACATTTTCTTTGGCTTTTAGGTGTTGTGCTAGTAGTTCTGTTAAAGATAGAGTAAATTCCTTACTAGGCCCAGGTGGGCGATAAATCAGAGCTCCTTTCCAGTTTTGTTTGGAGCTTGACTTTATCTTGAAAATCATCATTTCCATCGTTGGACAGCAACTTTGCTCAATTATGGTGACTTTCAGATCTTCTTTATATACTATTGCTATCCCGCCTCCAGTTTTTATAGGGCGGTCGAGCCTGAGAATGTTGTATCCTTCCGGAATTCCCAAAGCAATAGCTGGGGTGGCATGCGGTTTTAACCATGTTTCTGTTAAAAAACATATTTCGGGACTGGTGGTATGTATAAGGTCCCAAATCTCCAGATAATGTTTGGGCAAAGAGCGTACATTAAGAAGAAAACTTTTCCAGCCCTTAGACACGGGTATTTGTTTAACCACGTGTCCAATAGAGATAGTAGTTAGGGTTGCTTGAAATCTGCAATGTATGCACGAAAAGGGACCCTCCAAACATGGCCATTGATCACGGACACAGCCCCCTTCCTTCGGAGGACGGAGATAATGTAAGGGTTTTAATTCTCATCCTTTTTTCCCGCACATGGTTCTGTCTTAAATCAAACTAAAACCTTAAAACAAATAAATTTCAAAGACAACTTTGTTGACTGCCTTTCTGGATAACGCAGTAAACAATTCACCATTTCCCTAATCTAAATGGAATATAGGCCTTGTCCCAACATTCCTTTTACAGAACCCCTATCTCTTGGCGACCCTGGCTGTGCCATAAATTATACTAAAACCTTAATTGAAACCTTTCAAAGTCAACTTTGTTGAATTCCTTTCTGGATAATTCAGTAACCAATTCTCCATTCCAAATCTAACTGACCCAACATCCATCTACCAGATTCCCTCTCTCGGCGCCCCATTGATGGACTTGCAGATTGAAATAACATTTGACCAGCGGGAGCTTACCACTGTGTGTGCGTTACTTTTATCAGAACTGACTTGGTGACTGACAGCAAACTCTCTGTTAAATGACCAGACTACTCTTATTAGTGGCAAAGATTGTATTCGAACCTCTCTCCTCCTTGGGTGGAACAACTAGGAAAATGGGCAGATGGCATTAGGAGGCGACCGGTGGTATGAACTGATGACAATGTCCTAGAAGGTGTCATACACTGGGGTAACTAGTTCACCATCACACTGTCTGATTGACACTTTTAACAGCCCTAGATTCACCATAGCAAGGACAGGCAACCTCTCCAATACTAATCTGTCTAACCCACCATATGACATTCACATACGCGTTGCATTGCAGGAATGTTTCGAATAAATCCTGGATATATCTTGAATGTGGATGTTCAAATATCAACATTTCAGTCTCCTAGCCTAGCCCCACGCACTCCTCTTTTGAACGCTCTTTGTAACGTTTCTCACTTAGGAGTTTTATATACATCCATATACTCTCCTGCCAACATCTTTGCTTCTGTGGTCTGAAAAAGGTAGCAATAAAGTGGTTTCTGCATCCGTGGACAAACAAACCCACACCACAACCACAGTCCCCTGTACTCAATTACCATAGGATATTCGCCCCAGCTGCTGGTGTTCCATCCACCTGGCATGCTTGTGGCTCTCAGCTGCCTCTCATCTCTTTTGGACCAGTAACCCTCCTGAATGTCATGCTCCCTGACTCCCCAGAAGCACTAAGTACTGTTGTGTTTACCCACTCAGTGGGGGGGAACCACTCACCGGGCATTCTGTTGGTTGGTCTTCCGCAGACGCGCCATTTGGATGACCTGCCATCACTCCATGTGCTCCTCACTAGTGTCTGCAAAGCATCCCACCAGCTCTTCCCTGGAGGGAGTGCCTGCTCTTGTACTTCATCCACTCACTTTCTTTCGGCCCAATGTCTACAGCATTATCTACATTGTCTTCAGTGGTGGTGCACCAGCAAACTATCATCACCGTCTCCCCTGTTCTTGTTCTCTTCCAACAGCTAAAAAATGCGGATATGCTCTTCCTCATGGAGACAGGAAAACATTTTAAAAAGTGCACAATAAGACTTGAGATCGGTGGTTTCTTCTGATGAGTAAGGCTCTACATGAACCTTGGCATGGTTTAAAGAATTGCATCCTGTAAATGCTAATATAGTGTTATACATAAAGTGCATAATATAATCCCACAATCTGCATTTCCTGAGACCTCAACTAGGGTCAAAACTTTTGCCCAACCCCACAATAGCGTAGAAAGCCTCCATTAGCCATTCATCCTGGATCATGGATCCTCTCCAGGAAAGACCTCACTGAAACAATCAGTAAAGATGCATCTTCCCTCCCTCAATCTCCACTCTGAGACATGCTGGATAGCGCACTGATGCCAGATACCCGCTCGCTGTCCGTCTTCTTGCTGCTTGATGCCCATCAAAGCTTTTATCCTGGTTCAATCATACTGAACTTTAAAATGTGTAAATAATGGCAGGTGTTCAAACCTCCTCCGCCCCATTCTTTTACACAGCAGCATGCAAAATCCTGTCTTTTTCAACCACAACCATCACTGTGCTGCCAAATCACTCTTCGGCTTTCGCCAGTTTTTGAGGAGATTTCATGAACTACTACAAAAATAAATGTTACAAATTGGTGAAAGGTCCATAAAAGGAAAACACAATAACAGTGTTTGAATTAAATAACAATTGCATTTATTTGTTGAACATCTCAGTACAATATTATTTGTTATTAATTCTTCATTATCATTTTGCAAGTTCATATCTTCATGTAGTATATAACATTACTTCTAAAATTCAGTGTTGCTCGTTTAAATATTATTGATTTAGTACAGTCAAATTTCAGTAGTCACTTTCCATTCATATTATTAGCTCTTGAGAAGAGTTGATTATGCCCTAAAGAAACAGCAGTTTACTTTAAGCTGCTGAGCAAGTGTTGGTTGTACAACATCAAAGACACCAGTTATTTCAATTGATATGAGCGGAAAGAGACTATTGAAATATGACATTGTTTGACTTACTACATCATTAACATTTTAAACTCACAACACTGAATTATTTTCTGACTCTTAGGGATTCATGTCTTTCTCCTGGTCCGACCAGAGGTCTACGTCTAACATAACCTTTACTGTTTCAGTTGTGGGACACGGCGAGAGCCTGGGTGGTGATGGTAGATCTTCTTAAAAATCCGACTGATGACGATGACTGATCCTTCCGGATATGCATGTCACCCTTTACTACATAAGAACACAACCATAGGCCGCAGGGTGAGAGGGTAAAATGTAAAAATGTAAATGTCAAGGTATTTGTAGAGCGCACTGCCACCAAGCAGTTTCCTGGCGCTATTACTCATACCGCTGTGGAACCCTTCCTGGCTTTCCCTGTGAAGTGTCCACTCCTGGGCACCCCCAGGGTGAAGCCAGGCATCCTAGCACTGTTGGGGCCGGTGTGGAGGTTAAGCAAGCTATTGCCCAGAGTTGCAGCGTGAGACCCATGGTTAGAATAGGCACCGAGGCGAGAATTGCCAGGTCCGAGGAAATTGAGCCCAAGACCCCCCGAGGCGGGAATTGAACCCTGGTCCCGGGCCAGAACTCTGCATCAGGGTCTGCCGCTCTAACCATTGAGCCACACTCCTCCACTGTAGGGTAGGTGAGAAGATGACTAACGTGGGTGCATCTTCCTAGGTGGGACATGGATCACTGCCATAGGGAATCCAACGGAGCGTGCAGGATAAATATTGTGCAACAAGTGCGCTGTTAGGGAGAGCGGCATGTCTGAGGGGAGAAGGGAGGTGGGGCTAATGGGAGGGGGCCAGGGTAGGGGGGAGTGAGTTGGGGGGGTGGGTTGTGTTTTTTGTTATCTGATCTGGTAAATAGGTGTCGACAGTGCTCGCATAATCTTGGAGCAACACGAATGAGCCCCTTAGGGTATATGACACAAGCCGGATAGGATATGACTCCTACATTTGTTGGACTACTCTCCTCGCGAAGAAGAAAAGGGCGGTCTAGACGAGCTGATGAGAAACGGGGCTATGTCTTGATGTGGTCACAACCGACTGTTGGGTTCTGCATTTATAATGTATTGTGCGAAATATGAAAATTGAATAAAGTATGTTTAAAAAAAAACCTTTACTGTTTCAGCAACCAACTGGAAGCTCGGAATGCTGATCCTGAGCCCGCTGGCCTTCATCACCGGACTTCTTATACTCGTCCTGAACATCCACTGCAACAAGTAAGTGGGATTCTTGTTGGAAGGACTGGATTACCCTAATATGGGGCCCATCACCTAAAAGCCTTTTGCAGCCTTGCTCATTTAAGTAAGCTGGGTAATGCAACACAATGGTATTTTCTTCTGTAAAGTAAAGCAAGCTGCTCTATACCATAATAATTTAAAGAAGGATGCTACCAGAGGAGGGTCTACTACAAAGGAAAGGAAGGGATGTGAGGAAAAAGAATCCAGATCTGCACTTAATCTGATGGGAATTATTTGCAGACCCTGCAGGGATTCAGACAGCAGTACTTGAGCTTGTAGTTAGAGAATGTCCCTATTAAGTTCCATCACTGATGTATATAGCACAAATGGCAGTCCCTATGGTGCTTTGTGCTTGTTAATGAATGCAGGGAGGTGTCTTCACTGTATGTCTAGAACAGTTTCAGCATCCCAGTCTTGGACTTGAAAGGGGTTTTAGAAATGAAGAGGATGCAGTCTGTTGTGACACTCATTTCATTCACAAAAACAGATGCGTGGAATGCTTGGACCCGGTTTATCATTCTTAGAATAGACTGGAGCCAATGGAATATTGCCATGTACACTGGTATTAAAATAATACTCCACGAGATGAAAAAGTTTATATTTCCAGGTTACATCCAGGCATTTTTGGGTGTTCCATCAGCAGTTCATTTCCACAGTTTTGACTCTCAACCTTGGAACCTTCAGGGGAAAACCCCAAGGGGATGTGGACAATGACAATACCAACAGAAGGAAAGGGTGAGGATTGGGTGAACCAAGGAGAGGAGGGAATAAAGAGATAGGAGAATGGAAGAATTAACACTTAGACACATGTTCAGTTGTTTCTGTTTTTGGAGGCAGTAGAAGATTTCGAGCTGGAGTTGAGTAGTAAAGTTACTTACAGAGGTGGTCTTGTACCAGCTAACAGAGGTGAAGATGACACAAACTTTGAATGAATGAATGAAATTTTTTTACAGCGCAGACTTTGCCCAAGGGCATCAAGGCACTGCAATACAGACCAACATGCACGCAAAACCGATTTCCTGCTCAAACCCCTCTCTCAGGGAACAACCAAGTCTTCAGAGTCTTTAGAAAGATTGAGTGTACTCGTTGCCCCGAAAGATCATCCGGGAGAGAGTTCCAAACGTTGCCAGCAGGGAATGAAAAGGCTCTCCCGCCCCATCTCATTCTTTTGAACCTCGGAACCACAAGGAGATTCTTTTTTGCTGACCTAAGGTTCCTCGAGGGCACATACTGTTGGAATATGGTCTTAATGCCCGATGTGTCCAGGCCGTAGTAGGCGCTGTGAGTGAGGCAGAGGGTCTTAAACACAATTCTGCGTTCCACCGGGAGCCAGTGCAACGAATGGAGAGAAGACGAAACCGAATGATGTTTGGGTAGATCCATCACCAACCTTGCAGCGGTATTTTGCACCAACTGCAGGCAGCGCAGCTGACCTTAGTTGATGCCTAAATAAAGGGCGTTGCAGTAGTCCAATCGGGACAATATTAACGCGCCCAGCACTTTTTTACGTGCTTCAAATGAAAGGAACAGAGAAATTTCCTTATAATCCGGATGAGCCCAAAACAGGTGGCCACTGTCCTAGAGACCTGCAAATTCATGGATAGGGAATCATCCACCACCACTCCCAAATTTTTACCATGGGAGACAGGAGTTGGACAGGTGCCTAGGGAGTCAGGCCACCACTCCCTAGACCAAATGTCAGTCCTGTCCCCAAAAATCAAGACCTCCGTCTTCTCGCCATTCATTTTTAGATAGTTTTGTACCATCCATGACGAGACTGCTGATATGCAGTTTTTAAAGTTCTGCGAGGAGTCCCTGACATTTTGCATGATTGACACCATTGTTTGGGTGTCGTCCGCATAGGACAATATGTCCAGCCCAAATGATTTCACCACCCTTGCAAGCAGGGCCACATAGATATTAAATAAAAGTGGGCTCCGGGAGGAACCCTGAGGCACTCCGCAGACAAGGGGGGTAGAATCCAAATAGAAACTTCCCAGTTTAACTGTTTGAGACCGCTCACCCAAAAAGGAGGTGAGTAGGTCCAAAGCCAGGGCCCCAACCCCTATCTCCCTGAGACACTCCATCTCAGGGGAGACAGGGTATCGAATGCTCCGGTGAGATAGAGTAAAATTAAGAGGGTGGTATGACCAGCATCCACCTGAACTCGTATGTTATCAAAACCCACAGTGAGGGCAGTCTCCGTACTGTGACACCTTCTGAATCCATGTTGAGAGCCATCCAAAATCTGATGCTCCCTCAGGTAGGCACTCAAGTGAAAGTTGAAGTGGGATTCTAAACTTTTCGCTGGGACCAGCAGAAGGGAGATGGGACGGATTTTTTTTAGATTTGACGGGTCTAATGAGGGCTTTTTTAAAGGTGGCCTAACCACTGCCGCCTTCCAAACCGGAGGATACTGGCCCAGTGAAATGGCTAAATTTAAGACCGTGGTGAAATGCGGGATCAGAGCCGCCTTAGCCGTTTTCAAAACTTTTAAGGGACAGGGATCCAAGGGCGACCCCGACTTAACTCCATCAAGTAGGTGCTCAACTGCTTCAGGCGTAAGCTTTGGAAAAAGACCTGAGGTGGGTGTGCTGCTACTCATAGACTGGAAGGCCAATGCATGGTTCCGGGCTGGACTGGCACATCCGTCTATTAGGACTAGAAAGAGGTAAGTACAAAGGAGTTGTCTTCAAGAAGAATTACCCAAACACAGTCTTAACTTGCTGAGGTTTACCAAGGAGTGTAAGTTCCTGATTTGGGAACTGCAGGGCTGCAAGACTTTCAAGGTCACAGCGCTGATGTTATTTTCTCAGGATGGAAGGTGCCAGATGATGTTACTTGTGCATGCAACACTGTGCCTGACTGGGGTAATGACGAAGTGATGTCCTATGATATTCATTTTTTTTAATGAGGGTGCCCTCAAGTACCACCCTCTACTGATAATACTGATAATCATACAATAGTGATTGAATATGCATGATATTAGGTATCCTCTATAGTTAACTTCTAGATTATTAATAATCAAATATCATAAGATGAAAACTTGTTTTAACTTCATGATTTCCATCCAGAGACCTAAAACCTGACTCATTCAGTCTAAGTATTAGACCCCGCTTCAGTGCTGCGTTCATTACTTTGTTACATAATTTAACCTCTTGGTTTGGGTACAGAACAAATTAGTACAGGATCTTTTAACTCCTAATACATCTAGAAACATTGCACAGTAAAAAAAAAAAAAAGTATCGTAGGCATCAATACCAAACACTTCCATTGTGATGACAAGTTTAAAAAAATGTGAAAAAGTGAAAGTCATCCACCTCCTAAGAGAAATCGAAAATCTAGAAAAAGTGACCATAAAACATGTCATTGTGAGTGTATCTTCTCGCTACTTTTATACTTGAGTGCAGCTGAAGCAAAACGGAGAGATATATTATAATGCTGATTTTGTTCGGATATTGTTGGGAAGAATGTGGTCTGTGTATAAATCCATTCTGCTGTTGACAGTGTCAGTTATGGAATGAAAGCAAATGGTCAATTGAGATGTATCTGGAGTAACTAATCTGTAATACATCTCACCTTTTAGGAAGAGGAAAACTATTTGTGCTCTAAAGAGCTATCCGCAGACCTGGCACGGGGTAAATTTGGCAGACGAGAACGCGCCACTCGCTGCAAAAGGGGGGCTGGCACAGCATGGTGGCTTAGCCTCCCGCTCACCTTCCCTGAGGCACGGGGAGATCCTGATCGAGTGGAAGGATGGGACAGTCACCCCTCTCTTCGAAAGCAGCTACCAAACAAACTGACACCGCAGGACACATTCCGGGACATTTGCAGAATATGTTCCATCGTGAGCTACGAAAGGACGATTTATAGATGCATGTTGTTTTTTTTAACAATGAGAGATTTGGTCAATAACTTTATCCTTTATGACAATACAAGAATAAGTTGTTCTGCCTTTGCCTTCTCACTGTGTAGAAACATTGACCAAATGTGCTTTTGTCGCTATAACTAGCTACTTAGTTTCTCCCACAATGTGGAAGGTTTTGTAGCAAAGAATTTGGTTTTATATGTTTCTTATAATCCTGAATTTACAATAATATGCTATTCTAATGTACATTTCTTTTCATGTTAACCAGATGTTGCCTGATGCGACCCCACTCCTACTTTCTCATTACAATGCAATGAGTTACTCAAAAACACTGCTGTTGCTCAAACTTCATTTAGTGACCAAACTACTATAGGTGTACACTTCAGTTTGCCTGATATCGTGTTGCAAGTCCAGCAGTATTCTGAGGAAGGCTGGGAGAGGGTCCAGGCTGTAGGGTTCACCAGCCTGTAAGCGGGGAACATCCTAAGACACTCCTAGTTCCTCTCTGATCAATGGAGCAGAGGTTCCCAGACATTGACCTACCTATTCTGCAGTGGTTCCTGTTTGCTTTACTGCAAACATACCCATAATGACATTTTTGGGCATTTTCAAGGTGGCACAAATGTTGGGCCACACTAAACCTGGGCTCCGAGGGTTGGGGGAGTGTACTGTGGTAATGCCAGTGTCCTCCCACATGTAACACTAAAGGCTGGTAGGATAAAAGCAAAGTCCTTCAGCAACTAGACAGGCGACCACACCATATTTGCTCCCTTCGAAGGGCACAAAACTTTTCCATGTGCGTCAGACAGGCCTGTCATACAGGATTTGACAATGGAGTGTCAACGAGAATGGCAGAGCCACCACCCTGCATATTTTATTGATTTTAGAGAAGTCATCTCTGCCCATTTTGGTCCACGTATTGTGGGCTCCTGGGAGAAATTTCACACCTCATTCAAAGCTGAGCATTGGCTGTGAGTAGCTGGAGTGATAAATCAAGTTAGCCTCGCTGAATGCTCAGACATGTAAAGGGTAACTTTCTAAAAGTTACTTTTCCCTAATGTTTATTAAAACTCTGACTTCACCATTGAATTGGATTTTTAATATATATTAAAAATAATGATTTAATTATCTTTCTAGCTAACTTATTTCTCGAGATAGCAGTATTTTAATCTGCATTCTAGTTTTTTTACACAGGGCAGTTTGGTCTGCAACAGAGTAAATAGCTTTTTGGGCCCCATCACTGTAAGGACATGTTACCATTAATTTTCTACATGTCCCACTTTAACATACCATGCATACTACTTTCTGGGCAACAAGCCTTAAACAGGGGTGATTAATACTTAAAAGGAAGGATTTGAGCTGTCAAAATTGTAATTTTAACAGGTTGCACAGCAAGTTTAAACGGTGGCAGTCAGGCGACAGTGGTAGGCTTGAAGTCATATTTTTCCTTGTCATGCTAGTGGATGTCACAATAAATGCTGCAGTCCACAGGTGACATTTAACTCTCCATGGATGCAGTTTATACACCTTACACTATAGGTGTATAGGACAGTTAAATGCACCATTCAAGGATTAGGCAATTTCTACATGTTTTAGGGATCACAGCATATACACAAGGCACTGAACAACAGTGTCCCAGTGTGTAGAGTCTAAAAACCAGCAATACAATTCAGCAAATAAATGTGAGTGAGCACGCAAAAAGGGGGATTTCTCACAATGCCCACTTCATGCATTATAAGATTAGAGTGGTTATGGCTTCTAGGACTCTCAGCTATATTGGGGATAACTTGCATCCTCCCTTCCGCAGTTCCTCATGTCACAGCCTAACAGTGACATTAAGAGCCACAAATTGAGTGGGGGGAGAGAAAAATACTGTAGCACCATGACTTCCTTATACAGTCCCCAACCAGCCCCCTCAGAATTAAAAAGGACCTTGCAATGAATATGCACTCATGAATGCACGCAGTCCAATTAATTCTTAGTCTTCTAATATGGGTTCTAGGATGCAAGTACGAACGAGTACTTATTCAATGTAAGCATGGATTTACTCACTACCTATCAACATTTTAAACAGTAGAACTAGGTTTCAGACCTGGTCTTTGCTCAACATCCGGTGATTCTGGAACCAGGCTTGAGTCCTGGTTTTGGCTCAACATCCTGTGATTCTGGTCAAATCACTTAATCTACTGTGCCTAGAAATTGTGTAATGAATTCTGGTGCTAATAAAAAGCGCTGTAATGCCCATGTGCCATGTTCGCTTTATATAAAACTGAAAAATAAAAAAAAAACTGTCTGTAAAGCTACTTTAAAACTTCCCTTAGAAGTTGAACCATATCCACCACGAACTGCTGTTTGAAAAAATCAGTGCAAATAGTCTTACATCCAGTTGTTAGCATGTTCTTTATTATATTTTGAACTATTGGCTGAATATAGTCGTATGGCAATCATTTTTGCAAAGTCACGTACACATATCGACATCTGAACCTTTTAGAAATCCTCCAAAACGTGCAGCAATGCCATGTGTGTGCTATATAAATGCCATATGATCATACAATGCAAAGGTCAAACAGAAGCCACTCACATGAGTTTTGCACAATGCATAACTCCGCCAATTTTAAATCAATTAGCACTACTTGCATTCTCCAAACTTCAGAATTATTGGCACCTACTTTGGGGGGGGGGGGGCATAATTAATGATCGATCTTACCAATATATGTAATTATAGATGGGTAATTGTGAGTTATAGAGATGATTTTCACCAAGGGGTTCTCAGTGACATCAAATAGACCACCGGAGCAAAGCTTGAATTGTCTATGATGTCACTCGGGACCCCAAGTTACTGTCTGGGAGTTTCTATATCGTTCTATGTTGGCAGGTTTCCATTCGTGGGCTTTTCTATCAAATTATCCTCTTAGTCATATTAGGTGAATAGAAGCAAACTGTTACTACAAAGGCATTGATTATCTGGCAAACTCCCCCCCGCCCCCCTCCCTCCCTCCCTCCTAAGCGGGCCGTGTGAGGATGCGTAAAGTTGCAGCAGGAAGAAGAGGGCAAGTTCTGTCATGTTCTTTCCCTGCCCCTTTGGCATGTCCGTGCCATTACCAACACTCCGTCAATTCCTGACGCTCCCAAGACGTCATAGAACACGCAAAGCCTGCGCATGCGTGGTATGTTACCCTCACATTACAGATGGTGAATAACGTGGACATTCGCAACAGTGCTTATCTGGACACGCAGGGGTCAGCGGAGGCATGTGTTAATAATTGCTGCAGCCTACGAATAATAACTGCGTTAACCACGCAACAGCTTTACATTTTTACAGAGATGTTCTTGTTGTTTCCTTTTTCAAAGGGTTTCGAGATTTCTTTGCAATGTGGAACTGGTAAAAAAAATGGTACAGTAGTTCGTCCTTTTGTGGTATAAACTCTCGTTCTGCATTGATATGGATTTTTGAGGAAGCTCATACATAATGCTATAATGTCCTTACTCTCTTTATTTAATGTAGGATTATGTTTATATGATAAGCTTGCTTTTTAATGAATTTAAATAAACTGTATACTGACTTCAAGTTTCTACTTATTAATGTTTTTTGTTGGTGAATTCCAATAGCAACAGAGTACTATAACAACTTGATACAAGATGTCATATTATTGGTTTTGACATTTGTAAACTCTAACAGGGGTTATTAATACCTACGGTAATGACACTCAAGTTATTGGCTAAGATGTATGAAAGGTTGAGTTAGACTTCTAATAGTAAAACTCTACTTTAACTTGTCATATCATTGGGTTTTGCTGTTTCAAAACTTTGTAAATACCATGTTATTAATTTACTGATATTCTGGTTATCAACTCAGTATGAAAGGTTGAGTATCAGCCTTGTTTGAATTTGAACACTTTGCCTGCAGGTGAACAAGGGCCTATTTCACTAAATCATCTTGCTGGCACATCTCCATCAGATTCTTACCATAAAACGTGTTCTGCAACGTTTCTGCATCACCTGCTTAGAAATCTTGGTATCAGTAGTGTATTGATAACGTACGCGCTAGGACCCTTGCGGAACTGAGCGAACTCTGAACAGGAACTACGTAATATGCTGGGAGGTGTTAAGGTGTGATTAAAGGAAGTATGGCATTATTTGTGCAGAGTGTGGTTGTATGTTGGAGTATAAAGATATCTATGAATCCGCTCTGTATGTGGTGTAGTTCATTTATGTGCGCCAAAGCTGGGGACGGCGCTACAACTGGCGATGAGGATGAGATGCGTGCCCAAGAAGAACCAGGCTGCTGTCTCTGAGAGTTTGCAATGGTACAGCACACTGCAGGTGCGTGCCATATGTGCCTCAGATCAATGCAAAACAGCTTGCAACTGGTGCATGTGGAGTCAAAACCCTGCTCCAGCTTGTACGTGGCTGCAACTGAAAAGAGAATTAAAGGCCCTGCAGAGGAGCATATTCAAAAAGCCCACCATGAAATTGCCAGTGAGGTTGCCGGCAAAGATGCTGTGTCTGGAACACACTGCAGTAGTCAAATGAAGCAAAGACAATGGCAGAGAAAACCAGATACAAGATACAGAAATCCATTCACTATCAAAAACAGAAAGCCGTCTATGATCTCGAATCAGACGTGGAGATCCAGGCTCAATCGTGAGGCCAATGCTTGTAGAAGTTGCAGGTAACATTCAACATGACAAACGCTGTCTGAACAGCATATACTTTTATTGGCAGTAGAAGGGGACGCGAGATACACTGCAGCTTCATTTCTGAAACCTCCAGCGCCGTTCGACACACACAAAAAACAGAACATGGGTTCCAGGTGAGCTGCGTAGGTTGAAACGTTCATTGACTTCATAGATGCATATAATAAGAAGACAACAAGAAAATTATTAAATACTTGAAAAAACTTGCAGGTGATGGAGTGAAAGTAGTGGTAAAGAAAGTCTCGCAAACTAATGCAACATAATACCAACAGATAAAGGAGTTTTTGGAAGCCAAATTCAATCCGATGCCGAACGTAGACTATGAAAGATACATCTTCAACCAAGCACAACAAGCTGGTGAAATGATGGATGAGTTGTTGAAAGATTTATTGCACTCATCAAACACTGTAACTTTAACAAGGACGAAAGCCATATGTCTCAGAATCATTGATGGCTGTCTCTGCAATTCTTTAAAAGATGCTTGTTGAGAGACACACTCAGTCTAGAGAAATGCAGATGGCTACAGGAGTCGAATAATGAGCAGAACGACAAGCTGCTGACATGGAAGCAGAAATAACACATAATGAATCAACACTGACCATGAAAAAGCAAACATAGGTGCAAAACAGATCCATGCAAGTTGACAACCTCGAAGAAATCAAAGCTATGCTTCTGATGTGGATTTTGATTTCTCCATGATGGTAAATATCCCGCCATCGGACAACTTTGCAAGGGCTGTGGGAAAGAGCACCATTTCATAACAGTGTGCAGAGCCAAGGAGAAATGAAGTGTGTCACTGCAGAAAGGAAAACTGGATGCTAGAATGTTTCAGAAGCACTCTACCACAAATGGTATATTTCACAAAACTAAACTCAAGTTCTTTGGGCATATGTTCTCTGATGGGGTAATGACTCCAGACCTGGACAAGATGTTACCATACTGCAATCCTTTTAGGCATGACCAGTTATTACTCAAGCTACATTTGCAACTTTGCTACAGTGAGTGCTCCTTTGAGAGACTTGACAAAGTGAAACGTCCTGTTTCAGTGGTCCCCTGAATGCGAACAAAGTTTCAAAGACAGAAAACATGCGATTGAGATGGCAACTGAAATGGCCTATCTTGACCCCAATTTAAATAGTGAAATCACAGTAGATGTGAGCCCATTAGGGCTGGAGGCAATCGTTGCTCAGCACAACGGTCATCCAGACCCTCCAAGAAACATTGTGGCTTACGCCAGTTGAAGCTCATCTGAAACAGAACGTGCCTATTCTCAGCTGGAGAAGGAAAGTCTTGCTGTAGTTTGGGCCTGCAAACATTTTCATGTCTTTCTCTATGAAAACGATTTACTGTCATAATGGATCACTAAGCACTGCTTACTATTTTTGGAAATCTTAAAGCCAAGATGCCCTGTGCATCGAGAGCTGGGGGGTTAAGATTGCAAGAGTATGACCATTTGATCCTACATAAGCCAGAGAAGGATGAGAACCCTGCAGACTACTTTTCACGAGTGCACCTACAATGACAGAGTTTAACATCCAAGGCTGAAGAGTATCTCAATTTCATTGTGAGGTCCAGCACTCCGGTGGCTCTGTCTGTGGAACAAATCATTGCTACCAGCAACACAGACAAAGACCTGCATATCATCAAAGACCTGATTACAACACAGTCTTGGAGAAAGAGTACTTGACTCCTTACTGATATGTTGAATTTCAAAAGTTCAAGAATGTGCAAGATGAGTTAGCAGTCACTCAAGAAGGCATAATATTGATAGGCTCGAGAATCATTATAACGGAGAGCCTACGACAGCAAGTAATCAAACTGGCCCGTGAAGGACACGGTGGTATTGTAGCCACCTAGAGAGCACTTGATGGCATCTTTGCAGCGTGGGGCATTACTGAAGTCCTCAAATCTGACAATGGCCTGCCATTCAATAGCAAAGAGCTCAAAGAATTTCTTGGCCGACTTGATGTAAAACATCAAAGAAGCACACCCCTTTGGCCCTAAGCCAATGGTGTCGTTGAGCGAGTCCTGGGCACTCTAAGGAGAGTGATTCAACGAGTGTCATAGAAGGAATCGATCACAACCAAGTCCTGTGTCAGGCCTTTCTAGCCTATCAATCAACTCCTCATTCCACGACTGTTGAGAGTCCCGCCACCTTGCTATTTGGGAGAGACATAAGAACAAAACTACCTCAATGAACATTGGATAGATCAGTGAGTACCGACAAAGTTCAGACCCCTAAAGCTAATTAGAATAGCATGATGAAAATATATACTGACAAGCACCAGTGTATCCAGGAAACCGTCTTTAACAAAGGAGATTGGGTTCTGGTTAAACGGAGACAAAAACAGGAAACAGACACTCCCTTTGACACTGACCCATTCAGATTATAGCTTGCAAAGGTCACATGATGACAGCACATCATCCCAGAAAGCACATCACAAGGGACACATCACATTTTAAACATCTACCTCAACAGTTGTCAACTCATGGAACTTCGTGTGACCCCGCTCACAAGTCTTGCTCGATTATCTGAGCCTGTGCCACCATACCTGGTCAGGGTGTTCTTTGCTCATCTCGGATCACCCGAGCTGGCAGACAAGTGCGAGTGCCTCTCCGACTGTTTGGGAAATGTGAGTTCTTAATGATGTCTGCCACTTTCTATTTAATGAAGGTGAGGATGTAGCATATTGATGATCTATGCGCTAGACCCCTGGGTGGACACTGAACAGGAACTAAGGAATATTCTGGGGGGAGTTAAGGTGTGGTTAGCGGAAGTATGACGTTATTCGTGCAGAGTATGATTGTATATTGGAGAATGAAGACATCTATGAATCAGCTCAGCGTGTGGTGTGATTGATTTATGTGCTCCAGAGCTGGGGAAGATGCATTAGTATCCTCCATCCCATTCTTGTATTCAATAGTCCTTAATGTTGCCTTACAGTACCCTTATCTTTGGGATGGAGTGGGGGGTGGAGGGGCGCTAACTCTTTGACCAAATAATGTTTCACCTTACCACATACCAAGCCTAACCATGTGATGCATGCAACAGGAATACCACGATGTGGGAGAAGGTTGGTCACAGACCATATGGATTTTCAAGGTGTTCTCCCTAAACAGTTTTCCAATCAACGTGCACTTATTTCCAAGACCAGCATATTGTGAAGATAAGTAGATGTGGAGTTAAGAATGCTTTAGATGTAATTTTCTTTTTTTTATTATAAGGTTTTGACTATAATAACCTGTAACCACAATGTTATCTTGCTCAGGTTAACTCTGCGCACCTGGTGTGCCTATCTCTCCGGCAAAGCGAGCTGCACCTTGCCACTGTAGACAGATTTTTGCAGACTAGCTTCCTCAGCTGATTTTGTTGTCATGGTTACTTGCCACGTGTATGTAGCTCATGCCTGGCGAGCTCTCCCCCGTGCTCATCTGTGAATATACAGCGCAAGAGGCACTAACACAGGGTGGGGACCAGGCTGTGCTTTGCGGTAGCGCTTCATGTGTAAAAAATATATATATAT